>NC_140665.1:103317191-103917191 GCF_054131305.1 Coturnix japonica
AATTTAATTAATGGCACCTTTCCAAAACTTCCAGAACTGCCATTTTTCAGCCTAAATGAAAAGCCTCCAGGAAGATACCAATTAATTCTCCTGTCGCAGCTCAGCAAAGTGTGGGCTTTACGTGAGTCTCAATGCATTACGCAGGAAGTCCCATTACTGGAAATGTTCTCTCTGTGGTTATAAATCCTCAGGTGACGACACAGGTGTTGGCTGCAATGACAACCGCATGGACCCAGAGCTTCACACATTGCACTGGACATGGCCTGGACCTTCACATTGCAGGGACGCAGTGAGCATGGCAGGGGTGCTTGGGGGTGGACTTGGGGATCTTAGCAATCTTTTCCAACCCAAATAACCCTATGATGCCAGCCATAGAACCTCAATAAGCTATCACTGAACACACAGAGCCCACGTCAGGAGGAACAGCTTGGAGAGGGAAGGTATCAGGGCAGGTGGACCCACACAGGGCTTTTAATACATGAAGCTCCATACAATTACAAACCAGGAATATTTGTCAAATCCCTGCTTGCTAAAGAAAAAAACCCACTTGTGTCCTGCCCAGGTCAGACAGGCTGCACCTGAGCTGGCACATTCTGGAGGATGCAGGAAGAGGCCATGCATACACGTGTGGTATGCAGCTGACATTTCAACTCATCACACAAACCACCCATCAGGGAGTGCAAAGCAATTAAGTACCCTCAGCTTGACAGAAGGGAGGAGCTGGAATTTGCTTTCCCAATCAGCTAGTTCTGTTTGCAAAGGGCCCCATACAACTCCCACCTGCTAATCACAGCCTCATCAAAGC
This sequence comes from Coturnix japonica, assembly GCF_054131305.1. Classification (NCBI taxonomy): domain Eukaryota; kingdom Metazoa; phylum Chordata; class Aves; order Galliformes; family Phasianidae; genus Coturnix; species Coturnix japonica. Next base: position 103,317,997 of record NC_140665.1, read on the forward strand.
GGGGATGCACAGCTGGCACCTGGTTTGACACAGACAAATCTCAGCCCTCACACAGAGGCTTTGGAACACCTTTTGAACACCTAAAGATCTGAGCTCTTTGCTCAGAGTTTGCATGAAGTTCACTATTCATAATGCTGCACACTGCTGACTGTAGGGGGATGTTCTTCACGGAATCACAGAATGTCCTGGGTTGAAAAGGACCATAATGACCATCTGGTTCCAACCCCCTGCTGTGTGCAGGGTCACCAACCAGCAGCCCAGGCTGCCCAGAGCCACATCCAGCCTGGCCTTGAATGCCTGCAGGGATGGGGCATCCACAGCCTCCTTGGGCAACCTGTGCCAGTGCGTCACCACCCTCTGGGGGAAAAACTTCCTCCTCAGATCCAACCTGAACCTCCCCTGTCTCAGTTTCAAACCATTCCCCCTTGTCCTATCACTGCCCACCCTCACAAACAGCCGTTCCTCCTTCTGCTTATACTCTCCCTTCAAGTATAACACAAGAGCAACGATGATACAAGCTGCAATATCCCAGGGTCCTATCACATCACAGACACACTCGTCTATTTGTATTGCATCAGGTTTTGTTCTCGGGTACCCATATAAAAAATAAAACAATCAGGACGAGCTTTTAGGGCAAAACCGGATTTGTTTCCCTTTTATTTTTCCTCAGGGGCACTGAGGAAAGGAGCCCTGCTGAGCTCAGCCCTCGCTGGGTCGCGCTCCCCTCCGCCCTGCGCTCCGTTCCCATAAATGGAGCAGCACGTCGGGCTGCCCGTGAGAACCCCGCCGGGCTAAGAATAACAGGGCACGCTCCCGAGGATAGAAACGACAACAGAATCAAGGAGCTCTGTCTCGGCAACGCGACCTAATTGGAGCGACACGAAGAACAAAGCGACGCGTGTTTGAGGGAGATAAGAGACCGGGAATAGAAGTTGGACGGGCTGTAGGAGCCCCGCTGGCCGCCCGCAGCTCACCTTCACGAAGAGCTCGATGTCGGGCTCCTTCCCGTCCCCGTTGGCAGCGGAGGGCACTGACATCTCTCACCGCAGGGCTGAGCTCCCGATGGGGACGGGGACAGCCGCGCTCCGGGTGGGTTTCCCTTCTAAAACATCATCTGCGGGGAGCGGGGCTTGACAGCAGCGCAGCGGGAGAGCCGGCAGGTGAGCGAATGGAGCGGAGCGAATGGAGGAGCGGAGCGCTGCCACCAGCGCAACAAGTGCGGCCCCGGGAGCGCATCTGTCGGAGCGCGGCTCGCAGCCCGAAATAGTCCCAGCGTGAAGCGGAGGGTGGGGTTTGGGCTCGGGGAGGAGACACGCCGTGGTACCGCCGGCCTCGCTCCGCGCCTCGCCCTGCAGCGCGATGGGAACGGGGTCGGGATGTGCGGGGTGGAGGGGTGGGGTTTTGTCCCATCTTTTTGTGCTGGGTGTTTTGTCGTTTGCTGTTCAAAACCTCAGTATTACTATTGCTGTTGTTGCTGATTGTCCCGGTACAGACGGGCAGCACTCTGTGCATGCAACAAGCCGCATCAATATAGGCACAGAGGCGTACAGAAGCCTGGCTGATAACCGCACGTGGGAAGAACAGCCCGGTGCTGCTGCTCCTGGGAGAGCTAAGGAGTGGGAATGGGGTTATTCAGGGGAACAAAGGGCTGCAGGGGAACAACGTGAGGGTGCCCCATGCCTTGGTTCAGCCTTAGGCACCGTGTGGGGACAGCAGGGTGGTGGGATATGCCTTGCAGGCATTCAAGGCCAGGCTGGATGTGGCTCTGGGCAGCCTGGGCTGCTGGTTGGTGACCCTGCACACAGCAGGGGGTTGGAGCTGGATGAGCACTGTGGGCCTTTGTGACACAGGCCGTTCTGTGATTCTACAATTCTATGCTTCTTTAAGGCTTCAGCATCTGACTGACACGCTGCCCATCAGCCTGATGTGACTCAAAGGGCACCGTGGTGACACAGATGACACAGACACCCGGAGCAGGAGGTGACACTGTGGGCTGACACAGGGCACGGCAGGGCTGAGTGGCAGCTCCTGCTCACTGCTGTCACACCCTCAGAGCGCCCGTTGGGTCACAGCTCCTCGCCCTGTCCCTGCTCTGCTTTGTGACCGATGCAGCACAGGAAAACCCACACCTACAGAGCACAGCAGGTTCACCTTCCCTGCCTGACACCTAGAAACCTCTTAGGAATGTTCTGCTACAAACAGCAGGCTGTGGTTGCTCAAAGTGCCCCCAGCTGTAAGCTCTGTGCTCACTCCTCCCTGCCCAGTGACCCCCGGTGCCACCCAGCGCCTCTGCAGCACTGCAGGTGAAAGCAAGGAGGATCCCAGCTGTGCGTCCCTGTGGCACCCAGATGGTTAACCAGGAGGTCTCGTTATACTGCTTGCAACTGTAATTACAACACAATCAACAGTGTGATTAGTGTAAAAGTGTGCTTATGGTTTGTAGATCTAATTAGCTCTCATTCAAATGACTGGAGGATTAACTGTAAGAGAATTAAGTGTTATTAGCCCTTTGATTTCAGATTCTTACATGTAATTCTTGGACAAGGTACATTAATTACTAAATATTTATGGTGTAATTATTCCTAGGCCCACAGGCAAACTTCCCAGGACATGGGCTGAGCCTGCTTACATGCAGCAGGAAGAATCACTGCACTGTCATTACGGATTGCAGCTCTAAACATCAGCTAATGCTGTAATCACAGTCACTGCATCTCTGAGACGTGCCCCAAAGAACCATCCTGTGGTCTGCATGAGGAAATGCCTTGCTGAGCAAATGATGCTCCATCCCTGGAGGTGTTCAAGGCCAGGTTGGATGGGGCCCTGGGCAGCCTGGGCTGGTATCAATGTGGAGGTTGGTGGCCCTGCCTGTGGTGGGGGGTTGGAGCTTCATGATCCTTGAGGTCCCTTCCAGCCCAAGGCATGCTGTGTGTGTGTGTGTTTGGGCACGAAGGCTATCAGGGACACCACAGCTCTGTCAGTGCTCTGAGCCCCATCCCCTGGCCTTGGCTGTGTGCAGGGGTGGGGGCACTCAGTAAGAAGGTGACATCCAAGAACAACCTGTATCACCTCAAAAAGCTGGATCCCTTCTTTGTACAACTGCTGCGTTCTTGACAGATACTGAATTCTTGACTGAAGGTAAACATGGCAGGAGGCAGAATGAAAGGAAATACATACGTGTGTAATACTCAGGGAATCGATTCATGCATTTTCTGTTTTGCTGTCATCTAAAACGGACTTACCACATCTGGGCGGAACCTTTTGGACTGGAATTGTTATCATTGTCCGCACGGCTCTGCTCTGTGTTATGAAATCAGCTCTTTCTTCCATCAAATTGAGGCTAAGACACTGATAAATAATTCGTACACTCTCATTTTACCACGAAGAATGAGCCGCTCCGCTTGGCCTATCGTTTTCTTGCAAGTCAGAGGCAGTGCAGGCTTTGAGTTACCCACAAGAACATGACGTACTGAATTCTGAACTCTCCATAGGCCGGGTCACTACAGTTTGAGGCTTATGAGCGATATAAATATGAGCGCATCACGGCATGAATAAATGAGGACAGCTTCAGAAAAGGAGCCGTCACCTCCCCACGTAAGACCTCTATTGTAGGCGCCCCGACGCACTATCAGCTTTCACTGCCCTGATCCAGCCTCACTTCCAGCAAAGATTTGTCCCCAGGGGGTGATGCAGGGGCCAAGCATCCCATGTAACTCTATCGTGGAGCTCTCACCGAGAGGGATGGGGGGATCAGTTCTGACTTACGGTCATTTGCAACTGCATTCATTGTGTGTGGGTATCTTTGACGCAGCGCTTGTTTAACAAATGGGAGCGACTTTGAAGCCAAAACTAAAAGGGATGAATTGAATAATTTTGATTTTCATTTGAATTACGTATCTCTATCAAGCCCTTGATTGACCTTCAGAGACATCCAGAAGGATTTGTCTTGGATATTTGGGGTCAGCCTGTGTTCCCCTTGCTGCACAAGACACACAGGGATGTAAGAAGCACTTCTTAGCCTCAAACCAGAGCTCAAACCACATTTCCCCCAGGGATGTGCAGCACCTCAACACGTGTTGGTTTGGCAGAACGAGGAGGAGTGATGATTTTGTTCCTTCTTCTACGCTGTGGTTGCTGGATGAACTGCACTGCCCACCAGGAAGGGCAGATGCTACACCACTTTGCTTTGCAGAGCGAGCTCTAGGCCAGGAGTACCACGTGGTTTTTCTATATAATTACATTTTCACGTGGATTCAGTATCAAACCTCACCGCAACATTAATAAATGTTAACAGCTTTGAGAGAAAAACCCACTGCTGTTCAGTGTGAGGAGAGATTTCATTATGGATAATTATCTCAGCACTTGCATTCAGGCAGCCACTGCAAACCACTCATGGGGAAGGAGCTCTTAAAATGTACAAAACCTCCTCCTGGCACTGCATTCAGTGAAGAGGCTTTGAGGGGATAGAGGTCTCTGCGTGTTCTATCAGCCCCCAAACCACTGCTTCAGTCCAAATCAACAGTCTTCCCAATGGAACAGGGAGAGCTCTGCAAGAGGCACTGCTGGGGATGCAATGGAGAGCATCACAGATTGCCCAGAACTACGGGCTCGGTGTAACAGAGCAGATGAAAAGAAGGAATGGAGTCATCCTCGGCCCTTGTTTTTCAAAATGAATCCTCTGTAGTATTAAGTTCTATGGAGAGCAATGGCACCAGGTAAGCCATGTACCCACAGCTGTTGACTCACTGCTGCCGTTCAACGAGAACTGTGTGATTTTACTTCCAGCTGCAGCAGAGCAAACAGCACGTATCTCCGCCTTCATTTCCAAGTGCTCAAGAGTGTATATGGTAAATAACCATTTAGGTTATTTCTGTTCACTTCTTGGTGTGCTTCTTGTCAGAAATTACATCTAAATTAACTATAATGTGAAGTAGATCTTTGCAGCCAGGATGAAACCCCCCAAAGCGAAAGACTGGCACACAGTGCTGCTCCAACCTCAATTAATGCATTATTCATGCAAAGAAACAGTTTGAAATGCCACATACACACAGATCTCAGGCTGGGTTTCCACCCCTCCCAGTAAACAAGGCCCAAAGATGGCACAATTGCTGCTGATTCCTTTGGAGACGTTTGTGCCTCGCTCTGTTGTTTAGTGAACAATTTGGCTGAGAGCAGAAATTGCCTTCTGTGTCAATGCACTTTATTTCTAAAACGCGAGGCCTCCACACCTTGCTTTGAGATTGTCCGTGACTCAGAGCAGCTCCCGTGGTTGGAACACTGCTGTTAGTGGCATCCAGCTGTGCCAGCCAAACCCAAAGTGCTCACAGTGTGCAGCTCCCAGGCTGACGAGTGGGGCCTGTGGCTGTTGGCTCTGTGCTAAAGCCATCCTTAGGCCCCATGGAACAGCATGGGCAGATTCACATCTCTGTAGCAGCAAATGTAAGCAGAGGCAAGGCCGTATGCTGACCTTGAGCCTTGCAGCACAGCCTGCAACCCTCCCATCCTCCTTGGGAAATTGCCCTCATTCATTTTTCATTTCACCTTTTGGTACTTCTGGGCTAAAGTTTCCATCAAGTTTGCCAGTGCCCAAGCTCACTTACCTGGAGCTGTTATTAAAAGAAGGGTGGTTTTGGTTTTTGTTTCCTTCAGTGCAAGGGTTCAGTGTCTTGAAGCACCTGACGGTGGCTTGGTTAGATCTCATTTTAATTTTTGCTTAAGAAGACACAAACGGAGGCAGTGTGGTCAGCTGGGCACAGCCACAAACCTCTCTACTGCAGCTGTGCTCACAGGTTGTTCACATCCCCCGGTGATAACTGCCACCATGCACAGCTCCTCTGGGCTCCTGAGGCCACATCCCACAGCCTCAGGTGAAAGAGAGTGGTGGCAAATCTTACAGAGCTTAGCTTAAGTCTGAAGGCAAATCCCAGTGTGAGCTTCAGCTCTGAGCACAGCAATGGGGTCTCCTTTAAATCCATTCGAACCGAGAAGGTTTGGTAGTCCAAGGCAAAGAGCTCAGGAGGTGAAGCCAGGGGTGCTGCAAAGAGGGATGGGAGCTCCCACCAGCACTGCTCCTGTTGGCTCTCCTAAAATCTCTAAGCTATGCAATTACCAAACCAGCATCCTCTGCAATTATCCTGTTTGCTATGAGCGATCTCTCAATTAAAAAATAAAGTGAAAGGTAATTGAATGTCCTTATGAAAGGGAAAGGGGGCAGGCAATTATAAGTGACCTTTGCAGATAATTAATTGTATCAAATGAGAGCTGAAGGCAAGTCAGCCAGGTCATCTGCCAGTGCTGCAGGATGTGACAAAGCTATTATAGGCCAGGAAAAATAAAACAAAACCTATAATTACACCAAACAGGAATCCACCCATCCAAATTCCATAGTACAAAGCTGCTCCAAATCAAAGAGGAGGACACACAGAGACTGGAGCGAATGCATGAGGGAGTGGTTATTGATAGGGCTGATACTGCCACCTATTTTTAGGGCTCACTAACGCTCTCCCTGATGCTGCTCTGCTTTCAGTTCCATGCAACTTCTGCCAGAATTCAGGGGAGTTTTCCTCCTTTTTGCAGGGTGCTTCAGGCACTCACAAGTTTATCCCGCATTGCATTCAGTGCTGTGGCCAGCACTCCCATCCCAGTGCCTGCAGCTTGGAACAGAAGGCAGCCAAAGCCAGGAAGGGAAGTGCAAACACACTGCCCCAGAGCCAGCAGCAGGGCTAAGAGCAGAGTCCTGGATGCTGTGTGAGAGCCCCATAAGGACGTTTGCTTCTTAGAGCACTCAGAATCCTGCAGCCAGAGCATGCTCTAGGTGCATGCGTGTGCATCCTTGCACACAAATCACACAGGCATCCTTCAGGCACGCATCCAAAGACACACCAACAGCCACCTGCAGGACAACCTGCCCTTGGACGTGATCTGTGAGTTTTAAAACCAGAACGCGGTTCCTTCCGCCGTGAGTCACGCGTTCCGGCGTCCTCCTCTGACAAGTTAATAGTTAAAGGGAATTAAGCAGCACAAAGCGTTCCTCGGAGCTCAGGAGCAGCGTCTCCTCCCCGGCCAGAGCAGCCCGGCTGCTGCCTCTGCTTTTATACCCGACTATTTTTAGCTGTTATCAGCTGCGGTGCCCGGGGGCCAATCAGCACCCGGTGCGTCCAAGGAACTCCTCTTGGTCCAAACTTCATTCTCCGCAATCTCTCAGGGAGGAGCCCCATGGCAATGAGTTTGCTGCCCCGAACTTTTGCAGGAAGCTGTATACAGGGCACCTGCGTTACAGGAGGTGGGGGCTGACCCAGCAGGGATGCGCCCTGCCCGCACTTGGTGCAAACAGCAAGAATTCAGCGTGTCTCATTCAGCACAGTGCAGTATGCACCAGCTCTGGGCACTGTGCAGTGCCTCACTGCCTCACTGCACGCAGCTCCTTTCTTACATCCCACCTCCATCTCCCCTCCTTTACTCTGGACCCATTTATTGCCCTTCTCCCGTCACGCAGACCCTGATAAGAGTCTGTCCCCTCCTTCCCTACAGCCCCTGTAGGTACTGACGGCCGCTCTCAGCTCTCCCTGCAGCCTTCTCCTCGTGACCCCAGGGCCACGTTCGTCTGCCACTTAGTGGCTGATCTAGAAATCTCACATCCTCATCATTTGTCATAGTGAGAAGAGAACACTGTGTAGAGAGATAGAGGAGAATGAAGTTTGGACCAAGAGGAGTTCCTTGGAGGCACCGGGTGCTGATTGGCCCCTGGGCACCGCAGCTGATAACAGCTAAAAATAGTTGGGTATAAAAGCAGAGGCAGCACTAGTGTCATTTGTCAGAAGAGACCTGCCCCACTCTCACTGTAAATACCTGAAAGTACTTAAAGTACAAAGTGAGAGTGGGGCAGGTCTCTTCTCACTAGTGACAAATGACAGGACGAGGGGAAATGGCCTCAATTTGCACCAGGGCAAGTTTAGGTTGGATATTAGGAAGCACTTCTTTACAGAAAGGGTAGTTAGGTACAGGAATAGGCTAAACAGGGAGCTGGTTGAATCGCCATCCCTGGTTGTGTTTAAGAGCTGTTTGGATGTGGTACTCAGGGATATGATTTAGTGTAGGGTTTTTAGAGTTAGGGTACTGGTTAGGCTGAGGTTGGACTTGATGATCTTCAAGGTCTTTTCCAACCTGGGTAGTTCTATGATTCTATGATCAAATGATTAACTTAGAAAATGGCACTGAGCTCATCCAGTCCAACCGCCATCCCGTCACCACCACACTCACTTGTAAAGGACCAAGGAAAAACACTGACTTTCTGTGGTACGCTTGGCATGTCTCCAGCACCACCACTAAACCATTAGAGTAGGCAGCTTCCTTAGGAAGCCTGTGCTGTGTCCCAGTGTTAGCACTTAGCACTTAGCACTTAGCACCTGCTTTCTGTGCCGGAGGAGAATCAGAGAATCAACAAGGTTGGAAAGGACCTCCAAGATCATCCAGTCCAACCACCCACATACCATCAATACAGGGATATAGTTGTAAGAGTCTATACGCAATGTTAAGATCAACCAGAGTGCAGTAATACAGATAAGGGAACAACCGTATCTAAATTTCACTTAGGGATCAGATAGAAGCCCTTTGGACCCCGAGGAAGTCAAAGCTCAGGATTAGAGAGTACACAGCGGGATGGTGGAAATCAGAGTCACAGAATCACAGTGTCCTGAGCTGGAAGGGACCCGTGGGGAACACTGAGTGCAACCCCTGGTTCTGCACAGCACCACTCGAAATTCAAACCACGTTTCCAAGAGTGTTAGGCCTTCTGCAGGAAGGTGAGGAACCATTATAAACATGTTAGGGAAAATATATATATATAGTTTCTGAAAGGAAAACAGGTGTTGGGATAAGTGAAAACCAGTGAAAAGAACCAAGAAATTAATGGATTTCTGACTGACACTATTCTGTGTTTACGTGGGGACATTTCATTTCAAACAGAATGGCGTGTTTACCTAAATGATGGTAGGAATCTTAAGGAAGGCATTAAAGGAACCATTTCTTGCTTCTTGTTTAGTCTGCCCACAGAAACAGAAGCAACTGGGCACAGGATGCAGCTGTGAGAAGAGGCACCTTCCTGCAAAGAACATGTGCAGAATGGATTTGCTTCGTTAGCCCAAAACAAAACCAGAAAGACTGAGCCTAAACTGACCCAGAAGTGCTGACTGAAGGAAGGAATGCTCGCAGGGCACGCTGGCATGAGAACACAGACATATTAGCTGCACGCAAATACATATAATTTGGAAATTAGATTAAGATGTCAAACCATAGAGCAGTGTCGCTCTGAAACAGCCTTCCAGCCCAAGTAAGAGCACAGGTGGACCCTGTTCTGTGTGTGAGTTATATATGACATGATGAGGCTGGCAGTGACAGCCAAGGATGCAGTTTCATGCCCCCAGAAGGTCACCATGAACTTCCCTTTGGTTTACCACAAGCCAACACAAATAATCTTGGTGAACATGCAGATCTTCACCTTTCTGTGCCTCACGTGTACATACATATAATCACAGAAATAGTAATTCTCTCTTGGAAGACTTGCTCTGAAGTTTTACTTCCTCAGCACCTGCTTGGGGGTGGCCACATGGAAGTTGCAACAGAAACCCAATTAATTCCTCAATGACAATTCTGCTTTTGGACGCTGTACTGAACACAGACCTTTGCACTGACCAGTTTCTTTCTCATTTGTTTCTAATTGTGTGGTACCATCTTCATCAAGGTCACCAGTGCTTAGCAACACTATCAGAGATGTACCAGCAGTAAAACATCAACAACAGTTGTATGGCTTCTGATATGAAAAAGTTCACCCATAGGTTCAGCTATCAAAACCACATAACATGTCAATGACTCACGCTAGAATGATATACTTCCTCCTAATGTTTCTCCCACAGAATGTAGTTTCATTTAGGTCTGTAGTAAATTCAGCTGGTTCTTCTGCTCCAGTAGCATGGCAAGTACAAAACAAACATAGCTGAAGGAATCATACATGGAGATTGCTGTTAAATTCCTACAGTTAAAAAGAAGAGTGCTGGTTCTTAGTCTTGGCAGTGAGCTCTTATCTGCTGGCTGAACGCCTGAGCTGTCCAGCATCCCAAATCTGCTCCCTGTTCACTTCAGCTGCTGCCGAGTGCAGTCACTGCAAGAAGTGAGGAATGAAGTAGCTTGAGGAAATCAGCCTGGAGCTTGTTTCCAGACTGACAAGGATGACAGAAATCTCACCTAGTGATACCCCTAATTTGTCATCCAGGCTTTGTGTTTAAGCTGCTGCCGGTGGCATCCAGCCTCAGTGATTCCAGTGACGACCCACTGTATGCGGGGAAGGTTTATGGCTTGGTTTGGAGGCCTGAGTCTAGACATCCAGAGCCATGAGAGAGGCCCTAGGATAGCTGAGAAATCCATAAAGAGATATGGGAGAGGATGCATAGGAGGTCCAAGGCCTTTTGCAGTGGAAGCTGGAGGTCAGGAAGGAAACCACAGGGCACCTCAACCAGCGCCTGTGGTTGGAAAGCTGAATGAGATTGCTGCTCAGCGCAATCAGTGGCATCAACAGCACATCTAATCATAACCTACAGCTTGTGCCTACATCTGATCACACGGGTGGGCATCCCACTGCATCATTCAGTTAACTTCTTATTTGCAAAAGGAGCTTAGCAGTAAATAGCTTAAGTCAGGTAGAGCCACACTGCATTTCTAGCAGAGTAATTCTCTGCCTGCAAAACCCCACTGTTTTCACTGCACCAGATCTCAATACTAAGAGAAACCTGATGTTCTCAAAGTCAAACAACCGGCACAAATAGGCAAAAGTGCTGCTCAAAGCTGTACGCAAACAGGAGAGCACCAAGTGGCTGCTTCCACTGGGAGAACAGCAGAAGATGAACTTGGTAATTCTACATGTAAGAAGACCAATAAATATGCTAAAATATAGCACATAAAACATTCTGGCTAGAAGTATGGGCAAATTATGGGTTAAAGAAGCACTTTCTGCACTACTTTTCCTGATACTGCTAAATACATCATCTGTACCTGCAAAGCAGAACAGAAGAAATCTACAGGTGCATGGGAGAGGGTCTGGAAGAGGTCAAAAAACAAACAAACCAAAAAGCCCACAGCACATCAAATCACTCCAAGCCTACAAGTCACAGCTCGGGCTTGAAGGCAGGCTGAAGGAGTAGTTTTGCTTAGAAAAGTAAAAAAAACGGAGGAAATTTGTTATGTTTTCTAATACATAATGACCCATTTATTAAAAAAGAAAAAAAACAGCACAATAGAGAACAAGGGAATTTGTTCCCTTAACATTTTCCTTAACATTTTCCCCCACCAAACAATTAAGCATTGACACCGGCACAGAATGTTTGAGGTTGGAAGGAACCTCTGGGTCCATTTGGTCCCAGTGCCCAGCACCACGGCCAGGGGATGCAGGACATCCCCATTGAGGACCCTCAGCTCCCTGCTCCCTGTGCCAGGGCAGCCCCTGGACTCCACTCTATGTCCCCTCCCAGCAGAGCTGCCCCAGGTCCCCCATGTCCCCCCCAGGACTCTCCCCAGCATGCCCATATCTCCAGTACTGGGAACATTGGCTCAGACTGAACAGTGTAAGTGCTGAATCTGCACTCTGAATGTTTTCGAGTCATAAAAGCATCAGTTAGAGATAACCCAGATAAGACTGAAAACAGGAGGACATGTCATACCCTCGATATTCGAGAGTGGTGTTCATATGTTTCATTGCATATGATTAACATATTCATTATAAACTTTTTTACATTCATGAAGCTATTTGCAGAGAAAAACATCCATTATTTCATTAAAAATATAAAATATCACTTTAGGATATTGGACCTCCATTAGTTACTTCCATCAATGGCTCTATAAGCAGGAGCATGCTGCATCTTGTAAATCTGCCATATGTGGAGAGCGCTGAAAATTGTCCTTGGATCACAAAAATACATTTGTCTGAATATTAAAAGCAATAAAAGGAAGACCTCTCTCAGAGATGAGCATATGAAGAAATTTTACTGCCACCGTTTGAACTACAGATGTTGTTTTCCCCATAGCATTAATAACCGTCGCATTAGCGTTATTGGGAAATGAAACGTGGCCATAACTGAACCAGCCTAACTAAGCCAGATCGAGTAGGAGAATTAAAGAATTGTGGCAACAACCACAACACCTTCAGCATTTCATCCTCCCACCCGAGCTGGAAGAAATCCAGGCACCTCCACACAAGTATTCTCCTTATGTGCCTGATGGAGGTTACTGATGTGAAGGACACATGAGCTGACTGGGGTGTAAAGCTAGTGCATTCTTAGAAGTGCTCAAGCTCTTACCTTTACAAACATGAAAATCTCATAATCTTCCTCAAAGTTGTTGTTTTCTCCTACGTTACTGCCATGTGGGAACTTGAGGGAGGTTGGGGAGGTGGGATTGCTCTGGCTCCGACGCAACTGAAAACCGGGAGGACAAAAGGCGCTGCTCTCAAATGTCATGGGTTTGTCTTCCTGAGCTGGGCTCATCTGATCCACGTCCTGGTACGGGTGCTCATCGGCAGCACTGTGCTCAGAGGAAGAACTGCTCTCCCCATCAGGCCCGTGCTGAGAAGCCATGGAACTTCTGCGGCTGCCTTCATTGCTCTCTTGGCTAAGATCCATCATCTCTGGCATAGTAGGGGTAGAAGATGGAGAAGCTGGATCTTCTGGGACATGATCATAATGATGATTCCCTTTGTCTTCCTCAGCGTCTGGCATCTCATAGATAACGGAGCTGTTAACGTTTTGATTAATGTAGGTAGCAGCCCGATCTTCCATGACCACTGGCTGGCGAGTTTACCTTCCTTCTGGCACCTTAAAAGTCTGCAGCTGAAGCGAGATGTTGACAGATATCTGCTCCTTAGGAGGAAGCAAGGTCTGTGCTACACTTATTGAGTGTGCTGCTACACATGACAGATCTCCAATAATCATTTACTAAGAGCTTTAAATCAACAACTACGTTTCCACTGAAGCAACAGATAAGGTTGTCTCACTTTAACTCCTTTTTCAATCTGGCTGCTGGCAACTCTGTCTTAGGGATTATCACCACCTTTTGTTCTTCCTGGCCAAGAACAGTGGAGAAGAAGATGAAGCACCTAACCATATTGGAAAGCTGTGATAAAAAGATATGTATTCTTTCAGTTGTGTAAAGAGATAGAAAGGCAGGCCTTACTCATTTGCTCTACTTCTCAATACACAGAAGGGTAGAGTTAAAGAGAAGGGAAAGCAGTCGCAGCAATACGAGCAGGCTGTGACATTTCAGTGGTTAATTACAGCATTATCAATCAACCATGAGGGATCACGATAAAAAAATACCAATTAAAAAATAAAAAAGCATAAAATACTGTGTCCAAAAGAAAAAAAAAGCATCTTCCTTGAGCATCAAACTTTAATATTGCATTAGTTATAATTGCTTTTATGTTATGAATCTCCACATTCGTATGACATAGACCCAAGCTTCCAAAGTTGGGTTCATTCCACTTGAATGGAAGCAGGGAGAGGGGGATATTCTCCTGATCCAACACAGTGAGTTTGGGGCTCACTGAAAATCCTTGTGATTCCCAAAGAGCTGCAGGTTGGATTGCTAAAGGAACAGAGAGTGGTCTTAGGTGCTTAAGAGGAAAGATCGTGGTTTCAGTCATCTCCAAATGGAACAACTGGGGAACGCATCGTGCTTCATGCCATCGAGCAGCTGCTGCTGCATGCCTGCAATTTATGGCTGCAGTTTATTGCCATTACTTTGACATTGAACTTTTTAGATCACTAATAAAGTTAACTATCAAAAGCAATATAATAACTGAGCTGGTTCAACTGAGATTCACCCTCTGAGGCTCTCAGATAACCTGGAAAGTGCCTAAATCACTCTCAGATTGATGTTTAATACTGTAACTGTGAGGAAATGCACTACAGCAAAGTTTCAGTTCCCTACTGAAGCCACCAGGAAGACACAGATATCAGACATTATGGAGATCTTTCAGCTCACACCTGCACAAGTCATAGAATCATAGAATTACCCAGGCTGGAAAAGACCCTGAAGATCATCAAGTCCAACCACAAGTCCTAAACAAGAGATTGTGAAACACGTGCTGGGAAACGCAGATCGCAAACTTCCAGTAGCTTTTACAACCATCCACCTCAATGACTGCTATCACAGCACTGAGAGCACCAGTGGAAATGGCAGATGTAACCTTCCTACACTGATATGCTTGTAGTTGCCTTTATAGCCAGAAAGTGCTGCTTCAGCTAAAGCAAAGGTTAAATTCCAGTTGCACTGAAGGAATCTTGCTATTAAGAGAAAACAAACTGAGCAGCGTGAGGGACAGAACCGTGTTACAAAACTCTGTCTAAATGTTGCCTAATTGAGGATTGTATGGGATTCCCTCCATGCAAAGCTCGCAGCAAGAAGCTGGAGCCCTGAGAACCGTGCTCTGGACAAATCCCCTTCCCTTATCCAAAAGAGAAGGGCCTGCTGACAGTGGGGTGAGTGAAACTGTGCAGCAGAAGGAATCACAGCATCACAGAATGGCCTGGGTTAGCAAAGGCCCACAGTGCTCACCCAGTTCCTGCTGTGTGCAGGGTCACCAACCAGCAGCCCAGGCTGCCCAGAGCCACATCCAGCCTGGCCTTGAATGCCTGCAGGGATGGGGCACCCACAGCCTCCTTGGGCAGCCTGGAAGAGAAGGAAGAGCAACACAGAGCACAGAACTGCAGACAGGAGCCCTGTGGGAGCTCCTGTGTAACGGGGAGGGAGCTAAAAATATGTAACTCCTGCTTTCAAGAAAGCACTTATATTTCTTCACTTTTCATAGCAATACACCTTCATTTCTGCATCGGGGCAAGCGCAGCCTTGGTAAGCACCTCGCACTGCCTTGAAGCACAGGGCACGCAGGGCTGGGTGCTCTGGGATGAGCAGACTTCCCTTCCTTGTCACCCTGCTGGCAAGTCACCAAGGAGGAAAGGGATAAGGGCACTCACACGCTGCCTTGGGAGCCAAGCGAAGAGCAAAGTCCGGCCGTACAGCAATGCATCAGGTTACATTTAACCCACACAGGCACTGGCGGGGTGCAGCAGCACCTGCTGGATGGTGCATAATATCACGGGTACAATGCATCACAGAGCGCAGTGCAGGTGTTATGGAACACGAGGACACTGGAGGCTGGTTTAATTTGTACCATGAGTGAGCTGGGCTCCCTTTACCCCACGTCCCGCTACTCCTGGCCATTGAGGACAGTGCTTTGACAAACAGGCCCTTTACGAGCCCAGGACACAGGCCATGGCCAGGCCTGCCCCGTGGGCTCAGGAGGAGGCCTGTCCATGGTGTGCAGACATAAAGCCCTTCATGTGGTCTCTGTGTTCCTGCTGTTCGCTCCCCAGCCCCATGGTGACATTACAACCCCTCACACACATCACCTTCCCTTCACAACGGCCCCAAGGAAAACACCCCCCCCCCCCCCATCCGCACCGCCCCGCCCGCTCCAACCCAAACCAATCGCAGCCTCCTCCCGCAGCACGGCCCGCCCACCGGCTGTGACCGCGGGCGTTGGAGGCGGTTGGGGTCGGGAGGTGAGCGGGGGAAGCGGGTATGGCGGCATGGAGCTGCCATAGGGAGCGATGGGACACGGCTCTGACAGCGGGGTGGGGGCTGTGGGCGTTCTGTGGGGCTGTGGGCGCGGTGTGGGGCGCTGCCGTCCTGCCCTGAGGCCGCCCGCTGTGAGGGAGGGAAGCGGGGCGGCAGCTGAGCTGTTGGTCACGTTGAGCCCGGCCTGAAGGTCGGCTCCTGCGGTTACAGCTCCTGCTGCCGGCTGGGGAACGTGCTGTGGGCTGTCGTGGTTGTTTAGCTGTGTGAGGAAGCTGTGTGTAACGTACAGCTCGTTGTGCTGCTCGCAGCACAGCCCTGCTGAGTTATGGCTCATGTCTTTGAATTCCTCAGGTGCATCGCATTAATTGCTGGAAGCGCTTTCGAACACTAAGGATGAAGCTGCTGATGGTGCTGTTTGTGTCCACCATCGCCAGCTGCTGCGCTGGCTCCATCAGCTCAGCCCCCAGGCTGCTCCTGGTGTCCTTCGATGGCTTCAGGGCTGATTACTTGGAAACTTACAACCTCCCTCACCTCCAGGAGCTCATTGAGGACGGTGTGCTGGTAAAGCAAGTCACAAACGCTTTCATCACCAAGACTTTCCCAAACCATTACAGCATCGTGACGGGTTTATACGAGGAAAGCCACGGCATCGTGGCTAACGACATGTATGATCCGGATGCCAAGAAGAAGTTCTCGCAGTTCAATGACTCGGATCCCTTCTGGTGGAATGAAGCAGTCCCGATCTGGGTGACAAACCAACAGCAGAAGAATGGGACGAGTGCTGCTGCCATGTGGCCCGGCACTGACGTGAGGATTAACAACAGCACCCCTCGGTTCTTCATGAAGTACAACTTCTCGGTGACGTTTGAGGAGAGGGTGGAGAACATCATCAGGTGGATGAACAGCTCTGACCCTGTCGTCAACTTTGCTACGCTGTATTGGGAAGAACCAGATGCGAGCGGGCACAAGTACGGACCCAATGATACTGTGAACATGCGCCGAGTGTTGGAGCAAGTGGATCAGCACGTTGGGTTCCTTACTAGTAAACTGAAGGCATCGGGTCTGTGGGACGCTATTAATGTCATCATAACCAGCGATCACGGCATGGCCCAGTGCTCTCCAAAGCAGCTGATCGTCCTGGACAACTGTATTGGTCGTGGTAACTATACTCTAATTGACAGGAGTCCAGTTGCTGCAGTGCTGCCAAAGAACGGTATGTGGTGGTTTGTGTTTAAGTCTTTCTTGTCTTGCTGCTGTGTGTACTTTGTTTTGGCATCAGTGGGCTGAGGGATTTAATGTGAATTGCCGTGGCTGATGAAGGTGGTCGTGGGGCAGGTTATGGAGAACAGAGCTCAGCACTTAATGTGCCTGTTCCCTTGTTGCTCCTGTATTCTCTCCAGTTGAGGTTCACAAGGAACATGAAACAAGCCCTCAGCGTTATTCAGAATGAAAAATGCTGCTGTCTGGCGAGAAGTCTAAAACCAGCCTGGGCTGCTGTACAGCTTTCATTGTTGTGAATGAAGTTTTAGCCTGTATCTCAAGGTAGGCAGCAACAGGGCTGACTCACGATGCTGCTGGTCTCAGCTTCAAGTGCAGCCGGGCTGAAGCAACTAGAGCAAACAAACCCATTTATAGATAACAGAAGGTTTTGTGCTCACTGCTTTGGATCAAATATTGGCTAGGATCTCAGGTTTAATGGCAGATCACTGCAGTCAAACAGACCTCATTTCCAGTTGTTTCACATGCTTTTTTTTCCTTGCAGATAAAAAATATGTGTACAACTTACTGAAGCAGTGCGATGATCGTCACATGAAGGTCTATCTCAAAGAAGAAATCCCAGACAGGTTCCACTATCGCCACAATAAGAGGATCCAGCCCATAATTCTGATTGCAGACGAAGGCTGGACAATTGTACAGAGCGAGGGCCTCTCAAAGCGTAAGTTGGACGTCCCTGTTAGGGCTCATGGTGACTTACACTGGTGGGGGGTTTTGGTTTGACCCCAGCAACTCATGGGCTGCTCCTGGCTTAGCAGGTGGAGTCTGTGCTCCTGTAGGAACATCTGACAGCATTTCACAGTGTTCTCAGCTGGAACATGGGGGGTTCCAAAAACAAAGGAAGAGAGGGGTTAGGTTGGATATCAGGAAGAGCTTCTGTACAGAAAGGGCTGTTCAGCACTGGGATGGGCTGCCCAGGGAGGTGGTTGAGTCCCCATCCCTGATGTGTTTAACAGCCCTTTGGATGTGGTGCTCAGGGCCGGGATTGAGCGGAGGGCTGTTAGTTAGGGTAGGATGGTTGGGTTGGGGTTGGACTCGAGGATCTTGAAGGTCTTTGCCAACCTGAGCAATTCTATGATTCATTCTGTTGGCTGGAACACTTGGCCACACTCAAAAGCCTGAGACACACGTGTAGGTTTCCCTTGTACCTCCCTTGTATTTCAGCATTACACCATTAATAAGTGGGTGACTGTGCTGTCTGCTTCCATCACCTGCTGCCTGTGCCCGTTGTTTGCACAAAGGTTCTGCTTGTGACAGAGGCATGTTTGTATTTCACTTCCCCCCAACATCTGCCACTCGTCTGCCAATTGACATTGAAGGTGTTGAAGTGTTTTCCAATAGAGCTCTCGTCTGTTTTCGTGCTGGGATTCAATTTCACATATCTAAAAATAGCTGATAAATATAGAGAGAGAAATAACAGCGCTGCATCAGCGCTCACTGCATTGAACTGAGTCACTTTGCAGAGCGGGGATTTGTTCTGGTTTGCCTTCACCTGAACTACCTGATCCGATAAGCAGGATCAGATAATATGCTTGAACTGAAAGCCGTCAAGGGGAAGGTGGCTGGCTTTCAGGAAGTGCCTGCTTCGCAAAGGGGAGGTGTCCTTCCAAATGGAAGAAATGTAAACTTACGTGAGATTGTGGAGTGGTAACACCCTGTTCAGCTTTGGCAGGAACAGGAGGGGTGGGAAACAAAGGTTGGTTGGGGTGGGGGAAGGAATGTGGCTGAAGGCTGGTATGGGAACATCAGTGTGTGATCCAGGTGCTGCCCATAGAGTCATAGAATGTCCTGTGTCACAAAGGCCCACAGTGCTCATCCATCCCAACCCCCTGCTGTGTGCAGGGTCACCAACCAGCAGCCCAGGCTGCCCAGAGCCACATCCAGCCTGGCCTTGAATGCCTGCAGGGATGGGGCATCCACAGCCTCCTTGGGCAACCTGTGCCAGTGCGTCACCACCCTCTGGGGGAAAAACTTCCTCCCAGTGTCTGCCTCAGCCCTTGGTTAACGTTCCTTCTGCAGTGGGGGATGAAGAGGGAGGGCAATACTTTACATGCAGACAGAAGCTGCGATGTCACCTCTTGAATTTGCGTTTCTCCAGTAGGTGACCATGGTTATGACAACACTCTGCCCAGCATGCATCCATTCCTGGCTGCTCACGGTCCTGCCTTTCGTCGTGGTTTCCAGCAGAGCACGATAAACAACGTTGACATTTACCCACTGATGTGCCACATCCTGGGACTGACACCGCGGCCACACAACGGCACCCTGAGCCACACCAAGTGCCTGCTGGCTGACCAGTGGTGCATACACCTCCCTGAGGCCATCGGGATAGTGATCGGGGGGCTGCTGGTATTAACTACCTTCACCTGCATTGTAACAGTCATCACAAAGAGCAGAGTGGCTCCTCCACGTCCATTTTCCCGGCTTCAGTTACAGTCTGATGATGACGACCCTCTCATTGGATAACATGTGCTGAGCTGAGCCTGGCTTGTGAAAGTGATTTCAGCAAGCACGTGTGATCTTGCACTGCAGGGCATTCTTAGATGCACTTTAACAGTACCTGTGTAAAATACTGTACAGCCCAAACCTGCTGACTTTGTGTGTGAGTGTGTTACCTGATCTGTTGTCCTGGGAAAAGACGTCCAGAAATCCCTGACGGGTCATTTTCTGCTTAAGAAAATAAAGATGTTTAATTTTTCACTCGAGTCGTTGAATGTTTTTAACATTCAATTCCAGGGTTAATGCTTCTGAACGCTGTGAAAGGTGCTCCCAGCTGCAGGCTGCTGGATGTGCGTCTGCTGCCCTGCCACCAGCTGCTGCTGATCACCAAGCACAGACTGCAGGCTTTTGTTTTAAAGTGCAAATGTAGAGGGAAAGGTGAAACTTAGGAGATGGGATGAGCTTTGTCTGCAGTGTCCGACTGGTTGGTTCAAAGCTGTGCTGACAATCAGGGGTTTCCTCCTTTTTAACTGTCAGGTCCAGCAAGTTGCCACACACTAAAACAAGTTTGATTTCGAAAGCCCTTGTGGTATCTCTTATAGTGAGAGAAGAATGGGGGGTTAAACTGTTGATACAAACCTGTGCTCACCGAGTCCTTTTCCTGTGTTTGACAGCTTGAAGGCGCAGTGCACTGCAATGAGAGCTGCAGTTGATGGCAGCGTGCAACGCGGGTCCTTATCCAAGAGCTACAACTGGCTGCATGTCTATTAGCTGCAGGCTGCTCAGCACATGGACCTGGCAGAGCTGAAGTTACTTGTATACGGCAAGAGATGAGGCTGGCATGGAGCTGGCAGGTGTGGTGACACTGGGCTGTACTGTCCTCTGTGTTGTTCCTCCTGAGATGCTAAACTGGATGTGCACAGCACACACCTACAGCACACACCTACAGCACACACCTACAGCACACACCTACAGCACACACCTCACTCTGTTCCTTTCCTCCCCAGGCTGCTTCAGTCCTACCGGGTGACCGCTGTGTCCATCTGACCTCCAAGGCACTGACTGTAACTGTGCTGTACAAGGATGGAAGCGGTGCCAGCCCCACTCAGCAGCTGTGGGTGCAGGTGAGGAAATGAGGCCTTGGCCCGTTGCTCCAGGTCACACCTTTGGGAGGGAATTGCTCCAGCTCCTTGTAAACCCTTATTTCCTCCTCTCTCTATCACTGGGATTGACCTGCTGTACAGGGAAAGTTCTACTAAGTACTGAACAAGGAGCAAAGTATTTTAATTGTGTTACTGCTTGTTTTATTTCCCATTCCAAACAAAGCACAGCACATAAGAGCATTAAGCTCTGTTCCTTCTAGAGCAGGTCCTTGCTGCTGTGCAGCCATGGAAATGGTGAGCGTCCCCTTCCTCACATCCTTCCTGATTAGCCAAAGCTGGCTTCAACTGTTCCTATTAGAATAAATCTCAAGGCCCTGGGGTGAAGAATGGAACTGTTTGGGTGTTTTTTTCCTCCAAATCACTGAGAATGCACCAGAACTTTAGGGCAAGTAATTGTACAGTGACTATAATGATACCTCCCAGCTCAGCAGGAACACAACAGTCACCCCAAGTTCAAGCCCAAGTAAACCCTGAGTGAACCTGACTATTTATGATCCAGGAAGCAGCTGCATGTTCCTCCTCATTTCAATCTCACTTTCCATCTTCAGATAGTTTATCTCACTAACTCAGTGGGTGGCTCACTGCTGTTCTCCATTTATCATCACAGCACAGAGTCCGTGTAACAACAGGCTGGAAAGCCAGCGAGCAGAAAGGAGCCAGAACACAGCTGGGAGCAGGAAACAAGTTAGGAACCTGTACGTTTGTGTGTGCTTCTTCCTCTCTAACAAGGAAGCAGGGGCACAGCACGGAAATATAACAGCTCTCTGAAGGCCTGGAAAACCCGAATCGGCGCTTCCTAAGACCCCGGCTTGGGCCCCCCCCGGAGCAGCCAACTTTAGCTGCTTTAGCTGCTTCCCACCCGTCCCTTATCAGAACCTTCCCCATGTCCCGTGCGCTGCTCCCCACCACGCGGCACAAACGGACACATCGCTGCCGTATTTATTTCTTTTTTAAACTAAGCTCTGATTTATACAAGTGTAAAAGTGGTTCGTCGGCCCATCGCATGTCCACGCTCCTATAAAACAGGACTCCATAGGATATCATCTCCATAGTATGTACAGTGTGATGGCAAAGACACCGCGCCCCGGCGCTGCGCTCTGCCCGCCCCGCAGCTCTTATCGCCTGGCCCCAGCAGATGGCAGCGCACATCGCACAGTCGGGCTGCACCGCAGAGCAGCTCCTACAGGTTCCCTTCTTGTTCATAACGCTGCCCGACAGACTGATCCCCGATGAGCAGGTGGAAGCGGGGCAGATGCCCAGCACGCTTAGAACAGCCTGGAACTGCATTGCTCCTTCGAGGCGTTAATGAGCAGAACTGTTCCAGCCCCTCCTGGGTGAGCACCCGGAGCTGTCGGTGCCCGGCGCTGCTCTTACACTGACCCGCTGACGATGCCGACGTGCCTCGGTTCCAGCAGGGACGGAACTGTTCTCTTCAGAGCCGGGTTCGATGCTGTTCTGGCTCCAGGAGATGCAACAGCCCCATGTTGAAGCTGCTGCTAATGGTGCTGCACAGAGCTGAGGCTGCTCACAGCAGAGCCCAGGGAGCAGGGAGGGAACACAGTGAGCACAGCTGAGCTACAGTGAGCAAAGGGCGTCCTGTCCCATCTGACACCATGGAAGGAGTTTGGAGGAGGGTGGGAGCTCATCGTGCCCTCCTGCACTGAGCAGCCAGTGATAATTATTGATCTCCAGCTCTAACTGAATAACCCCAGCAGTGCCTCCAAGCAGCTCCTCTGGGCCAGCTTTGCTCTGCCATGGGGCTGTTAATGTCCTGGTGTCGTTCAGGCTCTGCTGTGTTCAATGCGCTTCTATGAGTGTCACACACAGCGATGGCCACGGAGCACTGACAGTCACTGACAGTCACCGCGTAGGATCCGGACTGTGATAAGCACTAAAGGGGAACATGGAGGAGCTGCGGCGGTCAGGGATGAGCGGGGTGAGGATGGTCGGTTCGTGGCTCTGAAGGCTCCGTCCCCATCCACACGATGCTGGCAGCACGGCGCTCCTCGGGCTGGAAGTGCTGCAGACCCCATAGCAGGGGCTGAGCCAGGGCTGAGCCGGCCTTGCTGCGGGCTCTGTGCTAACACAGGGCAGCTTCACTGCACAGCCTGAACTGCCTTCTCCGATCCTGGAATGAGCTCCCAACATCTACACGCTTGTTTTAACCCATGGATGATGTTAAAGCACGGGATCCCATTGCGCCGTTTGAGTTGTTCCCGGGGTGCAGCTGCAGCTCATCAGCACAAACCTTGGCTGCACCTTGCAGTGATGCTTGGTTTCCTGCAGCACTCAGCCCAGTGCAATTACTGCTGTGCACAAACTAAGCGCATGCTGAAGTATATGTGAAATCTGAGCTCAAATGTCTGGAAAGTATCTCCTCAGCATGGCAGAGGTGTCAAACAGCCATCGTGGAGGGTGCAGCAGACAGGGAGCACAGCACTGTGAGCCACGGGGACACACAGAGCCGCTTCTGTAATGCAGGATACGCTGCAGGGGGAGACATGCGGGACAGTGACAAAAGGGGACTGGGCTGCATGCAGTGTCAGGTCAGGTGTGTGTCGTGGTCCTGTTCTCTTTGGCCTAAACAAAATGAAGTCGGAAAAAAACCCATCGGAAGAACAGCAACGAACAGCAACAGACGCCTCCTCACCTCACTGACCCCGGCTGCAGGCGGCTCCAGGACGGCCTGAAAGCACAGGGAAAGAAAGGGGAGCCCAAAGAACCAGGGCTTGGGGATGTCAGCAGTGAGACTGAGGGCGGCTCAGCACAGCGCAGGGAAAGCATGAAGGGCATGGCCAGTGTTCTGGGCTCTGCATCCCATTGCTGCCATCAGCCCAGTCACCACCACAAAGGATCCCTCCGGTGCTGTTTCATCATGCAAACTACAGCTGTGCAGAACCTGGGCCTCAAACCCTCCCTGCTTCAGCCTTGCTCTGTCCTTCCCGCAGATCTATTAGTTGCTGTGTGATATGGTCACATATTACAAAGACCTTTTTTCTTTCCTAGCCCTTTTGTTACATAGGCTTGATTACTGCACAGCGATTTCAATGAGCTTCTTGTCCTCGTACTCACAAGGCAACGTCTGCCTTTGAAAATCAAAAGAAGAAGAAAAAGAAAAGAAAAAGAAAGCAAACCAAAAACCCCAAGAGCTGCGCTGCAGGAGAGAAGGGCTGCTGCCGCCAGGAGGCTCAGTTAGATACAGGGGGTGGGAGCCCAGGGCGCCGAGTTTGAATGATTTTTGGCTTTGGAGAATTCTTTGGGTCCTCGTCTTCTTCCATGTCACTGTCACAGACGTGCACCACCACGCTGGGGGTGGACTCTGTTCCTGCATGTAGCTCGTATTTCTCTCCTGGAAACAGAGAAGAATAGTTAGATGGGAGGAAAGCAGAATGAGTAGCAGTGCTGGCACTTCTGGGCTGACACATTATGGGAGGGCAACATGCACGTGCTGCTCCTACTGACTGTGAGAGCTCTGTGTGAGCAGACTGCACAGCATCACTGCGGGGATCTGACCCAGGCACTGCCTGAAGGGCACCACAAAGGCTGGCAACAGTAAGAACAGTGCAGCAGGAAGGAGCCTGGAGGGAAGCAGTCAAGGGTGGGCAGTGATAGGACAAGGGGGAATGGTTTGAAACTGAGACAGGGGAGGTTCAGGTTGGATCTGGGGAGGAAGTTTTTCCCCCAGAGGGTGGTGACGCACTGGCACAGGTTGCCCAAGGAGGCTGTGGATGCCCCATCCCTGCAGGCATTCAAGGCCAGGCTGGATGTGGCTCTGGGCAGCCTGGGCTGCTGGTTGGTGACCCTGCACACAGCAGGGGGTTGGAGCTGGATGAGCACTGTGGGCCTTTGTGACACAGGCCGTTCTGTGATTCTGTGATTCTATAACGGTGTTTTGAACCAGCACAAGTGGCCAACAGCACTAGAGAGAAATGCATGGAGAAGAGAAGGAACACAGAAGTTAATGGTTGAAAAGAGTGTCTGGAACTGAACCCCATCACTGGGCTGGAGCTGTCAGTACGTGAACCTGCTGGGTGGGGGTTTTTCTTTCAGGTCCATCCAGCTCTGAAGGTGCCAGTTGCAGACAGAAACAGCAACACCTGGCCCTGTGTATGTATCTGTATGGGGATCTCCAGGCATCAAAAATAAAGCACCACGTATCAGGTCCAGATGGCCTTAGAAATTCAGTGCTGGTTATGTGGGGCTCTAACAAATTCTGTCTCCAGAGATAAGATACACTCAATAAATGCTGCCCAGCAGGCAAAATGCTTGAACAGTCCATTAGAGCTATCTACATTGTTACTCCAAACCTCCAGCGGGTGAGGAAGATGGAAATGTCTTAGGAAGAAACGGACTCAGTGAGGTTACCTACACAAGTTCACAAGCAAACAAAGCTAAGTTAGGATCGGACATTGAGCTTTCAGCCCTGCATTCACTCAGCAGCCATGACAAGTGTTGGATTGTACATAACACGTAAGAAGGAACTGGTTGTTACATTACAAGGAATTAATTTAAGGCTATAAAGAAGTCCCAGCTGTGACACTTCTGACAGGATGAACTGGTCTTTTCCAAGGGACAGACACCCATTAGCAACACTAAAGACCAGCAGCCATTCCAGGTAATGCACTGTTATAACGTTACAGTGGACTATATGTCATCTCCGAGACCCACAAGCTGTCTTTCCATTCAGACAGGATTTGCAATGACCACATGTGTATACCTCACAGCTTGGATCACCTTCCTAGCACTGCTCTAAAGCGGTGGGACAGCATCTCTGGAGGTTTCAAGACAAGGGGAGATGTGGCATCTGACAGAGAGAGCTGCCCCATCCCTGGAGCTGTTCAAGGCCAGGTTGGATGGGGCCCTGGGCAGCCTGGGCTGGTATCAATGTGGAGGTTGGTGGCCCTGCCTGTGGTGGGGGGTTGGAGCTTCGTGATCCTTGGGGTCCCTTCCAACACAACCATGCTGTGATTCTGTGATTCTATGATCTTAGTGGTCTTTTCCAACCTTCATGATTCTGTGATTCCAAAGCCGCTGCACATCACATGCCAAATACTCCAAGAGGAAGCTGAGGTCCCGCTATCACTAGCTGACCTGTACCTACGTGCAGTGGCTCAATACCTGCCTACCTAAATGCAGCAGGAACTGGCTGTGCGAGGTGTCGGACATTAGAAGTGAGATGACATTCCCTACCTCAACGCACCCACAGTTTGCTCACAGTCTTAGTATGGACTTGTGTTTATTCCCAGCTTAGTGGCAGAGCGGTTCATGTTGGGAAGGTGCTGTGGGCTGGGCCTGCAGTAGCGCACACAGTTCTGGACTGTCACCACATGCTGTTTGTGCTGAGAAGTTCTCGGTCCAAATCAGACTTGGCTGGTTTGGGACTGGAGGACAGGCTGCATTTCTGCCTACAAACCAGAAGGCAGCTCCTGAATAATAGCTACAAGCCTGACATCTTGCTGTGAGAAATATTGCACTGCTGTGAGACCATTAATGTTGACATTTAACTGCTCTATTTTTGGCTGCCTTTCCTCTGAATCCAAATTGAGCAAAGCATTACAGGTCTCGCTGATAGGCTAAAATACAGAAAGAGAAATGGCGCGGTTGTGTTGCGCTGAGAAATTATAAGGTTTTTCTTTGCCTGTTTTCCCTGCGGGCTCCAGCTAATTTCTCAGCTATGGGCTGACGTCAATGCTGCCAACCTGCACTGAAGGCCACATTGGTCACTGTCAGCTCCCAGCAGCTCTGCAGGGCTGTGCACACACACAGGGCCCTTCCTGCACCACCGCCACCAAGTACAGCGGATTCACTGCCCTCTTACAAGGTAATCGGCCCAGTTCAAATCCCCCCCAGAAGGGCTCTGTGCACTGAAAAAGAACAGCGGAGATAAGGACAGACAGGAGGAAGAATATTCAGCTGCCTCTGGCACAAGTCACTGCAACAGCAATTAATGTCACTTTGCAAATCAAAACGTGATGCGCTCATCAATTGGGTTTGAAGGCACACGGCATAAATGAGGGGCACACTCAGATCTGTGCTCACAGCTATTCATGCCTGCAGAACTGCGGCTCAGAATGCAAAAACCTTTGTGTGGTTGAGCTGGGAACAGGACAGGAGCAAACAGGGACTCGTATGGAGCTGCCCCTTGTTGTAAATCTAAGTGCCGGCTGCAGAAAAGCACTGAGGTAATGAACACCAGACACAGATAGATATGGCCGGGTCATCCCTTCCCTCCTGTTGGCTGTGATTATTTCTTTAGCACCACGTCCAGCATTAACAACTTACCTAAATCCACAGCAGTTCCGTTGGCAGAATCACTGCAGTCAACTCAGGATTATGAGACTGGGGCCATCCCTGCTACGGGCAGCAAGATGGGTAGAACAAGAGTGACCTTGCACTGATGATGCATCTCTCATCTAATGAGGCTCTTTTGTCCAGCAAAAGGAACGTTCATATACTTAATTAATAATGAAGAAAAGGCAACGGTGTCGTGCAGCTAAATCATCCCTGATTCTGCCACGCAGGCAGAGGTTAATGGGCTCAGCGCTGTGCTCTCCACGTTCAATGTCATTAGCATCAATAACATACCATGCGCAGCCCTCCCGTCCATGTGCTGTACAAGCATGTGGGGTGGGCAGCACAGAAGTGGTGCCCTGTGCCATGTGAGCCCTCCCCAGGGAGGAGGAGCTGCTCTGTGGGAGTGTGACTGAGGGCACACAGCAGCCTATCCCTCCGCTTTCTGCATGGTCAGTGCAGCAGCTCCCATGTACACAGCCACTGGCAAGGGCACTGAAGGGCAGCAGGAGCCACAGAACAGAGCGCAGGGGAAGGACAGAGCTGGGAAATGCTCTGTACCACCCATCTGCCTCCACCTGCTCTGAATCCCAGCTGGAAGCTATAGGAAGTGTTCAGTATTTCCTGTGAATGGCTGAGAAGAAACACGAGTCTGGAAACAGCTGGGGTGGGTGCTGTGCAGGTCCACAGCTGGTACGGGCTCGTCTGTAAGGGCTAATGGGGATGGTGCCTGGCCTGCACTGCCTTTCAGATGGGGACTGAGACTTTGAAGATGAGTGCTAACAGAAGGCAAAGTGATACGAGGCAGCACAGGGAGCAGCTCGGTACATCAGGCTGCAGGAGGCAAGGAGAGGCTGGGGGGCACCTGCTCCGTGCTGTGCTGCAAACAGCCAGGAAGGGCAGTTTGTGGGAAGGGAACAGATCTGATTTGAGGAGGAAGGCACAGAACAGAGATACAAAGACTGAGCGGTAGGGAGAAACTGACAGCACAGGCTGCGGAGAATTTGGGGTAGCAGGTTTGATGGAAGCCAAACAGCAGCAGTGGGGAAAGGAAGAGAGAAACTGCATGTTGGGAGTGGGCTGACTGACTTCTTAGCTATTCCTATCGCTCTGGAGAGAATATCCTGCAGCGTGTACCTGCAGGTGGTTTGAGGCCACGCTGTGGCTGCAGCCATTATGGCAGTGCTGGGAAAGGAGATGATATGCAGGTATGGAAGGGGTAGGGCTGCATGGGTTGGGGTCACAGTGCTGTGTCTTACCTTCCCAGCAAGGTAAGCAAACATGACTCACCCTGCTTGGAGGACACATAAAAATCACAGCATGGTTGGGTTGGAAGGGACTTCAAGGATCACGAAGCTCCAACCCCCCACCACAGGCAGGGCCACCAACCTCCACATTGATACCAGCCCAGGCTGCCCAGGGCCCCATCCAACCTGGCCTTGAACAGCTCCAGGGATGGACGGGGCATCCACAGCCTCTCTGGGCAGCTGTTCCAGCACCTCACCACTCTCACAGTAAAGAACTTCCCCCTGACATCCAACCTCAATCTGCCCTCCTTCAACTCCAATCCATTGCCCCTTGTCCTGCTGTTATCTCCCCTTTCAAACAGTTGACTCCCCTCCTGTCTGTAGGCTCCTTCAGGTCCTGGCAGGCTGCACTGAGGTCACCCCGCAGCCTTCTCTTCTCCATGCTGAACAAGCCCAGCTCCCTCAGCCTGTCTTTGTCGTGGAGGTGCTGCAGCCCTCTGAGCATCTTTGTGTTCTCCTCTGGACCCTCTCCAACAGCTCCCTGTCCTTCTTGTATCAGGGCTCCACACCTGGACACAGTTCTGCAGATGGGGCCTCACAAGGGCAGAGCAGACAGGGACAATCCCCTCCCTGTCCCTGCTGGCCACCCCTCTGCTGATGGAGCCCAGGATCCCATTGGCTTTCTGAGCTGTATAGCACACTCCTAAAAGCTGTTCATTACTTACATGCTTAATTGAGTTTTCCTGGTCCTCAGGTATTAATTTTTACCAAATCATAGAACCACAGAATGGCCTGGGTAGCAAAGGCCCACAGTGCTCATCCAGTTCCAACCCCCTGTTGTGTGCAGGGTCTCCAACCAGCAGTCCAGGCTGCCCAGAAATCAGTGTGTTTAAAGCAGTGCATTCAATGCAATATTCCTCACAAGTTAGAGACCCTGAATTCTGGCTCTGGCTTACAAGTCCTTTCTGACAGCTCAGACACAGTTATACTTCTCATTGTGCTGCTGGAATGACAGCTAAGTGTAACTGCTGTGAGCAGAGCAGCCCTACCTGCCGTACAGCAGCGTGCTCGAGTGATGGGATCCCGAGCAAAGCTTTGCTGGTATTTGTTTTTCAATGAAATCCTAAACATAGTGAACACACAACTGAGAACTGCAGCGCTATTTTCGAGCCGCCACTGCAGTCAGCTCAAACTGATCTCTGCCTCTAGTGCTAAAAATAGGAAGGAGGGAGCACACAGTGACTCCTGCTGCTCCCTGCAGGCTCCCTCAGTACGGCTGGCTCTGACCTTCACGCAGAGGGTGGGACAATGAGGGATATTTCACATCCCGCTGCTCTAGAACAGGGATTGATTTATCACCCAGATAGCGAGGGAATTCGTTTACATGCTTCTATTTATAACACTGCTGCATCAAAGGGAAAACAAAGGAGTTCTTGTTTTCCTTCTGTTCAGCAGTTTAGCAGCAAAGCATCAATTCTGAGAGTAATCATCTGCCACGTAGGACTAAGAGTCAGACCTGACAGCCCATGGGTCGGCCTTCCAGCCTAAGGGAAATAACATGCATTGATCTCCTATCTGCCTGGGAGAGATCCCACGGCAGAACAAAGCCAGGTGGTCCTGCAGACCCAGCTTAAATCACTGAAGTATTTTGCATCCTGGAAAGCACTACTGAGCAAGTGTGACTTAATGCAAATGCTCTCCAGGTTCACAGACAAGAGTCAGTCCAATCCCTACACAAACCATCCGTCGTCTCATTGGAACATAACAACAAGCACAAGAATAAATTGTGTAAGCAAGCTCCAATCTGCTATTCAAACAACACGATATGCAAAGAACCAGTTGGCTCGAGTTAACTCCAAAGCTGTAATGCAGCTTGCAGGCTTTACCCAATTGCCTCTCGTTATTCACAATGCTGCTGTTCCTCTTTTGCTTTTCCCAACAGATTTTCACACAAGGACCACAGGCTTACCTGGTCCTAGCTTAGAAACTGCATAGAGGAGGTCGTAGTTGATGACAGGTGTTGCGTCGTCTATGGGCTGCCACCCTACAGGTGGGGAGGCTGGAGGCGAGATGAGAAACTGTTTTGCAGGCTGTGGTGGAGCCAAATGAAGCTTGTCTCCATCTGTCTCAGAGGTCTGAATCTTGAAAGCATAACAAACACACTGTTTAGTTGAGGATGGGGAAATGAAACGATTACTCAGATCTTACACTTCCAATCCCAAGTGCCACCCAGGCGGGGTCTCAGCAGACGAGGCCTGCAGATGGATCTGCTCTCACCCTTACAGATGGTTCCCCTGCAGTAGACACGCTGTGGGGGGCTGTTATGTGAGCAGAGCTGCACTGTTTGTGCCTCCTGTATGTGTCCTCTGAGGATAAGTGCAAAGCTTTTTCTGTTTTCACAGCTGCTGAGTGCAGAGACTCGTGAAGCTAAATAGATATTGTTGAGCTCTGCTGGTTACAGGTCCTAACTAAAAGCAGATATAGATCAGAAACCACCGATTCCTGCAGCAAGGCCTCGTCAGTAACTTCAGAAACTTTCCTGACGATGTAGTAATGAAGATGGAGTGGTAAAGGAATCTATCCCGTTCCTTCATCATTTGCAAATCATGATGCTCACTTTATTTCCACCTTCAATTATCTACTTTGATTCTTGTTTGTTTGTTGGGGGGCTTGTTATTAAAGCAGCTTTGGCATAAACTAACTGTGCCACAGCTACAGCCACACCTGAGGACTTCATGAGCAACTCAGAGCAATGCTCTGGATTGCCATGAAAGCAAACTGAAGATGCTACACGTGAATGGATTTCATGTCACTCCATGTTCCCCAGTACTTCCATTTCTGGAAGTGCTTATTCATCCTGGCTCAGCCCCATACAAACACACTGTGCTGCTTCCACTTACTCATCCCCTGGATGCACTAACAAGCTCTGAGATCACCCGCACTGGAGAACATAGCGCAGATACCAAGATGGCTTCGCAGGAGATCAGTTTAGACATGGGGTGTAATCAGACCGCAGGATTTTGTTTGTCTTGGGTTATCTCCAGTTTCCTGTTAAGCTCTCGATGGCTCAGTTGGAGTGAAATAACTCCAGCCTTCCTACCAGCAGGTTCTGAAGTCTTTCAGAAATGAATTCTGTGCCACCTGATCTGGGAGATCAGGGCATTTAAAAGGGGACTGAGGTGGATTTTCAACACCCAAATCCGACTGTAAGATCTTCTGACCTCACCTGACCTGCTGTGAACACAGGGACTTTTACAGCTGCAGTTTCCCACCTTGCTAAGAAGGTTCTGCTACAGCCCAGGCTCAGCTTAGCACTTATCCTGCCTCATTTGTAGAGGCTGAGGAATTCATCTGCCTCTTAGTTGTGCTTAAGATCTTCACAAAAGACCCCCAGACCTCTCAAGGACTGAGCTGGCAGCTCCAACCACACGCCATTACTCCCAGGCACTGCTCAGTATCCCACACATCACAGTGTATTTCTTAGAATACATTCAGAGGAGATTCTCAGCTGACGATTCTCAACCTACATCACCCTCCTGGGTCCCAGCTGGGACATCTGGGCTCCTCTCCCCTGGCCAAGAACGGGACCTTCACCTCCCACTTCCATGAGGTGGATACAGTCGTGTCCCCAGGTCAGGACACTGCTCTGCTCCCTCCCTTCTCCCTTTCACTTGAAATTAAGGAGGCTTTTATTTTGTTGCATTGGGTTGTTTTGTTTCACACATTTACTCAGTCAAACTGTCTCCTCCTTTCTTCTGCCTAACTGTGGCTCAAGGTTCTGCTCTTCAGACCTGCTTCCTTCATGACCCATTACCACTTCTTTCTTATGGCTAGAGTTACCCACAGCACACACCAAATGTGTGTTCTGAGCCATGGCACTGTGTGCTCAATGAGCAGCCTGCATCCCGAGCGGTCCCTTCAGTTACCTGCAGACCAACAGGGCAGGCACAGCTCATGCAACACAACCATGTCTGGGCAAGAGAGAAACATCTCTTCTTTTGAGTCAGCTTTATTGCACAGTGTTTCTATAAAGGCCACACACTAAGACAGAAGTAAAAGCAGACTTCATTACCTGCGCAAAATACAACTTTAACTTCTTTCCTCTGAACTGTGTTTCGTGCAGCTCTATTCTGGCACGAGCAGCTGATTTGGGACTACTGAAATTTATCCGCACGCGTCTGAAGCTCTTAAACAGCTGGAATGTCACACAGTCGTCGTAGGCACGGAACAGGCCTTCAAATTTGTCCTGTAATGAAAAGGAAATAATGGTGAGGATGAAGTTTCTGCTGGTGTTCAGTCGTGAACTGGAACTCGGTGACAGCCGTTTAGGCAGTAGGTGCAGCAGAGCTGCTCAATGAGGCTGCAGAAGAAGCAGTTATAGAAAGCACGGGTCTGAAAGTGACAAAACCTGGAAAATCCTGGGGGATGGAGTCCTCCAATGGAGAGCCCACCACAATTAAACCTCTCGTGAATGCTGAGCAAAACTGTGATAGCAAAGCAAGTGCCCAAACAAAGCCACAGCGGGCATCCAACTGAAGTGCCAGGCAGTGCGATCTCATCGGGACAAAGGCAGGCATTGAGCTGAATGGCAGCAGGGTCAGCAGACCAAGTCAGTAACAGAGCGCTACTTCCAAATCTGCACTGCCGGCATTGCGTGTCATAGAATCACAGCATCACAGAATGGCTGGGTTGGAATGGAACCCAAGGATCACAAAGCCCCAACCCCCCCCCACAGGCAGGGCCACCAACCTCCACATTGATACCAGCCCAGGCTGCCCAGGGCCCCATCCAACCTGGCCTTGAACAGCTCCAGGGATGGACGGGGCATCCACAGCCTCTCTGGGTGTATTATGTTCTTCTGGATGTTCTGCCATTCAAATACTTACAGCACATACACACCTATTGCTCCAGAGTCACTGTAGCAGCAGGAAAAATAATTAGACAACTGAAAATAGTGACCTGCTGTAAGGACCAGCCAGGCTTAAAAACATTTATCTGCAGAATGGTGTGTTCAAAAGCACCTGACACAATATGAAGATCTTAGCATTGTACAGGGAGGTCTGAGATGCAGCAGATGGATAGAAGTAGAAATGAGCAGAAATACTGTTCTCATCCGTTGATCTTCCAAGCAGGACCAAGAGCCCCAAATGTCTTAGGAAGATGTACATGGGACTGTGAAGCTGTACCGGGGACACTGACAGAGCAATGGGAGCGCCGGGGTCAGCAGGGTGTGCTGGCTGAGGAGTTAACCAGGAGAGCAGATCACAGCGAGGAGCACGAAGCTGATGCGCATGTAGCAGATCTCTGCTCGCTCACTGCCAGCTCTGTGGTCTTCTTCCCCACAGCTGATATTCCATCTCTGGCACCCCTTCAAAA
This sequence comes from Coturnix japonica, assembly GCF_054131305.1. NCBI lineage: Eukaryota > Metazoa > Chordata > Aves > Galliformes > Phasianidae > Coturnix > Coturnix japonica. The sequence goes on from NC_140665.1 coordinate 103,351,406, forward strand.
GAACATCCCCGTGCTCTATTAAGCTTTCATGACTGTCATTTCATTCTGCCTGACCTCACTCACCTCTTCCTCTCACCACGGGGGATACTTGGGAGGAAACAAAGCGCTCGGTGGTTTGGCTGCGGGTGAATAAAGGCACATGGCAACGCCACAGACAGCAGGAAGCTGACAGGTTTGCACAGGCAGGTCCTTTCCTATCGCCTACCATTCAAACTGCCACCATTTCACACCTTGGTTTGACACAGGTTGTTTTGCAGCCTCTGCTGGGTGAAGGGACCCAGGGGCACAGGGGACCAGTTTGTGCAGAAGCCTGCACAGCTCTATGGTGTGGTGGGGTTGGGGGGCTTGAAGGTCCCCTCCAATACAAGCCATCCTATGATTCTGGGGTCTCAAATGTGGGCCCAAGAGCAGTGTGCAGAGCCCATGTTCTGGACACAACATTCTGAGGAACACTGAAATCTGTTCTCATTAGGGCACCGCAATGGACAGATGGGAGTACCTCCAAATAAAGCTGATTAAGCACCAGACGCCAAGCGTAATGCTGGGGGAACATTAAAGCACTGTGCCCTTTATTCTGCTTGCTTTTCAGTTCAATACCGTTGCAGCTTTAGACATCTCATTTTGATTAACAGGCCCAAAAATACTGGGGGGGGAGGGGTGTTGGGAAGGAGGGAGCCAAGCCCTCTATTTGCTATTAGCACAAAGCACCCTGTCCACAGTGCAGGCACATCTCCTACACCCACTGAAACTGCACAGCACACTGAAAAGATTCGTCCATCTGAGGGTTTTGCACATTTTCAGCTGATAACAATAATGACCTCAGCAGAGGTCGTTAATCATCAGTGGCAGCTAATGGGCCTCAGCTGCATCTTGAGCCATCCCAGCTCCTCCCAGCTGGATATTAATTCCCAGGAAATGTCTTATGCCTTAATTGCTATGGCCTGTGACTTCTAATATCTGCTCAGGGTACTTATTTGGATGAAAGTCTTTCAGAGCCATCCTGATCTATAAGAGACTGTATCACATGTGCTTTAAAGACTTAAGCAAATTCTCTCCCTTTCAAGTTTGATGGATAAATAATTCAACACTCACAGTCATCTCCATTCAAGGCTCTTACAGTGCTCTTAGGACCCAGGGTTGTTAAAAGGCTTTTAAGAAGTCTCTGAACTTGCAGTTCCCTTTCAAAACATCCTAAAATAACAACACAAGGGCATCCGAGTGGAAGCAGTGCGACTGCTGCTCCCGGAGTAGGAACTGCTTGACATAAAGCCATTACACCTCATTCACATTACAGCTTTTGTTGCCTGTGTCCCTGAAGGATTAAGCCAAACGGGAATAGGTTCAGATAAAGGCTACTAAGATAAAAGAGCAACCTACTGAATAAGAAATTAAAAGGCTTGGCTTATTTAGCAAAGTAGATCTCGAGAGGAGACCTGACCGTCATCAGCAATTTACCTGAATGGCACAGAGGGCAAAGGAGTGCTGAAATGAAAGGCTGTGTGGGCATAAAGCAGGCAGAAAGGTTGCAAACATCAGGCTAATGGCTCAGAAATAGCCTTCCAATTACAGCAGCAGCAGCAAAAGATATTTCTAGGACTGAATCTGGTTAGTTTGCGTTAGGGGCTGTGACAAAGCACTGACACAACCAGCACCGTAAAGCATGGCTACCCAAATTAACAAGTGAATGAGTTCCTTCCAGCTCCCAACCAGCTGATTTATTTCCAAACATTCCTTTCATGCACAGCTCGGCTGGATTGTGCTCATCCAGGACAAAAGCCAAGGCCCAATTCAAATCAATGGAAGGCTTTCCACAGGCATCAGCGCCTTGGATTGGAGCCCTACAACTCAGCGCACAAATGGCGTGTTATTGTTCAGCGTGTTTGCACTCATTGTCAGCGCTGTTACACATCTGATTTAGGAGATGGCTGTGACTGAAAACTTCAGCCTGATCCTTGTTCCTCCAGTTCTGTAGGCAAACAAGACAAACGTTTCTCAATGATTTCCATTCTTCATGTTCGTTACATAAAAGAGAATCATAGAATCACGGATTCATCCAGCCTGGCCTTGAATGCCTGCAGGGATCTCATCACCTGAGACCAAGGAAGATGGAGGCCAGCTGGGATAGTCACTGCAGGATGGCCATGGTGGGGAGCCTGTGGCAGGAGCTAAAGGTGGGTGATCTCTGCTTGGGATACAAAGAATAAGATGCTGCAGAAACAGGTTGTGTCTAAGGGAATCTGAAGTGGTGATGGGATGGAAACGACGGGCATTAAAGTAGGCAGCAGTGCTGGTGCAAAACGAAGCCGACAGTTAAAAGATTCAGGCTCACATTCAGAAGGTTATGCAGCATTAGGTCTGTAAGATGTGCAAATGCCAATGGCCTGGAGGTATTCAAAACAGGCCGATGACATTCACAAAAAGGGAGGAAGGAAAGATTAGGGGACAGCAATACACCTTTATTTTCCAAAGGGCATAAAAAGGAGCACGTTTATCAAAATTGGGCTCAACAGAACCACCAAGAACTCAGTTCACCACAGGAGCTTCTAACAGTTATTTCACGAGCCACAGAAGGCGGGGAAGCAGTTCAATGTAACGCAAGTGAAGGGTGAAAACATTAAATGGCAAGAGCTGCTGCAAGCAGCCGCTGTGAGCAGCAGCCTCAGCAACCGTCGTGCTTTCTGGTTCACCTTGCCAGCATGGTCTCATCCCTTATTCCCAGGGCCCCATCCCAACAAACAGACACAAGTCTCCTACCCTGTTCATACAGCCTGTAGCTCTGTGCTTGCCCTTTTCCATAGGGCTGGAGGTCAGGTGGATGGTGAGTCAAAGATGAAGCAAAGCAGTACAGATGGAGTGAAGCCAAAAGGGCCAAGGCTGCACTTTTGGAGGGGCATGTTAGAAACAAAGCAAACAAACAAAACAACCACCAAAGCAATAAATCTGCTCTGGTTAAATCAGGACTGAGTCATTTGTACTGCTGCAATTCGACTAATGTTGCAGAGGTTCTCAATACCTTTAGGCCTTGCTACAGGATAAGAAAGAATACATGTTTTCTATTCCAATGAGTGACCTCATTGCTGTGCTCTTTGCAGTGAACCATCCCTGCCCACAACACACACCAGCCACAAAACGTGTTGCAGGAAGCCCTGATCTCTGCATGCCCTAACACACGTGTTGCTGTGTTACATGAGTGCTGCTTTGGAGGCCCCCATGCAGCACTGGTACATCCTGCAGGCTGCATTCAGGGTTCCCTCATTGCATGTCAGAAGCATTCTAATGCCAAAAGGACTAGATAAAAGGTTTGCAGAATCATAGGGGTAGGAAAGGACCTCCTGGGATCACCCATCCAACCCCCAGCTAACACAGGTTCCCTACAGCAGGCTTTCTGCTTGCACAATGCCCTGGAAAAGGTCCAAATCAACCAAACCAAACACATCCACTGTCCACTTCCAGCTCATCGGCACAGCGAGAGGGACAGCGATAATATCTGCCCACAGCTTAGCAGAAGCAGCAGCCCCGTTTCAGAAGTGGCTGATACATGTCAGAGGCGCAGGATTTTGCTCCGTTGCCTTTTCTGCTTTTAACCAACTCACATCCCTGTTTACCTCAAAGTGACGCACGTTGGTCCCGCTCAGCTCCACTGGTCTGGAAACCAAAGGCGCCTTCAGGATGAAATAAATTGTTCCCGTGGCGATGCCAAGGGGGTGATTCAATCTACTCTGGAGACTTCTCAATTCAATTTCACACCTAATGATTGAGCTCAAAGAAAAATCCACGCTCTGTGTTTCTGTTTTCATCGGACGCTGCTGTCTCACTGCAATGCCTATGACTGCTTTTGGAACGCTCCACATTTGAAGCACTCCGGTTCCAAATGCCACATTGGCTTCCCAAAATAATGGAAGCACTCTTTCAAACCATCTGGCCGTGTGCCCACGACGTAAATAGAGCGGTTAGTTTTGCCCCCGTTCTAGGAAGAGCTCTGTAGAGATGCTGCTCTGTTCTCTGCTCGCTGTGCTGGATGCGGCATTGCTCTGTCTTCATTTATATATGCACGTATTTGGCAGGGAGGAAGAACAAAAGGAAGCGCAGGTTTGTGAAGGACTGAAAGCAATTCTTGCATTTCCACAAAGCAGCTTTGTGTTTTGGTTCGAGAATGGTAAAAACAATGACAGCAATCCAGCAGTAAGCAAGGGTTCCAGCAGGCTGCCCTGCAATGAGCACTTGGTGTTTGGTGCTTTTGTTTCCTTGATACTTTTTCTTAATTGTTTTATTCACCATCCCTGATGTGTTTAACAGCCCTTTGGATGTGGTGCTCAGGGCCGTGATTGAGCAGAGGGCTGTTAGTTAGGGTAGGGTGGTTGGGTTGGGGTTGGACTTGATCTTGAAGGTCGTTTCCAACCCAAGCCATTCTATGATTCTATGATTTAAGAATTCAATCAATAAATGAGGAAATAAGGCATACGGTGAACTCCAAGGAGATGTTCTGCCTTGGATTTAAGAACGTATCCAGTAAGATACCGGCTATCAATTCTGTCTTATTGCTGGAGACATTTAAACCCAACAACTAATTGGCAGCACAACAAATTGCTGTGCATATATCAACCTGCATCATAATTTTTAGAGTACCTATTACCTTAATGGAGCAAACAAAAGTGTGGAAGAAAAACGACCTCTATTAGAATCATAGAATTGCTCAGGTTGGAAAAGACCTCAAAGATCATCGAGTCCATCCCCAACCCAACCATCCTACCCTAACTAACAGCCCTCTGCTCAATCACGGCCCTGAGCACCACATCCAAAGGGCTGTTAAACACATCAGGGATGGGGACTCAACCACCTCCCTGGGCAGCCCATCCCAGTGCTGAACAGCCCTTTCTGTACAGAAGTTCTTCCTGATATCCAACCTAAACCTCCCCTGGCACAACTTGAGGCCATTTCCCCTCATCCTGTCACCTGTCAGCAGTGAGAAGAGACCAGCCCCGCTCTGCTGCCATCACCTTTCAGATGTTAGAAGAGAGCAATCAGGTCTCCCCTCAGCCTCCTTTTCCCAGCCCAAACAGCCCCAGTTCCTTCAGTCATTGAAGGAACCCTTCAGTGATCTTTGAAAACTTAAGAATTATCCCAGCCCTCTGAGGGGGACCATTTTCCACGTCCATTTAGGAGCACACTCCTTCTATAAGCATACAGAAATCCAGTTGTTAAGCTGGCTGCTCTAGAAGCTCCAGCTCTGAAAAGCTGGCACTGAGTGTGTTGGAGTGCAGGGGATACAATCAGAGCCCCACTAGACAGCAGCAGAATATGAGAATGAAATGAAGAAAACATTCAGGAGCTGAAGAAATCGGTTTCATTTATGCACCTGGAGACGTAATGTTGTAAAATATCCATAAAATACATGCTATTCATTCCCTGCCTTTGCCAACCCAGTTAAGTAGAAAAATAAACAAGAAAAAGCCATGGGACAGTTTAAACAAATAAAATGCTTGCCTTGCTCATTCCTGATTTACTGCTTTGCCCACATTGATCAGCATTTATAGCTTTTCAGCTGTTTCTCATCTCAGTCACAGGGAATGCTTTTTCTTTTCCAGTCCCCGTGCAAAACGCAAACAAATGCAAACTGTGCTAACATGATTAGTAATACAGATTCAACCTATCTGGATTCAGAAAGGACAGAAAGCCTGAAGAAGAGAAGGCTGCGGGGTGACCTCAGTGCAGCCTGCCAGGACCTAAAGGGAGCCTACAGACAGGAGGGGAATCAACTGTTTGAAAGGGGAGATAACAGCAGGACAAGGGGAAATGGTTTGGAGTTGAAGGAGGGAAGATTTAGGCTGGATGTCAGGGGGAAGTTCTTTACTGTGAGAGTGGTGAGGTGCTGGAACAGCTGCCCAGAGAGGCTGTGGATGCCCCGTCCATCCCTGGAGCTGTTCAAGGCCAGGTTGGATGGGGCCCTGGGCAGCCTGGGCTGGTATCAATGTGGAGGTTGGTGGCCCTGCCTGTGGTGGGGGGTTGGAGCTTCATGGTCCTTGAGGTCCCTTCCAACCCAACCATGCTGTGATGCTGTGATGCTGTGAAAATCAGTGCTGAAAGTGACCCCCTACTAAAAGCAGGGGAAGAAAATCTCTTGCTCCTTCATGAACTGTTTAGATTTAATATATAACTACTTGAAAAATGCAGAAGGAAACATTACTGACCCGCCATCACGTGTTCTTAGAAGCTCAAATCTCTTCTGAAACAGGACTTCAAAAAACAATAAAGAAGAAGAGCATAGGCAGAAATGTGGCAATCAACTTGCACTCAGGGGCTGTGCACCTCTGCACCAAGAACAAAACAAAGGCCTCACCTGCTCCCCTGCCTTTCTCTGTGCCACTGCAGCCCGTAATTACAGCAGAAAACACGCAGCACTGTGACTGCAGTCTAACACTCCCATTGCACTGCTTTACTGTTCCGTGTTCTTGCCAGACTGCCTGGACCATCTGTCATTCTGTCTTACACTCGGTTTGTAAATTGTTCAAGCAGGTCTGTTTGCTGTTTACATCCGAGCAGCTCCCAAAGCTAAGTCAGGAGCCTCATTGTATGACAAGAACACAGCGAGAGCAGCAGCGGGCTGCTGCCAGCCACGGGACTCAGCGCAGCCTGTAGTAAGCCCACAATGGTGTTTGAAAGCTAGTGCTGCACACCAGTGTTCTGTGTCAGTACCTTTCATCAGAAACAAACGTGTAAGGATGGGGGAAAAAGAAAACTAAGAAAAAAAACAACTTTGGGTTGGATAAGAACAGGGGTGTAGAGAGATGAAACGCTGTGTGCTCACACACAGCCAAGGGAGGGAGATGGGAACCCCTTCCAGGAGCCATTCCACAAAGGTTCTGCCCTGTGCAGCTCAGTGTGGGCCATAGAAATAGGATCCAACTGCTCCCACAGCCACACACTGTGACCCAATGGCACCAAACCAGTGCTGCCCGGTGGGCTGCAGAAAGACATGGGGGATCAGGAGCACACGAGAGATGCTTATACCACAATACAGCACAGCTGCCTGCAGTTGTGCCTGGTCAGCACAGCACACCTCCTCACACTGTGCTACAATGCAAAAACAAGCAATCATTTCCTTGAGATGCTTCTCTTTGTTCCAGCTCCTATTTCCTATTTATTGAAATGGCCTAAATGGGGGGACAGAAAAGGAGGATGGAAAAGGAAAACAATGTTAAAGTATGTAAAAAATGGAAGAGGCCACGATAAGACACTATCTCGATAGTATTCAGTCCCCCACCTTGGGTGCCCACAGAGCAGTCCCGGATTAGCCACAATCTGCTGGATACATCTGGTTTTAATATAGTTATCATTTGGTAAGTTTAACTGTGAACTTGTTTTGCGGATCATGGCAGAAGATGGATGAAAAGCAAAGTTCTTTACTGTGAGAGTGGTGAGGTGCTGGAACAGCTGCCCAGAGAGGCTGTGGATGCCCTGTCCATCCCTGGAGGTGTTCAAGGCCAGGTTGGATGGGGCCCTGGGCAGCCTGGGCTGGTATCAATGTGGTGGTTAATGGCCCTGCCTGTGGTGGGGGGTTGGAGTTTCATGATCCTTGAGGTCCTTCCAGCCCAACCATCCTGTGATTCGTGATCTGCACAAAGAAGATCATGCACTTTTCACTCTATGCTGCTTTTATATTGTCATGGTAACATCCATTTCTCCACTCTCCTATGAAAAAAGAAAACAAACACGTTTTCCAGTTTGAGTACACATCAGTGAAACAAATGTGATTTGCACATTGTGAGGTTGTTTTATCCCCAAAGACAGGTCAGGGCCTTTGGGGGACTCCAGCATCCTGAGCTGCTCCAACATCAATGGGAAACACCCCACAGCTCAGTGAAAAACACCATAGAATCACAGAGTCACAGCATGGCTTGGGTTGGAAGCGACCTCAAGGATCACGAAGCTCCAACCCCCAACCACAGGCAGGGCCATTAACCACCACATTGATACCAGCCCAGGCTGCCCAGGGCCCCATCCAACCTGGCCTTGAACAGCTCCAGGGATGGACGGGGCATCCACAGCCTCTCTGGGCAGTTGTGCCAGCAAAATGCATTGTTTTAATTTTTAATACACAGCGCAACATGAACTCAACCTCAGAAGCTCAGAAAAGAGACTTGTGGTGGCTGGAAGAAGAAGGCTTTGGGAGGCAGCTTCCTGGCACTATGAAAGGGTTACTGGGATGCCAGACGTGACATACCAGTGTGTTCCAAGGAGAGGACAGAAGCAGTGGTTTCTTCCTGCCTCGGTGGCCACAAGCACTGACCACTAGCAGACAGGACACAGAGGAGGGAGTTTCAGTCTTGCAGTGCTCTAATTGTTTCAGTGGGCAGATGGAAGCAACCCCAGGGTGAAAAAGCAAACATTCCTGACCAAACTGCTCCCATGTCATCTTTCAACCAACTGGATAATTTCCAGTTGGCACAGAATGTGTTTCGAAACAAGAACTGGAAAGTAGACTAATCCTATCTTACAGCTAAAAGCAGCACTGCTTTGCATCAAAATCATTTTCATTTCCTGATGTGAAAAATATATCAATAGCAGCACGATATTAAAAAGATACCGGACCGGCTTTATGAAACTGAAGCTGCTCTCCATTAAGGTTCATAGTCAGAGATGTCAGCAGTGTGAGCAAACACCGACCAATGGCATTCAGAAATGTTCTGTTATGTGGATGCAGCAGGCACTGGGTTGTCTCCTTCAGGACTGTTACTGGATGCCAAGCAAACGTTTCCATTCAGCAGCACTTAGTGGCACTGAGGTCCTTACTCTTAGCCCAAGAAATATCACTGCTCTGGGAGCTGGGACTGTGTGCAGCTTAAATCACTGCTGTAAATCACTGTCGTTTTTCAACACTTCCAGCCTGGTTATCAAGCAAGAAATAGACATCTCAAAACCTTTCATCTTTATTCATTCACCACAAAAAAAAATCAACTTCCCAAATCTCTAAAACTTAAGTACATCAATAATTTACTTCTGCCTAACATAAGCAGCGGACTTCTTGCTATTATGGCCACTCGTTTGGCTTTGATCCCAGCTGTTACCATTAATAAGGCTTTACTTTCTTCTTCCCACAGTTGAAGGATCCTGTGGTGCTGGTTCAGGGCCCAGCAGCAGCCTGCAGGAAGCTGGCAGGTTGTACGGCCCTATAGTTCAGCTGTTTGTAAAGCAAAAGGTGGTGCTCAGGAACCAGCAGGGCCAGCCCTGCCCTGGGAGCACTGTACCCATCACTGCCAGTGGGCCAGGGGAGGAATGTCCCACTGTGCTCTGTGCAGCCTCACCACCAGCACTGGGTGCAGTGTTGGGTGCCAGTCCTAAAAGCACACAAAACTGTTAGGGAGCATTCTAATGAAGGTTACAGAAATGGAGGAGGGCCTAGAGGGGACACATGAGGGGTGGCCGAGGCCCCCTGGTCCGGTGGGCCCTGAGCAGAGCAGGCTGACATGAGGCCTTGTGATGGCTGCGGCTCCTCACAGGGAGCACTGGGACACTGCTGGCAGCCACACGGTGGGGTCTGGGGATGCTGTGTGGGGCCTGGGGCTGGAATCAGTGTCCTTTGGTATGTGGTGACTATGAGGTCTGCTTTCCCACTGCACTATTTGCTGTGCAGGGTCCTTCAGTGGCAGTGGGGCTGCTCACTCAGTCAGAGCTAGTGCTGTCAAGGGCTTTTTTTTGGGCATCACCAGAAATACCGAAGGAAGGCAATTAAATGCAGCTCAGGAACACTGATATTATGAGGAAGTGATCCGCTGTCAGGAATTCATGTGAACAAAGCAGAAATAAACTTCATATCTAGACAGCAAGCAGAGGCTGGAGTCAAACTTCATGGCTGTGTGTGCTTTGAGATGCACTGCCAAGGTCACTGCAGGCCTGGAAACAACTGAGCCCACAAAAACTGCTCTGGGGAAAAGAACCTCCCTGTGTCCTCCCCACAAAAACAAACCAACCCACCCAGCAGGGCTGGGTCCTCTGCTGGGATCATAAAAGATTTCACAGATGGAAAACTTCATCTCAAAGTAACTATCAGGTACAGGAAATAGGAACAGAAGAGGTTACAAAACAGGTCTTTTAGCTAACAGGATTCTTTTGGTAGTCATGCTGCTGTTTGCCTTCCTCCTTATCTCCCGTTAGTTGGAGTCTTATCACTGTGCAGCAGTCTCTTCCCATAAATCAAGGTTACACAGCTAAGGAGAAAAAGCTGAACAAGGGAATGCAGAAACTCTGCAGCCAAGTCCTGGTTTGTGCCATTGGGCAGCTGCAGCACACAGAGGGCAGCAGCACTTTTCTCTACCCTGTCTCAATTTCAAACCATTCCCCCTTGTCCTATCGCTGCCCACCCTCACAAACAGCTGTTCCCTCTCCTGTTTATACTCTCCATTCAAGTACTGGATGCCCACAACGAGGTCAATGTTCCTGTCTACATTACCTTACAGTCTTCAGATGTCAATTCCATCACGCTGTCTCATTTCTGTGCCCTCTGGTTCCTTGTACCTTGCTGTCCCTATCACATCATGTTGCCTGGCAGAATGGTACATGTGAAGAGCATGAAGAATTAATAACAGAAGTCTTGCTTACAGTAATAAGTATGAGTCTAAGTTCTCTGCCAGTGTTTAAGTACTGTCTAGAATTTCTCTGCTAGAAATAAGTTATTAATTAATTACTTACGTAACAAACATGATACAAAACCATCATCTAGAGGTGCTGAAGGAAGAATCTCAATTATCCAGGTGAACTACAAAGCAGAACTGCACTCTGTGATTTCTATGGCTGTCTCTAAGTTTGCTAATCCCTGACATACAGGCACGGTATGGATAGCAGCACCCTGATCAGCATGACCTCATTATTGGGCTAGAAAACGCAACTCAAAGCAACAGCGGATGGAAACCAAAAGGCCAACTGCATGGCGCCATGGATGGCAAACCATGGGTCTAAGCACAGTGGCCAGCTGCCGGTTTCAGGGCACCCATACATATCTATGTTTGTAGGAAGGATGAGCTGCTAGATCTGCTGAAAGTAAAAAGCTCTGCCTCCTGCACTAAGTAATTATTCTCCCATTTCAGAAGCCAAATGGAAAAAAGAGCATTTCTGAGTCTGGCTGCCAGATGCTAAGGGCACCGAGCCTGCAGAATTAAGGTCACTTCCATGGGTGGAAGAGCAGCAAGAAGCTGAGCAGCTGAACCCCGCAGTGCAGCCCTGTACTTCTGGGCCACTGCTCTGGAAAGCAGCAGCCCCAGCTCCATTAGCACCTGCTCTATGGCACAAACACAAGCTAAGCACTTCCACTGCTGGCCTGGGGCAGCTCCTGGCCACAGCAGCAGCACATCCAGGCTGGATGTGGCTCTGGGCAGCCTGGGCTGCTGGTTAATGACCCTGCACACAGCAGGGGGTTGGAGCTGGGTGAGCACTGTGGGCCTTTGTGACCCAGGCTGTTCTGTGATGCTGTGATTCCATTAACTTCAGTTTTCAGTACTTGGGTCTTCCAGTTGAATGCAGCAATTCCTGTGCTCGCTTTTGTTCTTTTCCTGGTACTTCCACACCCGCCTCTCCTCAGAAATGGACTTGTTAGGGTCATGGCTCAGTGGGATGCTGGAGATGGGTTGACATTGGACTAGATGATCTTAGAGGTCTTTTCCAACCTTAATGATTCTACGATTCTTCCCTTCCAACCTTAAATCTTGATGATTCCCTTAACAAAGTCAACATAAACATGGTGTGATCACTGTCAACGTAGAAAATGGAGCGGAGCCCTTATTGCAAACAAAACCACCGGTGTCTTTTATGCTGAACTTCTTGTAGTAGCTCTCCCCACCTTTAACACAGCAGCAGTGCTCAAGCTGCAACAAGGAGGTTGCCCACACTGCAGCCCCTGGTGCTGGGCCCTGGCTGCAGCAGCACTGCTGGCTGCCTGTGGCACCAGTTTGCTGGCTGGTAGGTGACAACTGGTCTGCGTGGAGCCGTGTGTCAGCGAGGACAGGCTGCTCTCAGCATCTCAGCCAGATGACTTCCAAGTCAACTTACTGTGTGCAAGCTGCAGTGCAGACTGCAGTGCAGTCCCCAGTGCACAGTCTGTGCACTCACTCTGAACTCAGGCATTGAGAATAAGACAGTTTTAACCAAAGCAAACAAAGCAAAGAAAGTCCAAGCAAAATGGCACACGAAAGGGATTTTGATCCCATAACACCCCTGTAACCCTTCAGTTCACTGTTATCCTGTGCACCTCAAGCCGTGCTTTCCAGATGCTGCAGTTGAAATCAGGTTACTCTAAGTCTCATCCGAGTCAATGGAAAGCTTTGTGCTGATGTATGGAACCTAGAGTTGTACGTCCTCACTGCTGCTATTCCTTACTCAGAAGGATCCCCACACGTTTAATTTCTTGCACAGCCTGATGTCAGACATGGCACTAACAGGCAGCCGCTCCAGCTACGGGTCTCTGTCAGTGCAGGTTAATCCCTGAATTTCTCAGTTTCAGCCTTTAATGCCAAAGGGGCAGTAAGAGAACACACACTTCACTGCTCTGAGCAGCCCAGGAAGTGAGTCCCGGTGCAGGCAGGGCCGTCCACCTCAGCCACCCCTCACTATTACTCTCTATGTGTTTCATTTCTGCACCCAATATTGAATCACAAAGAGAAAGCCTTTTAAATTAACAGGAATCTCTTGCTGGAGCCTAAAAGAGCTTGTAGGAATATGTGTGACACCTACAAACCAACAGCAATAAATAGCACAACCTCTTCCAAATGAAAATGTTTTCCCCACCCATTTCCACTGACTTCAATGTGTGACACAGAGTTAAGCAGGAGAGGGGATCTGAATTTGACCCCAATTTTGCTGCCTTTTCCCCCCACTTCATTATTTTCATACACAGAACACAGGGATCAGATTAGAAATGAAATGCTGTCCATATGTGCCCTTTAAATAAAGCACTGAGTATCACTGTAGGATACCTACAAGCTCTTTCAGATGATCTGTGAAAAGCATACTTAAAATTCCTCTTTCAAACTTAATTTGCAGTGATTTTCCCGCAGTAATATAATAAATGAGGAAGGTAATTGATTTCAACAGTAAGCAATTGCATACAATGAGTTTTCTACAGCAGATGTCTAATTAAGAGACTACGAGCCCGGCACATCCAGCCTTAGCACTGAGCCCTGGCTTTGAGGTATCCACACAACAGGGAGATGCTCAACTTTCTGTATCCTGCGCTGCTGCAGCTGCATCCCTTGGCACCAACTTGTAGCCCTTCACAAAGACGCTGCTCCCGCACACTTGGTTTAGGTCTGAAGGCAATGATCAGCTGCTGCCCAGAGCAGGAAAGCCACCCGAAGGTGGTCGATATTGATAAATACCATTGGCAGCACGGCTAAAAATAGCCGTACAAAATTAACACGGAACGATTCGTTAGGGAGACGAGGCATTCAGGCACACAGATGTCAGTTACATAACCCGGTTCTGACATTGTTACAGGCTCTTCTTTCAGCTTAGCGTAACGAGGCAGCACATTCCCGCATCTCTCGCTGCTAATTAACAGACTATTTAACTGCGTGCCTTGTACTACCGCAGCACAACCTCACCCGCCTCCTGAGCCTCAACCGCTACATCCAAACTCCCATCGCTCCCCCAGTGTTTGTAGGAACCATCCGTAACAAAAGAATCGGAGGTGCGTACCTTAACCTCTTGGTTGGCAAAGATCTCCGCATCAACCCCACAGGCAACCAGAGTGGAGACATCACAGTCCATGCTACGGGCTGGCATCCCCCCCTGTGCACACGGAGTTCAGCAGCCTCAGGGGGTCGAGCAATGGGAAGGAAGGCAGCCTTGATGCGCTGCTGCTATGGAGCAGCCCCAGACTGTGGGCCGGCTCCGGGCAGCTGCTCTGTGCGCAGCGCGGCTCGCTCCGTGCCTTCCCCGCAGCCAGCAGTGAGCGCAGCATGGGAACGCACAGCCCAGCTCCCAGCAGTGACATCACCGCCACCACTGACATCAGCCACGTCTATTTTTTCAGCCCTTTTATCTCTCGGCAGCGCGGTGGATCAAATTGAACATGATTATGTGCTAAATCTGAACCGGGACTAAATCAATTCAAGCCGCGTTCGCTGGCAACTGAGTCATAGCTGTTGTTTCAGCTGAGTGCTTATGTTGGCAAAAAAAGGATCGCCCGACACCGAGAGCTCCGCTCCGAGTGTAAATTAACCCAGCATTTCAAGCCACCAGCCTTACGGTGCCATTCAGTACTTCATTGTACCTTAAAACCTATAGCGGAGCGCTGATTAAAGACAAACAAGAAGGCAGCACTGTGCTTCACTGGCTGTCGGCTTTGTCATCAGGCAGCTGCATAACCCCGCACATGAGATCAGCGAGCACTGGGTGCTGTCATGGGGAGCAGTCAGCATCCCGCACATGGCAGCCCATGGCTGACACACACACGGTGCACTGTGACTCATCTGCAGGGAGATCAGAGGCACAACTGGTGGGAACTCAGTGCCCATTCAAAGAACAGAGCACAGACATTTCCCTTGGAACCGGGAGGTCACACCAAGCAACCTGTGCACCCTCTGCCCTTAGAGATGCTCCTTCAGCATCATATGGCTGCAAAAGAGGTTTCAGATCCATTGGTCCATTAGGATGGTTTGTGAGCTGTCCGCAGCACTAAACGATGTGCTGTGAAACACAGGTCCTGGGTTTGCAAAGACATTGAAGTCGACCTTTATCCCAAAGGTGCAATATTTTTTCTTCCCATCCTCATGATCCACAAGTCACTTTCAGATCTTGCAGCCCCACAGGTGAAGCTCATGGCCAGGTCAGATTAACAGGCAGAATTAACGTATTTAACTAATGCAGGTCTGGGAGGCTGCAGAAAGCAAACCTGCATGTGCCCATCTTACTGCTCCAGAGCTCACAGCACACAGCTCCGTGTGTTACACTGGGCACTCACTGAGCCTCACTGGCAGATGCTGCAGCTCGTACCACGCTGTGGGAAGATGCACAGTTTGCTACGGGTGTTTAAACTCTGTTGTGTAGAACTCGCTCCAATGTCTTTGCAGAAGCGCAGTCAGACGGGGCCGCAGCCTGCAGTGTGCACGATGAAATTCAGAACAGACACCTGCACCAAAATGACGGCACGGACACACGGAGCAGAAGCTCAGCTCAGCTCACACTGCACAGCTCTTCAGCCAGCTCTTCAGCCAGCACCAGAAGGTTGGGAAGCACAGGGAACTCCATGTTAGCTAATGAAAGAACCTCTGCAGAGCTGTCAGCTGCTCAGCCCATGGACTGGCAGTAAACTTAGATGCTGATACAGCAAAGCTGGTACCTAACAGCAGCACTTTCTGTTCCAAGTTCTGTTCAATTTTTCGTCCATTTTTTTCTAACTTGCATTTATAGTAACCCCAACCAGCAGCAATCACAAAGGAAGATCCAAAACCAGAATAGAAACATATCCCAGCACTGAAGATGACCCAAGAACATACAGAAGGACAGCAGAGACACGGACAGAGCAATGGACGCAGCTCAACATGGCAACCAGCTGGTTCATACAACACCCACTGCAGAGCTGGGGGGTTTTGTACAAGCCACAGTAAAACATTTTCAGGGAAGAATGTGAAGCTGCCGTTTCTGTGCCTGCTTAGAAGGACTTTTATTCATGCATTTGAATATCATATATATATGGAATTGCAGAAAACAGCGTACAGACACCAGAGTGAAGTTCTAAGTAGGCTGCAATGGAAAAAGCACGTCATCAGGAAAGTGAAAAGTTACTAAGTGGTTTTCCAAGAGCTGGAAGGAAACGCTGAGAGCAGTGATGAGTCATGTGTATGTGAGCACACGGAGACATCCAGCAGCACAGCTAAAGGGGAGAGAAAAGGAACCATCTCCAAAAAGGAGATAGGACGAGGGGGAATGGTGTTAAACTGAGACAGGGGAGGTTTGGGTTGGATCTGAGGAGGAAGTTTTTCCCCCAGAGGGTGGTGATGCACTGGAACAGGTTGCCCAAGGAGGCTGTGGATGCCCCATCCCTGCAGGCCAGGCTGGATGTGGCTCTGGGCAGCCTGGGCTGCTGGTTGGTGACCCTGCACACAGCAGGGGGTTGGGATGGATGAGCACTGTGGGCCTTTGCCCACAGAGATGGAAGCTGAAGTCCTGACGTGTTCTGTAGAGTTCTTGCCTTGTAATCTCTGGTTTTGAGATGGGAACCAACTGGGGAGCTGCTGTGAAGAGCTTGCTGAAATACCCCAGTGAGCTACAGCAGCTTGTAAGGGAAAATCTAGGTTATGCTTAGGGATAGATGAGAAGAGACAAAAAATGAAAGTAATTGCCATCTCAGCAAGGTTTCTTTACTAGGATAGAGAGGAAAAATTGCAATAATTCTGTTTTGAAGAGGGATGAATAGAAGTGCAGGGTTAATCACACAGAGGAACAGAGCAGTTTGCACACCGTGTACCAGCTTTCATAAGGTGAAGGAGATGCACTGCGGAAATAGGTAGATGGCAGATGGAGAAGTGGGGAAGAAAAGTGCAATGTGAGGAAGCTGTCCTGCATTGCTGCATGCTGTGACCTAGGCTCTGTCACTGCTGGGACAGCACCCTGGGCCACGTGTCACCATCACATGCACTGCTGAGGTTGCTCTCCTAGTGCCTGGCAATCAGCACTATGTGACTCTTGATCTCTTTTCCTTTTCCATAGAATCACAGAATCACAGAACGGCCTGTGTCACAAAGGCCCACAGTGCTCATCCAGTTCCAACCCCCTGCTGTGTGCAGGGTCACCAACCAGCAGCCCAGGCTGCCCAGAGCCACATCCAGCCTGGCCTTGAATGCCTGCAGGGATGGGGCATCCACAGCCTCCTTGGGCAACCTGTGAACAGTGCGTCACCACCATCCTAAGATCCAACCTAAACCTCCCCTGTCTCAGTTTCAAACCATCCCCCTTGTCCTATCACTGCCCACCCTCACAAACAGCTGTTCCCCCTCCCTGCAGCCTTCTCTTCTCCAAGTTAAACCACCCCAGTTCCCTCAACCTTTCCTCGTTGGAGAGCTGCTCCAGCCCTCAAAATGAGTTATAAGCAATCCTTACCTCTAGGTGCAGCGTTGCTACATTTAGTTCAACAAACTCCCAGGAAACAGTAAAGCCCTATTTCATGCATGATGCAAAGTCATTAATACACGTGCACCTCAGCACACCTGCAGACCTTCTCTGAAGGAGGGCTCTCCTGCACAAGGACTGCTCCTACCCATGGCTTTTATTCCAACACTAGTGCAGGAAAGCCCCTCTCTTGTTGGCAGGTGCTAAGCTGGAGGATTTGGGATCACGTCCATCCCATCAACCTTCCCCAAAGAGCCGAGGCACAGGGATGGAAGGGCACTTTGGGGAGCACTGACTCCAACCAGAATGCCATCTCAAAGTACTCTACTCTAAAACTGTCCCCTGCCAGCCTTACACTAGGCTGAGGGTGACGAGCACTGCTGCTGAGAATGGAGAGCAAGGAGATCGCTTTGAAAAGGCTTTGGCATTTGTTTCATGTTTTGACAACAATGACAGTTGTGTGTGGAATGAAAGGGGCACTGTGTGTGCAGATATCCCAGGGCTGTATTTCAGAGTGGATTTAGGAGCACCTGAGCAATTCTACTTACACACAGAAACACAAAGCGTTTACAGCGACACATACAGCCGCCAAACAGGTTCTGGAACTGAGAATAACGCTGCTGAAAGGTAACCGCAGTTGTTATTTTCCATCACGAGAAGCAGCACGGTGCAGTAACATCCCCAGTCTCTCTGGTGATTAACACGTGATGATGCAGTCCCATACCTGAGTCAGCAGTCCCTTCAGAAAGGCAACAGCTCCCAAAGCTGGAAGGCAATGAGTCACGTTTTTCTAGCCATGGTCAGCCTCTCACTGTGGTTTGTGCAGTGTGGGACCACGCAGCCCAACCCTGCAGCCTTTACTCCTCTGTGCACGGCTTTGGTTTGTTAGCACAGTGTTAACCACAGCCCTGCCTGACACATACAAACGGTGCCCCAGTTTCAGATCCTTCAGCTCAGCTGCCAAGTCAACACCTTGACCCCCTTCTGCAAGCAAACCACTGCTGCTTTAGCCTTAGGGAAAGTTCACCATATGCAAACCTCACTGGAACAGCAGCCACACTGCAACAAAAACGCTGCCCAATTTCAGAAGCCAACGTGGCTGTGTTCATTATCGTGACAAAGTGCACTATGATTTCTGTTGTAGCTCTGCTCACAGGTGCCAGCCGTGCTGCTTACAGTGCTGCACAGCCCAGCACAATAACATGGAGCCCTACAACCATGACCCAGTGGTGCCTGAATGGGATCCCAAAATAGACTCACGCTGTGTCTGACTCAAACATTTCCAGCAATGTGCAGCTCTGTCTTGTTCAGCCTGCCACAAAAGTCAGAGGTATGTAAACCAAGCTCTTGTATGCAACCATAGGATAGGATTCTGCTTGTGAAAGGAGGTTTCTATTGACTCAAGAAATAAAAGGTAAATGCAAAACAAACAAAGAAGAAACACAACAGAAAGACTTCAGCAACATGAAAACTATTTTGGAAAAGAAATGTCCAAGAAACAAACAGCCCCCCCCACCAACCCAGATCCAAACAAGCCCAGATGCTGCCTGTGGGGGAGGGAGAGAGAAGGGCTTTGAATCACCTCTGCTCATAGCAAACAATCACTCCTATTGTTTGAAGGCTTCTAAAGATGCAGAATTCGGGCCAGAAATCCAGAATCCAAGAGTCAGAAAACAAACCAAACATTAGGGAATCCCTCCCCTCCTTTAGTAAATAGTGAGCAACTTCATGCGCCACATTTGATAACATCAGAATGTTCCAGTGACTTCAAGGGCTGTCACTTAGCCGGGATGATTTGCTTGTCTCAGTGAGGAACACACAAGTTTTAACACTGAGTCAGAACTGTACCACTAATTTGATGCTGCAGAACCATTCGTAGTTCATAGCTGGCAAATATAAGGGCAGGGAAGGAAATGGGTGCATGTGGCCACCTCCAGCAGACAGAAGACAAGTCTCCCCCTGCGCCTGATCCATGCAGGGCTGCAGTGTTCACAGGGCAGAAGCTCTGGAAGAGATGGATCCAGCTCCTGACTGCACAACCTGCGTGACCTTGAGCAGGAGGTGCAGGATATTCAGAAGAGCTCGGACTCCTCGTGTTCTATTTGGACTTGAAGCGAACACTGGGAAGGACAGGTACTCTCCATTAGTAGACATTTAATGGATGATGCTGGTTGGAATAGGCCTGTAATGTTCCTGCCTAAAAATGTGATTTACTGTTACTCATAAGCTCTGTTAAAGGTTTCAAAATGCACTTTAAAATCCTTTCCATTTACCCTCGCTCGTCTCTGACTAGCAAGGGTATTTAACAGGGCTGTATGTTTTCCTTGTCATTTGAGATGCTTCATCACAGCAAAATGCCCTTGAAAGAGGAGCCTGGAATACCAATGCTGGCAGCTGCGAGTCGCCAACCTTATCTCCCAGCAGCAGCACTGCACAGGACACGCAGGTGAGAGATTTAATGGCCATGCTGAGAGAAAGCAGCGCCTGCTGCCAAGCCAGGAGCAGCAGTGCAGCTCAAAGGGAAAGAAATAACCTGTCACACAACATGCAGCCAGACACCGAGCAATGAATAATGAATAATGGATTTCTGAAGTAATTGCTATTTTCTCTTCATATCATAGGATGGATTGGAAGTGGGTATTTATGTTGCTGCAGCACTTTCTTAAATCAGATCGTCTCCTCTGTAAAACCCCCTCATCCAACTGCAGCCAAAAAACTCCACAGTGTGAATACTCAGCATTTACCGTGTAACAGTATTTGTTCCTGTCTTCATTTATGGCAGAACACGCTGCCTTGTTCATTTTCCTTGCTGTTGTTTTTGATTTGCATTCACGTGACAGATGGAGATGAGATGATACGGGCCCCATAGTGAGCTGTGATGTTTCTCCAGTGGCTCTGGAGCAGCACACAGGTGGCGGCTGGAGGGGAAAAAAAAAACCCTAATTGCAAAAGAAAATGGTTTTTACATGCAATGCTTTTCTTTGAGTCCGTCCCCACAAGGCTGATCTCATTCTCATCATCTCACAAACAGAAGAGACAGAATCCACGCTGCAAATCATCGAGCCCGGATGTTATGGGTATAAGAAATCAGAGTCAGTTTCACCTTTTTCCTCTCCCTAAAAGAACAGATAACTCACCAGCTGAAATTTGAGACACAGTTTCCACTGCCCCAAAACAGAGAAGGACCAAATCCAGTCTCCCATCCGCCTGGTTGGCACTTTTTACTCACTATTTCAGCGCTTTTAGATATAAAAATCTAGTGGTTTCAGAAGATGCGTATTTAACACAGCTCTAAATCACTTGGTCACTGTGCACTTGGCTCCCTTTGGAGGGAGGAAACAATAAGAGGAATCATGATGTGCTTTCAATACTAAATAGACAGAAATTAAATAGCAGATACATTAGAAAACACAAGTGAGTGACAGAGAATTGATCTTACTTCAGAGTGCCTTACCTACAGCTGAACAACCAGCTTTCTTCTGAAGCACGGAGCTGCAATGAATTCTAATGCAATCCATTTCACTAAAGATGTTCTCCAGTAGAAAAAGAGGTTCCACACAAACCTTCCAACTCATTCTAGTTCTGATGGCCTCCACGAGGGAGATAAAAGGAGAACACTGGGAGCTCTCACAGTGGCAAACTTGGGCTGCTGGTGGGGAGCCCCACTGGTCCCTCCCAGCTCCGGATATTCCATCACAGTGTTTGGAACACCAACACTTGTGACATAGTTCTCTTCTGTTCTGAGTTGTGCTCATAACCTCATCACAGCTCACCTCGCCTCATATCAAGCAACATATATTCAGTAGTTTTTGTAATCCAAAGAATCACAGCACAGCCTGTGTCACAAATGCCCACAGTGCTCATCCAGCTCCAACCCCCTGCTGTGTGCAGGGTCACCAACCAGCAGCCCAGGCTGCCCAGAGCCACATCCAGCCTGGCCTTGAATGCCTGCAGGGATGGGGCATCCACAGCCTCCTTGGGCAACATGTGCCAGTGCATCATCACCCTCTGGGTGAAAAACTTCCTCCTATTTCTTCGTAGCTCTTCAACTCTTAATCAGGAGAGAAGAAATGCAGAGTGAAGATGGTGATAAACTTGAAAGACAATGATGAAATAATGGCATGAATATGTCAGAGAGCCAGGGTTGGAGAAAGGAGTGCACCCAAGCTTTTCTTCTATTTCATATTCTTCATATTCTGAAGTTTGCTTAGCATAGATAAAAAGTGATGGACTGTCCAGGTCCAGTGCAACAAGGACAGTGCAACATATACAGCATAAAACAACAAAAAAAACATCACAAAAGGTACCAGAATTCGTTTTCAGTAAGTCAAATTTCACACCGCTATCAAAGCACACGCAAATGAGGAAGTCCATTAAAGGAGGCCAAGCGGATGTAGAAAGGCAGGTAAGCGGTGGGAAGCTGGTTCTGTCAGCTGCATAAAAGCTGGAGCTGTAGGCAGGTTAAAAAAAGGAATGTTCTGAGACAAGTGAAAGAAGGTTCCTACCACCAGAACCAATGGTGCAGAGCAACAATAGCTGGTGCATCAGCAGCAGATCAGGAACACTGCATTAACTCTGAGTGTAACGGGAGCTTATTAACATAAAGAGACAATGAAAGCTATTTTATTTCCACAGAGCCTGATTTTAGTTTGAGTAAAAACCCCAACCTTAATAATTCTGTATAAATAAAAGCAGTTTGTAAACACGCATCAGCTGGATCCTGAAGATCCCACATAAAGTGAGTCTATTTGTCAGCAAAATGGCATCCCTCTCTGCAGAGCAATTCAAATGAGAGGCTGGAAAACACTGAGACCGTACCAGAAATGGCACTTATTTCTGTTGAAGCAGTTATTCAGAAGGAAGTTGTGATTTATAAACAGCCCAGGAGGCTGGAAAGGAAACGCTGCAGAGATCAACCACTCATTTTCTTAACAACTTAGAAAACAGTAATAATAATAAAATAGGTGAGGGGGAAGATCGTTCTCTGAATAGAAGCAGTCTGAGTAAGCCTGCTCTTTAACAGCATTACACACTGCTACGGGGGGCAGGTACAAAGGAGCAGCAGATTTCATCTCTTACCTTGTGGAATGCAATGTGGATTTTGTGCCAGGGGAAATTTAGGTTGGAAACCTAAACTTTTTGACAGAAAGGGTTGTTAAGCACTGGGAGGGGATGCCCAGGGAGGCTGTGGTTGGACTCGCTGATCTTGAAGGTCTTTTCCAACCCGAGCAATTCTATGATTCGATCATTTTCCTACTGAATTCTTTTCTATTCCCTCTTTCCCTAACTTAGCTTAAGAAACCACATCCTAGTGGTGCCACTGCTCCATGCTTTCCTTCCCTCCTCCCACACACATGCAAAGGCACAGGCAAGGAGCCCCGTGCTGTTCTGACCAAGCCTTCTGAAGGCAGCAATGAAACCCACCTGAACTTTCCAGTGTTTTCAAATGAAAACCATCTGACCGTGGTACAGCAGCTCACATTACAAGGTCCAGTAGCTCACAGAAGGCAAAGTGAGCTTTCCCACCCAGCAAAAAGCAGACAAACACATCCCAAACACACACACACACAGCTAACACTCAGCATTCCAATACAATTCAAGTATCACCTGTTACACAGGCACTCTGAGAGCATGGAGAAATGCCAGCTTAGGGAAGTCCTTACCTAACAACCTCATTTGTAAGCTGAAGAAGTACACATGTTCTGCATGAACAGGTTTACTGTGGGTTGAAAGCTGGATGAACTGGCAGGCTGAAATGCTAATAATTGAGTGCTGAACACTCATTTGGCAACTAGAAATGTGCAGAATATCATTAAGATCAGCATCAGAGCAGACAATGTTCAGTATCTTCTGAAGCACTTCAGACAATGAGACAAACAGCGAATCTGTAGACAATGCAAATTATAATAAAACTGAGTAAAATAAGCAACAAATACCTTAGTTACAACTTCGAAGGCCTTGGTGGGGCATCACAAGAACATTTCTTCACCTGAATGGCTGCAGAGCATGACCAGAGCAGGACAGCAGAGCTGTGAGGGGTATGGAACATGAGAGTGGAACAGAAGAGGGAACTGGGATTGTTCAGTTTGGAAGAGAAGAAGCTCAGGAGGGACCTCACTGTGCTCCACAGCTCCCCAAAAGGGGGTTCTGGAGAGGTGGGGTTAACCTCTGCTCCCAGGTAACAGAGATAGGATAGGAGGGAATGGCCTCATGTTGCACCAGGAGATGGTCAGGCTGGGAATCAGGAAACATTTCTTCTCCAAAAGAGTGGTAATGCATTGGAACTGCCCAAGGAAGCAGTGGGGTCAATGGAGGTGTCTAAGGAAAGGGCAGACATCACACTGAGGGACATGGCATGGTGGGCAACACTGGTGGTAGATGAACAGTTGCCCTAGAAGATCTTAAAAGTCTTTTCCAACCTTAATGATTCTATGACAGGTAATGCAACACAGGCATCAAGTACCCATAGAGGTCAGAGATTTCTGGATGTTTTCAAGAGCTTGCGGGAAGAAAGAAGAAAAACACAGAACAAACTCCAGCTGACCATACTCAGAGTGGGCAAATCCTTGTTCTCATCAACAGGTCAGCCCAGGTGACCTCCACACATCCCTTCCACCACTATTTCTGACTGCACAAAGACGTAATTCAGAACTCAGTGCTCAGGGCAGCAATGAACTTGGACACAATGCATGTCACTTTGTTCAGGGGGGCTGGAACTGGATGAGCACTGTGGGCCTTTGCAACCCAGACCATTCCAGGATTCTACGATCATCTTTTCACCTATAATCTACAGCTTATTCCAATGCTGCCAACAGCATAAGAGACACATAGGACTGAATGCCAGTGAGAACAAGTTTGATTGCAAACAAAACTATCGCTTTTGCAGTCAGGAGTTGCCTCCCTACCTAGAAACATTCCATGCCATCACTACCTGTGCTGCTTCATAGTTGTTCAAGCTTCTTGTTCTGAATCTCAATAACCTCATCTGCTCCGGTAACGAGCCTGAATACAGGGTCAGGATTCTTTTTCTGAAGCAGGCACATTGATACCCCATGTACATGTATGTACAACATGCACTCAGAATAGACAAACATGACACTGATGGGAAGATTCACTTTCTGCCCTTACATTCTTAGTATATTAAAAACAGCCCCAGGTTTTTCACACTCGGTGTAAATGTAAATTACATTAATTTCTTCCACACACAGTAAAGCCATTCTTAAACAGTACCTGAAACAGGAAGTTTGCAATCAAATAGGCTGGCTGCATGTTCATTGAGAAGTTACGGATGTATTAATACAATATAGAATCAATATTGCTTTGGATGTTACAGAAAAGTATGAGTCACATCTACCTAAGAAAAGGATTCCTGGCATCATGAGTTGTGCTTATTAATGCTGGTCTTGCTCATCCCCCTACAGGCTGCCTGTAACAGCACCTAATGCACGGCCCCAGAGAGCACACATTACAGAGGAGGGAAGTTTCATCAAGTTTCCCCTTCTCCCCCCTTTTAAAAAGAAGGGAAGAAAAAGAAATGTGGGTACCTGTAATAGCAAGACATGCAAAGTGCCTTAGATAAGGCTCACAACACACCCCATCACACTAGACAGGATAGTAAGGGAGCTCTCTGGCACACAGATGAAGCAATGCCAGGATAGAATGGAATTTGGGTCTCAAATCCCAGCCAGGCCTGTAATTGCTCAGTTATGCTTCATCCCCATAGCATGGACTCCAAACTATCCACTAAGGATTTTCTGCTTCCTATCTATATCTATATGGGACCACTTACTTCCCATGTGCAGGTAGAAAGACCCTTGTGTCAGCTGGTACAAGAACAGAACTCACACAACCAGCCCTATACATCTGGGATTTGAATGTGAAGCACCGGTGAGAAGCAGGAGGAAGAAGCTCCCACGCTGTCTCTCTCAGGCCTTGGCAAAGGTCCTTATCTCCACCTTCTGGTGAGCCTTTAAGACACATCAGAGATTCCAGCAGTGAGAAAAACATGCCCCAGAAGTCAGGTAAGAGCTCCCATTAGTTCTGTCAGTGCTGAGGAGCAGCAGCTGCCCTCTGAGCTGTTGCCCTGTAAATAACACACTCCTGTGGACACCGGCACTGATGTCCACTAAGGTTCAAGTTGATCTGCCTGCCATCAGGATGGGCCTTTGCAGTCTGCATTCAGCTCTTCCAGGTGTCCTTGATGCAAATTTGCACCACATAAAGATGTGCCCATGCTTTGGTTGTGCACAACTCTTTATTACTGCTCCTCTACTAGATGGTTTTAGAATGATGGTCCCTATTTCACATGCAATACTGCCATGAATAACCAGCTAAACCCTCACCATATGTTCAATCATACAATCCCAAGATACCATGTAAGAAATCTCCAATTAATCCAATAGGCTTAAGCTGGTATCAGGACACTAGAGCTACTTCTACAAGAAGAAAATTAAGCAATGCCAAGGCCCATTGCTGAGGCCTGAGGCCACCATCAGGAGCAGCAGGAGCAGAGCAGCTCCATGGCAGAAGTCAAAGAACCGATCTAATGAACACGCTACAAACCAGCCCAGCATCCAGTTAAACTCTACCTGTTCAGTTTGCCCCTTGTCCGAGTTTTGTGACTAAACCAGACCTGGCCAAGTACTTACACAATAACAAGATATTAAGACCTGCATTCCATAAACCAGCCCGTCTCCTCCTCCTTCCCACAGCTGCAGGGCTATGTGGTGCGTGCAGGAGACAGCAGAGGGCACCCATGGCACTTGGTAAGCCCAGAGCAACTCTGCTCACGTCCTTCAGCTCACACACTGCTAAGAGCTCACAGCAAGTGTTGTTATTTATTGTCCCAACCAGGATTTTCCTTTGTACTGTAGGAACAAACTTGATTTATGACCATCTCGTTCATCTCCACTATTAAGGTGAATTGCTGCAAGTGGAGATCAGAAGGAACAACTGGAGCAATGCTTTCCACATCCATAACGTTAATCCTTAACTCCAGAACAGAGATGTTTTTACAGGTGTTTTTTCTAAGCTTAGAAAAAGTAGACCTGGAGCCTGAAGTTTCTAGTTACAGCAGCATTAACTGAACAGCTCCTGACTGACTGCATGCACCAGGCTGACAACGTCTCAGTGCTTTTCAGGCTAATTGCAAAGACAGTTAAGAAACAACACACACTGATTTGAATCCACCCTGCTGCTGTGTAATAGATGCCTTCGTTTCTCCCTTGCCAAGGATGCTGTAATTTCTCTGTCCTGTCCTACTGTCACCTTAACCTCCAGCTCATCTGGCTGTGCTGCATGGAGAAGGCTCCTCTCATTGCTCTGAGTCGTACACATTACAGTGACCATATTTGCAATGCTTCTGGATTGAGTTTCAAAGCACAGGACAGAAGTCATGTAATTTAAGCAGGGTAAAGAGCCTACAAAACACAACTGAATGATAGTGAAAGAACCTACAACACTACAAGTAACCACGTTAAAGCAGGATAACTGAAAAAAGTGCAAGATGCTTCATCTTAAACACCACTCATAGACTAGAAACGAAGAAGTGGAACAAATCCCCACGGGCAGAAGTGCATCACTTATCAGCACAGCTGTTATGGCTGACACTGTGTGAGGACCGAACCCCAGCACTACAACACCACCAACGGGAAAGAAACACGAGTTGATCTGAGTGTTGTTAAATGCACAGAAGCAAGTGCCAATTCCTTCCACCTTGATTCAAACTGGATGAGCTCTCACCTCTCAGCTCAGATCTGCAGTGGGATCTGTCTGAAGCAGTGCTGCAGCCTTCAGGCTGACGGCTGTATTCTGAACCCTGCACAACCTGAACTCACCTCTTCAGACCCCTTGTTTTCTAACACTGCCTACCATTTTGAGTCTGTCTTCACTTTCAACCTCTGTAAATCACTATTTATTAATGGCATTAAACTCTGCTTCAGCATTAACGTTTTTTAGGAAACATTTGAGAAATTCCCTGAGCCCAATCGATTAGAAGTGCAGATTTACTATTCTGAATGTGATTAAGACAGAACGTAGCTACTTTGAGTGCACCAGCTTTATGTATTAGTAATGAAGGCTGACCTTCATTGAGAAACCTTTTCCTTAGGCCAGAAAACTGATATCATAGAACTGGAATCATAGGTTAGAAAGACCTTGAAGACCATCAAGTCCAACCGCAGCCTAACCAGCACCCTAACTCTAAAAACCCTCCACTAAATCATATCCCTGAGTACCACAGGTACTCAAACCTGGCAGATAGGAAATAATATAAAATCATAAGAAGAGATGGCTGCTGGGTTCTCCTGCTTATCATCCCTGCCATAATCTTGGGGGGACAGAAACTCTTCTACCTCCATACAGTCAAACTCTCAAATCCCATTGCACAGGATAGTCAGAATGAAAGCGAAGACAAAGACAACTCTACCAGCCCAAGTCCTTGGTTGAACCCTGGGGCTCTCACAGCACACAGAGAGGAAAGGCACAGCAGCCTCGGTGTGCCAGGCCACAGCCTGACTTCCACAAAGGTCAGAAGGCATCTGAGTCCAGGCAATCTGTGCCACCTATTACAGGAGACAGACAACTGCTATGTGCAACCTGAACCTACCTTTGTCCAGCATTCAGGGATCTGTGGATCCAGCCGACACACAGTTCATCCACAATGCCCACAGTGCCATAGGAAGTACTTCAAACAGGAGTCCTTCAACACTGCCTTGTAGATTCGGACCTTGTAATTCCCTTTGGCTCCTAAAGCTGTTTTCTCCAGACCCAGCAGAAGGTCCTCCCAAATCCTATGTATGAGTTCACCAGCACCCACCTTAACGTGACTCATTACATAAAGCTCTCAATATTTTAGCAAAGCTGATAAGAAAATATTCCTGCATTAAGAAAAAAATAGTAATAATTTTAAATAGCAAATACCCTGAAGGGACCTTTCCCAGGAGCCATTTCCCACCCGCCCCCATTCCATGCGATAACCTTCCAGGCTGCACAGGGTACAGTACGACCACGAGAAGCTGATCTCATTATTTTTCCAGAACTGCTTTTAGGGAGAAAAGTACATTGCCAGCTTTAAAGAGCCGGCTGTAACTGCGGGCTTACGTGGACTGGAAAGAACATGAATCAGTTGAGTTCTGTCATTTACAACTGACCAGTACAGCTGGATGTTTTGGAGCTCCACATTTCAACTGCAGCAAACACAGGCCCACCTTTCACCCAGCTGGTCCCGTGCCAGGCACGTCCTCCCATCCCATTTGTCCTCCCAAGCACCCAGAGCATAGATGGGAAAATAACCCCGACTGCTATAAAAATTATTAGACAGCATCCGCATTACAGGCAACGGCATTTCAGGGCATTCAGAAAGACTTGTTACTTCAGCTGGAGTTCTGGTTATTTTGGGTTTGTTTTTTCTAAGAACTCTTCAGAGCAGGAAATAAGTAGGCACTGAAGTAGGCGACCATGGATGGGGCCGTGAGTAGCCTGAGCTGCTGGGTGACAACCAGTCCATGGCAGGGCTTGGATCTGAATGGGCTTTAAGGTCCCTTCCAACACAAGTCATCCTGTGATTCTATGATCGTGGGGCTCAATTAGTTAAGATTATCACTACAGCATATAACTGAGATGGATTTAAGTTGAAAGAGAGTAGATTTAGGTTGGATGTTAGGGGGAAGTTCTTTACTAGGAGAGTGGTTAGGCCCTGGAACAGGCTGCCCAGGGAGGTTGTGGATGCCCCGTCCTTGGAGGTGTTCAAGACCAGGTTGGACGGGGCCATGGGCAACCTGATCTAGTAAAGGTGTATGTTTGGTGGCCCTGCCAGGCAGGGGGGTTGGAACTTCATGATCCTTGAGGTCCCTTCCAACCCGGGTCATTCTGTGTGTGATTCTCTGATGCAGAACAGTTTGTAGGTGTTTGTAGCTGAAATTTTGGCTACACAGGTATTGTATTGCACAGGTATGAATCACAGCAAAGTATTTGAGATTGATTACCCAATAAAACTTAAATGCCACAGAAAGTGAGTTATAAGAATGAGTCTCAGAGTATGACCAGCCTCCTACAGCTGCAGGACAGAGTGCCCAGTAAGTTAATGCTCCCAGTAAGTTAACGCTGCAGAGTACTGGGATTTTGTGGTGAGGTTTTGGTAGTGAGCAGAGTTCAGCACTGCCCGCTGTCAGACCAGAGCAGAGTCCAGCAGGAAGCCAGACCTTGTGATCACTAAGAAATAAAAGTTCTTAGATGTTATTTCTCAGAAGCAGCTGCCAGAGAAGGGCATTCAACGGGATTCCTAGACAGCAGCCATACAGCCTATGAGTCACAGAGTGCTGAAGGACACTGTGGCAGCTTTTCATTTCCTATTTGGAGATGCATATGTAACACACCGTATTTTTTTCTTAAGCAGAATGACAGGGAATAACACTCATCCCATTCACAAAGCAGAATGAAACAAAGCAGGCGGAGCTTTCACAGTCACAGCCTGCTTCAAGGGGCAGCTTCTGATAACGTTATAACATCTGCAGACAACCTTAAAAGGTAGAAAAACTGAAAGTAAAAGAAAGCAACAGCCAGTGTACCAAGAAGGCAGGATGAAGCCTGCGTTCCATTCCACGCTTGGAGCGGTGACTTCATCTTTGCTAAGGTGACTTTCCACCGAGGCCAGGCTTGAATACTAAGATTAGACTAAAAAGAAGCGTGCCACCCTCTAAATATAATGATGACTCAACACCTAGAGGCTTCAGTGATGTAATACAGCCAAAAAGATCCTGACTTCCCAACGTAGATTTTCAAAGCGAAGGCAAAAGGAACAGACCTTGCCCTGTAGAAACACAGCCTGCATCCTGGAGTGTCCTCCTGAATCAGCCTGTGAGCAGCATCACACACTCCAGCTCCACACTGTTTAACAGGCACACCAAACAGAGCCATTTCAATTGTATGCTGTGGTGTCAGAAAGCATCAGTAGGAAGTTTCAGTTCCAGAGTTAACATGTAAAATTAAAGGCAACACAGCAGACCACTGAGCTGCCCAGTGCCTTTTTCTGCACTATAAACATAGCAAACTTTCAGGCTGCTCTTGTTAAGAGCTGAATGCAAGAATAAAGGGGAAAAAAGGCTTCCTAAGTATAGCTGGAGGTCTCTCAGAGCATCATCCTTGGACAAACTGCCCAGCACTCATTTGAGATAACCTTAAACCCTCTTCCAGACTCAAGTTCAATACCCTAAAGCAATAAAATCGCAAGAAGTCCAATTTAGCATTCTGTATTAAAAGCAAGGAGTCATCCAACAGCTAACAGTGAAAACGTAAGGTGAAAGAATCCCTCATTAGAGCAGCAGGGTGCTCAGGCCCACGTCCATTTGGCTTCAGGAGATCTCCAAGGAGGAGACTGCACAGCCTCCCTGGTACCTGTGCCAGTGTTCCATCACCTACCTGTGCAGTACAGAACAGCTTCCAATGGGATGGGGGCTGACTATGTGCCACTTTGTACCCACTGCCTGTGGGCATCACCGCACAGAGCCCAATTCATCCTCTGAGATGCTGGAGCAGGTCCAGAGAAGGGCAACAAGGCCGGGGAAGGGCTTGGAGAATATGGCCTATGGGGAGAGACTGAAGGAACTGGGGCTGTTTGGGCTGGGAAAAGGAGGCTGAGGGGAGACCTGATTGCTCTCTGCCAGTACCTGAAAGGTGATGGCAGATGGCAGCAGAGCGGGGCTGGTCTCTTCTCACTGCTGATGAGGGGAAATTGCCTCAAGTTGTGCCAGGGGAGGTTTAGGTTGGATAACAAGAAGAAAGAAGTTACACTAAATAAGATATGAGAAAAGCACAGGAGAAGTGTTATCATCTGCAAAGCCCAGCAGCAATTAACTGCTCAAACAAACATATTTCCATGCTCAGGAGCAGAGTCGTGCCCTTGGGCTCCTCACCCCAACCGCTCTATCTGTCCAGATAAGAGCAGCAGCACCTCTCAGTCGGTCACATTATCAGCCAGAAATAACAGCACAGTTCTGCCACACCTCACCAACAAGGAGTCATGTCAGCTTCTTTCCAAGAGATGCATGATGAACTCCAGCATTTAGGAGTTATTTCATTCTTGAAATACTTAAGAATCAGACTTCTAAGACCCAAGCAAGGCAGTGCTGTACACTTAAACACAAAAATCTGCTCCTTTCATTATACAGGAGAGAAAGGAAGAAGACAATGATGGGGACACAGTCAAAACTGATCCCAGCGCTGCAACAGCCCTGTTAATTAAACTCTCCAGGCCTTTGTTTTGCAGTATCTATCCAAGAAGTACAGTATTTTCTAATCACAGTGTGAAGTATGTATAATGGTACTTGCTGTAAGGGGCAGGCTGTCCATGATAGGTGTGCATATAATAATGCCTAATCGGGCATCCACAGCCTCCTTGGGCAACCTGTTCCAGTGCATCACCACCCTCTGGGGGAAAAAAAATGAAATTATATGAAATTCTCCTGACTAAGTAGAGACTTTCTGTTTCAAATACAGATCAGAAAGGTAGAGAAAGATTTCTGATGAGGTGCTGTTCCAGTAGCATCATGAGGTACAGACAGCCAGTAGTCATCTGGCAAACTAAATATCTCCACTCTCCTCTGCTGCTGTTTAAAGGAGGCAGAAGTCCCTTCTCATGCAGCTTCCCCTCTGTTCATGCTGAGACCTGAGGGTGCCAACACCAGGACAGAACTCAAGCCTGGCATGGCAGTTTCTTTGTGAAGCATGTGGCCTTTAGCTGTGAGAATTCCTCTTCACGGACAGGAGATCCAAACTCAGGCTCCCTATAGCAGTCTGGTAGGCAAGACAGAAGACTTCCTAATTAGCACTGTACAACCACACAGTACTGCTGCAGGAGGCAGCACACAGTAAAGACAGATGAAGCAAAACAGCTGATCCACTGGGCAGGGCTACGTGCAGCCATGTTTTTCTTCAAGGCTGTTACAAGCCTATATCCAAGCACAAACCAGAACCTACCTTAGATCTGATAGTAGTTAATTGCCTTTAAATTACAACGCTTAAAGTACTTACTAAAGATGATTATTTCCAAGTAAGTGTCTTAGATACACACTAAAAGCTTCAACTTGACAGCTCCTATGACACATCAGGTAGCAGAACTTAGAAGCTGTCAGGGAGAATTCTTTACATTAATCCTGCTGTATGCCAGAGCTGCTCACAAGTGTATATATTTAAACTGTTTATGCAGCATGTTCACAGGCCAAACCAAAATCACCATTTACACTCACTTGCAGCTTCTGAACCAAATCCATCTCCACTGCCCTCCTGCAGGTGTAGGCCACCAGCCACGCAGGCAAAGATAACACTGCAACAACCTCACCTTCTGCAGAAGGGATTAAAAACAAACCTACCGTGGATTAGATTCTTTGCAGAGAACATTTTGCAGCAGTGAAAGTACAGCGTATCTCTATATATTGGATCAATGCATACTTGATGACATAACTCCTAGATGTATTAATTATTTGCAATTGAGAATGTAAAGTCGACAACATTTTTTTACTGAAGCTGTTGTCCTGCAGCAACAGTTAATAATAGAAAGGATTACAAGTACCAACCAGGAACATAAATACGTGTTCCACAGGAATAATAAAAACCATAATCGACTCCCCAGGCCCTCAGACTTGATGAGAAATCTGGAGGTAATCCCATCTAGTTAAATATAGACCTCCAGGAGCAACTACTTACCTGTCAGCAGAGCTGTTCAGTACCCGGCACTGACAGTTCGCAGCCACATACCGCACAGGATGCACCTCCACAGCCCAGCTGCTCTTAAGACAAATCCTTAAGTCCTGTAAGTCCACAGGGATTGCTCTCCCACATACTTACATAATCTCCCATTTCATTTTCTAACTAAGCCACCACTGGAACACAGCTCTCGAAAAGGGAAAGCTTAGAAGCAACAGAGGGAGAATCTGTGCAGAAGGAAGAGAAATTCCTTAGTTCTGGGCAGGCTTTTGTTGTCTCCCTTTCAAAATGTACTTCCACAGCCTCAACAGGTCGTTTGTTCAGTATCTATCTGGAAGTCTAGATGCCATTTTCTTTCATGTGATGGTCTTCCTACCATAAGAAAGGCTCACCGTCCATCCTGGCCATGCTTCAGTCTCACCAAATCTGCTGTGTAGCTTTAGAAGCCAGTTCCAGCTGCAGCCCGGCTTCACTGCTGCAAGCTTGTCTCCAAATTGACTCTTCTGGATAAGAAACTTAAACAGCCTCAGACATGCCTGTAACTATTAGCCCAGACTGATCCCATTAGACAGTAATGCCCCCAGATGATCAGTTTTATTTCCCTGACATCTCCCTCAGGAAACATACTAGGCTTAGAAATCAGCCCTGAAGACATATTGCAGGATGTAGGAGTTCTTCTGTCTGATAGGATGAAAACAATATGCTCTTCTTAAAACAAAAGACAAAAAGCAACTGGATTCTTTTAGACTAATTGCAAAGTCAAAAGATATTCTCATGCTCTTTAATTTGTTCTGCTAGCGTCCATTTAGGTCCTCTAGGTAAGAAACATAACCTAACGCACTTGAGAAGACACAGGAAGAGCAGTGTCCTGTTGCAGTGGTATGTGATCAGCAAGCAAGAGGAAATGCCCTTCATGTGTTTAACTTTGCCACCTCCATCACGACTGCAACTACAGTTGCTATAGAGACACGCACCCACATTTCAGTACTCTGCAAACCTGAGCTGCCAAAAACCCCAAACAATGTTCACTGCAGTTGGCAAAAAGGCTTTTAGGCTCTCAAATGTTGTCGCCCACCTCAGAAAAAAAACACAAACAAAACCTTCTGCAATCCAGCTCCTTTGCACACGACAGGTAAAAGTGTTGCTGGTTCCTCAAATCTGCAACAAACACGAGTATCACATAAATCACAGGCTTCTCTTACACTGCAAAGATGGAAAGTGGCACTGTACCTTGCTGTCCACGCTTTCAAACACAGACTGGTGAACATTGCAAGCAAAGAGAGAATTCGGGAGGTCGTTGAAGTCAATTATTTCATGAAAATCTTCCTCTGTAAAGCATCTCTTCAAATCGCTGTCTCCGTTTATAGAGTAGAGCAAGAACTGTCCTCCGTCCTCTGGGATGCAGCCATAGTGCCCGAGGCCTCGCATGCCAAACAAGTAGGAGTCTCCCCTCATCCCTAGCAGCAGAAAGAAGAGAGACACAGTTACACCACACTTCAAAACAGCACATACACGAGTAGCAAACAGCAAAGTGAGCAAAGGGAAAAGATGAGCCATGTGATAATTCTCACCATCGTTTAGGAAAACCCTGCCAGCTTTGCAGCCCTTACTCCAAAACCCACCATAGCACAAAGACCATTTGAAGGACATGGAAGGAAATGGCCAGTCCAGCAAGCAGTGTCCCTGCTACTGATGCAAGAATAAACCCCTTAACAGCCAATGGGGAAAGAAATGTCCAAGTAATCGCTGCTATAAACGCCGGTATTTACTGTGGCTGCCGCAGACAGTCCCTAGTACAGCCATGTCAAACAGCAGCTGTAACCTACAGCCTCTCCAGAGCTCTAACAAGCTGACTGGAAGCAATGCAGAAGAATAATTATTTCCCTGCTATTGATGTTTCTTGCAGTAACAATACGCAGCCATTGACTGCTCTCTCCTCCTACCAGGAGTTGCAATGACACAAACACAGCGTGCTCATCTGTCTCTGATTCGCCCTTCCCATACTGTGTACTTGCTACTCTCTATTAACAGCTGTAAATATTGCTTCAACTATATTTTGCAGAACTGCAGTCCAAAATGAAGCTCAGCACTTCACTTAGGCTGAATCTCAATAAAGCACCATGAAATTACAGAGCTCATTTGCCATGGTTTTCATCTCACCTCCCTCCTGCTGCAGCTCACAAGTGCCATCTGATGACTGAGCACATCCTGCTGTAACCTCACGTTCCAGAACTGCCACAAGTCATTAGTGCTGAAGTCTCGGGGCTAATGACAGGAGTCCTCAAGGAAACACACTGAAGTCACACTCAAAAGAGTCAGCTCAGAGCTGAATCCACTTGTATTCTGCTCTCACAGCATATGATGGAGCCCAATTGTGCAGCCTGTATTAGAGCAGCAGGGTTGGAAGGCACCTGCAGGGATCATGGAGCCCAAAGCAAGAGCTCACATTAGAACAGTGCAGGCCTTTTCCAGAGGTACACCATCACATACCTGTTAAATACTGACCAGCAGTACTTACAGTACATATAACTGTCTACACAGTAGGTCACAGGATCCTGCTGCACTCCTTTTCCAGATACCAAAAGTCACAGCTAACACCAGCACGGCTCCTGAGCCCTGCATTCCTTATATTTAATTTATGAGGCAGGGTTTAAAAGAAAAAAGGACGCGGTGCTGTAAGGAAATAGGTGTCATATGAAAGCCTCAGGCTAATTATCTCTTTCACAGTGTCACCCTGAGGACAGGCTCCTCTGCTCTCAGATTCACAGCAGGATTTTTGCCAGCTCAGTTTGACGTGAGCACAACCACACTCAGCTTATCTCAGGTTAGAAGCTCCGTGGTGAGGATGGGCTCTGAATCCCAGCAGGCGAACAAGCTGCAGTTGGTGAAGGCACCTCAGAGGCAGTGAGGGCATTTTATGGACTCGCTGGGTAAAAGCCTTCTTCCCACATGTGCAATCATTACGCTGGAAGAGCCCACTCCACAGAGAGGCACTGAAATGCAACCTTACACAGCAGACTGCAGAGGATAAAGGTAATACAAATCAATGCTCAGAAGCTGTAGGAAGCCCCAGTGTGAATGAATGCCCACTGGGCTTTGTAGTGATGAGGACCTGACACAGAACCAGCAGGAGCAAAGCTTCCCTTTCGGCTTCTTTGCCAAACAGCTTCTTCCCTTCTGCAGGAGAAATAGAATCATGTTTGCATTGTAAAGTACACAGAGATGTTACAAAGCAGGAATTGAGCAAAACCACAACAGCAAGCAGCTAAACAGAATCCTGAGTTACAACAATCAAGTGCCGGTTTGTAAAGCATCCGAGACAGCAACAGGGAAATGAGAATAAAATACAGCAGCTCATTCTGACATACACAGGCATCAAAGTTCCACCTGAGCCTACAAGGTAATGAACACTCGTGCTGTGTGACAGCAGCTTTGTTCTGCTGAAGTCTCTAAGTAAAATGAACGGTTGCTCCTTCCTTCCAGCCAAGAGTTGAGGGAAATTTCTCCATGGGATGTGGGCACTGGGCACAAGGCAAGACCTGTTCTGAAGGTCAGTGTCCTGCATGCCTGTAGAGCATCTCCTTGTGAGGATTTGGAGGCACTGGGTAAGTGTATATTCATACTCATGCCTCTTCTGTACTTCAGATACACCCAAAGTTCATTATAACTAGGATTAGGTTGGAGCTTCATGAACATTGAGGTGCCTTCCACCCCAAGCCATTCTGTGATGCTATGGTGCTGTGATGCCTATAACACCAGTCATAACTACATGTGCTTCATTAAGCCCACCAAACCCCTTAAGATGCAAGTGTTTTGTTGTTGCTGGTGGTGGGAAGACATTGCCATTAAGGCACCACAGAACGGCCTGTGTTGCAAAGGCCCACAGTGCTCATCCAGCTCCAACCCCCTGCTGTGTGCAGGGTCACCAACCAGCAGCCCAGGCTGCCCAGAGCCACATCCAGCCTGGCCTTGAATGCCTGCAGGGATGGGGCATCCACAGCCTCCTTGGGCAACCTGTGAACAGTGTGTCACCACCCTCTGGGGGAAAAACTTCCTCCTCAGATCCAACCTGAACCTCCCCTGTCTCAGTTTCAAACCATTCCCCCTTGTCCTATCACTGCCCACCCTCACAAACAGCCATTCCCCCTCCCATTTAAACTCTCCCTTCAAGTACTGGATGCCCACACTGAGGTCTCCCCGCAGTCTTCTCCAAGCTAAACCACCCCAGTTCCCTCAACCTTTCCTAGTTGGAGAGCTACTCCAGCCCTCAAAATGAGTTATAAGCAATCCTTACCTCTGGGTGCAGCATTGCTACATTCAGTTTTCACCATCCCCTAATGCCTTTCAATGGGCCAGTTGCTTAAATATCAGCACGCATGTATAGATTTACCATCCATGTATTTATGGAAACTAAGAAGGCATTTTCTCGGTGACCATTTTCCTGTCCTAAGAGTTTTTAAAAAGAAGCCCTTTGGGACACCCAGAAACAGGCCCATAACTCTCCCAATTGCTAGGAGACTTTCCTTTTCTTGTTATTATTAAACACTGCTTGCCATGACAAACAACATCGACTAAAAATAGAATAAAGCAAACAAACTGCTACAAATGCAAGCTTTAAATATAATCACTAGAAATGAGAACTGTTATTGAGTTCTGACTGCACACAGTGAGCTGCAGGAATGGAGGGGAGCTGGGCACAAAGCAGAGCAGGGTGGTTGTGTTGTTCTTCTAGAAGGATCCAGAGAAAGCCTCGGATCTCACCTCTGTTCCCATTAGAAATCAGGAAGTTCTATCCTAACTCCAAGAGATGGAAAAGAAACGTTAACCCAATAAGCCCCTCTGCTAAGATTTTCCTGAATCAATTAGATCTTACCTAAAATACTCACCAAAAGTGAGCAGGAGACGGGGAAATGGTTTTAAGTTAAAAGAGGGAAGATTTAGGTTGGATGTTAGGGGGAAGTTCTTCACTAGGAGAGTGGTTAGGGCCTGGAACAGGCTGCCCAGGGAGGTTGTGGATGCCCCGTCCTTGGAGGTGTTCAAGGCCAGGTTGGACGGGGCCATGGGCAACCTGATCTAGTAAAGGTGTATGTTTGGTGGCCCTGCTAGGCAGGGGGGTTGGAACTACATGATCCTTGAGGTCCCTTCCAACCCGGGTCATTCTGTGAAAGCAGCAGGGTTACCAGGCTGAGGGTCACCCTACAGACACAGCTCCTGCTGAACGCAGTTGGGCCCACACAGACAGCCCAGCTAACAACACCACACTGAAATGTCACTCCATCCTGCTAAATGAGCACCAGAGATTGGTGTTACCGTCACACGATGCTAATTCTTCACTGGAGATTTAAATGGAGACATCGTAATTAGAAAGCAGGACGGGAGCTCCTGGGCCAGGCTTAATGAACTGCTGCAGTCTAAGTGCAGCACAGACCACGGCCACCCCTTCCCTTCATCTCCCCCCTGCACCCTGCCGGGCCCACAGCTGCCCCACACAATGCAGGTGACTGCTGTATTTCAGCCCCACACCACACAGTGCCAACCACCCCACACCCCAACACAGAATGGGCAGAGTTACGAGGAAGAGGATATTTTTTTTATGCTAACTGGTGCAAATCCCAATCGTTCTAATCCTTCCCATTGACATTAGAGCCGTATTAAATTTAGCTGAGCCTTTGTAACTATTTTTGGAGGCTTTTAACATCCAAAGGGACTATTCGCTTCTATTCATCTCCAGCAGGCTGGCCAGCTCGAGCTGTTCAAGACCTGCACGTTGCTCAACAGACTGAGACGCGCCTCCCACGCCTGGGCTGCATCCTACACCGAGGAAGGAGCCCAGCCAAGCACTCGGCATCTCCTGCCATGGGGGAAACAAGGCAGCAGACAGCCCCGTGCTCAGCCCTGCTGACAGCACTGCAGCCCCTGCCATGATGGAAGGTGGTAATGGGAGAACCAAAGCCAGGGGTGAAGAATTTACTATAGAATCACGGGATGGTTGGGTTGGAAGGGACCTCAAGGATGATGAAGCACCAATTCCCTGCAACATGCAGGGCCACCAACCTCCACATTGATACCAGCACAGGCTGCCCAGGGCCCCATCCAACCTGGCGTTGAACAGCTCCAGGGATGGACGGGGCATCCACAGCCTCTCTGGGCAGCTGTTCCAGCACCTCACCACTCTCACAGTAAAGAACTTCCCCCTGACATCCAACCTCAATCTTCCCTCCTTCAACTCCAATCCATTTCCTCTTGTCCTGCCCTATTCAGTGATCCAATTGTAATGTGGCACACAGCATTACAACGTGGCTGGCCCTCGGCCCGACTTGTCACCTCACACAGGGCAGTGTAACAGCCCTCCACACATACAGCCCAATTCTCACCAAGACCTACTTCCCTTTCCCTGCAAGGAGGAGAAATAAAGAAGCCCTGCAGTGAGAGCGATAAGCAACCGGAGCTGTTCAGGGTGTTTAGTGCTTAGAAGACTCTTGTGGACTGTTCTGTTCTGAGTTGTGCTCATAACATCATCACAGCTCACCTTGCCTCATATCAAGCAACGTACAGTCAGTAGTTTTTGTGCAATCACAGCATGGAATGAGTTGCAAAGGCCCACAGTGCTCATCCAGCTCCAACCCCCTGCTGTGTGCAGGGTCACCAACCAGCAGCCCAGGCTGCCCAGAGCCACATCCAGCCTGGCCTTGAATGCCTGCAGGGATGGGGCATCCACAGCCTCCTTGGGCAACCTGTGCCAGTGCGTCACCACCCTCTGGGGGAAAAACTTCCTCCTCAGATCCAACCTGAACCTCCCCTGTCTCAGTTTAAAACCATTCCCCCTTGTCCTATCACTGCCCACCCTCACAAGCAGCCGTTCCCCATCCAGTCTATATGCTCACATGTAACTCTAAGGACACGGACACAACAAACACCTTCTGTACAACACCCGGCACAGCCTCTAGATGCGAATACAGAGCATAGCAGAGGGCAGCACTCCATCCCTCGGAGCACAGCAGGGCTCCACGCAGCTCCTGCAGTCAGATAAAGTTACCAGGTAGCAGCACGAACAACGTACTATAAACCACGAATCTCTCCAGCACTCAATGCAATGAGTTGGCTCTTTCTGCGCTGTTTCTCCCCGCTCTCAGCCCTCCACCACAACCGTCCCACACACGGCACATGCCGCCCGACCCCCCATGTTCCCCACGGCCGCGGGTATCGCCTCCTGGCAGGGCGCTTACATAACGCCAATGGGGTCGGCACGGCGGAGCTGCGCGCACCACGGCAACCGGCCGGAGCTCACCTAGTGCGGCCGGAGCTCACCTCACCTACTGCGGCCGCCTCGGCCCCACCGCCAGCACCGCCCCGTCAGCACCGCCGAGCTCCAGCCGAGAGCTGCTGCCGGCGGCACGCAGCGCTGAGGAGAAGGTGGAGGAGGAGGCGGGAGGGAAGGGGCCGCAGACAGCCAATCAACAAAGCGCTCTGACTTAACGGGCAGGCGGCGCCGCCAGTAAGAATGCGAGGAGAGAGATGGCCCCGCCCACCGCGCTCTCTGGAGACTCCCCACCTCAGTCCGCCGCTTGTCGACGGCGGGTGGGCGGGATGAGGGACCGGACGGGTGGGGGGGAAAGGGACCGCAGGAACGGAGTGAGCGGAGATGGATGGGGATATGGGGTGAGATGTGAGGTGAGGGGATGTATGGAGTGAGGATGGAGCAGGGAAACGTTAGATGGGATAGAAGTGAGGTAAGGAAGTGTGAGGTAAGATGGGATGGAGAGGAGAGGAGAGGAGAGGAGAGGAGAGGAGAGGAGAGGAGAGGAGAGGAGAGGAGAGGAGAGGAGAGGAGAGGAGAGGAGAGGAGAGGAGAGGAGAGGAGAGGAGAGGAGAGGAGAGGAGAGGAGAGGAGAGGAGAGGAGAGGAGTTGATGCTCCTGCAGCCCCCTGAGAGCCAAGGCCTTCTCAGAAGAAACAAGGAGCTGATGCCACAAAATGAGCAGATTTTCAAGCAGTGCTCCTTATACATCCCAAATTCTTTGGCCAGATATGGATTGTGATTTCTTGCAAGTGGTCGAGTCCAGAGATTAGAGTGGTAAAAGCAATGTTGGCTATGTCAGCATCATTGCACCCTTGATTGTTTCCGTTCCTCTTTTAGAATATAAAACCACAGTTGGATCTGTCCAGCTCTGTGTCTTGTCTCAGCAGCCAATGCTGGGTGCCTAATGGGACACTGTAAAAATAGACCACGCTCCTATTTACCTTATCATTTTCCAGCAGCTAATGAGTGGAGCCAGTGCTGCCAGTGGTCCTGCCCTCTCCAAACTGCTCTTTGCTCTTTCTGAGCCCATTTCTGGCTTTGCTTTCCACACTGTGCTGAGCCATGGTAATTCTTCACTGTGCAAGAGCCATTCTGCTTGTTTTATTAAATGATCTTTTGTTGTGAGAGGCAGTAAATGAGATTTCCCTGTTAACCTTCTCTCCATCGTTATTTTGCAGATGTTCATTGTGTTTCCCATCAGCTAGCTCTTTTTCAAGCTGATCTGGTTTTCTCTGCTTCCTATACAAATGCTGTTCCATTCCTTACTGCCCTCCTCTCTGTCCTTCCTCTACAACTCCAGAACTCCCAACCTTTGGTATAGCCCAGCTGTTTCTGAGCATCCCCAGGGTGAGACAGAGGTGGAACAGGAGGCTGTGCTTTAAGGCAACCAGAACAGGAACAAAGGCTCAGCATTTTCCATCCACTTCTGAGAGTGCCTGAAAAAAAAGGGCTTTTGGATTTGACTTCACAAAAATTCCATACCCAACATCGAGTCCAACCAACAGACCAGGGGAAAAATGAGTTTGACTTGTAAAACAATCTTCATTGTAAGAAAGAAAAGGAAAAAGGAAAAAAGAAGGGGAAGGGGAAGGGGAAGGGGAAGGGGAGGAAAGGGAAGGGAAGGGAAGGGAAGGGAAGGGAAGGGAAGGGAAGGGAAGGGAAGGGAAGGGAAGGGAAGGGAAGGGAAGGGAAGGGAAGGGAAGGGAAGGGAAGGGAAGGGAAGGGAAGGGAAGGGAAGGGAAGGGAAGGGAAGGATTTTGTACTGTAACAACACCAGCCTTAAGTACAAGCATGGTTCTCTTACATCTGACACCATATCACCAGGGATATGGAAGCTGAAACGTGCGAGGTGTTCACCTATTGGTCTCCTGTATCTTCTTAGCTATCACCCCTGTACAAAGTTAAGGCAGTGCAGTGGGAATTGCTGCCTGTGTATCTATCTGTTTGCAAAGCTCCAAGCTCCCTGCTGTGTGAAAGGGGCTGACAAGCTGCAGTGGTAAGGAAACTGCTTCCTCTCTTCTTGAATGGATCATCTTATCCTCCCGATGGCCTTTTCTCAGCAATGGAGATGGATGCCCCATCCCTGCAGGCATTCAAGGCCAGGCTGGATGTGGCTCTGGGCAGCCTGGGCTGCTGGTTGGTGACCCTGCACACAGCAGGGGGTTGGAATGGATGAGCACTGTGGGCCTTTGTGACACAGGCCGTTCTGTGATTCTATGACTCTATGATTCTACGAGATGTCGGTTTGCTGTCACGTGTTAACATGTGGAATCACTTGATTTCTAGGATTTACCCACCATACAGGAAGCTGAAGCATCTGGCTCGTCAAAATGAACATAAGCTCACAGAGGGAATGTCGAAGATGCCAGACAAGATCCAGGAAATGCCCGCAGTGTAAGCAGAGCACAACCTCAGTCTCTAAACGTAGCGCCTCACCTTCCTGATCAGCTGTTTTCTTCCCTAGGAAAGAAGCCTCACATGTCTGAGTAAGTGCTAATCACCACGGTGGTACTTGATAAGCAATCCCTGCCACTTGTCCCGTTATTTCCCAATCTGTGATGAGAATTATTAGAAGTGACTTGCCCGTTGTGACCCAAATGGAAAGAAAAAAAGGCAATGAGCCGTAGCTATGTGACCTCGAGCCAAACACTTCAAACTCGTGTACCTAAATATAGGCGCCTAACTCAATGGCCTGATTTTCAGAAGCACTGTGCCATCCTGACATTTGTAGGTGCTCTGAAAAAGATCAAGATGCTTATTTAGGTACCTAAATATAGAGCGAGCTTCTGCATATATTATTTAATCTGCTTCAGCATGTAAACAGTGAAGGAAGCGGATGCTCTACAAACTGCACTTGTACGTGTGCTAATTAGAAAGCCACACAGTGTCATCAACTGCAAGACAAAACCTACCCCAGTAAAGTGAATAGTGTGGTAATTATTGTTTATTAATTGTTGAGAAATAGAATCTGGGAGCCCTAGTTCTGAA
This sequence comes from Coturnix japonica, assembly GCF_054131305.1. NCBI lineage: Eukaryota > Metazoa > Chordata > Aves > Galliformes > Phasianidae > Coturnix > Coturnix japonica. The sequence goes on from NC_140665.1 coordinate 103,394,489, forward strand.
GACAGGTTTGATAGAAAGTGACAGGACGAGGGGGATGGTTTGAAACTGAGACAGGGGAGGTTGAGGTTGGATCTGAGGAGGAAGTTTTTCCCCCAGAGGGTGGTGACGCACTGGCACAGGTTGCCCAAGGAGGCTGTGGATGCCCCATCCCTGCAGGCATTCAAGGCCAGGCTGGATGTGGCTCTGGGCAGCCTGGGCTGCTGGTTGGTGACCCTGCACACAGCAGGGGGTTGGAGCTGGATGAGCACTGTGGGCCTTTGTAGCCCAGGACATTGTATGGTTCTATGATTCCATGATCTTTGCTTTATGTTCATCTTTGTCCATAATAAGAGAGGTGATGACAGAAGGGCTTTCAGACACATCAGGTTAAGGAGTTTTGTTTGCATTGAAAGATATTTACATGCTTCATTCACAAGAGTGATCAATGCTTTTAAGGGCTTTTTATGTTTTCTTTCTCTCTGCAGTCTTCATTCCTAATTCTGACACTTCCAGGCAACTGCTGAAGTCATAATTATAGCAGTGGGAGCAGAGAAGTGTGAGTGAGTGAGTGATCAGGTGGCAGATAACAGCACAACATCCAGTTAATAGGATACGAGCAGCCCAAGCAGGTAATAATGACTGGGAATAGATTGTTGTTCCTGACTTGTGACTAGAAGTTCAGACTTCACCGCATTTCTCAACACGTGTGTTAAAACTTGTTTTGGTTAGACAAATGATGTTAATGTGTGCTTCTCTCCGTGTTATCATTACTGTATCTGATGGCACTGTCTGGATGTACACTGATGGCTGACAGTTGGCCCCTAGATGGTGCCACTGCCTGCGTCCTACCCACCTTGTGGGTATGTACCTCGCTGGGCATGGTGAAATGGAGGAGCAATCTGTGATTCAAATGTTCCTGGGGAGTCACAGCTTCCTTGGCACTGAGGCACAACGTACAGCAGCCTCTGAAGGGTGCCCTCCTTCCAGATCAGCCAGTGGGAAATCTCTGCCCCTTCTTTAGCCCCAAGGGATAACCAGTCCCTCCAGGCTTTACGTGCTATTGAGGGGCACTGACTGGCACTAACCCCTCCTACACTATCCAGTTTTGCAAGCTGACTTTGGGCTTCCCAGATGTTTGGCTGGTTATATATCTGAAAATCCTGGAGGAAAGAGCAAGGGTTTAGAGCTGAGCTGGGAAGAGTGACTGAAGGGCACTAGTGAAGCACATGGAGTCAATAAAAACAGAGAAAGAAAGTTAAAAGGGGAGGAAGAGAAGGGTCTCTGGGCAAGATTCTGCCTCGGGGCTGACCCGGGACCAACTCTGGGATGAAAACTGCTGCACATTTATCCCATAAATCCACCCACAGGAGCCTGCACTGGAGGTGTCCCATCCAGACGACACGATCGTCAAGACACGCAGCAGCACAGCAGTTACAGGATGCTCAGAGTCCAGAAGTGGGGACAGCCTCGGCCCGCTTTGCCCAGCTTCCACCCTCCAGCCCTGCACAAAGATGCCAGCGCAGTTCTGTCTCATGCAGAGGGATAAATGTGCCTTGTCATGTGCAGATCAGCGCTGGCAGGTGTGGGAGCTCAGGGCAGATGCTTTAGTGATTGCAACCTTTGCTATGTTCTGTCACTTGGCTTTGCACAGGGTTATGGGTACTTAAAAGAACTCATTACCCAGTTTGTCCCTAAAGAACCATGTGCCTATATGTGCAGACTACATGCCTACAAAACCTCTGAGCCAGAGCGAAATTCCAGAGGCTGTATGAAGAACTACAGCCAAACAGCAGGGCTGGATCTGTAGGTTGGTGCCCAAAGGACAGGGATGACCATTTATTTCCTGCTGATTCAGGTCTTTACATCATTTTAAGGAACAACCAGATCGTTCTGAGAGTGGCTCTTAGCAAACTGGAGGCTGATTGAAGCTCATAGGAAGCAAAGCCCAGTTGCTCGGCTTTCAGAAAGTAAAACAACCTTTGGTTTATTTTTTTTTCTGAAAAATACAAGAACTCCAAAGCTGAGCTGTAATGCCTGAGAGCGCCCTTGTCATCATCTTTTATATCTGCACACTATTCCAGCTCTATAAACAAGCTTAAAATAGCCGAAGGTAACACCAAGATCTGGACAGAGGAAGAGCATCCAGGCAGTGTCTTGTGCTGTGATGAATTGTGTTGGACTCCATCACACCGTACTTTTTATCTTAGAATCCTCATTTTAGCCTGGGAATGACATCAAGACAGCAGTGGCCCCATGCTGTGATCGCTCTGTTTTCTTTTGGTATCGAATAAATAGAAGGGCACACTGAATGCTTTTCTGAGCGAGGCGTTTTTCAGAACAGGGACAGGATAGAAGGCCAGTGCCATGCAATTGCCTCTGGATCTACGTCAGCAGAAACAAGAACAGGAGTTGCAGCATACTTGTGCTTACTCTTCCTCTATTTGTTACCCCAGTACTCCACTTGGTACTTGGGAAAGGTGATGTATCCATGTGCTTATGTGGTGAATCACAGCATCACAGCATGGTTGGGTTAGAAGGGACCTCAAGGATCACGAAGCTCCAACCCCCCACCACAGGCAGGGCCACCAGCCTCCACACTGAATGGGGCCCAGGGCCCCATCCAACCTGGCCTTGAAAACAGCACACAGGTAGAAAAGCCTGATAGAACTGCAGAAGGTCGGTGTGTAAGTGGAGTTATTTTCTCACAGGAACATGCTGGACACCCTTCTAGATGAAACCATCCTACCAACGGGTTGGTTTACGCGAGGAGTTTGTACTTCTACTCAGCAAGAAACACCTCAAAGCCTGTGGAGTCCAACTAAAGACAAAACACTCCTGACATCCAGGATCCAACTGCTACATCAGCTTCCTAGGTGTGAACTAAGAGATATGAAGCATTTATTCTGATTCTTTTTACCTTAAGTAGAGTGATATGTATTCGCAATAACACATGGCCATTACAATTAAGGAGAGCACATAGCTTATCCAATGTCTTGCAGCCATCCATCACTACAGGTAAGCAGGCTGTGCTGAGTACGAGGAGCAAACTTGTAATTCATGGAGTTTGCAGCAGCTGTTATTATTCCCCACTTGGTGGATGAGCCAACAGTCGTGGAGGGATGAAGTGATCTGCCCAAAGAGTGCACTGAGTCAATAGCTGCACAGAGCACGCAGAATTCCCGGCCTTATCCATCACAGTCCTTAGATAATAACACTGTATAGAGGCTCTATCTCTCTAAAGACTTCAGTGCTATAATTACCCTCCCAGGTCTCTCCTGGAAACAAGGTATTTATAACTCCATTAAGCCATTCCTAGTAATTTTCTGATCAAAGTGAAAGCAATAAATCACGTTGTGCCCCTCAGCCGCGTGCTCAATGTCATTCAGGATGGCCACACGATGAAAGCTTCTCTTTGGTTGCTTCAGTCTGGTGCTCACTATCTTCTGAATGCCTTTCCTGTCTCTAATTCCCCCTCCACTACATATCAGTGGAGAGTGAATGTTTTTTGCCATGCGATGAGCCACACGTTTAGAATGTACCAACTAAGTGGGGCAGATGCTTGCTGCCAGTGAAGCCTACTGTTTTATGCTGTACCTGTGCTTTTAAGGGACTTCTCCTGGGAGCCCTTCATGTTTGCCAGTTTCACCTGGAATCAGCAAAGCTACTTCAGTATTCCCATAAATCCTTATCCAGCCCTAAAATTGCAACACAACCAAAGGAGTGACTGTGAGCAGGTCAGCAGCCAGGGCAGTGGCACTGGAGCAGGGAAGTGCTTCAGCATGTGCTTGAATTGAAATCCATTCTTATTCTGCAAATCAATTAAGTGTTTGCTGAAAGCAAAACACATATTGGAGTTCTGTTGGCACAACGTTTAAGCACGACACAGAACTGCAGCCCTCAGCTGCGTTTCTTTCTGAAAGGAAGTAATTATTTTTAGCTTGCCTCTCAATGGCCACAGCCCTGTCTTTTAGTTCCCAGCAATCTGTTTGCAGGAGATACACAACCCTCTGGGTTCTGTGATAATCAGCAGCACAGAAAAGGTCGGATACAGCCACGAGAGAGACCACTCCAAGTACTTGACTGCTGAGCACAGACAAGAGGCAGTCAGGGAGGCTCATTGGAGGGAAGACATAAAAGAAGCTGCAATTACTCTGGGAGGCGGCTGCTGACATGAAGGGTTACCTTCTCACTCTGCTGACTGGAGAAGATTCACTTGCAGCAGTTCAACAGTTTTAATGGGTGTTTTGATGAGTTTTCTGCCAAATACTGTATTTCCACTGATTTACTGAGGGTCCAGAGGAGGCCACAAAGATGCTCAGAGGGCTGCAGCACCTCCCCTACAAAGACAGGCTGAGGGAGCTGGGCTTGTTCAGCATGGAGAAGAGAAGGCTGCGGGGTGACCTCAGAGCAGCCTGCCAGGACCTGAAGGGAGCCTACAGACAGGAGGGGAGTCAGCTCTGTGAAAGGGGAGATAACAGCAGGACAAGGGGCAATGGATTGGAGTTGGAGGAGGGAAGATTGAAGTTGGATGTCAGGGGGAAGTTCTTCACTGTGAGAGTGGTGAGGTGCTGGAACAGCTGCCCAGAGAGGCTGTGGATGTTCAAGGCCAGGTTGGATATCCCATCCCAACCAGCCATGCTGAGGGCTGTGCTCTGATGAATGCTGTCTGTCTGGAGGTGGAGTCATTCATTTTCAAAGACACCACAGGACTCACACTGCACTCCCTTTAACATCCATACTTCATACAGGAGGCAGAAACACAAAGACAGACCAAAAACTGCTCCTTTTTTTCTCTTTGGGCTTAAAGCCTCCTGCACCATACAGCAGTAGCATGAATTAAAAGCTCATTGTGACCCCCACTGATCTGCAGGGAAGCCTTCAATCAGTGAGAGGAACGATCACATTGGAACTTCAGCATGAGCACTTTTAAAAGTGAATTGGACAAACATTTGAAGGAAACTAACTCAGAAACCCTTCATCCAATTGTGTGCAGGGGACTGTAATCACAGCATCGCTGAATCACAGCATCACTGAATGCCTTGGGTTGGAAGGGTCCTCAAGGATCACAAAGCTCCAACCCCCCACCACATGCAGGGCCACCAACCTCCACATTGATACCAGCCCAGGCTGCCCAGGGCCTTTCAAAGACCCTTCAATACTTGTTTAACCCATTGGTAAGGTGCTATATCTCCCTCCCCCAGAAGCTTCTGAATCATTTCCAGGTAGAAGACCCCATTCAGCTCTATCACCTGACTATCACACTGCTTTACTAATCCACCCCACGTGGTTTTCTCTGCCTGGGAAAGTACAGAGCTGCCACTGACAGCAGAGCAGTCACACAGTGCTGCATTTCAGAGGCACAGTCACAAAGCCACTTTAATTCACGTTGTTGCTTGCTATCTCTCTGGCTGGCAAGAGCAGGTATTGGTAATTTGTAGTATCCATAACTGAGATAACCCAACCATGTAATGAATGATACCATGTGTTATTTTCCTATGGATTTGATTCCCATAGTTTCCACCATTGCCAAAAGGCCTCTTGTGTTTTTTTTTGCAAGCACTTATGAAATGATGAATAATCTTTACTAAGAAGACTAAAAATACATGCCTGCTATTATTGCATATGAAATCCGACAGCGGTTAAAGTGTTGGGAGCTGAACTTAATTACTTGTGAGTTTCCTTGAGCAACATTTACGAGGTAATCTTCTTAGAACTGAATGGTTTGAGATTTATTAATGTGTTCTGTAAATCATGTTAAAAAGTAAAAAGGTTTTCATCTCCAGACCAGCAAAGTAATGATCAGCATTGGCTTTTCTTGCAGTCGCTGTGCACTGAGGCCAACCACCACCATCCAGCTTTCACTGCGTGTTCACGCCAGGACCAGTTGTGAGCAAATCAAATACAGCAGAGATGGAAGGTGCTCCAGTGGAACAGCAGCCCGGCTGTGTGTCACGCCTGCAGCTTTGGCCTTGGCTTGAAGACACCTGCAGGAAGCAGCAGCCTGCCCCTCTGTTGCTTCTGGCAACGCTTCCATGCAGGACGTTCAGACATCGCAGTGTTTTGTCCTGAATGTCTGGTTGGTGAGTTTAGCACCTCAGTTAGACTGTGACTCATTTGGCAAGAGAGCTTGATTCTTCAGTGCTAGGAGGCAGGCAGTCGGGAAGACGACCATAGATAAGCCTGCGTTGTCATGGCATATTGCAACACAGTGTGTACAGAATTTAAAGCTGGAATTAAGAACTGTAACAGCAGAGAACTTGTTTGAATGCGTAGAGCACAGAAGCAGCCCAGCCGACCATTCATCCAGGCAAAGAAAGGTGAGTGAATGCTGGGCTCCCTTCATTCCCAGCATTTATACTGGACCCGGAATGGTGTCAGGGGTTGCTGTGTCCCCACCAAATGCAAAGGGCTCTGCAAAGAGATTGACAGAAACATTCAAGTTAGTTCAGTTAATGGAACTATCATCACCTTGCTTTACTATGAATACATAGACATAGTCTTAGAGCTTTTGTCTTAGAAACAAGACCAAATACTGAAAATATTTCTTGGCTCCAGTGAAGTAGTTGAATAGGGCCTTCCTACTTTTATTTGAGCTCCTGGGAGGGGGTGACACACGAGATCTTAACTCTACTGGTTTGGGATTTGTTCACCACCAGAACTGCCTGGGTGGGTGAAGACCTCAAGTACAATAAGTTCCAGGCACGGCAGCACAGCACCAGTCAGGAAGAGCCAACCTTCCTCCTTACTGTGGCCAGGCTGTCTAGGACTGCTCGAGATCAACCTCTCACCTTCTTCATGGATTATTCAATGTCCAGCCTGAAGGACAATGCCACAAAGCTCAGCCCACTTTTAACTCCTCCCTCTTCTCTTTGCTAGTTCAGCTGCAAGGCACAAGTCCCTGTTCAGCCTCTGACAGCAGGCAGGTTCTGTTCACAGCAGTGCACGTCTGTGAGGAACCATGGTTGGTGGAAAGTAGGAGGGACACTGCACACAGCTGGAAGGAGTGATTATGCTGCTCTTTCTTTATAGTAAAACCCCTCTGTGTCATGGCTGCTCCTTCATTCTTACCCTATTCCAATACTTGAAGGGAGCATATAAACAGGAGGGGCTGTTTGTGAGGGTGGGCAGTGATAGGACAAGGGGGAATGGTTTGAAACTGAGACAGGGGAGGTTGAGGTTGGATCTTAGGAGGAAGTTTTTCCCCCAGAGGGCGGTGACGCACTGGAACAGGTTGCCCAAGGAGGCTGTGGATGCCCCATCCCTGCAGGCACTAATAAGCACTAATAATCTGACTGCATGTTCATTGCAGTTGTGAGTGGCAGAAATTGTAGAGCCTCCTGTAATGTTAAGGCAATGATGAGATACAATACTCTCGTAGGTGCACTCTTGCATAGACAGCACAGCTCTATGGCATTGCTGGAGTTATTCTGTGTTTCCTGAGTAAAAATGAAGATCAAATTATTGATTGCACATTTTTAAATGCTCCTCCAAGCACTCTGCCTTGTTACACATAAGCTCAGCTGAGAACGGCTCTTGCTGAGCTCACTGAATGAAGGACTTAAAGATGTGGAATGTCAGATCAAGGCACAGAGCTTTTACCTCTTTTGGCACTGCATCCAAGGGCACAAATTTGTATTTGTACAGGAACAGGACGACGAACAACTGGATCTCCATGATAGCAAACCATCTGCAAGAGAAGGGAGAAGAGCACTGGGTGTCCATCCTGCTGCTCACACGCATGTCAGCAGACGAGCAGCACGCTGCCTCTTGCACACCCTGCATCCCGTGCCTTAGTGTGCATTTATCCTCAGTAGGAAATAGGGCTGTTCAGCGAAGAATGCAAACATAACTGCTGTCCCTTCTGCCAGGTGACACCTCAGAGCAGCCCAGTTCAGAACAACTCCTTGGCATCAGGGTTTTTTCCACTGTGTAAACACTGATGTTCTTCTAAGTCTTGCTGACTTGAAATAAGTTCCTAGGACCGAGCAGACAGTCAAATATAGCAGAGGCTCTATGACTAATTGTGCTATATAAAGTTGTATCGTACAGCTGGGAGCCCGGTGACATCAGAGTAGATGTGACAGCGGGAGCTGGTACTCGGTGCGTCAGTGTTTGAATGCAGGATAAAGCCAAGGGCACGGTTTGTGTCTGTAACGTGCTCAGGAAGCTCCCAGCCACATCTCAGCAATAACTGCAGGTGAACTCTTCCCACCTATTGTTTCTAAGTGCTGGTATGTACAAGAACTTCCTCCATTCAGCTGCCAGCGTCTACCTCTGCCAGCTCATGGCATTACTCACCGCACAAGTCAGACATATGTCTTAAAGAGCTGCTTAAAATAGTCATATTACCTTGCTCTCCTACACAGTTTATTTTCCATCCTCTGAGAACTGCTGGATAAAACAGCTATTGGGGAACTCACTGGGGAGAAGAGCGCATGACTGCACACAGCGTCAGCCTGGATTTGGCCTGGCAGGTGTGAAGAGGAAGCTAATAAGCCCCACGGGACCCAAGAAAGCTCCTGCAGAGCCATTCAGATCCGCACGCTGCACTGCCCAGCACTCTGCAGTGAGAGGATGCTTGTTTGCTTTGACATAGCTCAAGACCCAGATTATCCCTGTGATTTCACAGTGCAGTACCTTGAAGTAGGGTGCTTTTGGTGACCTTGTGCTCAGAGGAATGCAGAGCAGAGCTACTTGAATGGAAATGAGCTCAGGCCGAGCTGGACTTCCTAGCCCCAACTCCATGCCAGCAGCACTGTACAAAGGTGGGTTCCTTGCAGTCCTGCACTGCTCGCTGGTCCAGCCTCTGCATCCCACCATGAGACTGCAAAGTGCTGCTGCAAACAGGCTGCTGTCTCTCCTGGCACAGGGATGGTAACACACGGCTGAGGTCCCAGCGTGCCCCTCTCCTCCTGGCCATGTCCCATGCAGAATCCACGAGCTCTCCTGCAGCAGAATGCCCTTTAGTTCCCACTTGTCTTTCATATTCTTGCATGCTTGAGCAGCTTTCCTCAGAAAACTGAGTGCTGTTCTATTCAGAGCCAAGGAGGTTTGACAAACATGTGCTTTCTGGAGCCTTGTCCCCAGCACACTGCTACAGACGGGTGGTGCTGGGACCCAGGCACTGAGATCCTGCAGCAAATGGAGCCTGAGAATGAAGTCACACCTCCTGTGCTGAACAATAGAGATAACAGACAGATCCGTGCAAGATAAGCACAGCCGCACCAGCACAGCTCTCCTGGTCAGACAGAAGTCCATTGAGCTGGTAGGTTCAGTGCCACCAAACCTTTCCCTTGGGTACAGAAATGGCTTTGTGGGGGCTCTTCCCATGTCACTTTGCTAGGATATTTAACAAGTTATTTTCTAGCTTTCAGTTTAACTGAATTACCTTCTAATTTCATGACGGGCTTTTGCAATGCAATTTGCACTTTCCTCTGCCAAGCCTGAACAGCTTTACCCACGTTGCTTATGTGTGCAGTGCCTTCACAAAGTCTATCTGATGCTCATGGGCAGCCTGACACAGGGTGCAGACTCAAGAGCATGTTTTCCTTACAACAGCCTCTGGTTTCCTCACTTCTCACAGGACTCTTGAGTTAAATTGACTTCTCGTAAGGATCCTTGGTCATTTGCTGCCTAAAGAAGATTGGGTTCTGAAGGCAGAGAAATGAGCATAGGGATGTTTTAACACAGAAACATGGAGCAGCTGGTTCCTTGGGACTCATTCCAGGAAGAGGGACCACAGAGAAAACAGCAGAAGGAATGCAGGAAGCACTGAGGCTGGCATTGCTGGAGGAAGGAACGGAGGCAGGATCTGCAATTTAAGCCATCATGCAGTTGTGTGGGCCGTAATGCAAACGCAGAGGCTTTAAACAGAGAGGAAGCATTTAAGAGATTTGAAGATTAGCAAAGATGTCGATGGCACAGAGGATGGATAGAGAGAGTCAGAGCAGAGCAGTGTTCTCTGTTTGGAAGTGCCTTATGGCACCTTAAAGCCCATATTTGTAAACTGGCGTGTTTGTGAGTGGAACAACTCTTCCTTGATGCAAAGGGGCCTCAGCAGCAGCAGGGTTAGGCTGACCCTTCTCCCTGAGGAGCATCCCTTGGGACACTTGGCTCAGATTCTGCTTTTCCATTATGGCTTCACCTGTTTGTTTCTTTTCCAGGAAAGAAGCCCCTTCCCAATTAGTTTAAATAAGGTCCAGATAGTGCTGAACATCAGAGCACTGACAAAGCAAAACAATGAAAGCAGCGTATCTCCAAGTGTAAGAGGAGCCCAGTTCAGGAGGGTTTGGGAATAAATAAACCCCAGCTGTTTCACTGACCTTCCTGGACACTGATGCTTCCCTCCTCCAAATGCCACAAAGCCGTCCAAGAAAGCATTCTTCTCTAAATTTGCCTCTTTCCAACGATCCTGTGGGAAGAAACTTTTTTTTTCCAAATCAGTCTTATATAAATAAAGCTCAACTTTATTTCTCTGGGCTAAAAATGACCTTGAACAGCTAATCCTCCATCCCAAATGGCACTAATGCCATTTTTTGCCTTCAACCTGGTAGCGTAGGAGTCTGCCTCAAAAGCCAGCAGTGACTCAGGGAAACAAGCAAGGGTCCCACGTGAAACACACTGAGATGCCTCAAAATGCCAGAAGGGTTTTCAGAATCACCCCCACAAAGCATCTAACTCGGCATCCCCATTTCTCTAAACCTGCTGCTTGAGCTGCTGAGATGCCAATGAAGATGTGAGCTCCAGGCAGCGCCTTCTACAAACCACATCACTCACAGCATGGTTGGGTTGGAAGGGACCTCAAGGATCACAAAGCTCCAAGCAAGCAGGGCCACCAACCTCCACATTGATACCAGCCCAGGCTGCCCAGGGCCCCATCCAACCTGGCCTTGAACACCTCCAGGAATGGACGGGGCATCCACAGCCTCTGTTACACAGCGGTTACACACCAACAAACCCAAGGTGTTTGTATGTCACACGAGGGGAAGGGGAGGATGACACCACCCCATTCTCAGGAGTGAGCTGTGGGGTGAGAAAATACACTCATGGCAACTGCAGCAAAAGGAGCCTCCTCTGCACCCAGAGGGCAGCTGCCCTATTCCTATGGGAAAAGGAGCAAATTTCTAAACAAGAGACCTTGTTTTCAGCAATAAGGTGTTATCAGGGAGATAAGGTGCTGCATCAGAGCTTCCATGCGGGGTTTCAGAGAGGCAGGAACTGCTGAGAGGGGTTTTGAATGGGTGAGGAGTTGGCCACAGAGGGAATTTTGTTTCAATTACTCCTTGCTGTATTTCTAAAAAAAGACAAATGTTCTATAGCGGATGGTGCTAAAAAGAGCAGCTCCGAGCCTGCCCACACGGCCACCTGGGGTGGAATAATCAGCCAGAAACTCGAGATGAGCTGCTAAATTAGCAGAGCTAATACTGACCAGAAATCATCTGACTGGAAGGGCCAAAGAACCACAAAGAAACACTGCAGATAAGCTACACGAAAACCAGGGAACGGGGGGCTAGGAGGTTGTTTCAATGGTGATGTCAGAGGTGTTCATCCACAGCGGGCTGTGAATGAGGAGCAGACATGAGGCAGTACGGGGTTACCTGACACAGGAACCTGAACAGGAACATCTGTGTTATCTCTGCAGGGCTCTGCCCAGACACAGCTCTGCACATGAGGACACCCCGCGGAGGGAAGGCACCTGACATGAAGTGGAACAACAGCACAAAGGGGCGATCAGACCGTAAAACCCCCATATTATGGGGGACATCTTACAGGTTTGAACATCTCTGGGTCGGGAAAGTATTTCGGATTCCTGTGCAGCCAATAGGGAGACAGCATCAGCATGTCACCTGCAGGGATGGTGAAACTCTGAAAGGGACAAAAGGAAACAAACTGAAAATCACAGGTTCAGCTCACAGAGCAGCCCCCGCTTACATTCTCCTCCATCAGCACCAGCTCCCGGCAGAGGGCTCGTCAGGGTGGCAAAGCCACGGTGGCCATATCACGTCTGGTGCTCCCAACAGGGAGGCCTACATGGGAGAGGATGTGGAAAGACACCTTTTGTCCTAACCCAGTTTGTCAGGAGCGCAAGTAACAGAACGGCCATCTGTGTCTCTGCCACATCTGATGTAACTGGGCCGTTTTACTCCTTCTGCACCTTTCCTTAAACACTTCCTCCAAAACAAAAAGGAATTCATGGGAAGCCTTGTAGGACAGCAGACTCTGTGGGACTTCAGTACTTAGATGGGCAAGATTGCCGTTTCCTAAAGGGACGATGCTTTTCCCTCAGGACCCCTGAATGCAGACACTCTGATCTGCATGACAGTGAAGAGGACCAATAACACGGTGGTCCCTTCTCATACATTTGTTGGGTCTGGTTCCCCATTCCTTTGGTGCAATATCTCTCAGTTCAGTTCAATTGACTTTCAGTTTATCACTGAAGGTACAACTGTGAGCATGAGGAGCAAAGCTACACTTGTATTAGCAATGATTAATTAATAATGATTATTAAGTCTATTATGCTAAACAGAGCACACACATAAGATTGTGGAATATCTCAATTTCATCTACACCCATAGAGGGGCCCTTTATAGAAGAATCACAAAGCACCTTCTGAAGAAAACAAAGAAAAACCAAACCAGAATCAAACCAAACCCACCCACCACCCAAAGCCAACCAACACCCCATCCGTCACCTGAATTCTTATGGGCTTTATTACTTTCTTGGTGATTGCACCTGGAGACCTCAGCCGTATGGCTTCCAAAGTGCACCATTTAATATAGGGGAGGTTCTTCAGGTCCTCTTCAGACACTTCTATTTCATCCTTACCTGTTGGGGTGTGAGAACAATTCTGAGTACAACACTGGTAAGAAAAGCCTTTGAAAGTAATTTAGTAACTCTAAGGTAGCTGTAGTGACGGAATTGGTCAGAAGAGGAATGGGCTGGTATGGGCTGGTTTGGGCTGGAATGGGCTGGTATGGGCTGGAATGGGCTGGTTTGGGCTGGAATGGGCTGGTTTGGGGCTGGAATGGGCTGGAATGGGCTGCCCAGCAACGTGGTGGGCAGGTGTGGTATGGAGGGATGTGTTTTGGTGGGGAAATACTGGTGGTGGGTTGGGCTGGATGACCTGGGAGGTCGTTTCCAACCTTGTTGACTCTGGTTCTATTGCTCTGTGATTCTAAGAGGCCAAACTGAACTGAATGATCTCACCTGACCCCACCACCAAAGCATGTTAAAAACAAACTAGGTCTAAATAATTGGTGTAGAATGAAGAGACGAGTACATATGACTCTTTTTCTGCCTTCTCTTACTGACATCAAGGGTGCTTGTGCTTAAAAATAAGTCGTGAGTATAGGCTGAACAGGCAGAGCTGGACCTCGTGGTTTTGGTAGTGTCCTTATCAGCAGCAATCACCATTCCCAGCCATTGCCCAATGTGCTGCATGCTGGGCCGACACGGAACCACCATTCTGAGCTCCCAGAAGGCCATGATCTGAATCATTACCTGCACTGCCAAAAACAGAAGTCAGGTCTTCCATGACTTTCTTGTAAACAGAAGGAGAAGAGAGTATGAAAACAAGGGTCCAGAATGCAATCTAAACAGAGATGAGAGTAGTTCAGCTCCGGAATACAGAACAGAATCACAACATCTTTGTAGCTATGCGAGGAAAGAGAAAACATCTGCAGTTTTCAGAGGCAGCCCTCGTGGTTGGGGCACACAGGAGCCGTGCTTCCCATACAGCCCTACAGCCAAGGGCTCAGCTCCTGGCAGGTCGGGTCTGTTCAGCTGCTATGAATTGATCTCCACTGAACATGACATAGGTGTGGCTCGGAGCTTAGAAACACAAAATCCTCTCATTGATTTCAAGGAACGAGGTGTCAAAATGAATTACTACATCGGCAGAGTTGTGTCAGATAAAAGGGTTTCTTCTCAAACCTCCCTCTGGAAGCTGAAAGGCCTTTGTTCCTCATTGCTCCCAGCAGAGCGGTGCCTTGTGACCATTCCGAGAAACAGCAAAATATCTGCAGGTCTATTTAGAGCTGAATATTACAGAAGGAAGCCATGATAGCACGATGGAAGGAATGCCAGTTATCCTGATAACAGGCAGCAGGCCGTGCCTCTCCCTTATTCCGACACATGGATCTGCAGAAACCCCACTGAAATGGACCACGTTCCTTTAGGGTAGGCTACGGTATTAGGCAGCCTACAAAAGCTATAGGCATACCCTTTGGGAGCTACATATGGAAGTATCTCACTGTCATCTTTTCCTAAATCACAGCTGTACCATAACTGAAAGAACTCCACAGTCATGGCAAACAAAGGATGGTTCTCCCTCTATGGACTTCTCATCTGAGCACTTCCAGCAAGTGGCTTTGGTCAGAATCAGCTGTGTTAAATACACTGGTCTCATTAGCACAGAGACACCCCTTTCATTTCCCATCAAACCCATTCCCAATGCAGACAGAACTGAAGTGGCAGCAACATCAAACCACTGCTTTTCTTCTGACACAGCACTGGCATTCATAGAACCACACAATCACAGCACGGCCTGGGTTGCAAAGGCCCACAGTGCTCATCCATCCCAACCCCCTGCTGTGTGCAGGGTCACCAACCAGCAGCCCAGGCTGCCCAGAGCCACATCCAGCCTGGCCTTGAATTCATGGCTGCATTCATGCAGCTCAACAACCCCAATCACTTTGGCTTTACACACAGGCCAAGTTACCCTGTTTTGTGCTTTAGATTCGCTCTACACAGAGTATTTAAAATACAGTGTCCACTATAAGACAGCCACAGTGCTTCAAAATGGAGTTACACACATTTCATGGATTAAGATTCTGATCTCAACAGCTTAATAGCTTCCACAATGTTACCACGCAGGACATTATAATCTAGGAAAAATACAGGACAAACTTTTCTCGTCACCGCCTCTGTGACATTGCAACCTGGGTGTATTTGTGGTGATGTACGTGGGTGTGATAATCCCTTCCTGGAATACACACCGCGTGGTGACCGGCGGGTTAAGCACTGTGCAGCTTCTGAGCAGGAAAGGCCTCGCTCCCACCCATGTACTCACAGGGACAGCATTGGCTTGGGAGGCCCAGAGCATCAGGAGGCCGTAATTGGGAGCCAGATGTTTTCCTTGCAAGTTATCCAGGAGGTGCTGAAGCAGTGTCTGTTATAAATAAACAATGCAAAGCACTTCTAAAAATACATTAAACTCCGGTTTGACAACTCAAGGAGGTAACATCAAAGCAGCAGCGTTAGTTACGGGCTGTTGGCAGCCCCAGAGCACAGCAATGACAGCTGCTGAGAGGAACTGAGCCTCCCAAATAGGCAGAGGGGCCAAGGGAGCCCACACTGTGAGAGCCCCACTGAGCACATGCACCACCTCCACTCCCTCAGTGCCTTCAGGGGGTCTCATACCCCACTCCACATCATTGCCTGTGTGTGGAGCAAAGAGAAAACTCTTCTTTTGCCATTCCCACTCTACTTCTGCCCTCTGAAGAGCCCAAAGCCCAGACTGAACCAACAGGACAAGGAGGAATGGCGTTCCTGCTTTGTGACCTCCATGGAGGTGCTCAGTCCATCAGTGGGGTCTGAGTGGCAGCAGTGCCATCTCTGGGTGCTCCTTACTGACCTGAGCAGTGGCCGTAATGGTGTGACATTCCCTGCAGCTGCAGCAACCGCAGAATGTTGGAGCACCAGCTGCTGCTCACAGCAGAAGCTCCTGCCTATCTAAGACCCCGTGTTTGTGCCCCCACTCCCTGCACCTCCTGTTTTCCTCTCTCCTCCCCTCTGCCTCTTTCCATTACTCTGATCTATTTTAGGAAAGAAACCGTGGTGTGTAAAGCTTTTAGAGTCGCCCCAAAATATGGTTTGTTTAATGATGTGTTCTATAACCATGTGGTAGATGGAAACTCCCAGGCCGGCCTGCACTCAAGCCTGTCATCCACACCAGCAGCACTCCTGCCATGGCACAGGACAATAACCAGCAGGACGACCTGTCACCACTCTGACACAAGCAATATTCAGGGTACTTGCCTCCCAATCCATTTATCTGCCTCTTTCCTGCTCATCTGGCTGCTGGAGGATCTGAACACTACACCGAGGCTTAAAAATAGTACCTGGAAGGCTTTGAAATCACACAGTGCCCCAGAGAGGCAATGGAGAGGTCCTGCCCTCCCCCTCAGCTGCTCGCTATAACTGCAGCACCGACCCCTGGCTTCAAACTCTCCATAGAACCTGAAAGTCTCGGAAGTGTAGGAGACAAACTGCACTGAGCAGCAGTGCACAGAAAGTGTGGGTGAATGGAAGAACCAGAACTACTGGACAACTAACGTGTATCTATGAAAGCTGACCTGTCCGGTGTATTCCTTGCAGTACTTAAATAGTGCCCTTCATTCCTTCAGTCAGAATACACAACAGAGTCCTCTTATTTCGGAGCCTTGGCTGTTTACCTTGGATGTGGTCTCCGAAGGGTTGGTTCTGTCAGCGTCTGACACTACTTTCTCAAATAATTTTAGAAGCCATTTTTTGGATTTAGACCAGTTCCTGTAAAGAAAAGCAACAAGCAAGTAGTGCATAACCCGGGCGGCACAAACCAACATTTCCTTTTGCATGAGAAGGACTCCTTGGTCTCCTTCCAAAAGCACCACGGCAGCATCCAGCTGATGAACATCACTGTGCTGGGCAGCAGTGCTGGCTGATGGAGGAGCAGCGCTGGACCCCTTCCCTTGGCCAGGGCTCACCCTGCAGCCCGGTCACTTGAGAATCCTCAACTTCCAGTCACCCCACCTGAGCTTTTCCTTTTGGTTTTGGATGGATCCCTTTGGCCAATCGCTGAGTAAATAAAGGCCTCATTTTCAGAGCATCCCCACTTCTCTCTGAAGGCGACTCTGAGATACACCAACTGTTGCTGAGGCCCTGAGAGCTCTGCAAGCTCTTTCCTTGGGTTCTGGTTGCCTCTGCCCAGGGTCAGCTCTGCAGCAGTGTAACATGGGATCAGACCAGCAGCAAAACAGCAAAGGTGTGAGTAAGCACAGAGAGGGGACCCAGAGGAGAGGTGCCTTTCTAAAGGTCCTTGGTGCAGGTGAGACAGGTAAGTTCATGTACCAGCAAGAAGCAGAGGCCGGGTGAACCTTTCATGCAGTTTATTGATAAACTGAAAGAAAGTCTGGACAAACAGGTGGAAAATGAGGAGGCATGGGAAATTTTGCTACAAAAAATGGCTATAGAAAATGCTAACGAGAACCATACAATCCCAGAATGGCCTGTGTCACAAAGGCCCACAGTGCTCATCCAGCTCCAACCCCCTGCTGTGTGCAGGGTCACCAACCAGCAGCCCAGGCTGCCCAGAGCCACATCCAGCCTGGCCTTGAATGCCTGCAGGGATGGGGCATGCACAGCCAAGCGGGCACTGTGCAGTATCAGTGCAACGTGATGGCTGCAGTGCTCACAGCGATGAAATTACATTGTTCAGAATTGCTTTGCATGTGGTCAGCCAGGTCACTGGCACCGAGTGCCCAAACAGAAGTACCACCTGTACCGCAGTATGCACCAATGCTGCAAGGGTCAGCATTACACACATCAATGCCACCCCAGATGCAAGGTGTCTTTGTATTACTGGGGGTCACAGACACTGACTTCTTAGGGGAGATTAAATCTATGGTGTGGACGCCAATGCCTCCCTGCCAGGTGCCATCAGGTGCCCATATTGCACAGCTGATACATTTTCATGTGCAACGGGTACCGGTGATTGACTGAGATAAGCTGAGTGGTTTGGCTATACAGGTTCCCCCACATCCTGTGGGCTCCAAAGGTATCACACGTTCAGCCAACCCTGACTTACATGCTGCAGTCAGGGAGTCCATTGCAGAGATCTGAGGTGTCTGCTGCCACAGACACAGGGGCAGATGTAACAGTAACTGCCCATAGTGCTCAGCCATCACACTGGCTCACCTCACAGGTTCATGCCACATTAACGGGTATAGGAGGCCACTTTGTCCCTGTACAAAGTGCACATGTGATTCCAGCAGTGGGCTCCGAAGGCAGAAGAGCCATGTTTGTCCATACGTTCATTCTCCAAGTGCCACTGACTCATTGGGGACAGGACTGACCCTCTCAATGGGGACTGAACTGGGGGATGAATCTATCATAGGGGCCACTGCGGTGCAGCCCACATTACCACTCATACGGAAGACATCAGATTCTTTGTGGGCAGATCAGTGCCCCCTTAGCAGTGAAAAGCTGCACCGCTTGCATGAGCTGGTTGAGGAACAGTTACCAGCTGGCCACATCATTCCTGTTACCAGCCCAGTGTTTGTGATTGTTGAATCACGATTGTTGAAGTTGAAGACTTCCTGCAGAAGAGAATGCATAAATCTAGGCTGCAATACAGACATTGATCTCTCCGGACCAACCACTTCTGGCTGGGCAGCGCTGGGTTATGCAGACTGGCTTGCTGGCTGTCAGATGGCTTCTGAGAGAGCCAAATCTAAGCTTTCACAAAACAACTCTGCCTTGGGATATAAGGCAGGAGACTTTCAGCTGCACCTTAATGTGAATGATGGCACAGAGTTTGGTGAGTCTGTTTATCAGAAGGTTAATAATGAGGCTGAGACATCAGTCAGTCTTGCATGGACTGCTGGCAGCAGCAAGACATGCTTTGGTATTGCTGCTGAGTACCGACTGGACGAGAAGACTTCCATTGTGTGTGAATATCTGAATCACAGCATGGCCTGAGTTGCAAAGGCCCACAGTGCCCATCTCGTTGCAACCCCCTGCTGTGTGCAGGGTCGCCAACCAGCAGCCCAGGCTGCCCAGAGCCACATCCAGCCTGGCCCTGAATAATGCCAGCCTGACTGGAATTGGTGACACTCTTGCTCTCCAATGTGATGTAAAGCTGACCCTCAGGCTTGATTGATGGCAAGAGTTTCAGTGCTGGAGGTCACAAAGTTGGGCTGGATTTGAGCTGGAAGCTTAACGCATCTTTGAGTAAAACAACAGATGGTGCTTTGGAAGATGCAGGCAAAGCGTACCCGGTGTGCTCTGGCCTTAACATCACACTGAAGTCTAAAGGAGTGTGAGCTTTCTACTTCTTCCAAAGCATGCTTTCAACCCAACACTGAAGTCCAGGTTGTACAAGCACCTCTAAAAGAAGATACCTGAAGGCATGCATGGAAGCTCTGATGTTTGTACCACGTCTCACTTGTTTCTCACATTCTAAACGGGTTCTTAAAAGCAGAAGAATATTCCACCTCTTCCCCTTATCATACAGTACCCACACGTCCTGTACTTGACTCCCTTTTACAAAAGGTGATCTGTGCTGCTGTGCGAAACCTCATTTTAGGTCAGAATGAAATGAATCGGTCACAGCTGGAACACCACAAAAATAAAGGTTGGGGAAGAGGTTTGCACAAGTGCTGGACTGCAATGGGCTCCAGGCAGAGCCACAGAGCCCTGCTTGACTGTACCACCAGCTCCTCCTGCTGCTTCCTGGACCCATAACAGCCTGCTGGGTATCCTCCCAGCTGGAGCCTACAGAAACAACCAGGCTGTGTGTAATGCAGCCAACCTCTCAGCATCAAGCAATACAGCTGCCTCAGAAAGTGTCTGATCCGTGGGGCAAAAGCTACGTGTCGAAAACTCACGGGGTTGGTTTGATGGGAGGCTGTGGGCACCTATGATAAATGTCTTCATTCTGCACCAGCAACAGAGTCCGTGCCTCGCTTGCCACAGGACGGCACATCCCTCCAGGAGAAGATCCCTGAGTGCTAATATTGCAGCACGCCAGGTGCCTGCATGGGGTACAGCACGTGCACCAACTCCCATTACCTCAGGAAGCACTCTGGCATCTGAGAAGCATATTCAAAGTCCTCGTCGTACTTCCAAAAATGTTCTTCAAACTCCCTGAGTTCGCTCTGGCTGGTCGGGCAGGTGCCCTTCCCAAACAAGGTGTTCACCACTGCTGGATACATGATGTGCCTGCAAGGACAATATGGCTGTGAGTGACCGGCAGGAAGCTGCTGGAGCGCATGGGGTTCAGGACACAGCGCTGAGCTGCAGCTGGGCCTCGTGCACCACACAGCACAGAAGTGCTGGCACAAGGTCTGCACCTCAGCCAGACCCTTCTCACAGATCTCAGCACAGGTGGGAGCTGCACAGACCTCAGGCTCAGCCCATGAGTATGGCCAAGTCTCATCAGTGGGCATTTGGTCCCACGAGTGGTGGCACTGTGGTCCCCTTGTTCCCATAACCCACTCACCTCCATGCAGGTTGGCCATGCAGCCCCTTCTGCAAGCAGATCCCACAGCAAACCCTCCTCTGGCCGCAGCTCTGCTGCACTGCACAATGCTTTTTTGCCTTCCTTTAGTCTCACCCCCACCCTCTGTGTTCCTCCATCATCCTGCAGACTCCTCGCTCCCTTCCCAGACTGCTTCACCTGGACTGCTGTGCTCCAGAAAATCCTTACAGGCAGTCTTTGCTTGGCTCCAGCTACTTCTAACGTGTATTTCAGGCAATGCCTCTCCCTTTCCTGCTTTCCTACAGATCAGAGGGGAGATGCAGCCACCTGCTGGCTCAATGGATGCAACACTGAGCCAGGGAAATAACGCTCAGCCAGGACACTGCATTCCAATTCTTCTACCCCACCTCATCCCGCAGAGCCAGGTCACACTCGGTACAAATTTACATGGGTGTCTCTTACAGATTCCGTAGTTTATCATCCACGAGTACTTTACTTTTCAGGCCAACCAGACCTTGGTTTGATCAGCTGTGGCCATGGCATGCTCTGTTTCCCAGGGCTGCACCAGGGATGGGACAGCGTGCAGAGCTCTGTGCACCCTCAGCACTGCTGACTGCAGCAGGCCATGGGCTGTGCTGGTATAAATAAGAGCCAAGCTCCATGTGCTTCCCGGTACCACCTCTGCTCCATGCACTGCAGACGTGCAATGTGGGTTCTCACCTCACCAGCTCCATGAGGTCGCCCATGCCCGCAGTGCCCAGCTGTGCCATGTGCTCGTGCAGCTCCTTACACAGCGTGCCCATGAACGCGCACAGACTGGAGGGACTCATCTTCCCCTTCATCATGCTGTACAGCTTGCCATGATTCTGATAGAAGGCTTCTGCGGGAACAGACACTGCAGACAAAAAGGAAGAGAAGCGTGTTGGAGGTAAAGCAGCTGTCAAACAACAGAGTGAAAATGGTCACGTGTAATCTGGGACAGCCTGAAGTGCCTTCACCAGCAGAGACCAGCAGAGCGGGGCTGGGGTCTTCTCACTGCTGCCAGGATGAGGGGAAATGGCCTCAAGTTGTGCCAGGGAAGCTTTGGGTTGGATATCAGGAAGAACTTCTGTACAGAAAGGGCTGTTCAGCACTGGGATGGGCTGCCCAGGGAGGTGGTTGAGTCCCCATCCCTGATGTGTTTAACAACCTTTTGGATGTGGTGCTCAGGGCCGGGATTGAGCAGAGGGCTGTTAGTTAGGGTAGGATGGTTGGGTTGGGGTTGGACTCCATGATCTTGAAGCTCTTTTCCAACCTGAGCAATTCTATGATTCCCTGATTCTATCACCCCCGTGACTGACCCCAAACCGTCCCACAGACAGCAGTGCTGGGCCTTTAGGAAGGAATGCCATTTCCCTTCATGGAGCTCTGGGTTGGCCTTTACCACTGCTGGACACGTAGGTGTGATTTCTGCTAAGAGGCAGCTCTCCTTTACCTGCTTTCTCAACAACTCGCTGTATTGCCTGCTCAAAGTTGAGGTCCTTGGATGTAAAAAACACTTCAGCTCCTTCGTCCTCAGTCACAAACGTAAATCGCTTCCCCAGGAGCAGCACAGTGAAGATGGGCCCATGCTGGAACAAAGCAGGGTGTGGGTTATGCTGCAGCTCCTGCTGGGGGGACCCAGAGCTGCAGGGGTGGGAGCAGAACAGAGCCCCTCCCTGAGCATCACACCCGGGGCTGAGTCCCTCTGCATCCCACAGTGCACAGCTCACCTGGGTTTGAACAAGGGGGGGACATCCCTGCATCCCTCAGCTGCTGAAGCAAAGCCCCCACACTGCCATGCCCGCAGATACACCCAGTTCAATCCATGTTTCACTAACTGCCAATCCTCCCTCCTGGGATCAGCTGGAGGCAAACTGCAGCCTGTGGAGTCATGACAGAAATGGAGGAAGGGCAGGAGGCATAGGGCAGCTTTGGTGCATTGCAATGCAATTCTGACCCAGCTTTGTGCATGTCAGGGTCATTTTAGGGCAGATTTGATGCACTCTGGGGCAGTTTTAGTCCCTTTTGGGGTCATTTTAGGGCAGTTGAGGGGAATTTGGGGCATTTTGGTGCACTTCTGGTGCATTTCAGTGTACTTGTGTGGCTGCTCAAAGCCCGCCTGCTGGCACAGAATGCTTCCTGCCTCCTCTGCCTGCTTTCTTATTCCGAGGGACAGCCAGCTCTTGTGCTCTCAGAAAGGCATCGCTGAGAGCAGCCAGCATCCCTGTCTTTAAGGATGGCATCCCAGGGGATCCTGGCCAACAATCCATTGAACAGCTTCAGGTTCACTCTCCTGAAGTTCAGGATCCTGACCCCACTCTTTGCCAGGCCTCGAGATCACAAACTGAGCCATGGCAGTCACTGCAGCCCACGCTGCCTCCAACCTTAACGCCTTGACTGACCTGCTCTGCATCGCTGAGCTGCTTGGGACAACGCAAGAGCACAAAGCCGACATCTGTGCCGCTATAATGATCCTCACATTGTAATGCAAAGAAACCAGCTGGGAACGAGCGGCAGGGGGGGGGCAGGAAGGGCAGCAGCCCAACAGCTCCGGGGAGAAGCAATGGCTCGGAGCAGCGCCTGGCAGCGTATGGCAGCGCATGGCAGCGCTCTGCTGGTGCCGCACCGGTTGCGGGGACCCGACCCGACCCGACCCGGCTCCGTCCGCCGTCCCCTCGGCCCGTCCCGCTGGCTCACCTCGGCCCTGGCTCTCTGGATGAAGTCCAGCGGCGCTCTGCCGAAGCTCAGGGCGGCCCCCAGGCACGGCACGCGGCTCCCGATGCAGGGCGGGCGGTGCGGGTCGGTGGGGGGAAACAGGACCCACGAGAGAACGGAGACCGCAACGACCGACAGCACCGACAGCACAGCCAGTACTGCCAGCACCGCCATGGCCGCACCGCAACGCCGCCCCGCGGCCTCGGGCGGGCAGTGCGGGACGGGAACGGCTGCACCGAGCTGATCATGGGACGGAACAGCCACAGGAATGGACGATGAGTGCGGGGTGATGGGGGTGGGAACCTACAGAGAGACACGGAATGGCTGCGGGTGGAAAAGAGCTTAAAGATCATCGAGTCCAACCCAACCCAGCTGAGAGGGGGCAGCCTGGATCCCTGCCTGCCCAGCTGTGACCTGCAATAATCAATGCGTTTTGATCGTTAACTCCTTGTTGTTACGGTTCAGGTTGAATCTTAGAGGAAGTTTTTCCCCCAGAGGGTGGTGACGCACTGGCACAGGTTGCCCAAGGAGGCTGTGGATGCCCCATCCCTGCAGGCATTCAAGGCCAGGCTGGATGTGGCTCTGGGCAGCCTGGGCTGCTGGTTGGTGACCCTGCACACAGCAGGGGGTTGGGATGGATGAGCACTGTGGGCCTTTGTGACACAGGCCGTGCTGTGATTCCATGATCCCATGAAGCTGAGCAGTGTGTCATTATAGTGTGAGCATGCTCCCTGCTTACCGGCATTCTGTTCGTCCTTTTAATGTTACAAAACCGTGTCAATATTTACAAAACAAAGAACAGAAAAGCCACATTCCCCCGGGGGAGCCGTGCCTGCCCTGTGCTGCCTCATATCACGGCCCATTCCTCTGCCTGCTGTAATGACACCTGCTGAATCCCCTCATTGCACTTAGTTGAGCTCAGGTCACCTGTGGCAGACAGGTGCTGGGCAGCACAGCAGCTCCGATAGGAACCTGTGCTAAGGGGGATGTTGGCACGTTAATCCTCACGCTGCTGTAGGGCCATTACAGCCCCACACCCGTGCATCCCTATACTGGTTCTCAGCCCTATCCCTCGCTCAGCCCCATCCATCCATCCATCCACCCCCGCTCACAGGTTGATCCGGTACAACGTCCCGAGCGGCGGCTCACGCGCGCCCCCTGCCGGCAGCGCCACGAACTGCAGGAGCATCACGGCACCTTCCGGCCCGCCCTGACACCGCCGCTCCGGCAGCCAATAACCGACACGCTTCGCTCCTACATCCCGCCCCGCGCCGTGCCGTTACCGCTCCGCCGGCCTGGGGCGGACCGGGCCGAGCTGTGCTGACCGACCCGACCCGCTCCGTGCCGTGGTGAGCCGAGCCGAGCCGAGCTGCTCCGCCCCGCTCCGCCCCCGGGGCTCCGATGTGCCCTCCCGCCTTGTCTCCCGCCCGGTCCCGCCATGTGCTCCGTCCCGGCGCTGCCCGCGCCCGGTGCCGCCGTGTCGCTCCGTGTCCGGGCCGTGGACGTGTGTCCGGCCGTGCCCGTGGTCCGGCTGTGGGGGCCGCTGGGGGAGCCCCGCGCCGAGCACGGCCCGCTGAGCGCTCACGTCCAGGCGGCCGGACACGGGGCCGGGCTGGGGACCGAGCTGTGTGCCGGGGAGCTGGGGCTGGGGGCCGAGCTGTGTGCCGGGGAGCTGGGGCTGGGAGCCGAGCTGTGTGCCGGGGAGCTGGGGCTGGTGCAGCTGGCCGGGCTGTGGCACCGCTGCCGGGTGCTGAGCCGACGAGGCCGCGGCTGCCGCGTGTTCCTGCTGGACGAGGGACACACGGTGACGGTCTCGGCCTCGTACCTGGCGCGGGGCGGCCCGGAGCTGCTGGTGGCGCCGCCCGAGGCGCTGGGCTGCGTGGTGGCCGATCTGCTGCCGGCCGGGAGCGACGCGCACGGAGCGGGCGGGGACGCGCCGAGCTCGGAATGGACGGAGGAGGCGATGGAGCTGCTGAGGCACCTGCACGGCAAGGAGCTGCGCGGCGCCGTGCGGGACACGCTGATGCCGCAGCTGCTGCTGGTGCTCGAGCTGCCCCCGCTCGTGGATCAGATGCGGCAGCTGGGCCTGGCCGCACGCGTGTCACCCTGCGCCTTCGGCCGCGTGCTGCGCCGCTGCCTGATGCTCGACGACAGCGGCGGCTCCGGCCCTGCTCAGAGCGATGGCCGGGACACCCCCCCTGCACACAGCAGGCAGAGCTACGTGGAAATGCGGCCCGGCTCCTCCTGCGGGGGGCAGCTGGAGGTGGGATGTACGGTGGACGTTGTTGTAACGTGTGCTGAAAGCCCCGGTTACTTTTGGTGCCAGCTGAAGAAGTGCAGTGAGTTCGTGGCGTTGATGGCTGACATACAGGAGTACTGTGAGAGCTCGTCCCACCCGCACACATGGCCGCAGTCGGTGTGTTTAGCGCAGTACTCGGAGGACAAACGCTGGTACCGGGCTTTAATCATCAGCGACGTCACTGCTGCAGAAGAAGTGGAAGTCATGTATGTTGACTATGGTAACAGGGAGCTGGTGCCCCTGACCAGCCTCCGCCCCATCAGCGAGCGCTTCCTGGAGCTGAAGGCGCAGGCGTTCAGGTGCAGCCTCTACAACCTGATCCAGCCCAATGGCCGGGACCCGTTTGTGTGGGATGAAGCTGCTGTCCTGGCTTTCCAGGAGTTTGTGGACACCTCCTCGGAGCAGTTTGAGCTGCAGTGCACCATATTTGCCTTGGCTTCCAGGAACAACAGGGAGCTGTTCAATATTGTGGACCTAATGACACCATTCCAGAGCGCGTGCCAGTTTCTGATAGACAGAGGTTTGGCCAAACGTCTGCCGCCCCAGTCACCCCTGGCAGCCTCTGTTCGGCTGCACTCCTTCTATTACTCCATGCACGAGATCAAGATCGGCAGTGAGGAAGATGTTTTCATTACACACGTTGACGACCCCCAGACGTTCTACTTCCAGCTGGAGAGGTGTGCGGGTGCCCTAATGCAGCTCAGTGAGAACATTGCTCGTCTCAGTGCAACGGCGTCAGGCTCAGGAACCTGTCAGAAGCCAGGTGAGCTGTGCCTGGCCAGGTACGCTGACAGCCAGTGGTACCGGGGGGTCCTCACCGAAACAACGCCCACCAGGGAGGTCTTCTTTGTGGATTTCGGGAACACGGAGACCGTGGAAGAAGATCATCTGCTTCCTATACCAGGTGATGCCCATGAGATCTTGCTTTTGCCAATGCAGGCTGTAAAGTGTTCCTTAGTTGACATAGAGAATGTTCCCCAAGAAGCCACGGCGTGGTTTAAGCAAGCTGTCCTGGAAAGGCAATTAAAAGCGATTGTTGTAGCGAAAGAATCTGGTGGTAAGCTGTTGATTGAGCTGTTTGATGGCAGCGTGCAAATTAATGCAAAGTTGAAGGAGGAGTTCAGGTTAAGAAACAATGCAGAAGCGTGTAGGTGTGTAAAGAGTGCAGCTTTGTACACTAGTGTGGATATGGAAAAGGGGAATGGGGCTGAACAGTCTCCTCCGAGTGCAGGAGAAAGTAACAACTGCAGATTTGAAGCCCAGGAAGGAGAGAGGAGCAGCAAAATGCATGTCATAGAAAAAGATGCAAACCTCCAGCTTGCTGCAAAGAGAGAACGGGCTGCTGAGATACTGGCATCTGAGGGGAAGGTCAGCAATAACAAAGATGCTCTGTTAAATAAAGCGGGGGAGGAAATGCAGTCTCTGCTCCCTGTTGAGATGGATGCAGAGTCGGATAGTAATCGTGATACCGAAGGCCGATGTGTGCTGCTGAAGCGTGTAACAGATCTGCCACAACAGAGCGTGGTACCAGCTCTCACAGTGTCAGCATATGTCTCTCATGTAAACAGCCCCTTAGATTTTTATGTGCAACTGGCAAGTGATGAGGCTCAACTTAACAGCATCTCAGAACGCTTAAAGGATGAAATGCCAAAGATCCCCCGTGGACAGCTCTTGCGAGCTGGGGACTTGATCTGTGCTCTGTATGCAGACGACAGCCTGTGGTACCGAGCTGTAGTAGAAGAGATGGCCTCTGACCATTCAATTAGCGTACAATATATTGATTATGGCAATACTTCGGTAGTTGATGTTGATCAAGTACGCAGGCTCCCTAAAGACTTAGAATCCATCCCAGCAATAGGCATTCACTGCTTTCTAGGTGGACTTGAAGGCAAAAAGGGCACAGACTGGGCAGAGAAAGCAGCTCCTTGCTTCACCGAGAGGGTAAGTGAGGTTCTGCTGACGTGTGAGTTTGTGGAGGAGGTTGGTGGTAAGTGGAGAGTTATTCTCAGTGATGATCGAGGTGAAATAACAGTGGATTTAGCTGATGAAAGATCTTATTCAGTTGACATGCCTGATGGAAGAGACGTGATAAATACGTGTGAGCCTTCATCTCCTCAGGCACAACATGAAGATTCCAGTGCCTGTACATCACTTACCTGGAAGTTCCCTGAGCCAGGACAGACTGTAAATGTTTATATCACAGTGGTAAATGGTCCAGACTATTTTTGGAGCTGCTTTGCTGATGGAGAGAACATGACCTACATAGAGGAAAAAATAAAGGAAGCCGAAAACCTTGGGCAGAGCTCTATGGACAGCTGCATTAAAAGTGGGGATGTTTGCCTAGCAAAGTACAGTGAGGATGGGAGGCTCTACAGGGCTAAGGTCACTGGCGTAAAAGGCAGTGACATAGCTGTTATCCACGTGGACTATGGAAGTGAGGAAACTGTTAGCTTGGAGATGCTCAAGCCAATTCCGTCTGAATTGCTTCAGGTGCCTAATCAAGCATTTGCTTGCTGTCTGTCAGGATTCAGTCCCTCAGAGGGCTCATGGCTTAGTGAAGCCAAAGACAAGTTCTATGATATAACTATAGAGCTCCTACTAGAAGCTGAAATCATAGGAACTCAGGAGAATAAAGCTTTTGAAGTCCCTCTGTGTGCTGTCAAACTGGAGTCTTCTGGGAGGAATATTAATGAAGAGATGAAATCTTTTTGGAAGGCTGATATGGGAAGTGGTCACAAAGCTGTCCCAGACCCTGAGAGCCCCTTAGAGGGTAACAGAAGTCCAAGCAGTGATGTGGGTCTTTGTCTCAAAAGAGAAACTGCTACTTGTGGATTAGCTCACAAAGAAAGTGAAAGTGCCTTGCTTTGTTCCCAGCTCCTCTCGGGTGCACACTGTGGGTGTTCAGAAGATAAGGCGTCTGGGGAGGTGGCTGGTCGGTGTGAAACAGCTGAGCATCGAAGCAGCTCTGATAAAGAGATTGATCCACTGGAAGATGAGAGCAGGAGCAGAGTGTTACTAGAACCAAGAGGAAGTTGCAGTCTTCACAGTTCAGGGAGTAGAATGAAATTTGCAGTGCAAGAGCCAGCTGAATTACTGTGTCTGCAGGATGTTGAGGTGAAGGCAGAAGCGTTGGCAGAAGGCAAGGCAGCCAGCCCTAAGCTAGGAAATGAAGAAGAGCTGATGAGATGGCTGCAGGTAGAGCTTTCAATGGGAGATACAACAGAGGGACTGATCAAACTAGATGAATTACAGATGCATTCTTCTTATGGTGATTTAAGAGAGCTGATACTGGAGCTGGAGGAAATAGCAGCACTGCCCTCAGTTGCTGGTGAGATGAAGGAAGTGCTGGAAACGGAGGCACTTGAAATGCAGACTGCTTCAGGCAAAGCAAGAGAGAAAACACTGGAAGGGGGAGTACATGAGCCCCTGCTCCTGTGTGAGGAGATGGGGCGCTTAGCAGTGCTGCAGTCTGAAGCCTCACCTTCACTGGGTGAGGGAGAGAGCTTGGAGCCTTCTGTTAGGGAGGCAGCAGAGCTGTTTCCTTCTGATACAGAGAGATGGACTATGAAGACACCGGAATTGAATTGCTCTGGAGTTCATGAAGCAGAAGCTATGCAAGAAGACTGGACGGAAGTAGAGCCGCCCTTCGTGCTACCTTCATCTGATGGCAGAGCCGAGAAGCAACCAAAGGCCCCTGATATGCTGGCAGCGGTGAGTGCTGACATTGAGCAGCTTCTGGATTTGGTCCTGCCTTCAGAGGAGGATGGAGTGGAGGACGCGTTAGGGCTGGGACACACTGTGTTACAAAGTTCTTCGAATAGTGGAGGCCAATTTTCAGTTCTTCCAAAAGACTTAAATCAGAAGCCTGTTAGCACTGCACAGACATATCCCTGCAGAGCTGTGAAGCGTAAAGAGTGGCAAAAGGAAGATGGCTGTTGTGTGACAGAATGGATGCAGGAAGACATGGACGAGCTGTTTAAAGAATGTGGAAGCACTCCTACACATGTGCAGTCTTCAGACTGTAAAGCTGATGAAGAAGCAGGAGAAAAGCAAAGTGATAACATGGCTGACTATAATGCAGGTAGAGTATCTGATTTTAAGGGGCTAAGTAATCAAATTGTTCATTTAAATGTGAGAATAGCTTTCCTATAAAAATCTGATTTTATTCCCTAATAAGCTTTATGTTGGTGATAACTTCAGATGGGTTATGGAAAGCAGAATGTGTAATAACTTGTGGGTAAAATGACAGTCTAACAGCAGTCAATCTTGGAGAGGTTAATGGTCTTGCAATTGGTAATCTATTCTAAACACGAATACATTTTCAAGGCTGTTCAGTACAACAGATTGCTGATTTCCAATTATTTATTAATTAAAACAGTTGGGATGGCTGCAGGGGGACTTTGGGGCAGTAGTGAGGGAGTGGAGTCTTTTGGCTTTTTTGGTTTGCTTTCCTCCTCCATTCATACATCACAAGGAGGGAAGGTTTAGGTTGGATGTCAGGGGGAAGTTCTTTACTGTGAGAGTGGTGAGGTGCTGGAACAGCTGCCCAGAGGCTGTGGATGCCCCGTCCAACCCTGGAGCTGTTCAAGGCCAGGTTGGATGGGGCCCTGGGCAGCCTGGGCTGGTATCAATGTGGAGGTTGGTGGCCCTGCCTGTGGTGGGGGGTTGGAGCTTCGTGATCCTTGAGGTCCCTTCCAACCCAACCATGCTGTGATTCTGTGCTTTTGCAGGGTGCAGCGGATATACCTGTAAGCTCAAGGGCTTTTCTGTTGGCTCAAAGTGTGTAGTGTGGACAACTCTGAAATGGTGCGAGGCTCTCATTTTGGAGGTATCTGAGAAGGGCACCAGGGTAAGTGCGATTGAATGCACCTTGCTGTAGTTGTAAGACGTCCTTCTTTTGTCTTATGCCAGACTTAGAATGTATTTCAGAAGTCTGCTGGGGGGGGGAGTCTGTCTACTGTCCTTAAAGTGGGAGTGAATTTGTGAATGAGTCGTGATTCTTCCTTCAGTCTGGGGTGTGTGTCCATATATACACAGACATCATATGTTTATAAAAGGCCCTTAAACTGTAATTTACAGTTATAAATCCAAGAGATTATTTCATGAAAGTAACTCTGATAATTGAATGCTTCAGGTTGTGGAAGCCAAGACCACTGCTAGTAAATTCCTTAGCATCTAAAGCCAATTCAGCTGCTCGTAGGAGATGAGGGTTGGATTTGGGCTGGCATCTCTGTTGACCCGTCTCCTGCTGGCTCTGATTTAGGGGATGCTTTCCAGCCTTTTTCTCTCACAATACCTAATGTAGAATCCGAGGAGAGGCTTGAGCCTAGGGTGCTGTAGAAGGAACCAAATGTGACGTACTTAAACAGTGACTCTAATTTAAGAGATCAGTGATGATAGTCAGGTTTACTAGTGGTTAATTATATCTTGCTTAGAAGGTCCAGATTGAAAGCGTTCTTAGAGGTGAGGAATCCTCAGTTGTGTTTTTTCTACTACTGTGTTTTCTTTGAATGTATTCCCAGGTTCCACATAGTTGGCTCTGTCCATACAGGTACTGAATCTCTGCAGTGGCCGTGAGGAGACTGTAGATCCTGAGAACGTCTGGAATGTAATTCCCAGCTGGGCTGGCAGATCACCTGAGGTATGGTGCTGTAGTGAGGAAACTGCAAGCTTTTAAAAAGAGCTGTTTACTTACAGCTTTAGAATAGCGCTGGGGCTGCGTGGCTTTTCACAGCACTGCAGGGGTTGGAAGGGACCCCTGGAGATCATGGAGTCCATCCCCTGCTAGAGCAGTTCCTGCAGCTGGTCGCACAGGTCAGCGTCCAGAGGAGTCTTGACTGTCTCCATAGGAGACTCCCCCACCTCTCTGGGCAGCCTGTGCCAGGGCTCCATCCTCCTCACAGTAATGAAGTTCTTCTGCATGTTAGTATGGAACTATGTTCAAGTTTTAGGCCATTGCTCTTTGTCCTATCACTGCACACCACTGAGAAGATCCTGACCTCACCCATTTGCCTCCCACCTCCCTTTAGATATTTATAAACATTGATCAGATCTCTTCTCAGACTTCTTTTCCCCAGGCTGAACAGCCCCATGTTGCTCAGCCTGTCCTCATACAGGAGATGCTCCAGGCCCTTCATCATCTTTGTGGCCCTCCGCTGGACTCCTCATAGGAGATCCCTGTCTTTTTTGAACTGGGGAAACCAGGATTGGACACAGTGGTCCAAATATGGCTTCCCCAGGGTAGAGCAGAGGGGGAGGATCACCTCCCTGACCTGTTGGCTGCACTCTGTGCAGTGCACCCCAAAATGCCATTGGCTTCTTGGCCACAGAGCTCACTGCTGGCTCATGGACAACCTGTTGTCCACCAGGACCCCCAGGTCCTTCTCTGCAGAGCTCCTCTCCACCAGGTCAGTCTCTGCTCCTAATCATGGTAGCATACCATGTCATTGGTTGGTGATAGAAAATACTTTTAATGCTGACTAATTAGGAGATGGTTAAGTTTTCTACAACTTCACGAAACTCCAAACAATGAAAAACTCATTTCTGGAACTCAGAACTGAGGTTTTCAGCTGTGCTACTGATGACAGCCTAATGACTGCTTAGCTGGTGATTCATATGTAGTTTTTGCATCAAATTAAAAACGAGCAGAAGATACCTGTAGTGACTTCTGGATGAGGGCAGTGCAGGGAAGCAGTGCTGGAGTGTCCAGCAAGGCTGATGTAAAAAGTTCATCTAATTCTAAAAGAAAGACGTGGATGGAGAATGTTTTGGCAATAGTGCAGGCTTCCTAATGGAATCTCCTTTCATTCAGGGAGCTACTCATGCGACAGAAGACATGCTGTCCCTGCCAGAGGAATTCTTACTTCAAGGTAAGGCTACCTTGAGCATCTCAAAGAGGTTGGATGCTCAAGGATTGCATTCAAATTTTAGTAAATGCTCATACAATGTTGATTTTATTGAGAAATTTTGAAGTCAAATATCTGCTCTGTGCCCCACAGGAGGTAGGACAGGTTCTTTCTAATCATGCCCAGTTTCTATGACCCATGGAACTGTAGAGCAGTTCTGGTTGAAAGATGCCTTTGAAGGTCCTTTATTTTCCTGTGCCTGCTCAAAGCAGTGTCAAATAGATCAGGTTGCTTAGGGCCTTCCAGAAAGGAGTTGAGAGAGCTTGATTAGAACATTGGACCGGTGAATCCACAAATCAGCCCTTTCTCAGTTGCACCACACAAATCTGTGTCCTCTCTCTGGTCTGCCATGCTTACAGTTCTTACCACTTCATTTAAGTACTCTTTTACCTCTGTGGCTGCTAATGATTACTGTCCAAATTTCTCTCTCTGTTTTTGCATGCTTTGATGGTCTGAAGTCAGCACGCACTCTTAGCAAGAGCTGAGTTAGCATTAGCAAAGGCCACACAGCCACATGTGGTGGAACTGGAGCGTGACACACACCTGTGCTATGGGCTGGATGGGCACTTGGAGGAGGAGGGAGCTGATGGACGGGGTGCAGAAGCTCCAGCTGTGGCTGCTGTTGTGCCCGCTGAGGGCTGGGCTGGCTTTGAACTTAAACCTGCAGTCTGAGAGCAGCATTTCTCTGATCTGCTGGGACACTTGAGTTGTTTCAGGTGAACTGTCATTATACCGTAATTTATCCTAAGTGTGGTCTGTTAGTGTGGTCCCGTAGGTTGATGGTTTGGTCTGAAGGCTTGTAGATGATTTCAGATAATAATGCATGTTATATGCATAATATACATGTTTATAGAAATATCTTCATGAATCTGATGTTTCTTCTCCTCCATAGAAGAGCAAAGTGGTTGCAATTCAGCTAAATCTGAAGATCCTCATGTTCTCCAGCCTTTCTGAAAGGACTTATTGACCACATGAAGTGTGACAGGGCCCTGTGGGCACATCCATTCCCACAGAAATGGGCTTTTATAGGAACAATACAACCAAAGCACCTGGGTGTTTCTTCTACATAACTGAGCGAATGCCTGGTACTGCCATGAGCAGTGGTTGGTTGAAGACTGGTGCTGTCTGTTGGGTATTATAAGATTGTGCTTTAATCAAACAAGAAGTGCCTTCTGTAAAGCATCCCTCACTGAATGCTGGTGTGGCTCGACCTTATGCCTAACTGATAGAAGGTTCTGAGCTGCTGTGGTGATATTTGCTGTTGCACTGTTGTTTTGGTTTTGTTTCTTTAGGATTAGGGAAATTCAGAGTATTTTTGAGAGAAGTTTTTTTTTCCCTCTGTAGAGAAACAAAAGTTGTTCAGGACCGAAGCCTTGTATTTGTGTCATTACAGAGCAATCGGAGAAGCTGGAATAAAGCTTGTGCTGGCAAATGCTGTTCAGTGCTTTCTGTTCCAGTGGCCAAACACTGTGTGCACACAGAGGGTACTCACTCACCTGTACCACAGTCAGATGCAGCTTTGCACGTCCTGCAGTTAATGGTTCTGCTTTGACCCCCAGGTAGTTCTATAGAGCGCTTTGAGCCATGCTGAGCGTTTTGAACCACTGCACCATTGGTACAAAACAGAACTTGGGCTCTTAGCACAGCCTTAATGGCACTAAGGATGAAGCCTTTCCTCTAAATGTGATGATCCAGCAGAATGGTTCCGCTGCTGTTCCATACAGTGTGGGAAGGACTTCTCCATCCAGCTGCAGCTCACCATGTGTTTCATGTTTGTAATGGTTTGGAAAGGGGTTTCTCTTTGTAGTCCTGTGCCATGCTTCTCTATAGCACAGGTTCTTCTGTCTCTTTGGAGGCTGCCACAGTGCCTTAGAAATGCCAGGTCTCATGTTGTAATGTTGCTGAGTGTTACAGGAGATCTCAAGCATTAGTGCTGGCCCAGTAAGAGAAACACCTGCATGTCGATGCTCTTAGTAGAAACGAGACACAATAGTAGGCTGTAAAGAATTTAATACATGA
The DNA here is from genome assembly GCF_054131305.1 of Coturnix japonica. Classification (NCBI taxonomy): domain Eukaryota; kingdom Metazoa; phylum Chordata; class Aves; order Galliformes; family Phasianidae; genus Coturnix; species Coturnix japonica. Next base: position 103,428,666 of record NC_140665.1, read on the forward strand.
AAAGCAGACTGCAGCTGTCATTGCAATCTCACATTAAGATCAGATCTATGTAAAATACTTAATTAGTGTTAACTGCTCCAGTTGCATCTTGTTTGTACCCTTAGTTTGGAACAAACAGGTTACAGTCAGTAGTAGTTCTCCTCTACAAGTCCTTCCTTGTAGCAGCTCCAGGCAGTTTTGCTCTGGAAAGCAGAGCTGCATTTGGCCTTTCACAGCCCCTGGTGTCTGCTGGCACCTACAGACAGCAGTGCCAGCACCTGAACAAAGATGAGTACGTGGAGGGTATCTGAGACATCACTGCAATCAACCACTGCTTGTGTGCCCCTCTTTAAAGGGAGCAGGTAGCAGTGGTGGAACAGATGCACAGTTTAATCAGCAGCACTACTAGTGATGGTGGTGAGACAGGGATTGATGGGGAAGGCCCTGCTGTGAAGCTCTGCCTCAGGAAACTACACTTGCTCTGAGTGACCTTTTTAGCAGCTTTTGGAGTGGAAACCACCTCTGAGCAGGGCAGTGTGAACACGAAAAGGGGTCAGCTCACAGGGGAGGCTCTGTCAGATCCAACTCTTCTTTTTGCAGTTACCCTACACTATTTCATGTAGCTTTTACTGGGACATTCATTTAAATGCTAATTTAGAAGAGCTTCTTCCAGTGGCATCTTCATGGAGTGAAGTCTGTCCCAGCCCCAGCTGATCCTGGAGCAGAGCTGAAATACTCTTCTGTAGTTTAATAAATCAAAGGAGCTCTTTCTTACAGGGCAAAACAATCCCCAAACGTGCTGGGTGCTGCAGACTGACAGAACTGAGTAGTTGAATTCCTTGGAGCTTAATTTATCCCTGTAAAGTTGATTTTAGGTCAGAAATGTTTAAATTACCATCAAGTGATTCCTCCTATCAGCTGCCTGCAAAGCAGTAAATTAGAGAACCCCACCAGCTCCTCTGAACTTTTAAGTTTCTCTCCATTGTGATTGTTTTGGTTGTTTCACACCCCAAAAGCTGTGTAGGAGGCAGTGCTATCTCAGCTCCAAGCAATAGGTGGCCAGTGTTGGTGTCCTGATGAATGGGGCCCTTGAAGTACTTTCTTGTATTCCTTACTCAGTCGGAGATAAGTCGATATTGGTACCAGAAATAACATTGGGTCCTATGCCATCCACAAGTGAATCCCACTTATCAAAATCTCTCTGAAGACCTGTAAAATGGGGGAAAGAAAACCCAAATGGTAGTGAGTTATGTAGATATTTTGTAATGCTATACTGAAAAATGACATAGATGTATCACAGAAGGTCCCATGTTGCAAAGGCCCACAGCGCTCATCCAGCTCCAACCCCCTGCTGTGTGCAGGGTCACCAACCAGCAGCCCAGGCTGCCCAGAGCCACATCCAGCCTGGCCTTGAATGCCTGCAGGGATGGGGCATCCACAGCCTCCTTGGGCAACCTGTGCCAGTGCGTCACCACCCTCTGGGGGAAAAACTTCCTCCTCAGATCCAACCTAAACCTCCCCTGTCTCAGTTTCAAACCATTCCCCCTTGTCCAGTTTGGGAAAGTAAGGGACGCAGTCGTGCACACCAGCACGAGGGTGCTGAAATGCAAATGTTCTTTCTATGAGTTGCTTATTTTCTAAAAATAACAGAACTCGAGGAAATGTCTGAGCTATTCTTCTGCTCAGACTTTTATGAGGCTCTCACTGTTGATCTGGTACTAAACAGCGCTTATTAGAACAAAAGCATCATAGGAATTGAGTTTTGATTTACACTGTACTTTGATATAAAATGACACTTACTCAGATGTTTCTGCAGGAAGGCTAATGAAGCGTGATTGCATATATCAATAGCTTCATTTGGATCGATTTCTCCCTTTAACTTGAAAAACTTTCCAATGATTTCTCCGCTCACAAAAGTAAAGTCAGGAAAGCTTTGATGTACCGATCCCCTGCAAAGAGAAATGATCAGTAGATCTGTAAGAATCATAGAATGGTTCAGGTTGGAAAAGACCTTCAAGATCATCCAGTCCAACCCCAACCCAACCATCCTACCCTAACTAACAGCCCTCCGCTCAATCACAGCCCTGAGCACCACATCCAAAGGGCTGTTAAACACATCAGGGATGGGGACTCAACCACCTCCCTGGGCAGCCCATCCCAGTGCTCAACAGCCCTTTCTGTACAGAAGTTCTTCCTGATATCCAACATAAACCTCCCCTGGCACAACTTGAGGCCATTTCCACTCAGCAAAAAGGAGGCAGTTTTCTATATGCTTACTTTTAAGTCAATACAACTACAACAGCAAGCTGCTGTAGATTTGGCAAAGCTTTCAGATGATGTGAGGATGGGTGGGTTACACAGGTGTCTGATCACCTCTACGTGGTGCTTTTACAACTGCCCCTGAAAGGCTGTTTAAAATGTTAAAATACAGATGTGTGAAGTGCAGAGCAAAACCTGAGCCAAAGGGAGCCTTGGAGCATCTGGAGGTGACTGAATGCCTTGGGAAGGTTGCTGTCCCACTATACAAGAAATGTTGCTGTCTAATTTCACAGCATGGTTGGGTTGGAAGGGACCTCAAGGATCACGAAGCTCCAACCCCCCACCACAGGCAGGGCCACCAACCTCCACATTGATACCAGCCCAGGCTGCCCAGGGCCCCATCCAACCTGGCCTTGAACAGCTCCAGGGATGGACGGGGCATCCACAGCCTCTCTGGGCAGCTGTTCCAGCACCTCACCACTCTCACAGTAAAGAACTTCCCCCTGACACCCAACCTAAACCTTCCCTCCTTCAACTTCTAGCCATTTCCCCTTGTCCTGCTGGTATCTGCCCTTTCATAGAGCTGACTCCCCTCCTGTCTGTAGGTTCCCTTCAGGTCCTGGCAGGCTGCACTGAGGTCACCCCACAACCTTCTCTTCTCCATGCTGAACAAGCCCAGCTCCCTCAGCCTGTCTTTGTCGTGGAGGTGCTGCAGCCTCTGAGCATCTTTGTGGCCTCCTCTGGACCCTCTCCAACAGCTCCCTGTCTTTCTTGTATTGGGGGCCCCACACCTGGACGCAGCACTGCAGATGGGGCCTCATGAGGGCAGAGCAGAGAGGCACAATCACCTCCTTGTCCCTGCTGTCCCCCCTTAATATAAATGTGTAGCCTTGAGGAAGTAGGGATGTCACTCTTTCTTGCAGCCACATGCAACTGAATAGCTCCAACATGAGAATAAGTTTTGAAAACAAAGACTTGACTTAGGCTTCAGAAATGGCAGATCCACGGCACTTACTTGATGGTGATCATTTTCTTGTTGGTATCATTGGAGCTGAGCTCCTTCATCTTTAAGACATTGGAAGCCCACTGGAATTTCTCCGAGTTGATGAAGAGCAGTGGTTGCTGCACACTGCTTTGGTAAGTGTCATCGCCCACTGGCAGCATCCATGCATCGAGGGCAATGCCGCACCTGCCAGAAACAACATGTAGGTATTATCACAGCTCCACAGCTTTGTAGGGGTGCTTTGATTTGCAGCCGGTGTGGGGAAAATCTGAGGGTACTGAATAGGTAAACAGAATTGATTCATTTTGTAGCAGCGTGTTTCTACTGTGAGGGAAGAGGATCCAGTCAGAATTGTGTTTGCTGGTCTGCCAGCTCTCAGGGTATCACAACGAACTATCACTGAGCTATTCAGTTCCACCACAAGCCCAAAGCTGAACGAAGCATGAACTGACAAAAAGAGATGTGCCAAGCAGCTGTTCTTCAAGAGCCAGTTAGTGGGACCTTAAGCAAGGTGCCCTGCTCAGGTGCCAAGTGTCCCTTTCCTTGTTTTACATACTTACCTAAATCTAATTTCTTTGCTGAGACTCTCAATAACTGTAGCACCACCAAAAGAGTGTCCCATCACAGCTATTCTGCTAGTATCAACAGAATCCTGCCAAAAGAAAGCCAGCTGCTGTCAGAGACACCTTGTTTTTCTCAACCTGAAGAAGTTTTTCAGGCAACAGATCCTAATGAAGCTGGAATAGCACAGTTTCAGCTCCATTGCTATACAGATGACCTGAGAACACGTTCATAGGTCTACAGTGAGGCATTCGGAAGAGTTTACAAGCAGTTTAGAAATGGCAGAGGGAAACCAGAAGCGTTACTGGGAGTTCAGCAGAAGGGAGCCAGCAGCTCTCACTCACCTTCAGGTGGTTCCAGTCAAAGCCTGAGTTCAGCACGTTCATCACGTCCTCTCCTGAATTGATTTTAAGAATGAGGTCGAGCGCTTTGATGCACTCCTGTGCTCTCTGCAGTACCTGGGGACAGAGCAGGTGCAGAACAGAGGGATGAACTGGGAGTTATAGGATATCTGCTGGCTTTGCTGGTCCTCTTTACACAGCGTTGTACCTGAGTGGCTGATACAGACAGCACTTACAAACTGCACAGCAGCTGTGTGAAACCAAAGCCTGAGCAAAACTTTTCAATGTGAAATCTGGATTTTGGAGGCCCCAAAGTGCTGAAGCTCTTATGTTGATCCTGCACACACACAGCAATCTGTCCCTATAGCACAGGCCAAAAACCTGCAACCCCTGCAGTGCCTCCCTGCTCACAGAAGAGGTGCAGGGATGTGCAGAGGTTACATTACACAACCACCAGGAGGGCTGACTTGTGCCTCTTCCTCATGCTCACTTTGGTAAGCAGACACCATTGCATCACTTTGCCACATCTCAATAGCTGTGAAGCTGCCTTTATGCTGGATATACCCAGAACAGGAAGCAGCCTAGAAGCCCTTCCCATTTTCAGTGCATACACACTGTTGAAAAACATATTAAAGCTGTTGCAAATACGGGCTTTCAGTGCTCAGTATGAGAAGTGGTTTGGGGTTCTGGGATTTTGGTACAAGAGAAACTTCAGGACAAACCAAAGAGCAGCAGAATCTTTGAGAACTGAGTGCAGCCAGGCAGCAATGTGTCTGTGCATCGGAGTTACAAGTAAATCTAAATCTCCTGACCTCTTGATTACTGAAATACACAGGCAACAGCTCCTGCAGCTGATGTGAGAGCTCCAACGTGATATATTTAGCTTCACTTAGGAGGATGTTGTTAAGCACACAGGAAAGCAGGCTTGTACCGCTGCCCATTTGGCCCAGTGAGATAAACAGTTCTCTGGTTGAGTCTACAATGCGTGGAAGAAAACACTCCCACCTTTTAAAGGTCGGCTCGGTGCTTGGAAGAGCTTATCGCTATGGCTGCATGGCATCCAGCGTGGATGCTGCTTATCATCAGGAAGTTGCATTGTTTACATTGCTATAAACCACGTTAAGTGTGTTGAAGGTGACAAAGCAAACAACCCCCTTAAAGCAGACATGATTCATCTCGCTATCCAGCAATAAACAAGAGCTGTACCTGCTGGTGCCGCAGACAACGCTCCTCCTCCCCTGCCCTGAGCTTCCTGTAGTAGATCCACTCCTTCTCCACACCTGATGCAGCCTCCTCCTCTGGCTCAGAATCACCCTTCTTCTTACAGAAATACGTTGCTGAAGCCGATTCATCTCTGAAATAGCAGCACAAAGTTATTTTGACGTTGTATTCCATTTGGCTTGGGAAGAAGTCCAACAAAGCCTTAGTTTTGACCTGTCTCAAGAGATCAGAGCTCCCAGCCCCACTGAGTGCAGACAAGACCTTGCAAACAACAGAGTAACCCCACCAAAAATCCCACCACCGTTATGTCCTGTGGGTCCTAACAGCACAAAAGAGCATGATAAAGAGTGACAAACGATAACCACCCATAACAATTCCACTTCAAGCCTCCAAATTAACGTCCCTTTGTACAGCCAGGTGGGAACAGAGCTGGATGAGCGGGAAGCTGAAGCTGAGATGTTAGTTGCTCTTATAAAAGCGAGTTCTCCTACACAACAAGAAGAATTCTATTATGAGAAAGTTCCTAGCAAAACTCAGTAACATGCAGTACACACACCTGTGCTCCACAGCTGCCACTAGAAAGCCTTGAGAAGCCATCTCTATGCAGATAGCGGAGTAGATGGTCCTGCAATCCAAAGACACTCTGGTGACCACAGGTACACAATGTTTGGTTACACGGCTCCTTAAACACTCACTGTGCCCCACTCTATTGTGCCTGTTTCAGCCAGCAGGGCAGGCTGTGTATCCCTGTCCCCAAAGGGTGATTTTTGGTGCTTTTTTGCTTTTAGTTGCAGCTCATCTTCACAACATCCTTATGGCTCAGTAAATACCTACACCTCTAATATACAATCACAGAATGGCCTGGGTTGGATCCTGGATCCTCAAGGATCATGAAGCTCCAACCCCCCACTACAGGCAGGGCCACCAACCTCCCCATTTAATACCAGCCCAGGCTGCCCAGGGCCCCATCCAACCTGGCCTTGAACACCTCCAGGGATGGACGGGGCATCCATAGACTCCCTGGGCAGCTGTTCCAGCACCTCACTGCTCTTTGACTTCAGAACTTAACAGGGAAACAAACTAAGAAGCCAACCCTGCCTCATTTACAGGCCTTGATTTCAATGGAAGCATAGTGATATACAGCACCCCGTTCTTTGGTTCTTTGCATCATGTTCAGCCCCACAGGGATCTCGCCCCACCCTGAGACCCACTCAGCACCATTCCTGGATGCTGACATTACTGTGGACAACAAAGACAGTTTGCCCACGAGCTGCAGTTACCTGAAAGCTCCCAGTCCATGGGAGAAAACGAGCAGTGGGTATTTTTCTCCTGCCTTAAAAGCAGCGTTAGATTTTGCAGGACAGGTCACTGAACCTACATGAAAACAGAAGCATGTGTCATCATTACTGAGATGAGAGACCTACAGACCCGCTCTGTAGGAGACAGCTCAGTAACCCGGAGGCTGCAGGTTTCAGAGTGGCCATCTGAGCATCAGTCTGATTCCAAACACACCTGGGGGACCAAACCCGCTCTTACCAACATAGTATTGGAAAAGCCTTTCTCCCACAGCCCGGTACATGTTGAGGAAGTCACACAGCCCCTGGTAGTACTCTTTGTCCGGAATCCACGGCGTCTCTTCAATCTCTGTATCGTCACATGATGGATAATACAGGCGCAAAAAGCTGCCCTGGAATTAGCAAAAAAACAAAGGGAAGATTGTAATTTATTGATGTATGGCAATAAAAGGTCAGACTTACACCTGCTCCACCTGTACCTTCATGACAGCATGGTTGGGTTGGAAGGGACCTCAAGGATCACGAAGCTCCAACCCCCCACCACAGGCAGGGCCACCAACCTCCACATTGATACCAGCCCAGGCTGCCCAGGGCCCCATCCAACCTGGCCTTGAACAGCTCCAGGGATGGACGGGGCATCCACAGCCTCTCTGGGCAGCTGTTCCAGCACCTCACCACTCTCAGAGCAAAGAACTTCCTAAACTTACACCAACGTGTGACACAAGGGCAGTGAAGGAAGCAGCAAAGCTTCAGCCAGACGGGTAATTATATTAACTCAACCCCAGGGCAGTCACAGTGAATTTCCCCTGGTGAGCAACTGCTGAACAACGCAGGGAAAGGTCCATTGCCATCACTAGGAATTGTAACTGTGCTGATTGCTCTAAGGGAAGGCTGACTGCAGAGAGAAACCAGCCCCTTTGTGGTGCTGTAAGAGAAGCCAGGTGGAGCAGAGCAAAACCCACGGCTTATCTCTGTGACTGGGTGATACCTCACGGGTCTGGAGAGCAAAACTGCAGCGCAAGATAAAAAAGCAAGAGGATATGAAACAGAAACTTGTAAGCAAGCCCAGCAGATGGTACTGCCGTTCCTGCCTTATTGTGGTGTCTCCCTGCACTACCGACACCCTGTTCTCCAGGCAGACACCATCTCACCTCTCACACTCCGTCCTGCAGCTGAAGCAGCGCATCCTCACCACCAGCCCCCAGCCCCAGCGGGACCATCCTGAGCACAGCGGGCAGAGGGAGCCGGGATGGGGCCAACAGCTGGACGGCCCCTGGGACACACGGCTGGGGGCTGCTGCTGGACCCTGAGCTGAGCCCCGCTGGGCTGGGATGGGATGGGGTGGGATGGGATGGGATGGAATGGGATGGGATGGGATGGGATGGGATGGGATGGGATGGGATGGGATGGGATGGGATGGGATGGGATGGGATGGGATGGGATGGGATGGATGGGATGGGATGGGATGGGATGGGATGGGGTGGGATGGGATGGGATGGGATGGGATGGGATGGGATGGGATGGGATGGGATGGGGTGGGATGGGATGGGATGGGATGGGATGGGATGGGATGGGATGGGATGGGATGGGATGGGATGGGATGGGATGGGATGGGACGGGACGGGATGCAGGCTCAGCTGGGGTCGCGTACATCAGCCCTGCACACAATCACGGCCGTCCATCGGGCTCATCCCGGTGCCGTACCTCGGCCGCGTTGCCGGTCATCAGGTCCGTGCAGCCCACGTTGTGCGGGCCCTTCCCGGCGGGGATCCGGTAGCCCCTGTCCGCGCCGCCGCTGCCCATCTCCGGGGCTGCCTTCGCCGACAGACCTGGGGACAGAACGCCGTGTAAACACCGGGGCTCAGCCCGGCCCGGCTCCGCCCGTCGCCCGTTCCGTGGGGGCGGTGCCGGCCGTGCCCCGTCGCTCCTCCCCGGAAGGCGCAGCGTGGATCCGGGCGGCAGCTCAACATGGTGCGGAAGCTCAAGTACCACGAGCAGAAGCTGCTGCGGCGGCTGGAGCTGGTGAGCTGGGAGGCGGCTCCGGGACACGTGGCGGAGCTGCGGGCGCTGCGGCGGTTCCGCGTGGGGCGGCGCGAGGACTATGCGCGGTACCGGGCGCTGGCCCGGGACATTCGGGCCCTGGCGCGGCGCCTGCGGGACCTGGGCCCGGCCAGCGCCGCGTTCCGCTCCCGCAGCTCCGCGCTGCTGCTGCACAAGCTGTACGCCATGGGGCTCGTGGGCTCGCGCCGCTCCCTGGCCGTGTGCGAGCGCGTGTGCGCCGCCTCGTTCTGCCGGCGCCGCCTGCCCTGCGTGCTGCTGAAGCTGCGCATGGCGCAGAACATGCGACACGCCGTCACCTTCGTGGAGCAGGGACACGTCCGCGTCGGGCCGGACCTGGTCACCGACCCCGCCGTGCTCGTGCCCCGCGCCATGGAGGACTTCGTCACTTGGGCCGACGCCTCCAAACTGCGCGTCAAGGTGCTGGACTACAACCAGGAGCGGGACGACTTCGACCTGGAGGCGTAGGGACGGCACAGCCGGGCTGAGATACACGGGGAGAACGCAGAGCTGCCAGCCCGGCCTGCACACAGCACACACAGCACTGAACTGAACTGAGCTGCTCTGCCCACAACACACACACACCACATCACTGCGATGCTGCCAGACTAAGCACACCAAGGTGCCAGGCTCACCCACCAGCTGCAGCTGCTCCCTTGCTAAGGATGGCACTGAAGGAGCTTTGCATGTGGCCAAGCAGCCGCTGCAGGGCTGCACTGTGTGCCCAGCGCTGCTGCCACCCCAGGAAGGCTCCAGCCCAGAGCAACGTGCCAGCAGGGAGGGCTGTGCAGTCAGCAAGAGACCCAGTGGTGCATAATGGGACTGTGGGTGACTGGGCCTCACACAGACAACAGACAGAAGCGGACTTGGTGTTCCTGTGACAGCTCAGAGTGGGGCAGGGCAGGCTGCAGCTCCATGCTGGGGGTGTTAGTCCTCATCCAAAAAAGGCAGAAATAAAATGTCCCATTTTGAAGAACTCCCCGTGGTGTCTCTTATTGCCTTTCCCTGACGCTTCCTGGGGCTGTTGGTGTATCCCAGTGAGTTGCTCTTATCTCACTGAACTGTTCTGTGCCACAGCACCATGAGCACCATGCTCAGGTTGTGTTTGGTCACAGTTCCAGCTTGGAGAAGGGAAGGCTGCGGGGAGACCTCAGTGTGGGCATCCAGTACTTGAAGGGAGCGAATAAACAGATGGGGAACGGCTGTTTGTGAGGGTGGGCAGTGATAGGACAAGGGGGAATGGTTTGAAACTGAGACAGGGGAGGTTCAGGTTGGATCTGAGGAGGAAGTTTTTCCCCAGAGGGTGGTGACGCACTGGCACAGGTTGCCCAAGGAGGCTGTGGATGCCCCATCCCTGCAGGCATTCAAGGCCAGGCTGGATGTGGCTCTGGGCAGCCTGGGCTGCTGGTTGGTGACCCTGCACACAGCAGGGGGTTGGAGCTGGATGAGCACTGTGGGCCTTTGTGACACAGGCCATTCTGTGATAACATGAATAGATGCAGAAAAGACATTCCTTACCTGAAGCACGACTCTTCATGAACAGCTTCCGAGCTCTCACCCACAGCGATGCCATCACTTCTCAGGAAGGGCAGAAGGTCCCACAGGGTGCAGGCAGCTCCCCCTGCTCTGCTCAGGGTTGCTATAGCACACGGCTGCTCCCCACAAGGCAGGATGGAAACCTGTGGCTGCACACCACCTCCTTCCGCCCTGAAAGAAACCATCACACCCTTCATTTTTGCACCAGTGAGTCTCTTTTTAAAGGCTTTTTTCCCCCGACTCTGTTCTGTGCTCTGCTTGGAGGCAGCTGAGGGGAGGAGCTGGCCTGGGGACAGCGGGGGGGCTGGAGGGGGGTCCTTCACACTGAGGCCTTTGTGTTGGGCCACAAGGCTGAGGCTGTCACTGGAATACAAATGTGCTGCGCTCAGCTGCTGTCCCAGTCAACACAAACTGCACGTGGGGGCAGCCTCCAAAGCCCGGCGTTTCAGCGCAGCTTGGCAGGGAGATGATCCATCCTGGGCTGGTATCAATGTGGAGCTCAGTGGCCCTGCATGCAGTGGGGAGATTGGAGCTTCGTGACCCTCGAGGTCCCTTCCAACCCAACCATTGTGTGATGCTGTGATACTCTACCCCAGTTTCTGCTCAGAAGAGCAGGAGGTGTAAAGTCCATCAGGCCCTGGTGGCAGATCCTTCAGCAGAGTCCAGAGCTCAGCACATGCCCAGCTATAGCTCATGGGGCTGAGCACTGCCCAGGTAACACGTCCCGAGGGGGCTGTCGCTGCCCATCAGCTCTAAAGGAGCCGGGACAGGGGCTGGGGTCTCGCAGGTGGGACGGAGCCGTGCAGGGCGAGCAGGGACAGCCCGAGCCGCGCGTCAGCGCCCCGTCCCGTCCTGCGTCGTGCCGGGACACCCGGAGCCATGTCCGATGACGGCGCACTTTCCCTTTCCTCCCACCCAGCGGAGCCGCCAGCCGCTGCCTCGTCCCCCCCAACCCCCCCACCCCCTAGCTATACCCCCCCCCCCATCTTTCCGCACGGATTCGGGTGTGCTAATAACGCTGTGAGCTCGGTACGACTCTGAGCTCCTCCCCGCCCCTCGCAGCACGGCCGCCCCTCGGCTCTCGTTGCCCACGGGCAGCGCTGCCCGTACCTGCTGTGCTGTCCCGGCCCTCCGCAGGGAGCCGTGAGCCGGACGGACGGACGGACGGAATGAACACCGGGCCCTGCCGGAGGGGAGGGACCAAACCCCGCCTCACTTCCCAGCTGGGACGGTGTTTGTGGGAGAGGCTTTTCCCCGAGCTTGGAAAGGAAACGTGTCCCGTGGGAGCTGCGTCCCGTGGGGCGAAATCCGGCTTTACGAGCAGCCGGGAAGGGGCCGGCAGCCCGTTAGGGGTGAGCCCCGCAATTCAGTGCCGGCTGTGGGTGCTGGGAGCGGCTCGGGGCCCCACGGATGGCGCAGATGTGCCCGTGCGGTGTTGGCCGCTCCGCAGCGCTGACTCGCACATACACAAAGTGAGGGCTCCCAAATCGCATCACAATAACAACAGAACACACGGAACGTTGTGGGCGGTTCTTTGGAGGGGAACGGGAAAGTCGTGAAAGTGCCCAAGGCTGGAAATATCTCCTTTAACGCCGAAGAGAGGCGTTGGAGGACTGATCCCAGAGCTCTGTCTCATCACAGAGCAGGTTTTTCAGGGTCAGCAGGAGGCGGCCGGGAGGAGGTGCGTGAATGATTATATTAACGGGGATCTTGAAGCCAATGACAGGGCTGTACCCAGCTGAGCAGCTCCGAAACCCATCAGTATCATACAGTCACAGAACCATAGAATGGCCTGTGTCACAAAGGCCCACAGTGCTCATCCATCCCAACCCCCTGCTGTGTGCAGGGTCACCAACCAGCAGCCCAGGCTGCCCAGAGCCACATCCAGCCTGGCCTTGAATGCCTGCAGGGATGGGGCATCCACAGCCTCCTTGGGCAACCTGTGCCAGTGCGTCACCACCCTCTGGGTGAGTGTTGTGGCTCTGAGGGACGCGGCCAGTGGGTGCAGAGCAAGCAGGGACCCCGCAGGCCATCATTGCACCCTGCAGTGCACAGGGACAGCACAGCTCCTCAGTGCTCAGAGCCCCGTCCCCTGGCCTTGGCTGTGTGCAGGACGGGGCAGCACCAGCTCTGGGCACTGTGCAGTGCCTCAGCGCCTCACTGCAAGCAGCTCCTTCCTTACATCCCACCTCCATCTCCCCTCCTTTACTCCGAACCCATTTATTGCCCTTCTCCCGTCACGCAGACCCTGATAAGAGTCTGTCCCCTCCTTCCCTACAGCCCCTGTAGGTACTGACGGCCGCTCTCAGCCCGTCCTGATGGAGCTGCTCCATCCCTGGGGTCACCCCTTGGCTACACACGGCAGCGTGTCCCGGCCCGAGCTCCCAGCCCGGCCCCGCTCCGTCTGCCGCCGTCGGGAAGGAAGGAAGGGAGGAGGCACAGCGGGCGGTGCTGGGGCGCGGTGCGGGCGGTGCGGGCTGTTCCCATGGCGGCCGAGCAGCGACGCGCTGAGCTCCGTGTCCCCGCATCATGACGGAGCTGCACCAGGCCGTGGCCGCGGGGCGATACGCGCGGGCGGAGCGGCTGCTGCGGGCGGAGCGCTGCGATCCCAACCATAAGGACCCGGACTGGGCAGACTGGACCCCGCTGCACTGGGCCGCTGCCAGGGGTAGGGGCGGCGGGGCAACGAGTCACCGCGAGCACCGGAGCCCTTTGTGCCCTTCCAGGACTTACAGCGGGAGGGAACGCGGCTCTTTACACGGCCCGGTGGGGGGAGGACGAAAGGGGGGATGGGGGGCGACCTCGCTCAGCAGGAGGGGAGCTGAGGGGCGGAGAGCTGCCCCGAGCTGTGCTGCCCATCGCTGCCGGTGCCCGAGGCCGTGGATGGGCACTGAGCTGGGGGGGGCGGGCAGCCCATGGAGGGGGAATGGGGGGGGCGTGAGGTCCCTTCTGACCCGCTCCGTTCTGGGGTTCTCTTCTACTCCGATTCTCGTCCCCCAGCGCAGCCCCGCCGGCACAGGGGCCGTCAGCGAAGGGCACTGAGGACGCGGAGCTGCGCAGCCCTCACTACAGCCCTCACCGCAGCCCCCACCGCAGCCCCCACTGTATCCCCCACTGCATCCCTCCCTGCAGCCCCCACCGCAGCCCTCACGGCCGCCTCTTGTCCCCTCTCCCCCCGCAGGGCACGTGTCGATGCTGCGCCTGCTGCTGGGCCGCGGGGCCCGGCCGTGCCTGCGCAACGCTGCGGGATGGACCCCGGCTCACTGCGCGGCGCAGGCGGGGCGGCTGGCAGCGCTGCGAGCCCTGCACGCCGTGCACGCCCCGATGGACGCGGCAGATCCCTTCGGGGACACCCCCAGGAGACTGGCCGAGATCTACGGGCACAAAGAGTGCGTCAGCTTCCTGCAGACGTGAGTGTGATGGGCTCTGACAGCACCGCATCATCACAGCACCATCACCGCATCGCAGCACCGCAGGGTCGGAGGGCTCCTCCCAGCTCCCAGCCCTCGGTCCCCTCCAGGACGTGGCAGCACATCTCTGCGCAGTGCCAGCTCCTCACTGCTCTCCGAGTCCAAAAAGTTCCCTCTGAATTCTAATCTAAATCTCCCCGCCTTTAGTTTGAAGCCGTTTCCCCATTCAGCTCAGCTCTACCTGCTCGTTTGGCTCACAGTTATTTTTATCTATGCAAGAGCAGCTTCAAATAGATCTAAAGGCTCAGCCCTGTCTCACGCAGCCCAAGTGCTCCTGGCCTCAGTGGGGCAATGCTGGCACACCAAGCAGCGTGCTGCCCCACGGCTCCTGGCTGTGCCCCTTGGCACTGTGACACCATGTAGAGCATCCCCAGTGGGGCTGGGAGGGGACCATGGGGGGATGGGATGGCACTGACTGCATCAGAGCTGGGGGTTGGATGGGGGTGGGTGGGGGTTGGATGGAAGTTGGCTGGGGGTTGGATGAGGGTTGCTGGAGTGATTGACAGGTCAGCTGCTGTAGTGGTGGGAAAGGTAACTGAGTGGATGGCTGACAAGGTGTTTGACAGGAGGACTTACAGAGTGACTGACAGGGGGGTGACATGAGGGTTGATGTGATGGTTGATGTGATGATTGACATCCAGCTCAATGCAGAGCAGAGGGGCAACAGCCTGAGGCGGCTCGTGTGGCTGCTGGGTGGTGTTTTGGGGTGGGTGACAAATTCAGAGAGAAGGAGCACAGCCGTGGTTCAGGACTGGCTGGTTCTGATAAAGCAGAGGCTGCAGCTGCAGCACAACATGGGGTTGTGTGTGTGCTCCAGCGCTGCACAGTGCGATCTGTTCCCTGATCTGTTCCCTGATCTGTTCCCTGATCTGTTCCCTGGTCGTGGCCTTGGCTGCTTTGGGATGTAAATGTGAGGGATATTGTGTTACACGGAGCCCCTGCCAGGATGGAGTATTTGCCTGCCAGGCAAAGAGGTGCAAGAAAAGGCATTTTTAAAGTAACAGACAGAGGGACTGTGCCCAAAGTGGGGCTGAAGGGCATTGCTAACAGCCACAGAGGGGGGGTCAGGTCAGGTGATGGCAGAAATGCTGTACCCAAAGGCAGTGAGGCCCTGGCACTGCCCAGAGCTGGGGGTGCCCATCCCTGGGGGTGCCCAAGGACATGGCTGGGCCCTGAGCTGGTGGGTGGGTGGGGGCTGGGGGCTGAGAGGTCCTTTCTGACCCAGCCAAGCTGTGATTCTGTGATTGCTTGAGCACCCAAACCCTCGGTCAGCCCCAGCTCAGCCCTTCCCTCCCCACCAGCCCCTCGTGCAGGCGCAGTGCAGTTTGCACGGACATGCAAAGCACTGAAACCCTTCAAACACTGAGCGACCTCTGAATAACAAACACGGAATTTGCATCAGATTTCCTTATATTTTTCAGCACCGGGGTGGCTGAGGACTCTCATGTTGCCTAAATGGGAGATGAGCTGGTGAGGGTTTGAAGATAAACTTCCTTTCTTCCCCAGGGCAGAAGCAGAGTGCAGAAACTACCGCCAGGCGGCCGCGGTGAGTGGAATGCCTTTGGACCAGGTGGATGAAGACTGGGAACTCAAGAAAGAGGAGCTGATGAGAAACCCACCGTGTGCCCGGCACAGCTGTGCAACCTCTGATCAGAAGAAGATCCAGAGGAAGAGAAGGAAGCCGTAGTGTCGCCATTTGGGGCTGCTGGCAACTCACGGTGTGGAGCTGAGGCACCGGAGCATCGCGGGGGAGACCTGGATGGGCAGCAGCAGAGATGGCTGCCAGGACGTGTCTCTGATGTGCTGCCCTGTTGTGGTCAGGGGTGTGTGGGAGTGCTGCCTGTCTGGGTGTCTGTGTGCATCAGGCCTCAAATATCAGAACACTGCAGAAGGTGTTTAAATAAACAGATGCTCTAATTCAAGAAAAAAGCAATTGGGACCATTGTGTTAAAGCAGCAACTACAAGAGCACCAGCAGGGAAGGAAGGGAGGTGCAGCACCCAACCTATAAGGGCCATGTAGTAGCAAGAGGGGTCCGGATGGCACTGAAGATCTGACTCTCTCAGGACACGTGGGTGATGCAGAGTGTGTCCCATTGACAGAGTGGGACCCAGCAGAGTTTGGCAGCTCATCTGGACCTGATCTGGCCAAAGCAGTGAACAGTTCAGGCTCTGCCCTGTGCTGGATCTATTTGCTGTATACCCAGCTGTGCTGCTTGCATGGCTGCTGGCAGACTCCTGCTTGACTCTCTCCCAGTGCCCCCTCTTTGCAGACTGGAGGGGGAAAAATGGGATGGAAGAGCTCCTGGGCTGAGATAACAGCAGGGAATCGTTACCAATTGCCATCACTGACAAATAACGTTGACCTTGGGAAAGTTAATTTATTGCCCGTGGAGAGAACAGAGTAGGAAAACCAAAACACCTTCTCACATCACCCTTTTTCCCAGGCTCAACTTTCCCCCTTCATTCCCAGCTCTTTGACCTCCTCCCCTCTGAGTGACACGAGGGGCACTGGGGCTCACACCTCCTCACGCTCTTCCACTGCTCCAGTGTGGGTCCCAAGCAAGCAATAACAATAATTCATTCAGCTCACAAGAGTGTAATGATTTGTTCTATTTTAGAAGAAGAAGTTAGAAGACCTGTATCGCCCGCTGTGTCCTGAGGAGTCCTTTGGAGATGGCAGGACCTGAGGTTAAGAACAAAGCATCATTGTTTCGGTGGGCTGCCTGGTGCAGTCCTTGCACTTTGCACAGGGCAGAATCCTTAGCACTATCCTTTCCAGTCTGGGGTTGCTAAAAATCAGAATGAGGGAATGCAGGACTGGAAAAGCGTATTGAAGGACCAAAAGGAGCAACGTCAGCAGGTTTTTCTCACTGTTGTAATTCACCGTTGAGATCAAGATGATGTAGTTGATGCTGTAGGTGAAGAAGAAGGACAAAAGGGATTTCATGGCTTTGATGTGGGCGTCCACACAGAGGCTCCTGGCGGAGCTGCTCCGCATCTTGTACTTGTGTCTGCAGAGGGAGAAGAGGAGGAGGGAGGCAGAGAAGATCACCATGATGAATGCCATGGAAAACCCAGATGCGGTGACTGAAATGATAGTGTTAAAATGTTCCCTTATTTCTTGGTTCAATTTCCAGAACAACCCATGGGTGGTGAAATTGGTGCTGGTGCCACTGTTTTCTTCATCAATAACCTCAAGGAAAGGGCTGCAGTTGAGCAGGGACAGAAGCACGGAGCTCAGCAGCAGCCACGGCACAATCCTGTCGATTCTGGCTTTCAGGTAGATGAAGAAGTGGTGCCTGAAGTTAGCGATTTTTATACAGTAGAACCCATAAAGGCAGGCAGAAGTCCACAAATTGGATGAATTTAAGAAGCACAGGAAAATTGCAAAGGCGAGGGATGTGCTCGTGCTTGAAAGAAGCTGGGGAAACAACGCTGAAATAATCATGTATATCCATGTGGCACACAAATGCCAAAACCTGAAGCAGCCCAGGAACAGCAAAATCTTCTCGTTAGAGTTCATGCTTTTCTTTTTGAACCATGCCGTACAAGACACAGCCACGATGAAGGCGTTGATCCCCATGCCGGCCAGAGCCTGCAAGGTGAAGACAACCACAAAGGTGTTAACGGATAAAGTCGCGTTGTACTCGTGCTGCTCGGCCATCCTGCACCGGGGGCAGCTCTTCTGTGCTGGAGCTGAGGTTGGCTGGGCTGTGTGTCCTGAGTGCAGCCCTTTATAGGGCTGGGGGTACCTCAGTGCTGCTCCCACCCAGAGCAGTGCAGGTGCAGGGATGTAAATGCAGCAGGTATCCCCTTACCCAGCGTCGGTGTCAGACTCCAGCATTTGAATTCCAGCTCATTACAGGCGGGGTGTGTGAACGTCTAGCTATGGGAAGGAAGCTGGCAGCTCTTCCTCTCTGTGCCTGTTTCCTGGGGGCTATAAATGCTCCAAGGATTGGTGTTCCCATCCTTGCCTTCACTTTCTGCCTTGGGTCTGGGGGGAGATGGCACTGCAACTGTCTGCCATTTTGGAACTATGCCGTCTACATCTCAGACCCCAAACTGTTGAATCCAGAGGTGAGGATGCAGTGTCTTTAGGTCAGTGGAAGACTATCAGGTGGGGAATTACACCAAGTTGTGTCAGTGACTGACTTGGGTGTGTTACTTTGGAGAGCTGAGGATGCTGATGGAGGCAGAGGGGAAGGACACGTCTGAAGAAAGCTCAGGGAAGTCAGGGCTGTGAGCAGTGCTGAGTTCAACTTGTTCAGCTGCTCATGGGGGGAGCATCCTCTGAGCTGAACCAAACCCACACCAACACCGCACTCTTCTGCAACACAGCAGCTCCCATTCAGCTTCTGCTTTCTGATCTGTGCTCATCGGAAGGAAGCTGCTTCATTTCTCACCGCTGGTGGCCAAGATATGAATCTTAAGTACCTTCAGCTCTGCCTCAGGGCTTCAGTGACATTACCCTGGAACAGTCTCGTTTCCTGGCAGTGGTTGTTATCTGCTTTGTGCCCTGGGGCAAGTTGTCAAACTGTGCTGACAGAGCAGAGGATGGGAGGCAAGAAATTTGTCTTCATACATATGTGGGGAGAATATAAATTATTTTGGGGAGGAAGTTTTTCCCCCAGAGGGTGGTGACGCACTGGCACAGGTTGCCCAAGGAGGCTGTGGATGCCCCATCCCTGCAGGCATTCAAGGCCAGGCTGGATGTGGCTCTGGGCAGCCTGGGCTGCTGGTTGGTGACCCTGCACACAGCAGGGGGTTGGAGCTGGGTGAGCACTGTGGGCCTTTGCAACCCAGGCAAAGGATTACATGACTCCATCATTATGGGCCCCTTCCAACTCAGGATATTCTATGATCACCTTATCCAACAGAATCTCAGATGTCACCAGGTACCTCTGTTTAATCAGTGGGATGGATGCATGGCTGTACTGGGACCTGAGGCACACAGCACATACACAGGCACTGCAGAGCATGCGTTTAGGTTTAATGGCTTGAGTCTGAGCTTAGTTCTGGCTCGGGTGTTTGAAGCTGGGATGGACTCCTCTCCATGATCACTGCCTTTCAGCTCTGAACACCTTAGAGAGCCAGATGAGCATTGTAGTTAGCCAAGCTGGGCTGTCAGGTGTGTAACTTCTGCCCACATCCCATTCCACCTAAAAACCAGCTGCGATGCTTGAAGTCTCTGCTGGTTTCAGGATTGCAGGTTTCTGGCTGCAATCTCTGCATAAGCAGGGCTGGAAATCCTGATGGCAGGAACACACGTGTTGCTCTGCTGCACCCTTCAGGCGTTACCTCTAGGTAGAAATGAGAGCGTTCAGAGCATTCTGTCTTCTTGTTTCCATCTAATTGTAGGGACTACTTTAAAGTTTGAGTTTGGGGCTACTACATCCAAAGGGTTGTTAAACACATCAGGGATGATGACCCAACCACCTCCCTGGGCAGCCCATCCCAGTGCTTGAGGATTTTTCACCATCCAGTTAGGGTCACAATGACTGTGTTCAGACACTGTGGGACGAATGGGAGGAGCAATGCAGCCCTGACATGCTTGAGAGTTATCAGGAGAAGTGTGACCCTTTTTGTAGCATTAGAACGTCTTCACTTGAGAGGGGATGCCAACTTGCTGACAGCCATTGCTGAGCCGTGGGTGAGGCATTCTGAAGGGGCATTTTGCAGTGAGTTTTATTTCTGCTCTTGCCTAATCATAACCATCTGATTTTTAGTCTGGGGTTTGCACAGAGCTCTGACAAACAGTGATAGTTTCCTTGATGACCCCATATGATAATGAGTCAGCCCTGCACTATGGGCTGTATTCTTACAACACCAGTTACAACACCCCTTCCACCACAACAAACCTTCCTGAATTTTCCGAGTCTGTTGTGCAGAGGTTGGATTTCTGCAGGTTGCATTTCTGCAGGGTTGGCCTCCTGAGGCAGAGTGAACAACTGCAGTAAGCTCACTTCTCACACCTGTGTTTGAGAATCACTCAGCCTTCATGGTAACACAGATGGGCTCACATGAGAGGAGCAGAAGCACTGCACCCGTGAGATCCTCAGAATGATGGAAACTCATCGTGCTGAGTCCTCAAAGAAAAGATAGCTCTTATGCTCCACATTCATGTGAAACTCTCTGTTATCATTTGTATTAAGCACGTATTTCCTGAATGTTCCCGAACCCAGCATGGAAGCATTCTGGGATGGGGTTAACATGGAAGATCTGACTTGATACTGACAGGCATAAAATACATTACACCATTCCTGGCAGCTTCGAGCCTCACCTTCTTGGGCTGCTGCTCTTAGAGTCCATCAGCGTCCATGGGATGGTGCAAAGCAGACAAGTGCTGCTGAATGGGGCCACATTGGGCAGACAGATGGAGGCCATGCTTTGGTGGGAAACTGTGCTTTTTTGATGGCCATTGGACTTCACCATGCTTTTTAGAGAGGTGAAAAGGAAGATGTGCAGAGATAAATAGGTTATTAGAATTACCCAGTCCAGGGCTGTCCAAATAGGAAGCTGAGTTTCACCCAAACAGAAGAGGAAGTCACTTGAGCGGGATGCTCCAAGGGAGGAGCAGCAGGTGGGCTGGCAGTGCTCACTGCCCAGTGCAGGGCCGGGCTGCAGCCTGCAGCTCTGTGGTTATGGGAAATGTGTGGGCAGTGTGGGGAGCAGCACCTGGCAGTGAGGAGAGGGCGACTTGCTGCTCTCATCCTGCAGGGGTCTGTACTGACGTGGGTGGGGGGGCACCCAATGAGTGGCAAAAGCCGACACGTGGAAGATCCACCAAGCAGGGAGGAAAACAAAGAGCAGGATTGCTTGTTGGTGAGGAAAAAGAGCACTCCTGCTTTTAGAGGAACAGCTTTGCCTGTTGCTTTGTTGGCCGTTCTCTTGTGGTTTTCAGGATTTGCTGACCCCGAGGCTCTGGTTGCATGACAGAGCACGTGGTGCAGGAGCTGATGCCTTGGCTGCTCAGCACTTGGCTTCAGGCAGACAGCAAACAATGCACCCATGGGTGCAGCCATAGGGCCTGGGGAGACCCCACTGCCACACGGATGGAAAGTGCCCATAGAGATGTGGTGAGCTGTTACACAAAGCCCTTCATGTCACCCACATGAAGCTGATTACAAATGGAATATAGAGTGGTGCTGAGATGGGCAGGTCAGGAGAGAATCATAGAATCACAGAATCGCCCGGGCTGGAAGGATCACAAAGCTCCAACTGCCCTGATGCAGGCAGGGCCCCATCCAACCTCCACACTGATACCAGCCCAGGCTGCCCAGGGCCCCATCCAACCTGGCCTTGAACACCTCCAGGGATGGACGGGGCATCCACAGCCTCTCTGGGCGGCTGAGAACAGACTGAGAGCAGCCCTGAGGACTTTGGTTTCTGATGGCCATGGCTGTCTCTGGAGGGCAGGGCTGTGCTGTGCACTGAGCTGTGTGTCCTGGGGTGCATCGGCCGTGGGAAGCTGCTGTCAGGGAATTTGTAATCATATCTCTCTTATTTCTAATCTTTATGATATACTGTTAATTATTAATGGAGAGAAACGCCAGCTGAAATTATCATGTCACCAGAGTGCTATAAACTCAATAATTCTGTTCGAGCACGTGGCTTTTATCCAGCGCAGCTGAGATCGTAATGCTGACAGACAATAAACACGGTGGAAGGAGTCAGCAGCTTTGGGCCCGACTGAGATGGTGCACAGAGCCCACGTGAGCCTTGTGCTGCATGGAACTGGGAGCGATCGCATTCCTCTCTAACATTCCTCCAAAGTGGACTTGGGTAAGGCAGCAATATCATCACCTGCCATTGAGGGGGACAATATGATGTTATGATAACAACCAAGGTGGAAAGCTGGCAGCTGGTTGGCTGGTGCCTGTGGGAAGCTCAGCAGCGTGCCCTATATACTGCCAGAGATGAGGGGAGCCAGCTTCCATGTCTGCTGCAGAAATGGGCACCCACAGCTCCCTGCTCTTCCTGGCTCTCCTGTCATGTTATGCATGTGCTAATCCAGTCTCTGTAAGTAGAAACCTGATTTCAGCGGGCTCCTCTCAATGCAGAAATGCCCCATACCTTATGCTGGCTCTGTGTTATTCTCTTGCAGGTTGAGCATCTCTCCAGTGTGCCTGGTAAGCACTCTATGAACTGCTTTGAGTTCTGAAGCATTTTGTTTTGCCTTGCTGTGTTCCACCACATCTGAGCACACCATGTTCTGTCTGTCTTGCAGCTGGAGAAGGTGATGCTGGTGAGATAATCAAAGACATTCCAGAAATAAACTTAGGTGAGTTCATGGCTAAATTCTTCATCAGTTCTGAAACCTACCAGTGCCTTCTCCCTGGTATCCTACATCAGGACACACAGGAATGGCACAAATATGCTCCAGGAGAGGTTCACAGTAGATGCTGGGAAAAGTTTCTTTGCTGTGAGTGTGATCAAACAGTGGCACAGTCTTCCTGGAGAGGTGGTTGGTGCCCATCCCTGTCCATGTTCCAGAGGCATTTGAATAAAGCCCACAGTAATGACTGAAGTTTTAGTTGGCCATGACGTGGTGAGGCAGTTGGAGTGGATGATCATTGTAGATCCCCTCCAACTGAGCTGTTCTACTCTACTCCATTCTTCTCCAGTCTACTCTGCTCTACACCAAGCAAAATGCTGATGTCTCAGGTCCCTCCTGTATAAAATTATTGTCTAGACATTCTGCGACCCTCTGTAAGCAAAGCATGCAGATGTCTTTTGCTTCTCTTGTTTGGATGGGCTCCTGGTGTAAAGACAGTATCACCCTTTATCAGTTTAAGGGCTCTGGAGTCCTTCCATACGTTTATGATATGTATGAAGCTTTACAAACTTGCTGATAGCTTGGATGTTTGCTTGAGCTGCCATAAAAGAGGCAAGGAAATCAAATGAAAAGGACACAACCCGTTGTACAGTCTTCTGTTTTTATTACTATTTTTTCTTAATTTCCAGTAATGCAAATTTCCATACATTCATCACTGGTGCACCGTGCAATACTTTTTCCTGCTGCATTACTCAGTATCAGCGTTGTCCCATTGTGTGACTGTTGCCACTGCCTGGCACAGAGCAGAAGGATCTAAAATGAGATCTTATGGAGAGGGTCCAGAGGAGGCCATAAAGATCTCAGAGGGCTGCAGCACCTCCACGACAAAGACAGGCTGAGGGAGCTGGGCTTGTTCAGCATTGAGAAGAGAAGGCCAGGTTGGATGGGGCCCTGGGCAGCCTGGGCTGGTATCAATGTGGAGGTTGGTGGCCCTGCCTGTGGTGGGGGGTTGGAGCTTCGTGATCCTTGGGGTCCCTTCCAGCCCAACCATTCTGTGATTCTGGGATTCTATGATCTGGATAAAGGCTGTCACCAGATTTCTGCGACAGAAAGTGCTTAGTATTAAATACTGAGTAGAAGCCGGGGATAGACTTTGATTTCCTGTAAATGCATGAGGACGTGTCTTTGGATGAGTATGCTCAAATGTGGCTTTTGAGTTAAAATGATTATTTGATATTCCATTTACATTACCTTTCAATAAATTGCTTTTCAGCTGCTGGATTGGACCTCTTTCAGGGTGATATCTTGCTTCCCGTAAGTAATTACAAAAACCTTATTGCTCTCATTTGTCCCAATTGGACTTCTGGTACCCACCAGCCCATCTGTATCACCTGCATCACCAGCTGTCCATTCTCTTTCCAGGTCAACCAGCGAAATGCCTTAAGGAACGACACCTACAGGTGGAAGTTCCCCGTTCCCTATATCCTGGGTGATGACTTAGGTAATGCTGGTACTTTATTCATATTCTAACTCCAGTATTTGTTTGCACTGGAATCAGTGCAGTAAAAAATGTGCTTTGTTCAGAGTTGGTTCTGTCCCATTGATTTCCACTATTAACCAGATTGCTCCTTTGCATCAAACCCTTTTTTTCTCCTACAGCTATCATAACAAAACATAGCTTCATCACATTCAATCAGTTTTGTTTCCATTCATTTTCCTCCAGTCCCATACATAAACCATTGTGCATTACCTCTCTGTGGAGAACCTCCCCTGCGTGCTAACGATGCTCTGTTCACATTTGTTCTCCAGATCTGAACGCCAAAGGAGTCATTCTCCAGGCATTTGAAATGTTCCGCCTTAAGTCCTGTGTGGATTTCAAGCCGTATGAAGGAGAGGCAAGCTACATATTCTTCAGAAAAGAAAGCGGGTAGGGGAACATCAGCTTCTGTTTATTTCTTCTGTGTGGAACCAACAGGAATTTGTTTCATCCAACTCCAGCAGCCCAACAGTTCTGTGTGAGCTGGTTGTTATAGTGAAAGAGGCCACCAAGAAAGCATCTCATCCTGGGGCTTGGGAGCTGGCTGCCTTACTCTGCTGGCTGCAGGGGATGTTCAGGGGAGGAACTTGAAACAGGCATCTGGTTTGGGGATGGTTGCCAAGAAGCCCTCAGTGAATCACAGAACCATGGAATGTCCTGTGTTGCAAAGGCCCACAGTGCTCATCCAGCTCCAACCCCCTGCTGTGTGCAGGGCCACCAACCAGCAGCCCAGGCTGCCCAGAGCCACACCTTAAACCTTTCTTTTAAATACATGCATTTTAAGATTCATCAAGCAGACATAAACACAAAGAAGAAAATCCTAATTGCAGACAGTGAGATCTCTCTCTTTCTCAGGTGCTGGTCCATGGTGGGGGACCTGAAGAGTGGGCAGAACCTCTCCATTGGGGCAGGGTGTGACTACAAAGCAATCGTGGAACATGAGGTCCTGCATGCTTTGGGGTTCTACCATGAGCAGTCAAGGATGGATCGTGATGACTACGTGACCATCTGGTGGGATGAAATCCTTACAGGTTGGTTTGGAACTTCTCACTATCTTCCTTGTTTGCTTGTTTTGTTGGGATTGTTTGTTTGTTTATTTTTTGCCAGATCCTAAAACTTATTTTTTTCTACTGAAAAAGAGTGAGTGGGGATCTGCAAGGAGCCCTGACAGGCATCCTAGCAAAGACAACAAAGTGTTGCTCATGGCTTTGTGATGCCAGTGCAGGGAGGGTGCCCTGCCATCGCTCCTTGTGGGAGCCAGATCAGCTCAGTCTCCAGCACTGTGCACTCAGCATCATTGCAGATATGTGGAAAACACATGCAAATGGCTCATTAGGACATAATTGGGTCCAGGGAATGTTGTGTTCTCTTTTGCATAGATAAAATTACTGGCACAAGCAATCGCTACTGACCTCTACGTGCAGTACCTTGAACTGCTCCAGGTTGAGTGGCCACACATACTGCTCCTAGACTCTGTAAATGTAGTCTCTCTTGGGGTATATGAACCAAAATGGATTTGTCTGCTCATCTTGCAGACCGTGTTTTAATTGTTACCAGCAGCACTAAAACCAATCCCGTTTATTGCTCATTTGGTCTCAGCTAGAATCAAGGTAACAAAGCTGTCAGTAACAGCACCTTGATTCTGCTTTGGGGCTCCGTTCTGCTGTGTGCTGCAGCTAACTGCTTCCAAAGCAACAGGTCTTACAACGGACTTGCAGTGAACAATTGAGCTCCACAATGTACAGTAGTATTGAAAAGCCTGACAAAACAGTGTGGATTTGCCACGTGTTCATTTTTTTTCCCCCAAAAAAACCATCATTGGATCCTTTCAACTTCTGTGTGTTCTGTTAAGGAGCCACAAATCAGGAACACCTGAGAAACAATATAGGTTTTGTCTTTCATGTGATACTGATCTGAGTAGGTCTCTAGGGCTGGTCTGATATCATTATGGTCCTATCAAAGAATCACAGACTTGTAGGTGTTGAAAGTGACCTCTAGAGATCATCGAGTCCAGCCCTGATATATACATATAAATATATAGTCCAAGCCATATTTATATTCTGTACATTTCTGTCCACACTATAAAATCTCATTTTCCAATTAGGGAAATTTATTAAGTAGAAAACTTCTACTGAAGCCATTTGAAAGGACAGCCGTACTGGAGATGAAATAGAAAGGCTAATCTGCCAACACTGATTGTCTTGGACTTTTCCATTCTGTATGTAGGGAACATGAATGCTACGCAGCTCTTCAGCAAGGACTGTGACATGTAGCTTCCACCTTGGGGTGGGAATGTCCTTGGAGTCAATCAGGCCTTTTTTTGGAAAAATGGGAAGTTTTGGGCCATACATCATCTGACCACATGTAAAATGTATCTTACAGAACATAAATACCTACCTAGAGTATGAAAAACAGCATTACTGCACGTGCCTTTGTACTGCCAAGGTCTGGCCTCTAGCTGTAAAAAATGATAGCATGTAATTAGCAAAGGTCCCATCACTTTTTGATAAAGGTGCAATTCAAGCATCTGAAGAAGTTCAGGCCACGCTCTTACATAATCCCAAGCCTTGGACTGGAGACCTTTGTGCCCAGGATGGAGTCGTGGGGAAGGGCAGCCCTACAGACAGAAGCTGCGGTATCCCCTGAGGGCAGTCGTGTGTTGGTCTTTCTCTGAGGGAGAATACCAGATATTTTGAAAGTATTATTTGTAGCTGAACGTGGTGGGAATCTCCCTTAGCTTCAGTACCAGAAGGTGTGACATGGCTCCCTCCTTCCATCACGGCAAAAACCTCTTTCTCTAAGAAACAAATGACTTCAGAAACCTCCAGAAGCACGTTTCCAAAAGGCATTTCTCTAGCAACATCAGGGCAATATTGTCAATACAGGGTGGAGCCTGGGGGCAGACCAGGGCTGTCACTCATTCCCATTGTCTTAAATAGTGAAGGGCTCCAGGACTGCCCCTTGTTCACATGCCATCTAATATGCTGGGGAACTTTTGCATTGCTATTCACAGGCTCTGGAATGGAGCACACTGACCCTCCAGGTTAATCCGTCAGGATTTGCAGCTCAGGGATCTTTGATTTTGAAGCCCCTGAAGTCACATGGGGATGCAGAAATGGAATCTAAAGACAATGCTGTACTGTAAAAATTACTTCCTGAACAGATTGTGTTAAACTTGAGCATTTTGTCACTCAGTAATTGCTTTCAGGTAGATAATTTTGCATCAGAAAGCTCTGTCCCAAGGGCCATGATGAAGACACTTTATTTGCTATTGAACTCTATGACCAAGTACTTTCCTATCCTTTCCAGGGAGAGAGCACAACTTTAACAAGTACGATGACAGCTACATCACTGACCTGAACACGCCCTATGACTACGAGTCAGTGATGCACTACGCACCATTTTCCTTTAACAAAAATGCGAGCGTCCCCACAATCACAACAAAGATCCCAGCATTTAATGACATCATCGGACAGCGTCTGGATTTCAGTGCCATTGACCTGGAAAGGCTTAATCGCATGTATAACTGCAGTAAGTCATGATTTAAACATTACAACTTACTGGTTCTTGAGCTTTATGTCTAAAGACACAGCAGCCCTTCTTGATGCGCTTGAAGCAATATCAGAGTGGGGTGTTGACACCCAAAATGTCCATTTCCTCCTCATCCCTCTCTTGTGCTCTGCTGGCTGCTTCCTTGGAGGACTCAAATTAGGCAACAAAAGCTGAGCCATTCCCACCTGTTCTTCCATGAGGCTCACTTAGAGGTGTGGCTGTTTTCTGCTGATGTGTGGGCAGTTTCCTCACATCTCTGTTATGAGATGAGGGCAATGTACTTTGTCCTCTTTTCACTGGCATTCAGTCTTAATTAGATTGTTTTGCACCTCGGGTTGTGTGATTCTGGAGTCTGACACTCCGTCTGTTTGATTGCTGATCCAGTTGAAGATATCACCAGGTGTGATTGTCAGCATGGAGCTGCCATCCCTGTGGGTTGGCCATCAGAAGCATCCGCTTCATAAGGACCTCAGTTTTGTTTTAAATAGCGCTTTGGAGGTGCTGATGTGTGCATCTTTCCTTCAGCTTCCACTCACATCCTTTTGGATCAGTGTTCTTTTGAGTACGAGAATATCTGCGGCATGGTTCAGGGCACCAGAGATGACTTAGACTGGGTCCACCAACAGAGCAGTCCTACAGGAGAGGAAGACCACACACTTTCTGGGCGCTGTGCAGGTAAAAGATGATATCAGAACACTTTCCTATGGGAAGGGCTCAGCTGGGGTAATGGTCACTTTTGCACATCTGTGCTATAAACGCAAACACATTTAACAACTTCCCCAATCCAGTCACTGCCGTCAGCCCTTCAGAAACCCCAATGCTGGCTGTTCTGAAAATGCATTCCTAAACCACCGTGTTTAGGAGACTACCCAGCAAACCTCTTCACTGCAATCACTTCAAGCTAAGCAAAACAGCCTTTTACTTTGCACTTGACTTGGCACTGTGGGTCTGAGTTTATGGTTGTGTTAGTGCTCTCGTTAAGCTTTTGTTCAGCATAGTCAAATGTTTTCCACATCAGCACTATAAAAGGGGACAAAGAACAATCTTAACTTTTAATACAATCTAGAAAAGGATTTACTGCAGCTTCCAAAGTCTGAGTAAGAGTTATGCTGCCCCATGATAAGAATGGAATAGCACTCTATAAGCCACCCATAAATGTGTTTTCAAAGCAAATAATAAACATGTTTGCAAAGCAAATAATAAGTTAAGCTTGAGGAGTGCTGGCTCTGGAAGCAGAAGAAAGTTACAAAGTTTTTATGATAGGAATCTGAGCATTATTTTCTTTTCAACATTCCAAACAGGGCAGAGTCATCCTCAATGAGAATTACAGGGCTCAGGCTTATGAGTGAGAATGAAGGCTAAACACAAGCACTTCTGAAAAGCAAGGTCCTGATTTCTTGTTCTTTAGACAGGGAAAGCTTCTACAGACCTTAAGGAAAGAAAAAGTGGTTTTGGTGCTAAGTGTTGCCTAAGCAAAGGGTGAAGAAATCCTAACCTAGATCACATCCAGCTGTACTTTGGTACTCTTTGAAAAAGGCAAAACTTAGCTTGCTGTAAGTAGGAGGAGGCTGTTCCCCTTACATGACCCAGCCACCAAAGGTAATACAGGATATGATCTCTAAGACCGCATCTTTGTATTATCTTCAATACAAAGCAAGTGAAAAACCATCTGCTGGTTACTTGCAGTCAGCATGGGACACGTTCCTGAAGCGTCCAGCCTAGACCAGCTAATGCAAAATGGACAGAAGCTGCCTGTGATGAGTCCCACGTACATGCTGAACTACCAGCCCTGTTCCTACCCCAGGCTACACAGAATGCTTACTGTGCATGTGCACCATGCAGCTGGCTGGAAAGCTGGAAAGGGACCGTGATACTCTCTGCTTTGTTGGCAGATGCTGGCTATTTCATGTACTTCAACACCAGCTCTGGAAACGCAGAAGAGGTGGCAGTCCTGGAGTCTCGAATCCTTTATCCCAAGAGGACTCAGCAGTGCCTCCAGTTCTTCTATAAGATGACAGGAAGCCCATCTGACAAGCTGGTCATCTGGACTAAGGAAGATGATGGGACTGGAAATGTTCGCAAGATGAGGAAAATTGAAACCTTTCAGGGTAAGTCTATAAACATGAGGAAGACAGAATTTGTGGGGAGGAAAAATAGGCTCAGAAATCAAAACATCTTCCTTGAGCTACCAGGACAGTATCTTGCAATCCAGCTGGGGATTTGGGTATTATGTGAGTTTATTTAGCTTTGAAATCGTGTCAGGTTATGCTTATTGAATGGAGGAGCCCCAAAACCCATTGGAGACCATTGTCTAGACCTCCACGGGCTATAAGATGATTTGCCACTGAGCTGCTCTGGTGTAAATTGCTGTGCCCATCCATGGACATTAGGAACCCCAGCCTGAGTTCTTGTGTGTCTGGAAACAAAACTGCTGGTAACTCTGGAGATGTGAATTGAGTTCCCACTTTGGGTGGTTTTGCTGGAAAGTGGAAATTCAACCACTGAGTTGCTGTGCAGTTTTCAATGCAGTGTTGTCGATACCCAAGACCTGGCCTCTAGGTTGTCTAAATGCAGCTGGGATAGGTAACAAGGAGTAAGCTTCATGATCTCAGTAATGATGCTGATGGCAATGCTTTGTTTTCCTTTCACAAAAGCTGATAATGACCACAACTGGAAAATCGCCCACGTCACCCTCAGTGCTCAGAAGAAGTTCCGATACCTCTTCCAAGGACTAAAGGGCAACCCCAGCTCTTCCTCTGGGGGGATCATTATCGATGATGTCACACTCACAGAGACCCCCTGTCCCACAGCTGTGTGGGTCGTTCGGAATTTCAGTCAGATCCTTGAAAATGCATCACATGGTGTCATTCAGAGCCCTCGGTTTTACAGCCCTGAGGGTTATGCTTATGGCATAAGTTTGTACCCCCACTCCGCAAGCAGTGGCTACAGCCGCATTGCCTTCCACATGTGCAGCGGAGAGAACGATGCTGTCCTAGAGTGGCCGGCTCTGAATCGCCAAGCCATGCTCACGGTGCTCGACCAGGACCCTGACGTGCTGAAGAGGATGTCTGCAAGCAGAAGCTTCACCACAAGCAGAGACCAAACATTGAGTAAGTGTTGTTTGCCTGGAGAAATGGTGAACATGAAAGCCAGGGAGGACAGAGGGCAGCACAGAGCTCACAGCTGGACAATTTTGGCTTCATTTCCCAGTTTGGAGCATTTTTCTTTTTATGGATCAGAATCCCTGCCTTCAAAAGTTCATCTAGTGTGGAAAGTGATGCGTACAGTGGAAAGTGATGAACAGTCACTAGAATAACTATCTAAATAGAATCATAGAACATACTGAATGGTTTGGGTTGGAAGGGATGTTACAGGCCACCGAGTCTGGCCTTGCTGCCACAGGCAGGGACACCTCTCACTATATATATAGTTTAAAACCATTACCCCTTCATAACTGTCTTGTAGGGAGTTCTCCTGTGCCAAAGAGCTGGCAGTTCCTATTCCACCTGCAGTCTGACCATGATGATGTGTGTGATTTGTCACCGCAGGATGGTGCAGTGCCAGTAGGGTGCTTTATTCCACTGCATCCAACAGGAATTTAAAATTACATTTGGGGGACCTGGTTAAACTGAACTGAGATCAATCTGCAGCATCGGAAGCCTGTCTTGTCAGGCCTGATGCAGACTTTAACACAGGGGCTACGTAGCTGCAGATTTATATGGCACATGGCACCATGTCCAGTCCCAAGAAATAAGAACCTTAAAGAAATAAAACAGAACAATACTGAATTCACTACAATATGAAATACCAGAGATGAGTCTCCATCCCTCTCCACTGTTTCTCAGTGGAAGTTTGGCACACGGTTTTTCACTAAGAGGTTTTGAACCTTAGGTGTGAGTGTGTTGAACAGAACAATAGCAAAGAACAAAATCCGCTGGACTCTGAACCACAATAAAACCTTAACAACTGAGGAAAAGGCCATTTGCTTTTGGTCAGTCCACAATGAAAGGGGAGCTGTGAAATTTCAGTGCCCTCACACAGACATGGAGGTCACTTCTCATCTGCTGGCATCCCTTGTTTGCCAGTCCTTTGTTAGGACATCTGAGCCCTGAACTTGATTTTGCAGCACTGCTGAACACCACAATGCATGAAGTAATGATGTCAGAGTTTTAGGCTGTGGAATTCTGTGGTTTTTATTTGACATTCATATTCTCTTTGCAGGTGTAAATGGAACCATAATGTGGGAGAGGCCATCAATTAATGGAACCTTTGATGCCTCATGCAATTGCTATAGAACAAAAGACTGGGGGTGGAACAACTTCATATCCCACAGCCAGCTGAGACAAAGAAGCTTCCTGAAAAATGATAACCTGATCATTTTTGCAGAATTCCACGGTAAAGCCTGATTTCTGATTGCCCTCACGAATGGCAGGGACTGATTGATCCTTTCTCTCTCTTTTCATTCACTCCAATTACTGCCACCACTTGTCCCCAAGCCATCTTCTCTTCTAGTCTTCTCTGGGCTCAACACTGGAAGCATTTCTGTGTCTTAGTTTCAGTGCTGACTGCAGTGTTTGTAAATTCCAATGAATGTAAGCGGTCACAATTTGCTGAAGGTTCATTTCCTAGACACACTAACCTAACTTCTTTTTCCTCTGGGTGAAGAATGCTGACTATAAACTGTCTGTAACATCAGTCACTGTATTCTGATCTATATCTCCTCTGTTTCTGTTTGTAAAAGATCTAACTCACCTCAATAACACTGAAGTCCCGGTTGTGTCCCAGCAATTTGCTGTCTCAGAGGGCCACGCTTTGGAAAGGCAGAAGAGAGCAGCCGAGGAGGTGGAGTCCATGCAGCGCTGGCTGCCTTATCAGCAAGACCCGTGTGATCCAAACCCCTGCCAGAATGATGGAGTCTGTGTGAATGTGAAGGGGAGACCAAGCTGCAGGTATCGCACATCTCCACCCCACTTGCCTGGACTTTCTTTTGAACCAAATGGTGCAGCTAGTTGAGTGTTCAGAGCTACAGACCCCACAGGTCTCAGTCACTATGTTTGCAAAGAACAGTAGGAACTTGACCACACTACAATGTGGGATCACTGTAATGCAAACTTGTCTAATGGGAGCTGCTCATCCAGAATAGGGAGTATGAGGGTCCAAGGTGGGTCTACAGGGCAGGACAGACCTCCTGCTTCACATAAATCTGTGCTTATTTTCCCAGGTGCCCATCAGGACAAGCCTTCTTCTTCACAGGTGAGAGGTGCCAGTCCATGCAGGTCCATGGGAACATCCTGGGAATGACAGTTGGTGGAGTTGCTGGAACTGTTGTCTTAACTATCATCCTCATTTCCATGATGGCTAGAAGATAAAGAAGCACAGAGGGATAAAGGCAGGTCTGGTGGTTTTCCTGCGGTTCACCAGGCATCAGTTTTCAGTGAAAAACAACAAATACAACTTGTATCTGGATGCTGAAATGCCCTACCAGCATCTTGGCAGCTGCTCATTTGTTTCATAGGAGTTGGCAGTTCAAACTCATGACATGAACTGCTGCCCAATAAAAGTTCATATCCTGCCTCTCTTATGTATTCCTTTATTGTTTCGTTACCTTGTTGAATAGCAAGCAGCTGTGCTGAGAGTCCATGCAAGCGATCCCAGTCACGGTTCAAACTTTAATTGGACTTGGGGTCCTGGTGGGTGAGAAGCTGCACACGAGCCAGCAGTGTGCTCAGAGAGCCCAGAAGAATAACAGCATCCCAGGCTGCATCAACAGAGGGGGAGAGGACTGTCCCCAAGCTCTGCCCCTTCTAAGGCTGCCATTGTTGCTGTCACCTGGCAGCAAGGAGTGCTGGAACACCGTCACCTGGCAGCAAGGTGTGTCACTCTGCCCGGCCAACAGCAGCACAGCATGAGCAGAGCAGATCTGGACAGCAATGCAACAACAGCAGCCCAGAGAGAGGCACAAAACCAGAGTGCATCCAATGCAAGCGGTGCAATGCTACCACAACAGAAGTGCTCATCATCCATCCTCATCAGGTGCCCAAAGGTCGTGGATGGGCCCTGGGTGGGGGGTGGGGGCTGTGAGATCCCCTCCAACCTGAGCCGTTCTATGTGTCTATGACTCATTCTATGACTCTATGATCTCAGCAGGCGGTGTAGGGCTGTGACTCGGATCAGGTGAGTCTCATGACCACAACCACGTATTTTCTTTCTTGATAAAAAGACAAACTCCTCTACCACCCTGCTTGTCTGGTCTTGGTGGCCAACAAATGATATGGAGAGAAAAGAAAGTAAGGAGCAGCAGGCAGGGACTCTGCATCAACAGAGGGGGAGAGGACTGTCTGCAAGCTCTGCCCCTTCTAAGGCTGCCAGTGTTGCACTGAGGGACATGGTTTATGGGGAAATATTGGTGGTAGGTGGACGATCAGACTGGATGACCTTGGAGGTCTTTTCCAGCCTTGATGATTCTATGAATTCCATCCTTTACTGCTTTTATTGAGCTGTACTAAATCAGAGGACGGTGCCATGGCAGTGACTGTTCCATTGCAAGGAGAGAAATCCGGAGATAAGATGAACATGGCAGGTTGTTATTAGGATGCTATTTAACTTAGTGCCTTGCAGTTAAACCGAAGATCCAAGTGATGGCAACTGTCAGAAAACAAGTTCACATGGCAGCCCTCACTTCAGCAAAGCGTGTTCATGGAGGGCACAAGGAGGAGCTGGGGTGAAGGACTGGGACAGATGAACAAATGTAGCCAGCTCACCAAAATGCCACACTCCTGTTGGTGAGCACACTGCTCACCCTGGGTGTACCAATGACCTGGTTCTTGTTGCTGACAGTGGGTAGAAGGGCTATAGAGTGGCTGCTAATTGGCTAATTGTGTAATAGTTCTAACATTAGTATCTACATCCTCAAAGAAAAAGAAACTAATTTCAATATAAATAATACACTTGATTGATGCTCGTTTATTGTCTGCATTCATCACCATCTGCCCCTACCAAACCATCACACGTGCCTTGAAGAGCAGGCAACAGTTTCCCATCCTGGTCCATTCCAAAGTCCTGGGAACAAGTTTACCACCAGTAAACGTAGTCCTGATTCCCCAGGAACCAGAAGGGGCTGTACCTGACAGTCTTACTTGGTATTGGCCTCAAATTTAAGTCTCCATGCATTGTGATGTGTAACATTTGATGTGCTACAAGTATTCTGCAGGCTTTTTCATAGCCCTCTGCTTGAAATAGGAGTCCTGCCTTGTGAAGGCACACAGCCTTGGAAATCACTGATTCCACAAATGTAATCACAGAACAATAATTGACGCAAAACCTTTCACCCTGCCTGGCATGTGCTGGTTTATGTTCATTGCAGAACTGACTCTCTGAGCCCTCCCAGTGTGATTCTTCTCTGGAAGGAGACCTAAATGTACAGGCTATACAAGAGACTCCCTGTGTATGTAACAATAAATAATTGCAGCTTCTTCTATAGTAGAGGGCAGCAACCCTCTTTTTCTTACTATATTACATACCAAGGAGAAACAATTATAGTTAAAGATATAAAGCTTCCTCTTCTTCAGAAAGTGCTACATGGAGCTTCCAGTACATTCTATCCGAATGAAACCCCTCAGAAATCCTCCTGGTCTTCAGTTTTTCTTCTGGGTCAAAAGGGACGATCTGAAATGGACTGTCTTGGTTGTCAGTCTTTGGTTCCAAGAAGCCTTTAACACGGCCTTTCCAGGCTCTAAGAGAAGGGCAGGTGGGAGGCACTGAGGTACTTGTTTATCTGCACAGCCCTTTGGAATCACCTGGGATTTGATAGGGGAAATACTATGGCAACAGTTGTGGATAGCACTGTGATTCATGGCTCAGTACTGCATAGAGCTAAGCACCCTCTCAAAGGCTGAGAATTCTTCAGTGGCTTCATCAGCGCTTGAAGGTCTTCAAATCCATCCAAGTTCAAAACTTCTCTTATCTCTTTTGGTATTGACAACACCTGTCAAATTCCACCTCACAAAGCTTCCCTGCCTTACATGGTAACCAGAGCAGGTTGGTCCAGAAGAATGTGCTCAGGCACAGTTTGGTCAATGGGAAGCAGCCCACTGCTTGACTCACAGATGCTTTTTGTGTGTATCATGGACAGGGCAGAGTTCCCTTCATAGTTAAATGGTTTATCATTTGCTGTGCTTCAGTTGAGCATAGAATCTGACTTGGAGGTGTTCTCTGTGGAAGCGCTGGATGGCTCTGAAGAAGACACTGTGTATTTTCCTGCAAAACAAGAAACTGATCAGGCCAAAGGATAGACAGAGAGATATGTTGGTATTTACACACTGGAACAGGTTGCCCAAGGAGGCTGTGGATGCCCCATCCCTGCAGCCATTCAAGGCCAGGCTGGATGTGGCTCTGGGCAGCCTGGGCTGCTGGTTGGTGACCCTGCACACAGCAGGGGGTTGGAGCTGGATGAGCACTGTGGGCCTTTGTGACACAGGCCGTTCTGTGATTCTATGACTCTATGATTCTACGAGATGTCGGTTTGCTGCCACGTGTTAACATGTGGAATCACTTGATTTCTAGGATTTACCCACCGTACAGGAAGCTGAAGCATCTGGCTCGTCAAAATGAGCATAAGCTCACAGAGGGAATGCCGACAATGCCAGACAAGATCCAGGAAATGCCCGCAGTGTAAGCAGAGCACAACCTCAGTCTCTAAACGTAGCGCCTTACCTTCCTGATCGGCTGTTTTCTTCCCTAGGAAAGAAGCCTCACGTGTCTGAGTAAGTGCTAATCACCACAGTGGTACTTGATAAGCAATCCCTGCCACTTGTCCCGTTATTTCCCAATCTGTGATGAGAATTATTAGAAGTGACTTGCCCGTTGTGACCCAAATGGAAAGAAAAAAAGGCAATGAGCCGTAGCTATGTGACCTCGAGCCAAACACTTCAAACTCATGTACCTAAATATAGGCGCCTAACTCAATGGCCTGATTTTCAGAAGCACTGTGCCATCCTGACATTTGTAGGTGCTCTGAAAAAGATCAAGATGCTTATTTAGGTACCTAAATATAGAGCGAGCTTCTGCATATATTATTTAATCTGCTTCAGCATGTAAACAGCAAAGGAAGCGGATGCTCTACAAACTGCACTTGTACGTGTGCTAATTAGAAAGCCACACAGTGTAATCAACTGCAAGACACAACCTACCCCAGTAAAGTGAATAGTGTGGTAATTATTGTTTATTAATTGTTGAGAAATAGAATCTGGGAGCCCTAGTTCTGAAGACAGGTTTGATAGAAAGTGACAGGACGAGGGGGATGGTTTGAAACTGAGACAGGGGAGGTTTAGGTTGGATCTGAGGAGGAAGTTTTTCCCCCAGAGGGTGGTGACGCACTGGCACAGGTTGCCCAAGGAGGCTGTGGATGCCCCATCCCTGCAGGCATTCAAGGCCAGGCTGGATGTGGCTCTGGGCAGCCTGGGCTGCTGGTTGGTGACCCTGCACACAGCAGGGGGTTGGAGCTGGATGAGCACTGTGGGCCTTTGCAACACAGGCCATTCTATGATTCTATGAAAATAAAATCACACGTGAAGTGGTGACATCCATGAAATGACAATTCCAAGTTCCAAGGTGGTGAGGGATACCAAAACACTTACATGAAGATCACTGATCATGGTATCATGAAGCTCAAAGCAAAGCTCACCTGGTGGCTTTTAGAAATGCACCACAATCTGATGGCTGCTTTAGCGTTAGGCAGTTGCACTGCTAGCATTGCTACAATTAAAAAACAACTATACTAGTGATTTCACTGACTTGTGTTATTGCAGTTCCTTCATTCTAGAAGATGGAGTGCTATCTCTGTATGAATGGATAGGCAGATTGATGGATAGTGGATAGACAAACCCTGTGAGTGGAAACTTGGACCAAACTTCATCAGTGCTTTAACAGAAGAAATCAATTGTCACGTACCTGTTTTGCCACATAAGTTGTTGAATGTCCTTGCAAATGGATAGCTCATGGAAAACATCGGCGTCACCAGGATCAGGGAAGTTGACTGAAAGAGAGAAATGGTTTTTTGTCAGAAGCTTAGAACTTTCTTTGCAGTCACATGGAGAAAAGTAAAAGGTTAAAATAAAAAGCTGTTCTGCAGCACAGACAGGGGAGAGGATGGATGTTTGTTGGCATCAGCTCACTCATGTGCATGTTTGTGATGGCAGTGGAGGAGACAGACAAACCTTAAACAAAACTACCCGGCACAAAAGGTAACAGCCTATCTCTAATCATTGGCCAGTTGGGAACATGGTGTAAGCTTCAGGGTCAGTCACAGAATCACAGGGGTTGGAATGGACCTCTGAATGGCAGTACGGCCTTCTGGCGTGTCAGCCACTCCTTCGTATAATCAGCAAACTTGAGGAGGATGGACTCTATTCCTTCATCCAGGTTGATGATAAAGGTATTGAACAAGACTGGATCCAGTACTGGCTGCTGGGAAGCATCACTAGTTACAGCCCCCAGTCAGACTGTTCCACTGATCACAGCACTCTATCAGTGTCAGACACTAGAAGTTTCTGGTCCTTTATCCATTAAGGTAGGCAGTAAGGCTAAGAGTTATACACTTGGGATTAGCCATGAAGGCTGCTGGGATAATCAAAGGCAAATTTAACTCTACACACTAGAGGGCGGCAGAATACAAAGCTACCATGCTTAATGAGAGTTGTGTCAGCTATTCCTTCTTTCCTGAGAAAAAAATGAGGTTTTCCAGAAGTTGAAATAACATCACATCCAGCAGACATCATTTTCAGGACAGAGACGAGGAATGGCACTTCAAAAATGCATTAGGAAATATTCCTAGCTCTGAATCTCCAGTGGAATTCTCCCACAGAAAACACTGCAATACTCGGAGTACCAGCTTAAAGAAGTCAGATGAATTATTCTCAGGATCTTAAATGAAGAACTGTTCAGCAGAAGACAGACAGACTTTTCTCACTGGTGCCCAATGAAAGGACAAAAGGTGCTGGGCACAAATGCAAAATAGAAGGAACCCCGCCTAAGAGGAAAAATGGTTCCACTGTGAGCAAAGTCAAACAAAGGAACAGATGGGGCAGAGAGGTTGGGGAGTCTCCATCCTTTGAGCTATTTTGAGTTTTCTTAAGCAGAACTTCAGCAGATTCTTCTGAATAAATTCTGTTCCTATACAAAGTGAAAACTCAGCACCATGAGAGTGACTCAGTCACCAAAAGAGTGACACAGACATTTGCCACCCTTTTCTCCTGCAGTCTGGGCGAGACGACCTCCAGAGCATCCTCCCAACCTCAGCTGTTCCGTGACTGCAGATGGACACGATTTGGACAGAATATTGTTTCTTCCTCCCATTTTGTATTCTAAGAATAAGGTGCTGGCTGACCTATCAGCTGCCTTAGATGTTCCAGCAGCAGCACGTCCATTCTTCCCTGCTCAGAGCTGAAGGGTATCAGCCCCAAGGAATTCCTTCTGAATTTTCCCTACATTGTGAATAATTAATGGTGCCCTTGGGATTGTCTTTGTTCTAACTTAAAGTTCCAGTTACATTTTGTAGTTTATTTCTTATGAAATTCAGCATGTTTTCATGTACTGCTCTAGATCAAATGTCCACCAAGCTCCTTCTCATTTTTGACCAATTGTTATAAGTGAAATAATGAACTTTGAAAAGGGGAGTGTATCCATATTTGTGTTGTTTGTTTCTTTCTCTGGCCAGTTCTAAAAAATAATTCAGGATATGATGTGCATTGGGCTTAAGAGACACAAGGAGAACATTAAGTTATTCAACAGTAATGTAGAAATATGTTCTTAAATCAAGCACTTCACCTTTGTTTGTTGTGAGCTCCATCTGGACAGTGAATTCCTCTTCAGCAGGGCTTCTTTTATCTATTTGTTCAAGAAAGAAAAATGCAGTTACTATGTACAAACTCCAACAGTCTGTCACATAATACAGGAAATAGTTTGACTTCTTACCTTGTTGTCCCATAGAGTCCCAAACACCAAAATGAATAACCCCTAGGAAACAAAAATGACATTTGTGACAACACCAACTTTTAACTGCAGTACCTCACAGTTATCTCAAACATTGCCCACACTGACTAATAGAACTCCCAGCTCTTGGATAGAAGCCATTTTCAAGGTGCATTTCACATAATGGTGGGCTGTTGACGTTGTTGGAGCTCTCCAGGATGGACTGAATATCTGATTTAGAAGATGACCCAGGTAGTTTGCTAACATTAAGTCCATCTGGAAGAATGGGTATTTCTACATGGAAGTCATGCCCTTCCAATTTTTCGAAGATGGAAGGTGCACAATAGAAAAGACGAGAGAGACTGGTCTGGAGTGTACGGTTTTGAGGACTTCCTTAAGAGACAGAGCACACATAACTACTGTTGTCTTTAAGAAATCCATCCTACTGGCCAACTGAATCTCTGGTTGTAAAAGCCATGCTGACTGAAAATTCATCACATGGGTTTGGTCAGTTCCTCTCTTATCAGCACTACTCAGCTGTTTTGGGGATTTTCATGTAGTTTATACTTCCTCATTACTTGAAACAACAAGAGGATCATGCGATGCCTCCAGATGTGCTGTCATGAGAGCAGACACTTGATGAGCTGTAGCTTGCACGACTGAAAATAATGGGGCTATTTTCCTCATCTTCAGGATAGGAGTTCTTTCCAAAAGCATTGGCAACGTTAGAAGTTGTGTCTGTGCCAGACTGATCTACAAGGCACATTTGTTAACCAACCTGATCACACAAGGTGTTTTGGAATGCCTGGAATGGGT
Organism: Coturnix japonica; assembly: GCF_054131305.1. NCBI lineage: Eukaryota > Metazoa > Chordata > Aves > Galliformes > Phasianidae > Coturnix > Coturnix japonica. Next base: position 103,468,537 of record NC_140665.1, read on the forward strand.
TTTCCAAAGAGCCCTTCGGGAGTGAAGATGTGTAAGACAAACCTGAGCTTTCCTGCGCTGTTTTCATTCCCCTCAAGCACAGCACTGCAGGAATGTCACTACTTGTTAAATGGGCATAAGATGAAACAAAACCATGCCTACGTGTAACTCACCTGCAAAACGTTGAGCAGAGCAAAGAGGATGTGGAAAGCTTGGTGGCTTTTTTTAATCATGGTGGCAAGACCAAATCCCCAGGTGAGGCCTAACAGCGGTGTCAAGATGACGAGACTTTTGCAAATTTGAAACAAGGTCTTCCTCTCTTCCTTGTTTGTCCTGTCCCCAATGTTTGGCCTTAGTATTTTTATTATTACAACTGCAGTGATGAACAAATTCATGGCCACGATAGCCAGGGCGGGTACGACAAAGGCCAAGAGAGCCTTGCTGTCATCCCAGTTGAGCCAGCAGACATTCTTTCTGGTGTACGTGTCCCATGGCAGTGTGACAGCAATGGTGGTGACTGCAAACACAAAGGGGCACCCATAACCCAGGCAGAACACCACTGCTTTCTGAGACGTCTTGCTTGTGATATGTAAGATGAAGACTAGTCTGTAAAAAAGGATGAGGCCAAGGCTAAGCATCCAGAAGAAGCCACACAGGTAGAATAAATGGATTAAGAATGTGGCTGCAATACAGAGATCTCTTCTTCTCTGCATGTTGCGTTCGTTGATGGAGGCAGTGACAACGAACCAAATGTCAGCAATTAGAAGAGATATGGCTGTGTTGAGAATACAGACGTGACGCATGTAGGAGGTTGTGTTGTTTGTCACAGTTTTCCAAACTAAGGATTCGATTACAATGCAAATCACTAAACTCATGATTGAAATGGCCAGGCCAATGTGGGTAATGTAATCTTCAGCAGAATTGTGGGCAGGTCCATCTGGTGACATCAGAATGGAGAATGGTGTCAAGTGATTGCAGGAACAAATGACATTGCCTTCATCCTCTGTTAGTGTGCAACCATGAGTATCCCAGCCTCCTCTACTGTTGTTGAGGTTGAAGTCCCAAAAGACACATTTCGGCATCTTCAGAGATTGGTTTTCTTTCTGAAAGGTCATGTTAATATGGAAGTTCTGGTTTCTCTCGCAACTCAGAGCTGTTGATACCACTAAACTGTTCACATACCTGTTATCAGTCACAGGCAAAATATGACCAAGTGCTGAGTAGGCCACACTGACAATGGTTGAATTTAGAGGCAGAGTCTCAATTTTATCAATCAGCACATTCACTGTGAGGTTTCCGAGGCGGCTGAAGTCCTTATTGTAGTCTGCGGGGCTATGATCTGTGACAACCATACCTTGCAGCTCAAGGGTTTCAGTGAACAGATGTGGAATGGTATTATTAACTGGTTGGAGGCTCTCAGAAAATCTCTCCACTGCGTTCAGTAACAAAGAACTTTCAGGTATCTGCCCTTGATTCAGGTCAGCCCAAAGATCCTTTTTGGAATCAGCAACAATAACGTCCACAGTAGTGAAGTAATCCTGTAAGAACAGAACACTAATGCTGTAACTGAAATTGTGTACAAATAGTTGATAACTTCTGCACTGACCCAGAACTGCCTGCTGAAAAAGCCCTATGTGTTCTTTTGCTCAGTCCATAACAAATATTCAATTATTAATCCTCTTCACACCCTATTTTCAAGTCAAGGCTTCCAAAGTAGATTTGCTTAGTTTGTCTTTACATGTTAATGTTTTCTCTTCTCCAGCCTTCTTTCCCAGGCCTCAACCTTTATGCTATCTTTGAATTTCTTATCTTTTATCTCATTCTCCAACTAGAAAACATCAAGTCTTCTTGCACATTTCTGCTCAGAAGAGCAGTGTTATTCCTCTATACCTGACAATCAAAGCTTATAAGCATTTCTATGATATGTTTTCAATTCAGTTGTTGTAACATCAGTTGATTTTCCTTGCATCATTGTCGCCCCTGGTATTTACTCTTCCTATCTTTATTTAAACCCTATTTTCTATTCCCTCTCCTACTCCATCATTCATAGAATCACAGAATCACCAAGGAAGAAAAAGACCCACAAGATCACCCAGTCCAACCGTCCACCCATCACCAATAATTCTCACTAATCCATGTCCCTCAACACAATGTCCAAATGTTCCTTGAACACCTCCAAGGTCATCGACTCCTCCACCTCCCTGGGCAGCCCATTCCTTGGCCTTTATGAACCCTTAGAACGAGCCGCTAAGCTAGAATACAGCAATCTCTCTTTCATGCTTGTGCTCCTAGTCTTCATCATCTTGAGCCTTCATAAACACTTGTTTCTTTGCTGTCATTTAATCCTTGTGGTCACTTTATCTCATTCCTTTAATTCTCTCCTGTTCCTGACTCTAACTAACCACAGAAGTCCATCAGGGGGAATGTCATTCTTTATGACAGAAGTGACCAAAGGCGTTGATGAGTATTAACAAGTATTAAATAAAACCTTACAATGACAGTGGATGTCTTTGCTTCTACCGGAATAGAAGAGACGTTGTAGAGGATGGTAACAATCGCAGCGAGGTCTGCAGAAGAATTGTCATTTTGCAGCAGTACTGTCTCGTTCTTCAGGTACTGAAGGAACGTAGGTAGATCAACTTTTGCATGGGGACTGTTGACCAAGGACTGGAACAGAAGATAGCAGGGTATCACATGTATGCAATTTGCCTGGAGGCTGATCCTCCCTCATAGAGACTACAGCCATACTAATAACACAGAGAGCACTGTTAAGAGGTAAACCCTGCCCCTCCATACACGTTACCTCCGCAGTGAGCAGCAGGTTGTTTATCTGTTTGGACACGCAGTCATTCTTTTCCATCTGCCATGACTTGCTGCAGCACTTGTAAACTGTGCAGCCTCGGATAAAAGTAGTATTTAAAAAAGAGCACGGCTTTATTAATCTGTCTCCTTCCCTTCCAAGGGTATTATTTGCTGAGCAGGAAATGCTGTTCTTATCTGTATTGAGAAAAAGACACCAAGGTGGAAAACTGAGAAGCACAGAGATGAATAATTTACCTTCCATCAGACAAGGGACCACACAGTGTTGTAAGTTCTTAATATTAGGATTTCAGTTTTCTCTTTTCGTTAATTATGACTTTCAGTAGTTAGATGCCTTGGAAGCCATTTTTTTTTCCCCCCAGTAACTTCCAAGCTTTCACTGCCCTCCATCATAAGAATACACAGATTAATTTATAGCTTCGAACATTCTTCCAAGGCCTAAGCAGGATCTTTTTTGGGAGCTGGGAAATGTTGTGGGTCCCTGTATGCTGGTTCCTCTGCTATGGCCCTGCAGTGTTTTGCTGCTCATGGAAAAGCTGCAAGTAAAACCTGATGAAAAGAATGTTGGCCTCTAAATTCTCATGCCAGTTTTTTTTCAGCCATGAAATCATAAAGAAGGCTGAAGAAAGCCCCTCGTTTTGGGGTACTTGATTGAACTGCCAAACGAATACTCAGTGTTTCAGGCTCAGTCCATTGGATTGCACTGCACAGCAGGGGTGGGGGTTGTGACTACAGTGACCACTTGTGAACTGTAAGTCTCTGTATATCTGTGGTCATTTCTAACCTAAGGGTGAGTTTATTATGCTGAAGGATTCAGTTCTGTTGTAGCTCCCATAGGAAGCTCATTAAGGTCTTGATAGTGATGCCCTAACACCTTTTTGATGAACATAGCATCTGCTAATTGGCTTTGATTGGATTATTCACAGTAGCTGCCACTTAAAATCAAGTGCCTGCATATATATGTGGCACTGTCACATAACAGCCTGCCCTAGCAAACGCTGTGAAGACAGAATGTGCTGTTGGATTATTATTTTTTTTATGCCATCAAAATGCGTGTTTTGCTCTGCATTCCAAAATTCCCCACCAGCAAGGAGACAAAAGTTCTTGGCAAACAAGAGCTATTCCCGTTAGGTGTCACCCCTGATAAAGCTGGTGGCATCTGCTTTACCAGAAGTCCTGGGATTTCCCATGTAGCAGCCAAAAGGAGCTCTGTGCTTACCAGGGATCGGGCTCAGCTGTATCCTCTCGCTGTTGACCTCCTGCCCAATGCTGTTCACAAACTTGCAGTACGCCTCCAGCTCCTTCTCCCTGCATTCTGACTCTGTGTAATTGTACGAATAGCACAAGAAATTTCCTTGCTCCTTTTTTTCTGCATGGAAAGTTGGAGGTGGGTTAGTACTAGTTCTAGGCCAACCAACTGGCAGCAGAAAGCTGTCATTCCTCTGTGGGCCACAACCATGTCTGTCTGGATCTTCTGAACACCGAGTTAATCTCACTCTCCCATTGCTTCTCAGTATGCCCCAAATGCAGTCCCTCCAGAGTGAACCCAACGCATCTCAGCACCCCAAGGATCCCCACATCTCCCCCTGCTCACACTTCATCCCTTTGTCTTTTTTGCTCCTGCTGCTTTCTGAGATAGTTCAGGTGTTCAGTGATCACTTCTAATCCAGCTGTTCTGTCACCTACGTGAAAGCTTCCAGTCTGTAGAGGTGTAGCAGGGAAGCCAAACACCCACCCCAAGATTAAAGACATGGAAGCCTCAGCTCTGGAGATGGTACCTACAGCCACGAAGAAGGCAGATCTTTGAACTGTACTCCTGATGTGTTATTCTACATTGTTCGGAGATGAGTGGAATGCCATAGGCAGCACTGCCTGGATACTCATTTCAAGCAGGTGGCAGAGCAGAATATAAAAGAAAATAAATGTAGTCCATCCATCCCCAACCAGAACAGTGCTGGTGATGCTCCCCTCCCACTGCCCTGCACAGCGCAGCAGATGCTGAGTGTGACTCATCACTATGGCAGCACTTCAGTGACTCTTCTGATTGATCTCAGCCAGCTCCCTAGGCCTGGCAGCCATCCTAAAAAAGCCCATTTCTGTATCCTTTCATACCTTAGTGGTACTCGCAGGTAGACGTAATAGCACTAAGTACAATTTGGTTACACTAACATAACTGAAAACAACAAAAAAGCATGGGGTGTGGGTTGCACTACGTAACGGGTGATTCTACATGTTTACTCATTCTTACCAGCTTGAAATTCTTTTTCTTGCACCACAAATGTAACTTCATAGTTTTCCATGTTGTTAGCACTTATGCAGCAGTTGAGGGCTTGGGTCGTTCCGCACATGATAGGAGCTTTAATGGGGTCTATCCGGATGTGCTGCTTCAGCGGCAAGGGAATCACATGGATTGTCATGTTAGCAGAACTGTTCAGGGAGTCCTGGGAGAATGTGCAGACATACGTGCCTGAAAGCAGTGACACAAAAGCCATGTCTTAGTCAGGGGAAGTGCTCCTCAGCTTCTGCATGCTCATCAGCCCTGGTACTGAACAAGTACAATCCTGACAGCATCGAGGTTTTCTGCTCTCGAGCAATTTTAATTTTAATTCTCATTTTTTGTATCTTCCATGATGAGGAATCTCAGCTATTTGCTGGGCTGGGGATGCTGAGCTCTTGGAGTGGTCAAGAGGAGGCCACTGAGATGGTCAGAGCTGGAGCAGCTCTCCTGTGAGGAAAGGATGAGGGAACTGGGCTGGTTTAGCTTGGAGAAGAGAAGGCTGCGGGGAGACCTCAGTGTGGGCATCCAGTACTTGGAGGGAGCGAATAAACAGGAAGGGGAGCGGCTGTTTGTGAGGGTGGGCAGTGATAGGACAAGGGGGAATGGTTTGAAACTGAGACAGGGGAGGTTCAGGTTGGATCTTAGAGGAAGTTTTTCTCCCAGAGGGTGGTGACGCACTGGCACAGGTTGCCCAAGGAGGCTGTGGATGCCCCATCCCTGCAGGCATTCAAGGCCAGGCTGGATGTGGCTCTGGGCAGCCTGGGCTGCTGGTTGGTGACCCTGCACACAGCAGGGGGTTGGAGCTGGATGAGCACTGTGGGCTTTTGCAACACAGGCCGTTCTGTGATTATATGATTTCTTTGCCTTTGTAGCTAGTGTAAGCCATGTTCACTCACCATTCCAGTCTAGAGTGGCAGTGTTCACCATGAGCGTGGAAGTGGCTGTGGATTTGTTGGTTCTAATGCAGGTAGCACATTCTACTGCTTGTATTTTACCTCCAGAATGGATTTCCCAGCTGATGCTGTCATAATTGCTCACATCACTTTCACACTTTAGACTGAAGCCATATCCAACGGAAACTGATGTGTTTACACTGGAAGATATTTTTACCTGTGCTGAGTGAGACAAGACAAGACAAATGTCATTATATTGAGGTGTGGCGTGCACTGCAGATCACCTCTGACAGCAGGTGGTCTCTTTGTGCTTCCTCCTACCTTCTCTGAAGTACATCACTTGGATGTCCTGGCTGCTCCGGGCGCCGTGCCCTGTCTGCAGCTCACACGTGTATGTTGTCACCGTACCCGACTGATTGGCCAAGCACAGCGAGTCCGTCACATTGAGCCTGTATTCACTGCAGTTGCTGCTGAAACTGGGAACTCCTAGAGAAAAAAAGAACTAATTGAAAGTCAGGCTGTGTCTAACAGCAGTTAGGCTCTGGAAATCCCAAGCAGTCACACTAGCTAAGGAAGCCTGGCGGTTTTGTAGACACCCTCTGATAGAACGCCACCTGAACACATCAGTGAGAAAGTCCTTTCTAATCCTTCTCTCTGGAAGTGCTCACAGAGGTCTCAGAGGCCCAATGCCCTGCTTTCAGCACAGCTCTGTGGCCAAAATTCATTTAACTTAGAGCCACAACAGTGCTCTGGGTGTCAGGGTGGACAACAGGTTGCCCAAGGAGGCTGTGGATGCCCCATCCCTGCAGGCATTCAACGTCAGGCTGGATGTGGCTCTGGGCAGCTGGTTGGTGACCCAAACTAAACTTTGAAGGTTTATCTGTATGTCCCACTTTCTGCTAAATTCATTCAATAACAAATGGTTAGCACTAAACAGAAAATCCATACCCATAAAACATCTAAGGAATCCATACCCAGTAAACACATATAATATTGATGTTATTTCGTGTCTCTCTGCAACACACTGGGCCTGGAAATCTATTAACTCTTATGTTCGTGCTATTAGTAAAGCCTAATGGGAAGTCAATTGGTATGTGATGGATCACAGTCCTGCATGGAGTCACTTTTTAGGTAAGCTGGAGCGGTTTTGAAGGGAACAGCTCATCTTGTTACATGGTACACAGAGGCTTTCCATCCTCCAGGGATGACAGCAGATAATCACAGACACCCTTACAACTCATTGTTTCTCTCAAAAGCAGAGGATGCAGAAATAAGCTTTCTGGGCAGTCAGAGAGATGGTGGTCTAGACAGCTGTTCCCAATCAGGATGGCATAGATGTGAGTATCAGTACCTACTCAGTGCATAGAGATGCCCAGAATCCCACCTACACTTGGGCAGGGCATGTGGAGTCCATACAACACTTGGCCCCTGGTATGGGTATCCCCCATGCCCACGTTGGGCTCAGACCTCTGGGCTAGATGCCGCTGAGCAGCTGGAGGTGTCTGACAGACATGCAAACCCAGCAGTGAAAGGCAACTTTCTGTAAATCTCACCTGTGATACTGATCGCTCCGTTCACCTTCCATTCACCGGTAAGCAGTGGCAATTGTCTGTCAATGCAACAGAACAGCACAGGGCCGTTTGCTTGTATCTCAGGGCTGTTGCAGATAACTTTATAGTTGTTTGAGTGTGAGATGATGCGTAGTGGAGAGATTTGTATTTCCTCTGTGCTTTTGTTTATCAGATTTAAAGACAGGTATCTGTTTGCAAAAGTGCACGTGTAGGTACCTGTAAGACAAAGACAACACCTTTACATGGAGCACATCTTGCTGTTGGTTCCCCTACATTTGGAGCTGTGAACTGGGAGCTACTTTGCATGGAGTTTTAACATGTCCTGACACAATGCCACCCATCTCCCTGGCTCTGATTTTCAAAAAGCTCTAAACAAGGACATGTGAAAAACCAAACTCGGTGGGTTCTTACTACTTGTGTTACATTTGCAAAGGGGACAGGGGCCTTTGAGGCAAAATGCAGTCACAGCCTCAGTTACGTCACACAGAGGATGAGGCGGCCCCACTGCTGAGCAGCCACTCCTGTGGTGTGATTGGGAATCCTAGCACCAAAAGTACCCATGTCAGTCTTCTACATCGCACTGCAACTGCAGGTCAGTAGGTGGTTCGTTACAGAAAACAGACCAAGAAAGGACCAAAAGCTGGCAGGAAAATGATAAGGGATGCTCCAGGGAGTCGCAGGCACTGCATGCCTCTCATGGAATTACCTACACTATGCTTCTCATAGGATCACCTGCACTAGAGATTTGCATTTGCCTTTTCAGTTATAGGAAATCGTACCAGAATCCTCCTGCGTAACGTTGGTAATTGTAAGAACCGCCTGTGACATCGCAGCGTTACTGTCTGTCTTCATGGAGTGCCGTGAGCTGTTCAGGATGATCTGACTGCCATGAGACCAGGTCATGTTCTCAGTCATGGCGTTTGTCTCACACATCAGCTGGATGGTATCCCCTTCAAAAATGTGGGCAGGACTCACTGTGAAGTTTACGTGATCTGGAAGACAAAGTGCAGCCTTCTGCGTTACTTCATGGTCCCTTTCACTGCGGAAATCCCAGCTGCCCTGCAGCTGCATGCACTCAGCCTTGGCTGCAGGGCATTGCTTCTGATAGCAGATACTACACTTTCCCACAGGGTCTTCTACCATGTGCCTCAACCAAAGATCCCAGACAGCTTTATGAAGGTGGACTTGCACTCTGCTTTACAAGGAGGAAATCTGGGAGGAGAAGCAACCCAAGGAGAGGGCCCTCAGAGAGAGCTGGGTCAGTGTTCAGACCATACAAGATAGATGGGGGCACTCTGCTGGGCACTGTGCAGATATTGCATCAGGGTTTAACAGAGTAGCTGGAAGGGTTTGGTTTTCAGAGGGAAATGCTGCATGCATGGCCATCTCATTCCACTTCTAAACTTTGGTGACACAGGGTGAAGTGAAACAAGTAGTGTCTGTAGGTCCAGAATTAGATAATCAACAACATAAAGTGAGTGTTGAAGGGAAACGCTGAGAGAGCTCTGCACTTACTCATCATATTTGCAGTGAAGGAGGTAGTCGGTATGTTGAATGTTTCATACACGTACTGTGCTGCAAGTCTGCTGGAATGCTCCAGCTGGTGGAAGCTCGCGGATCCTGCCTCCACTGTGTAGCTCACATCAACACTCCCAGGCCTGAGCAGACAGAATAAAAGAAGCACCATGAACTGGCAGTGTTGCATACTGGTGTATTTCTATGGTGTGGGACCATCTTGTGTGGCTAGGAAGGTATGAGAGCCAAAGGCTCCCGTAGGACTCACAGCTTGTTCTGGTATATAAGAAGAATCATAGAATCATGTAATAGAATCACAGAATGGCCTGAGTTGCAAAGGCCCACAGTGCTCATCCCATTTCAACCCCCTGCTGTGTGCAGGGCCGCCAACCACCAGCCCAGGCTGCCCAATGTTACCCATAGTCCTATTTTCATGCTAATGGTTGGGATTTCCTTTGCAGCTATGATACTCTTCTTTCACATGTGCATACTGTGCATGAGTTCTAAGCAGTGTGGGTGTAGGCCTTGCTGAGCTGCGTCACCTTGAGGAGAGATTTGTGCCCCCAGGAAAACACAGAATTGTTTACTTACCTGAAACCTGTTGTTGTTGCTGACACAAAGCCCGGTAAGCATCCGTAGCTAGCACTAAACTGTAAACAAAGACAGATGACATGACTTGAGACCTCTGCATATCATCCAGTGTGCCTAAATAGGGAGCTCTCCAATCAACATCGCTGTTAGCGAGAGCATGCAGCGTATCTGTGACAAAGTGCCTGGTGCTCTTCCCACTGCCACCAGAATACATTTAGATGGGTGGTTCCATTCTCTACGTGCTTGTGGGGATTGAAACTGGAACAACTAATGTGATTTTTTACATGCAAAAGATTTCTGAATATTTCCTTGTCTTCCCATGTGTTAAAACAAAGGGGAATTTTGTCCTTATGGTGGAGTTAAGCTGTGTCCCACTTCACAGCTACAAGTGCTGCAGCCTCTGCAGCTCCCCACTGCAAAGTGGGGCAGTGACAGTGACAAACCAGGTGCTGAGACACAGGATAAATGCTGCTTTTTAAGAGGGCTTTGTAGCTTTATAGATGGAAAACAAAACCATTACCACTTTATCGAGGTCAGCTTTGTATTTTTTGTACAGTTCTGAAGAAGGATTCCTGAGGTCATCGTGGAAGGCTGTGTCAAGTCTTACTGACATATTCATTACAGTGGGCTTTCCCATACCACATGAGTCTGTAAGGAAAAGCATAGAAATAAATCAAAAGCAACAACTACAGCTACAAGCCACAGTGGCTTCCTCAAAGCCTTCATGAGCTCTGCCTTGGGTTGTGGAGGCAGCAGGTAGAGCTCTGTCTTTGAAGCAGCACACAGGTGTGCAATGCTCAGGCCCGGTGTGATCTCTCCTTACCTCCATTCTGAGGCTCACAGTAGGGCCCACAGAAAGGTCTTTCCTTGATGTAGCCACAAGGCTGGTTGGGAGCCAAGCTGGAAGAAGGGCAGCTTATCAGGTCACTGCACCCTGTGCTGGGCCAGGCATATCCGCTTTCACAGGAACAGCAGCTCTTGTTCTCACTGGACACGCAGACTAGTGGTGGACAGACAGAGAGACACAGTAAGAAAGAGAATCACACAACTTCCCAAGTAGGAAGGGGCCCCAGAGCATCCCTGGGCCCAGCCCTGGCCCCCCATCCCGATGTCAGAGCAGTGTCCCAGCAGATTAACAAAGTGATTTTCACACACTGGGTGTGACCCTCAAGGCCTTCACAAGTTCTGTTTGCCGTTGTTTTGAGAACGCATGCTTTCACTGCTTCTTGGGCCATTGGGATGGCACAGAGATTCCTCCCCTGCCCCTGTAAAGGCCTGGAGTGCTCATACACCCTCTGCTGTGTTAATTGCTCGGATGTGATGTTTCACAACCACAGTAAGGTAACAAAACCTGCCTGGTACCCATAACGGTAAGCCTGGTGCTGACTGCATCTCACGCAGCCTGCCAGGTCAGAGCAGGGTCCTTGCAGTGATTCACACTCCAAACACAAGTGGGAGGGAAGGAAACAGTCTGATGGCTGTTGTCGCTGCTTCCTGAAACTTGAAAGTAACTTGAACTGCTTGTTATTTAAACTGCAGCAAAATTCTTTGACTCAGGCTTCCTCTAATCCATCCCTTCCTTAGGAAAAGCATTTGGGGTTACTAATGCCAGCGTTATGTAAAGAGAAGCAGTGGGGTGGAGGTAACAAACCACCCTGTGTGACAGGGCTTTGCTGAGTCTCTCTCTGGGCAGCAGAGACCACTCTGTAAGAGTGGGAAATATCAAATACTGGCAAGCAAGAACAGCAGCCAGAATACAAAACTAACCAACCAACCCACCTGTTGTAACGTTGATGCTTGAAACTGTCATTTCTCCATCTGAAATATTGCTTGAAACTTGAAGACTGAAGTTTCTGAAATACTCCCTGATTGGCTCCAGGAAGGATGAATTGGTAAGGCTCACTTCAATGTCAATGGCATAGTCCAGGGGTGGAAGGTTGAAAATAAGCACTGCAAGAGAAATGGCGTGAGACTGCAAAGCTGTGTGAGGGGAACTCCTAAACTGGGGGCTTCCTGGGTGGCATTGGGCTCTTGGTTGCAATGTCACAGCGGCAGAGCACAGCACTCTGTTTAGGAACACTTCCTACTTCCTGCTGTGCAGATACTCTGCACTGCTTCTACCTGCTGCCTGCCGGACCAAAGACAGACATCCGTGGTCTCAGACCAATAGGAAGCAAATATAAATGGCATAAGATATACAGAGAAAAGCCGTCTCACCCCTCCTCTCCTTTGTCTCAGTAAGTCAAATGGGTTGTCAAGGAGAACTGAAGCCGTTCCGGGTTATCCTGTGACCCCACACCGCTCAGCAGCTTGTGCTTTGGTTTTCTTTCTATACCACCTGTTCCATCTTGCATAGGACCTTTGCTCATATGTATCCACCTGTGACCACACAGAGTTCTGCACCTCTCTTCTTTTTTATCTCTTTACTACCTCCTCGTTCTGACTGCCTGTCTCAAAGCTCTGTCCCAGCAGTGACCTCACCCCTGCCTTACTGGAGACCCGCTCCATTGCCATACATACGTGCACGTACCATTTTGCTTCTGCCCCTGGAAGCTTTCCTCTGCTACCTCCCTGCCAGTCTGTGGTAGAAACAGAGACACATTCTGTGAAAAAAGAAATGAAGCTTTAGAAGCAGTGAAGGAAACCTTCCCATTAACAAACTCCTCCTCTGTAAGAAGAATGTTTGTGTCTTTTGTGCCGGGAAATGCTAAAACCCCACCGTGCTTGAACAGGGAGGGGTGGCACAGGTTTGGTGGGGCTGGGTTCACCCGGGGTGCAGCGGGGTGCCTTGCAGATCACCTTGCTTATTCAGTCATGCCCTGGGCTTCACTGGCACTGACGTTAAAAAGGAAAGCCAGGGAACAAGCAAAGATGTAGGCAGGAAGTCTGCAGCTTGGCCAGTTTCTTGAGCCCTGCTGTAATCTTTGTTTACAGAAGGGGTGAATAGGCTGGCAGCCCTTCAGCCATCTCTGAGCACAGAGGAACCATCTGCTCTGAGATCACAGAATGGTTGGGTTGGAAGGGACCTCAAGGATCACAAAGCTCCAACCCCCCCACACCAGCAGTGCCACCAACCTCCACATTGATACCAGCCCAGGCTGCCCAGGGCCCCATCCAACCTGGCCTTGAACACCTCTGAGCATCTCTGTGTCCTCCTCTGGACCCTCTCCAACAGCTCCCTGTCTTTCTTGTATTGGGTCTCCAGACCTGGACACAGCACTGCAGATGGGGCCTCACAAGGGCAGAGCAGAGGGGGATGGCAAACTAAATCCCTTGTAGACTAACACAAGTGAGAGCCCACAGGTTTTCCTCGATTCCTTCTGGTGAGGCTTTAAGGATGGGAAAAAAAGAGCCCAGTTCCTGGATCCCTATCCATTCTCCATACTGCAGATGTTTTTTGGTTTCACGTCCCCCATTTTATCTTGTATTGCCCTCCTTGAAGACTTTCTGGCTGTATCAGCTGGGCTCTATGAGCAGAGCCCAAATTAAACCCCATGGCTCTGGGTTAGGATACTCACAGAGTGTTGGGTGAACAGCTCAAAGCCTGAGGCTGGAGACATCTGGATGCATGTGGCCAGTAGAGACAGGAGGTGGAGGGCTGCAGTAATTGGGGATGGCATGTTGTTGTCAGCTTTGCTGTACAGCCTAGGAGGAAAGCAGAGAAGGATAAGAAGATCTTCAGCTGTCTCTCATGGTGGGAAATACTCCCAGGCCCTATAAAAGCATTGCATTGAGGCTATGTCAGCACACTGCTCAGATGGAGCACAAACAAGGTCTGCAGTTATTCCTAATTATTTCCTATTTGCTGCCACCAGAACATTTATTCCATATCTCCTTTATTTTTCCTTTTATTCATGTCACCTACACCTGCTCAGGATGGAGAGAGGAAGAACCTTCTGGAGACAGCACAGTTACATCACAGGCTCAGCTGGAGATGTCTGTGTGTTTGTTGCCCCTTGTTAACGAGGGAAACAGTGAAAATGATATCCCCTGCTAAAAAAGTACATTTAATCCTAGTTTTAATATGCAGCTCCACTAATGGCACTGATGCCAACAAGTGAATAACATGGAACGTAACAGTGCTGACATGCCAGGATATCGCATGGTGCCTGGAATCACAACCCAGAAGAACAGCATCTTCCAGATCATGAATATCTAAACTAAGAGTAACAGGTGATGCTGAATGTTCACAGACCCCTCTAGCAGGTGCTGACCCATCCTGAGTGACGAGAGAGCAGAGAAAGGGAGCTGAAGGGTATGTTTAGAATTGTGGCCTGGTATGAATATGCACTTCCTGAGTTTTGCTTACAAAGCATTTCTCTCACTTCCAGATTAACAGCCAGCAGGGAGCAATGGCGAGAGACAGAATGCAAGCAGGCTGCAGAAACCACTCTAAGAAAGGAAAGCACTGAGGAAAGTCTCTGAAGATTCAACAGCATATGAGTGATATGGTCAGCTTGTTTAGCAATCAAGTTAGCTTGACTAAAACCATGAGCTTTTGTAGAAATGAATCATAGTCAAAGAATCACAGCACGGCCTGTGTCGCAAAGGCCCACAGTGCTCATCCAGCTCCAACCCCCTGCTATGTGCAGGGTCACCAACCAGCAGCCCAGGCTGCCCAGAGCCACATCCAGCCTGGCCTTGAATGCCTGCAGGGATGGGGCATCCACAGCCTCCTTGGGCAACCTGTGCCAGTGCGTCACCACCCTCTGGGGGAAAAGGCATCTAAGACATTCATCTGAGGGAGTTTGCTCAGTGGTTCAGAGGTGCTGAACCATATGTACACTCCTGTCCAGGGTTTCCTCAGGCTGTGCTTCCAGAGAAGTGCTCTGACTCACACCCTTTTCACATTATGTCACACTGGTCACCTTTGTTTGTGAAACATAACTTTATCCTCCTTGACCTGTAACGTTAAATTCCTTTGTTCCTCTGTAAGCCTTCCTATTAGTCACAACCTCTTTATGCTCGGAGAGTCTGCATGGAAAATGAAAGTTAATCTGGTCCCATCTATCAGCAGAACAGGTCCAATCCATACCATGACCAAGCAGGGCTTCCTGCAAGAAGAGGAAAACTTGGCAAGACTTGTGTTTGCAAAGCAAGATAACTGCGATAGGACCCATTCCACTGCATAGCGGGTAGCACAGAAATCACCAGCTGAGTGGGTGGAAAATGGCATCCTCCAACAGCCACTGCCCCATGTTGGGAAAGGAAAGGTTTGCTGAGAGCTGACCTTTCTTTGGAGCAGTTACCTCAATTTTCAGCAGGGTGTTAATGCCCATGCAGACCATGGCTTCTGTGGTCTTACCACTGTGCATGGTTCAAAGAGCCCTTGGTACCACCTAGGACAGAAGCACTGTATCCTTGGCATGGCGTGTTGCTCTTGCAGCAGGGTTTTATCTCAGGTTTGGTGGCTAGAGTGCTCCTATTGACACCAACAGTCCCAAGCTCGTTGCTTGGGTTCCTGAGTTTAGGCCTATTCATCTGGCAGGTTGCTTATCCACCTTCTGCCTGGCTCCCAGGTGCCCATTTCTCTCTCACACCTGGTAGCACATCTGCTTTGTAGAGAAACGTGGCCATACAAAGAAGTTTAGGGGCCGGAGCATCTGTCATGCCACGAGATGATGAGAGACTGGCACTGTTCCACTAGCAGTCTTGGAGAGAGCTCATCCATGCGTACCAAGAACCAGAAGGTGTTGGAGCAGCTTATTTGGAGAGGGGTTCTGAGTGCAAGCTGAAGCAAGCATTTCTACACAGAGCATCCTCATGCAACCACCCATGGTAGAGATATTTTATTCTCGATGACTAAAGAATTTTACTCTTGATGGGCTCCTGTGTTATTCCACAACTGTGGTCATACCACATCTTTAGTACTTGATGTACCTCATATTTCCAAGTGTGCTATACATTTGGAACTTAATCATGCTGCACTATCCCTGCAAAAGCATTTTCCTGCAGTTTAAACAGCTCTTCCTCTCTTTAGGCACTTTGTATGAATGCTTTATGATGATGGGAGAGGTGTGGGGGTGAAGGGCACATGGAGAAAGGAACCAGGAGCTGCTACAGAGCAGGAGATGGGAAGAGAGCAGCCAGGCCGTGGCTTACCGTGGTCAGACAGCCACTGAGTGCTCGATTTCAGCTTTGGTCTCTGGGGCTAAATCCCCTGCCCTCCCTGCCTGCTTGCTTTGTTCTTCCACAGTCACAACAAGAGCTTTCCCTTCTATGCTTCAAACATGACCTTTGGGAGTGCGTAATAAGTTGGATGGTCGGACAGTGTTTGTTTCAGACATGAAACACACAATGACTTTAAGAAACACACACCCAGGCACAACAATATTTCATGGGAGAGCTGGCTGAAAGGGAAGAGGGGGCGGGGGAAGTTGCGCTGACCTTAGATAACACATCAGAATGAGAACAAAACTGAAATAAACACAGATTAATCAAGGACTCCACACTGAACTGCGGAGTGATAAGGGCCCAGACGGGCAATAAACAGGTGGTGGGACACACTGTGATGCTGAAAGAGCTGTGCTACCCCAGCTCTGTGCCCAGCAGGGGTGCAGGGGAGGTGGCTGGTTAAGTGAAGGGAGGTGTGGGGCTCAGGCAGAGGTTCAGGATTTGTCAGTGGAGGTTTTGATTTTTGGCATGGTGGTTGTGCACAAACAGATGCCGTGGCTGTCCCAGGTGGACGGCTCATTGCTCCATGTGCCACATGATGTTTGGTCTGGCAGGCTGAAAATAGCCACAACTCAGCCCACGGTGGGAAGGCACTGAAGCCGTCCCTTCCCTGGGAAAAGATGGTCCTTCCCTATTCTTGCCTTTTTCCTGGCACATTTTCTCCCCGCTGCGTATGTGCTGCTCAGCTCCCATTACAGCTTTGTGTTGGAGAGGCATAAATGACAGAAAGACTGAGAAAGCAAAGAAAATGTGACAGTAGGAGAGCAGCTCTGTGCTGTTCAGGTGCTTGCATGCACCGTGTTTGGAGAGGTGCAGGTCAGGGGCATTCACCCATCCCTGGTGCTGAGAGAAGGGATGGAGCCGCAGATGTCCCCTTCCCCTCCTCATCTGTTCTGGAGCAGCAGCAGTTGTTGGGCTGGTCCATCCCACAGCACAGCCCATGTTAACAAAGCAGCATGTAGGGCAGCTGTGTGTGGGACGGGGAAGGTGGGAATCTCCATGTGCTCACTCCTGTATTTATACACTAAACTGTGAGGTCTAACAACACCTGTCAGAGTGGAATTTCCATGCACTGCAGTGAGTTTTGGATTAGGTCCCTGGGTCAGGCCAGCCACAGGCTGCTTCTATAGAGATATAGAAGCTCTGAAGTACTAGAAAGTCTGATGACCGCACGTTTCCTGCTCGTTGTGTTTTATTAACCTCTCAATTTTTTCCTGCTGCTGCAGGGCAGCCCGTGGGAGGCGGCGGTGCAGCTGTGCAGGTGTTTGTGCTCTGGATCTGCAAACCCAGCTCTGTGCAGCACTGTGTCCTGCACAGCTGCCCCGTGCTACCAGCAACCTGAACACAGGCAGCACGCCACATGCCACCTGCATTGTAGGCATTAGGCTTGAGATCAAGACCAAATGTCACCAACACAACCATAGAACAGTGTGGGTTGGAGGGCACCTCATGCCCACCAGTCCCAACCACGTGGGCAGGGAACCCCCCACCATCCGTGGCTTCAGGCACTGCCACCATGGCCACCTCAGCTCTCCAGGCAGCACAGACAGGACTCATTCATTTACCAGCACTCTGGAGACTTCCAAGAACATTGGACTTTGGACAGATGCTTGGACTGGCTCCAAATATCACTGTACTTTGTGCTCAAATCGGCATCCATGTACCCCGTGGTGCAAACACAATAACAGAATGGCCCGGGTTGGACCCCAAGGATCACGAAGCTCCAATCCCCTGCAACGTGCAGGGCCACCAACCTCCACACTGATACCAGCCCAGGCTGCCCAGGGCCCCATCCAACCTGGCCTTCAACACCTCCAGGGATGGACGGGGCATCCACAGCCTCTCTGGGCAGCTGTTCCAGCACCTCACCACTCTCACAGTAAAGAACTTCCCCCTGACATCCAACCTCAATCTTCCCTCCTTCAACTCCAAACCATTTCCCCTTGTCCTGCTGTTATCTTTCATGAACTGGAGGCCCCACACCTGGGCACTGTACTGCAGATGGGGCCTCACAAAGGCTGAGTAGAGAGGGACAGTGATCTCCCTGTACACACTGGGCTCTGGTGGTGCAGGAGAACACTGTTGCACCTCATGTCCAGTTTAGGGGGGTGGGTGGTGTTTCTCAGCTCGAGGAGGTGCCATGAAGGAGCTGAAACAAACACAGGGTCGGTCAGGTGAGCTGCTGAGGTCTTACTCCGCCTCTTTTTCCTAAGGATGATGAAGCACACATCTCCTGCTGCAGTGCTGCAGCTGCTCTTGCAGGGTTGGCTGGAAGCAGGGCAGGGAGCAGGTCGCTTTTGAGGCAGATGTTCATTAACAGCACAGAACATCTTATGAATCGAGGAGCAGAGTTATGGGTGGCAATCAGTCTTCTCACACCATACGCTTGAAATAAGACAGACGTAGAGAGGAAGGAAGGGAAGGTCACCCACCATTACCATGCCACATCCAGAGGGGCCAGGGGCATTGCAGGCTCTGCACTGTTGCAGCCCCGGACAGTCAAGCCAGGCTTCAGAGAATGATGGACTTCAAATGTTTTCTCCCTCCAGAAGGAAGAGCAAAACCATCTGGGGAGCAAGGGCTGTGCTGGGAATAGCCTGTCACAAGGCACGTAGGGTGGCTTTGGAATGAAGATGGCTTTTACACATTTGACCAGATGGCTTTTGAGGGCCAAACCTGTGGTCTTGGAGCAGAGCTTTTCCTCTGTATGTGAACAATGAAGGGAAGCTCTGCCTTTCTCTAAGAATTTCTGAGAACGGTAAATTGCACAGTAGATCACAGCCCTATTATGCTATCGGGGAAGTCATTTGGAAATGAATGTTTCATATCAAGATTTACATGGGGAATCCATCCAGCTGTGCTGCTCACAGCAGCCTCAGCCTCAGCATTCCCAGCTCCATCCCCTCCCAACCCACAGCCTACTCACTACTACCAAGACAGAGCAGGAAATAGAAAAAGCCTTGATGCTGTGCAGCACTGTTGGCAATAAACAAAACACCGGTGTGCCCTCAATGCTGTTTCAGCAACAGATCTAAACCACTGCCCCTTTTGGGCTGTGATGATGAAAATTAAGTCCTTCGCAGCCAGGCTCCGTACACCCATCCTGTTTGGCTTTCTCTGGACTGAAGTTTGGAACGGTTACATGCTGAGTGCAGACATCATGCATTAAGGTGATGAGATCTGTGTTATAAAATGGAAGGGCCATTGGAAGCCACAACTGTAAGCAGAGAAGCTCTCAGAATGGGCTGCAGATGAAGTAAAAAACTACTTAAAATTACTACTTAAAAGTAATTCCCCTGATGTAGCATTGTAACATGCAAACATGGCACAGTTACTATGGACAGCCTGCTGCAGTGGGATAGTGCAGGAACTGCTCTTCCCAGCCAAGTGTGCAGAGTGGATCATTCCTCCGTAGGAGAGCAACAGGCCATTGCAAATCATCTCTGGGAAGACCTTAAGCATGTTCCCCGCTCCTGCACACCTTGAGTCTTCCATCTCACCCCCTTTCCTCATGCAATGCCCCCAGCCCATTGCAGGACCCTGGGCTCCCCACTTCTCTTGTCCCAGCCCGTGGACAGGAGGCTGCAGGGCACAGAGGAGGGGACAGCCTGCTGCACTGCTGCAGGTGCTGGGTCAGGTGGTGTGATGGTGGCAGCTGCACATACAGGGCAATATGCAAAACCATTTGAGAAACAAACTGTATAATCACACATCAACATGGATCAGCCCATGAATGGCAGCTGGAGACAACAGTCCTGAGTGATGATTTCCAGCAAACCTGCAGTTGCGTTTCTTGCAGGAGTTGGGTTTTGCCATAAACTCATCCCATCTTGTGTTCAAAAGCCATGGTTCTCACACAAGGCTGAGGTTAAATCCAGCAGCACATCATTGCAGTTGCCATTTGTACAGCCCCAAGATAACACTGTTCTCACAGACGATGCCATTCACCTCCATGCTTGCCTCGTTCCTTCTGCTGCAAGCAGCAATTCTTTGATCAAGATGAATGGGTTAAAGAAAGGAACTCCAGAAAAGGCCGCGCTGCCTTTTGTGTGCTAACAATACGAGGAAGCTCTGCCTAGCTGGAGGAATTTCCCACGTCTCCAATTCAGACTTCGGAAAAGTGCTTTATCAAGGCTGTCTAAGAGGTGTTAAAAACAACAAAAATAGTCAAGGAGATGGGGACAAAGATATCTTCCTCCAGCCTACGCACATTCCCTGTTTGTTTGTTTGTTGAAGCTGGAATCCATGCGTTGCCACTGCACTGTACTGCCCAGGTCTGGCAGGCCGAGCTCTGCCATCGCTGCTGTGCACCCACCAGGGCCATCCCCAGCAGTGCCTGTGGGAGACTTTGTTCCCCGATTCTGCCAGATGTTATGAGACAGGTTGAGTGACAGAAGTAATGAATTTCCTGCGTGAGAGTAGGATCTGAGCACTGTGAAACACAGAAGTCCTGCTGCAACAGCAAGGGATGGAGCAGGCAGAAATGGGGGCTGGCTCGGGCTCCAAGCTTCCAGCATCCTTCCCCTTGCTCTTCCCTTGCATCCCACAATCTCACTGCTTCCCAGAAAGCTGTCACTGGTGGTGAGAGCTGCAGCATTCACACCACACCCTTATCAACCAAACCTGCCAAGTCCTTGTGCACATTGGAGAGCAGTACGTTCCTGCTGGTGGGGACTGTGACCCACGGCTGCAGGAGCTCCCATTGCAGCCACCTTTGCAGAGAATCCCAGTCCTCATGGAGCTGGTAGGCATAGCTGTTCTAGTGCATCACCACCCTCTGGGTGAGAAACTTCATCCTAAGATCCAACCTAACCTCCCATCTCAGTTTAAAACTATTCCCCCTTGTCCTATCACCGTCCATCCTCATAAACAGTGGGAGAAAGAAGTAGGAGCATCCCTGTGTCCCCTGACCGAGCGCTGGGAACAGCACTTCAGCATTCCAGCGTGCCACCGTGGAAATGGATTTAATTTAAGCAGCTCAAAACACAGGTAGAACAGAACAGAAACAAAATAAACACAACGCAGCATGCAGCATTCCCAGCCTGTGGCTCTGGGTGCTCCGAGTCCCTCTCCTCTGCCTGCATCATCCCAGCTGCAGGGGATGCTGGAGACTGATGGTAAAGGAAACAAGTGCACCATGTTGTAGGGCTGGCAGAGACACTGTGCCAGCTGCGTGCACTGAGAGTCCTGCCACAGCCCTGAGCCAGCACCAAACAGACCAAAAGATCCCTTAATGCAGTCGATATATTTACCACAGAATCATTTCATAGAATCATAAGAACCATAGAACGGCTTGGGTTGAAAGGGACCACAGTGCTCATCCAGTATCAACCCCTGCTCTGTGCAGGGTCACCAACCACCAGATCAGGCTGCCCAGAGTCTGATCTTTTCTGAAGCCCCATAGTGAGCCTTATGTCACAGTAATACAGAGTAGGTTAGCACTGCATTACCACACACACCGAGTTCACCCAGACTGATCACAGCCCCCGTTAAATGCCACCACCCGTGCTGGCAGATGGCCGCACTGCGCAGTCCCCACGGCGCAGTCTGTACCACCACATCGCCATGAAATGGGACTGCAGTGGCTGCCACTCTGCAGTGCCTGCAGCATCCCCAGGGCTCTGCATGGCCAGACCAGCCCTGTGCATCCCTCAGACACCATCCCCGGGTGGTTAAAGCACAACAGGAGCACGATGCATTCCGTCCCATCGGCCATACCTGCAGCCAGGCGCTGGCCGTGTGCTCTCCCCGAGTTGCTGCCATGCAGTGCTGCCCACTGCCCTGCTCCCTGCCTGCTGTTTCCCCAAGGCTCAGGACACACCTTTATGCGTGCTGTGCTGTTGGTTGTCACACTGAGGGTTCCTTCTTTGCCTTTTGCTTTTCTTTCTGGAGTGAATCACGCCGTCCGTGAGTGGCAGTGAGAACCTCTGTGTGCATCCACGGATTGCAGTGACCTCCCTTTCCTGCAGTCAGTGGGAACCTTCTGCAGTTGGGGTGGGGTTGCAGCTGAAAAACAGAGGGCTGGAAGCACCGCGCTCTGTGGGCAGGGCAGGTTTTCCTTCTCCGTTGTTGTGTCAGGGAACAGAGCGATTCCCGCTGCTCCGGACCACGGAGATGACCCCTGGCCAGGAAGGAACCTGGGAAATATTTTGTGAGTGATTTCCTGCTGTGGGGACAGCGGGCGGAAGGGACATTTGGGTGGGGGGACTCACAGAGCTGCCTCAGAGTGTAACTGTGAGATGAGGAGAGCACCTTGGGGGTCATCAAAAGAAAAAAGGCTTTTTTTAATAGGGGAACTTCTTTGGTTACCGCTGACACTTTGCTTCTGTCTCTCCTCCCTGTGCTCAGCTCACATATTCTTGCGAGATCTATTGCTTGATTCTGTGGCTCACAGCCCAGCCCATGGCAGGGAGTAGAACTGGAGTTCCCTTCCAGCCCAAGCCATTCTGTGATTATATCGACTGCATGAGTGTGGCCCAGCATCAACCTGTTGGATGGCACAGGGCATCCCCTGTGAGGTGCCAAGGAGCGTGGGCTGTTACCCTGCCTTTATTTAGCTTTCCATTGCAATGGACACTTGGCTTTCCATTAACAAGTCTGCTCCATATCTCTTTACTATGTAAGACCAATCATTTTCAGTGGACTTTCCAGTTTGATTTCCTTTTGTCTGTCTGGAGCTAGAAGTTCTGTTCCCATGCAGCTCCTGCTGGTTGGGATGAGTGAAATACAATGGTTGGGACATTCAGGAAAGATAACACAACTGGGATACATTGACTAGAACGATGGAGTGGTTATTTCTTTAAAATAGAGCCCCTGAGTTAAAAAGTATGTGGAAATCTCTTTGGAATATTTATAGCTCAGCCTCATTTTGGTGAGGTTTATTCCCCTCTGCATCCTGGTTTTCTGTGGTGGGTGGAAGAGTTTTCTCAGCCCCAAGGTGTCAGAAATGCTCCTGTTCAGCACTGAGATGCACAAGAAGAGCTGGGCAGGCTGTGCTGTCATGTGTGGGAGCTGCAGGGAGATGGATGTGCTGCCAAAGCGTTGGATAAATGTCCAAAACTGCTCAGAATAAAGAACTGATGCTTATGTTCTCTACTGACAAATGGGAGTCCAAAATCTATCTCAGAAACAGGTATCTGCGTTGTTGGTGTTTCCACTGAAGAGGGGTGAAGCTTCCTATGATCAGTGTCTGGCTGTATTATGCAAAATGGAATGGCTCTTTGGACTGCAAGATAAGGGCCAGCAGCATGGCTCAGCAGCAGCAGCATCCAGCAACAATCTGATCTGCCCAAGTGCAAACTCATCTCCAGCCATACTGAGGCTGGCACGGCCATGGGGTGAGCTGCAATGCATGGGGCAGCAAAGGGAAGTCCCATTTGCCCTGAGTCTGGCAGAGAACAAACATTTAACCTCTGCTCACAGTGGGGACAGCACATCCCGACTCACTTTGCTCTAATCTGCTGCGAAGGAAGGAAGTAATGAAATGTCTCATTATACATCTGGCTGGAGCAGTGTATTTAGAAGGAGCAGCAGAGCTGAAGCTGCGCAGTTCCATGCTGAAAGGACTGATGTGCTCAGCTCTGCCTCCCTGCAGCCCTCATTTATCCGGATGGGGAAGGTTCCCGAAGGTTGCATTTTTTTGACACACCAGGAACACATTTTAGTGACAGAAGAATTAATTCAGGTGTTTGGAGCACTGCAGATGTACGCTGCCATAGCTCAGCCCTGTGGGTTTCTCTCTTGCTCAACACTACAAGTTTCCCTGAGGTTTAAATGACTTGAATTTCTACCATCTTTTTTAGGCTAATTAATCACACTTGCGTGAGTTGCTTCCTCATAGCAGCATGATCGTACAGCACTGCCATGCAACCCTCATGTCGGGGAGGTGCAAAGTGTGAGGTGTGTATGTAATCTTCTAGAGAAAAGCACCAAACAAACAAATGTGAACAACTGGAACTGGACAGATTTAATTCAAAAGCAAAGATCCTCATCATGTCTGGATAGGGAGCTAGGAGATACGGTTTAGGGGTTTCCTGTAGGCATGGTAAAGGGAGGACGGTTGGACTAGATGATCTTATAGGTCCTTTCCAACCTTGTGATTGTATGACTCTATGATTCATTTTAATAACCCCATCAATCAGCTGTTTGTGCAAACTACCATGAGATTCATTAATACTTGGCATGGCTGTGTCCATAGCAGGCTGCCTTTGCACAAGGTGCTTCAGTTTTCATCATTACTGGGCTCAGTACAGAGGAACACTATTTGGCATACTTAATGTAGGACCTACTTACAGCCTCACCTCTGCTGGAGCTCTTTAACTATTACATTAGGAGTATGAGTGCTTTGGTGGAACGTTGTCTTCCCCAACATGTTTTGTCTGGGGTTATATAAAGGCTCGTGTGCTAAAAGCAGCATTGACAATAGGCAAAGAAGGGCCTAGCAGCCCATGGGAAGTCCCAGCGCAGAGATGTGGGCCAAACAAGGAACTGGTGCGGGATGATGGAGAACTCATTGAGCACTTGTGGAAACCAATAGAGGAAGTGGAAAACGCCTGGAACTGGTGGCCTTTGTGTTTGTGTGATTGTTGGATTTCCCTTAGCAGAAAATGTTGTAATTCCTTCGGGGACCTTTGAGTCCCTGTCCAGAAAGCACAACCCAGACATCTCTTTCTGAAACTTCAGACGACTTCCTTTGGGTTAGCAGGACCCGGTTTAAAACACACGGTTCCAGAAAATAGCCTGCTTTCCCACCCTTTCTTCTGACAATGGTCGACGAAGGAAATGTCTTTGAATGGTACAATATCAAATAGGGACGGCCACCTGAGGGCTGTGGGGGTGCAGAGCTCTGCAGTGCTGCACCCTGCACGTTGTGGGGCTCTGTGCAAAGCAGGACATTGTGCATAGAATCACAGCACGGCCTGTGTCACAAAGGCCCACAGTGCTCATCCAGCTCCAACCCCCTGCTGTGTGCAGGGTCACCAACCAGCAGCCCAGGCTGCCCAGAGCCACATCCAGCCTGGCCTTGAATGCCTGCAGGGATGGGGCATCCACAGCCTCCTTGGGCAACCTGTGAACAGTGCGTCACCACCCAGTTGGGAAGATACCTTCACATTGATGGCACACAGACCAACAGCTCTGCTCCACAATGGAGGACAGGCAGTAGCTGAAGGTACACAGATGGGACGAGACAGAAAGGATGGTAACACCTCACCTGGTGTGGCAGTGATAAAAAACAAATGAGCAGAGAATTGGGAAGATAAAAGAGTGAGAACCTGTGACTGGAGATAAAGGCTGTTTAGCAGGCAAAGCACAAGCTGTGCACACAAGCAAGGCAAACAAACAATTAATTCCCTCCTTCCCCATGGCAGGCCATTTCCAGGAAAGCAGGGCTCATCTCACCTCGCGGTCATTTGGAAAGACAAATTCCATGACCCAAGTGTCCCCAGTTCCTCCTCCTTTCCCATGGTTGCACTGTTGCACACGATGCCATATGGCACGGAATATCCCTTCTGCCACTTGGAGCCCCTGTCCTGCCTCTGCTCCCCCAGCTACGTGTAACCCCAGTCTCAGTTGGCAGGGCAGTACTAGAAGCAGAAAGGTCCAAGGCTCTGTGCAGCACTGCTCAGCAACAGCTCAAACATTGCTCTGTTACCAACACTGATCTCAACATAAATCCAAAATCCAGCACCAGCCCAACTGCAAGGAATAAAATTAACTCCACCCCAGCCAAAACCACAACAGTGTCACACATGATCTCCAGGTGCAGCACCTCGGAGGGGCCGGTCCTCTGTGCTGAATGTCTCACAGACAAGAGAAAGGCATCTGCTATCTGTGAGAGTCTCCAAGCTGGAAGCATATGGGCTGCTCAGGCTGCACTGATGCACATGTAACGTGTGCTGACAGAAGCACATTTCAGTGGGTTACACCTATACTTAGTTCATAGATTTGCATACATTTTCCAGTGAAAAGCAGCCCTTTGACCCTGTCAGAACGTGCTCGTGATCGTGCAGGCTACTGGGTAAGAGCATTGTGGTCATACAGCCGCTTCCCAGGCACCTGCAAACCCCTGTGGCCATGAGACAGTGTGACCAGACCCCTCCAGGGGAGCCTGTGGTGGATGTTGGGGCTCCATGATCCTTGAGGTCTGTTCCAACCCAACCGTTCTGTGATTCTGGGATCTGTAATTCTGTGATGTGTGCCCTCTGACCCACTGATCTAGGATCCAGCCCTATTTTATTTAATCCAGCCCTTCTGTGCTAAGTGTGGCTCTGGGACAACAAGCTGTCTCCCCACTGCTGCTGAAAAGAAGGCAGTGCTGCCTCAGAGCTCTCCTGGCCAGATAAGGTCACCAAACCCTGCCAACGCCTTTTGTACTGGGAGAGGCCAAGTCATCCGAGAGATGTGTTTTTATGTTAGTTAAAAAAATAGGTGTTTTAAAGTGCTTTAATGTTTGTTAATTCCTTCCTTCGTGCCTTTCGGGCTGATCACACGGACAGAGCTGTTGTCATTTCTCACCATCTCAGCAGTAATAAATACCTCCGAGCTTCCTGAATGTCAGAGGCTGAAGAACAGACCCAGAGGATGACCCAAAGGACAGGTATGTTTAGCTTGGCTGCTCAGCAGCTGGAAAAGACTGCCGGCTATTCAAACACCAGGAGCTCCAGGGCCTGGCCAAGGGGATGGGGAAGCCCATTGTCAGGCCAACAGCCAAGCTGCTCTGGGCAGAAGGTGGTGGGATGGAAGCCAGCATTATGAGAGGAGGGAGGGCCTCACAGGGCACTATGGGGATATGGGAAACAGCTGGGAGCAGAGGCACAGCAGGGACATGGGAAGGTTGAGGGCAGGCCAGGAGGCTTCACTGTTGTGCTATTACAGGGCTTACAGTGGGACTTGGTGGTACTGCAGTAGAAGCTGTTGGTTCCATCAAGTGATGGAAAAATGCATCACTTGCATGGCTCACAGGACAGCATTCCTGCCCCCTCAGGGCTCTGGGGGTGAGACAAGGATGTCAAAAGAGCAATGGGGCAAGGCAGTGTGGCTCTCAGCAGGGGAGGACTTCAGCAGGCTTTCAACAGCATTACTTGAAGGAGAGGTATGGTTCATCTAACTGCCTACACTTGTTTGCTGTGCTTCCAGGCAATGGCTGGAATTCCCACCTTCTAACAGAGACTTCCTCGTTTGCTCACAGCCCTGTGAAATGGGGCAACCCTGACTGGTAACAGCGCAGAGGAAGGG
This sequence comes from Coturnix japonica, assembly GCF_054131305.1. Taxonomy (NCBI): domain Eukaryota; kingdom Metazoa; phylum Chordata; class Aves; order Galliformes; family Phasianidae; genus Coturnix; species Coturnix japonica. The sequence goes on from NC_140665.1 coordinate 103,495,593, forward strand.
TGCAGTTTGTTGTCTTTGTAAAGCAGAAGGAATCTGGCACAATTCAGCTGTTTATCTGGGAGATGCTGATAAACATCACCACCCCACCTGGCAGAAAGCTCACAGCAGTGCGGGGTTGTGATGGCTGGTTACCTTCCTCCAAATGTCCTTGCTTCATGCCCAGCCTCTCTGTGCTTTTGAATCAAAGTAAATGGGGCCATAAGAAACTGAATCCTCTTAAAAATCAGATTAATCTACTCAATATCCCAAACGCTGGATAACACTGAACCCTTAAAGTTCAAGTTCTTTCTGTTGGTGTGGAATCCTCCAGCACAGCTTCTGTTCTCCTTGCAATTGCATATCCCCAGAGACCAACAAGTTCCCAATAAAGGCACCTGCCTGAGGGACCTAAGGCCTGATTACGACTCCCTGGGTGGCTCTTTATCCCAGAGGGAAAGGAGTCACTGCCAGCCAACAAGGGGAGTGGGCTGCAGGGCAGGAGCTGGGAGCTGTGCCAGCACCAAGCCCAGTAGGGCACTGACCTCAGTGATGGGCACAGACCAGAGGCAGCTGAGCCAGGAAAGCAGAGCAGGGCTGGTGACAGTGACCAGGTTTGGCCACAGTCATCACAAGACAAGCACACAACAAAGGTGCAAGCCCAAGATCAAGCTGTAGGGTCAAGTCAATGAGCTGGTTCTGGGATTAGCAAGGTACAGGGCTGAGTGCAGGCAGATGCACCACATGGCTCAGACTGCAGCCAAGGGCAAACCTTACATGTGCCTCCTTAGCCAAGGGTGATCTCCATTGAGACATCTCCAGTTTTTAATCAGTCAGCTTTTTCCTGCCAGTCTGATCCCACACAGCCACACCACTGCAGACATGACTCTGCACAGAGACAAACTAAATCCAAGGAAGGAAGGAAAGAGCTTATAGAGCCGTGACAACACCTGCCCTTACTGCGATATGTGGGGAATGACAACTGGGAGCACTGAGGCGCATAGAGATGTAGCTGTACTGCAGAAATACCTTGATATTTTGGGATACCATTTTTTGGTAAGGGTTGGGGGGAGGAGGAGAGAGATTAGGAGAGATTTAAGTAGTCAAAGAAAAACCTTTGCAAAGAAAACGCTCACCTTGGTGTCAGAAGCTGAAGGAGTAGATTCAAATGCCAGATTTGCAGTGGAGGTCCCCAGATCCAAGACCACAGCTGGGCTTCGTTTGGGCTCTCATCTGCCAGCTCAAAAAATACCCCTGTAGCATGCAGTCATACTAGTCTGATTCTACGGGGTAAGCTTGGCATCTTTGCCGCCCATGCAGAACTGATGTAGGTGCTGCTGAGTAACCACAGGCAGAACCTGAAGAGGTTTGGGTGAGACCAGCACGGTGGCACAGACCCATCAGCATTTCCTGGATGTGCTGAGGCTGCACACATAGGTAGGAAAAACGGGCCATGGGTGTGTGCTGTTGTGTCACACAAGGAGCTTTTGCTGGAAAGTCCCTGTGCTTTTCAGTGTAGGAAACTCTGTAGGCAAAACTTATTGCCCATAGACGTGTGAATACTTAGTTCCCCTTCATGCCCCAGGTTCCCTGTCTGTTATCCATACCCTTGCTATGTTGCCAGAATGCCTGAGCAGACAGTGTCTAAGCCTATAGTCCAGCACTCACGGCCTCTACTGATCTCAGTTCTTACTGGGGTTGCCCTCTGTTCAACTTAGAAGATTTCTAGGGGTCCTTTCCTGAGGAGTTTGGCTGTGGCAAGGTGCAGATGTTACCCGAGCTCAGTGGCATCACTGAGGATGACAGGCTGCCCCTGGCCAAAGGGAAGCCCATGGGCTGCACGTGTATGCTGTGATCTCTGCCAAACTTGTTTTCTCCCATTAGACATTCAGAGCTCTCCTCTAGACATGGCCAAGAAGTCTGTGGGATTGTGGCCTGATGCAGAAATACGTCCCATGTAAAACAGATGTGGGGAGAAACTCTTTCTGCAGGTCCCAAAAGCCTTCCAAAGGAAAATGGGGAACACGGGGCAGGATGGCACAGAGCCATCAGAGTCCTAAAAAGGACATTTATGGGTGAAATAGGTTTGTCTGTTTATTAACCAGCACACCTGGCCCTTTTATTACAGCAGCACTATGAGGGCTCTTTCTTAATTGTTGGAATGGAAATGGGAAGAAATATCAACAGAGGACTGTGTACGTGAAAACAGCCACTGCTCTCAGGTTAGCGTGTGCATTCAGAGTTCTCAGCTGATGCTGGGCATGGGTTTGGGCTCCTCACGAGTTCCAGCTGAACAAAAAGGACAGCAAATGTTCAACTTGTCGCTCCCCTCACCCCAGTTTCACATGGTTTCACCAGCAGAATTCCTTAGTTTGCAAGGGTGGGAGAGAAGGGGACCAAGGATGTGGCTCTGGGCAGCCTGGGCTGCTGGTTGGTGACCCTGCACACAGCAGGGGGTTGGAGCTGGCTGAGCACTGTGGGCCTTTGCAACCCAGGCCATTCTATGGTTCTGTGATTCTGTGATTCCTGGTGTCCAAAATTGGACTACAGGGGTTTAAGATGCTTTGGCTCCCTCTGGGATGCCCTAGGACCCATATGGGATTCCCTGGCGGCACTGATGTTGCTGATCAAGGTTCCCAAGCAGCAAGAGAGCCAGCTGCTTTTGTGACAAAGCGACACTCCTCATTAAAAAATAAAATAAAATCAATGTCCATGAAGAAAACCCACAGTTATTCAGCTCTGCCTTTTCTCCTTGTCCCATCCGCACACAGTGATGATTGAGAGCAAACTTTCTACCTTTGCCTGGGTCAGTTGTACATTTCCTACAATTATTGTTTGTCGGGTTCACTTCCTGTTACGAAAGGGAAGCTGGCAAGATAAATTCCTTGTGACTAGTCTGCACTTGAAAGCATTGGCCCTACCCTCACCCCAGCAAGGAATGCGGAGAGAGACGCGCCATCACCCCACAGACCGCAGTGTTCCTCTGCCCCCAGCAAAGTTGTGCTTTTCAAGCAGAGGGAGCAGTGCAGGATCACTGGTTACTCACATCCAGCAGAAGAAAAAGAGAGGTGCCATGGGGTAATGTGGAGATCTGTGTGTGTGGCCACAGTGCGCCCATGGCCCAAAGTCCAGCTCGGGAGGGAGAGGTGCCTTTCCCCACTGCTTTCTGGGGAGAGCAGGTTTTGCTTTCTCCTTTTGTTCCAAGCTCTGAAGTTGGCCAGATGCTCCCACCAAGCACGGAGCTGCTTCCACATCGCTTCTGCTTGGAACCACACACTGATCTCACTCACAGCGCCATCAAACCCAACAAGTGTGAGCTGTGCACCCGCATGGGGCTGTAGGATGCTGCCTGTCCGGTTCAGACTACAAAGGATGTTTGTAGGGTGTCTCTGAAGGGCCTCAGATGAGCAAACTGTTTGCCTTATCTCGGGTAAACAGGTGATAATTTCTGATAAACAGACATGATAGAAGCAGGAAGGAAAACCTGCAGCATGGCCGTCCAGCAGCGCTGATTTGTTGAGCAAGAAAATAAATCTTGAGGCTGGAAGAGCCGGGGAAGCCTTTCATCCAGCCTGCTCATCTCAAAGGGAAGTGCTTCCAAGAATGCTGTATTTATTTAGTGTTAAATGAAGTCTTTGCCAAGTGCTGTGGAGCTGGCTGAGCACTTGGGGGGTCACAGGGCAGGGGATGCGGGCAGGACATGGGCAAGGGCAGGGGGAGAGATGAGCTCTGTTCACACACTCATGTGTCGTGTACAGGAGATGGGAGGAAGTCTGGTGAGCCCACAGCCAAGGGATTGCCCTGCTTGAAGGGGATAGCAGAAAATCTATATCTCCTCCCATTAAGTATTTAAAGGTATTAAGAGGAGCTCTACTCAGTCCTGCCAATGAGCCTGTGCTTTGCACAGACAAGCAGAGAACCTTTACACAGAGGAGCAGAGACAAGCGAGAGCCTTGCACACACATCTGTAATGTGAGCTCAGGCACAGCACCCAACTGGCTTCCTAAGAGGTGAAGGACAAACCCATTTCAACCACTTCATTCCTCCTTTGTGGGTCTGCACATTTCACATTCAGCTTCAGCAGATGAGAAGATGCCCCCTGTCCTCCCATGGGACGGCTTCCTGCTGGGAATGGGGCTCCCTCTGAGCAGCCCCTCTGCTCCCCCCTGCATTCTGCTGCTGCCCCGTGAGCCCCGCAGGCAGCGAGGGGCAGAGCATGTGCCCGTGTTTACCAGCAGCACAGCTGTGCCATGGGCGCAGGGTGTTTCTGCTTCGCTGTGCAGGCGAGGCAGCTCTGCATGTTAGTGCTGCCATCCCCATTGCACTCACAGCGGTGATTTCCTCTGGCTTTTACGCTTTTGTTGCCCTCTTTTTTCCCCCTGTGTTTTAGTGGACACACATAAAAAGAATAAAACCAAAGAATAAAACCAGTTGTGTCAGTTACGTGCCATAAATCTGTGATGTTTTACATGCAGCCCAAGACAACAGCTGTCCTCACTGCGTGGCCCAGGCCGACGGCCCAAAGGTTGGGCACTGCTCCGTCCAGCAGTGAATGGGATTTAAAGGCAGTGACTGGGGGTGAGCTGGGATGCGGGGGCTGCTCAGAGCCATTTCCAGCCCCCAGCCAAAACCTGGCACACGGAAACCAAGCGGGGCACTGCTTGTCCCGTGTGTTGGCACAGGATGAATCGCCTGATTTAACAGATAGCGTTTGCTCAAAGGAAGAAAATGAGAACAGGAAGGTAATAAGTAACACAGGATGCCCAATCATCTCCTGAGCACGGCAGGGGGCCGTCCTTATCTCAGGGCCCCCAGGGAGGCGACTGCTGGATCAAACTGCTGAGGTGAGAAGCTGCATCTGTAGCTGCAGAGCTGTGCAAGGGAGGGCTCACAGCACAGCCGGCTGTTGGGGGGAAGCACGGACCCGAGGCAGCCAAAGTCTGTAGGTCTTTCTCCTACAGAGCCCCGGGAGCAGCTCCGTGTCAGCTCTGCATCTCTGAGGGCTGGTTCTGCCTTCTCTGCTCCCCAGCTGGCGGCTGCTGGTGGGCTGGGGCCGGTGTGTTGGTTCCAACCTGCTTACAGCAACCTGCGGTATTTAGGGATGATTCAGAGCCAAAGAAATGTCCAATGGCCCGTCAGCTGCCTCTGCTCCCAACTAAACAAATCAAAGCCGGCCTTAATTGAATTCCTCTCTGTTGAGGCCAACTGGAGCTCAGCACTGGGATTTCCTTTCATTGTTCCCACCGGTGGAGCTTTCATCCAGTTTCACTCTCATGTCTGGCACTTCTTAATGACTTCATATAGATCTGGATGCAAATTGGCTTCATGATCCGGGGCAGCTCGGCTGAGCTGAGGGGAAGGCAGCACACCACTTAGTGCCACTTAGTGCCACTTAGTGCCACAGGCAGCACGCCCAGGCTCCGGAGCTGTATCCAAGACAGAGAGGCTGAAATAAAGTCTTCTAGGAGCCTTCTCCAGGCTGAACACCCCCAGCTCCCTCAGCCTTTCTCCATAGAGAGCTGCTCCAGCCCTCTCAGCATCCTCCTGGCCCTCCCCTGGCCCTGCTCCCACAGCCCCACATCCCTCCTGTGCTGGGGGTCCCAAGTCTGGACGCAGCACTGCAGACTGGGCCTTATGAGGTCAGTCTCCATGGTCTGGCTCCCCTCATTTCATCGCAGGCCCCGCACTAATCTCGTGCCCATCGTCCCACATCCCACTGGGGACAAGTAACTTCTTCCTCCGTAATACGACTGAGCCCCGTATCCGCTCCCGTCTGCCGGCTCCTGCCTGGGGACAGCCTGCCACCCAGCGCTGAGCAGCGAGCACTGCCGCTGGGTGCGCTGCTGCCATTCGAAATGCCCCCGGCTGCGCCCTGTGTGTTTCAGACCAGTAAAACCAGGGGGGAAGAAGACCCCAGAAGCTCAGCTCTGCGTGGGGAATCGGGCATCGAGCGTTCAGGAGAAAGAAAAGATGTTTATAGGGTTTGAGATTCTTCCCACCTTATTTCATTTCCCCATAAGCTCCTTAAGAGCGCGACAGATTCTGCCCATCGATTCCATTAGTGGTTAATGAGCCCAGAGGGATGAGTAATGAGCCCTTACACTGATTTCTCCTTTCCCCACCCTCACTGGATGCACTGTGAGGCACCGCACATCCCCTGTGCACAGTGAGCAGATGAAGGCACTCCATAAAGCACCCAGGAATCACAGGGTTGGCAGAGACCCCTGAGCTCATCCAGTCCAGCTGTGCACCCACCAGCACTTCCCACTGTCCCTCAGTGTCCTGGAACACCCCAGGTCTGCTGACCCACCACCTCCCAGGGCAGCCCATTCCAGCTGGCTGCTCTCCCATCTCAACTTTGCTTCCACAATCTGTGATCTCCTCCTTGGAAATGATGTGTGTCTCTCCCGTTAGTGGTCCTGCAGAGCAGGGCTGACCCCAAATGGAAGCACTGAAGGTGAAGGTGAAGATGCTGCAAGGTGTTACTTCATTCTCATTCAACCCTACGTGGTGATGCAGGCCACCAGGTGGGGCCATGAGGGAGCTTTGTGATCTCCTGACTTGTACAGGTCACATGTAGGCAGCACTGTCCTGAGCTGAGCATGAAGGTGGGTGTAAGAAGCAGTGGATGAGGTTTTGGAGGATATGGAACCCCCTGCAGGGTCACCAACCAGCAGCCCAGGCTGCCCAGAGCCACATCCAGCCCGGCCTTGAATGCCTGCAGGGATGGACGGGGCATCCACAGCCTCTCTGGGCAGCTGTTCCAGCACCTCACCACTCTCACAGTAAAGAACTTCAGCCTGACATCCAACCTCAATCTTCCCTCCTCCAACTCCAATCCATTTCCCCTTGTCCTGCTGTTATCTGCCCTTTCACAGAGCTGACTCCCCTCCTGTCTGTAGGCTCCCTTCAGGTCCTGGCAGGCTGCACTGAGGTCACCCCGCAGCCTTCTCTTCTCCATGCTGAACAAGCCCAGCTCCCTCAGCCTGTCTTTGTAGGGGAGGTGCTGCAGCCTCTGAGCATCTCTGTGGCCTCCTCTGCATCCTCTCCAACAGCTCCCTGTCCCTCTTCTATTGGGGTCCGCACACCTGGACACAGTTCTGCAGATGGGGCCTCATGAGGGCAGAGCAGACAGGGACAATCAGCTCCCTGTCCCTGCTGGCCACCCCTCTGCTGATGGAGCCCAGGATCCCATTGGCTTTCTGAGCTTCAGGAGCACACTGCTGGCTCATGGTCAGTTTTTCATCCACCAACAGTCTCAGAAATTGAAAAAGGTTCAGCTGCTCAACTTTAAATATTCATTGCTCTAAATCTAAGGAACTTGTTTCCAAATAGGATTGAATTATGAGTCTCAAAGAGATTTGCAGCTTAAAGCCACGTTTGTGGGGAGCCGAGTGGCGGCTTTAGCGCTATTAACTTCTGCAGCTGGGAAATTCCTCCCTAAGTGGCATCTTTAACGCTTTGCCTGCACCCACCAAACACCACGAATGTGGATGTGATCACTTTGTTTGGAGCTCACTGACACCCACACACCCAGCTGCCAGGTCAGGCAGTGACATCAGGTGGTGGAATCACAGAACCACATCACAATTCTGTGATTCTGTGAACCCTTGGAGCTGGGAGGGTTCTGGCCTCGGTTCCCTGCCCCGCACAGGCTGGGCTGTGAGGACTGGTCCTGACCCACAGCGGGAGCTCAGTGGTCACAGATGTTACCCACAGAACAAGGACCATGGTGAGCTGCGGGGGCTCAGTGCTGAGGATGATGTTAGGGAGGATTTTAATGTGGCAGCAACCCTCCAAAACCATCAAGCAAAGGACAAATGCTGGTTGCTGTGATCTGAACATGAACGTATTCATTTCTTTTTATCTTAAAGGTCTCCCCTGTAAGGACACGGCTGCACGTTCAGAGATGGATGGTGGTCAGATGCTGCTGGCTCACTGATGGAGGTTACACACAGCAGCAGGTTGCACTCAGGCCATTCCCTTCTCTCCTGATGGAAGCACAGAGACCAGGAACAACAATCCAGCTCCAACCCCCTGCTGTGTGCAGGGTCACCAACCAGCAGCCCAGGCTGCCCAGAGCCACATCCAGCCTGGCCCTGAATGCTGCATTTCCCTACCATCACACATCAGGTCCCCATGGCCTCTTGCTGTGCCCTCCGTTCTCAGGAGCAGCTCTGACCCTGCAGCACACACTGACAGCCGTGCCCAAGAAGTGCTAACGGTGCAGCGCTTCCTTGAGCCTCAGCTCTATAATTAGCAGTGCTGTGTCAGCGTGCCTTGATGCTGCAGTGCTAATTGTGCAACTTGTTTTCCAGGAGGGGTCATTTCGGGGGACTGACAGCACACAGATTCCCCTCGGCCACTCCAGCAGGGCTTCCTGCACTGCCCCATAGCTGGAAGGTTGCTGGGGTGCAGCTGCTGAGTGGGCAGGCAGAACAGTCTCAGCATAAGGGAGATTAATAGGACTCATTGCCTATTGCTCTCACTGCTTCACTCCAGCTAAAGACGCCTCCCCTCCTCCCAGACCTCACACATCAGCCCTGCACGTTGCTGGTTACCATCCCAAGGTACAGCTGAGGGGCACAGCTACCCGGCCATCACCCCCCCTTGCTGTCACTGCAGGAGGGAGATCATGATGTATGTGTTAGATTGGTGTCCCTGTTTGTGGGACCATGGAGGATGCAAGGCCTGCCCTGCAGAAGCCTGCATGCAGCTTTATCCCAGGCAGCAAATCCTGACTCAGCCTGTTACATAAACTATTGATCTGAGAGCCCTGGGAAAGAGAGGCAGGACTGGTGCAGTCAGTCCTTAAGGACCTTTCTCCTGCCTTTCCCCAGAAGGGTTTGGATGGGGCAGCCCTGCTGGGGGCCTGGAGCTGCACCTTCCTCTTGCTTGGGGTGGCTGGGAGCAAGATGGGGGGCCCTGGGATGCTCCTTGGGTCGGGTCATTGCAGGCTCAGCAGCTGGTTCATTGAGCACATTAATGAATGGAACCCCGGGTGTGGGAGCAGCACTTGCTGGAGCTCAGCACTTGGGTGCCCACCACTCACCTGCAGGTAATCCAGGGCAGGTGGCTGCTCTGCTGCGCTCCATGGGTCCAGCCTTCAGCTGAATGTCACCCTCCAGCCCCCCTGGTCACCCCGGGGCAGTGGCCATGGCCCAGCTGGGTGTGGGGATGGGCCACGACAGAGGAGCTCCAGCACTGTGCCTGGGACCACGCCATCACCACATCCACCAGGACCCTTCCTTGGATGATCAGTGATACATGAGCTTGGTTCTCAGCTCCAAAAACAAGAACGGTAATATTCTGCCTTTCCTGTGGGTGGTTTCCCAGGGCAGACGTGGGATTTCCTTTGCTGGAGCAATGCTGTGAGCAGGATGGTTGTGCCATCCAAGCCATGGTAGGAAACCTCTGCTTCAGCAGCCACCTTCCATAAGCATCTCAGACACAGCTGCTCATCTCCTGCTCAGTCTCCTCGCTGCCTACCTGCACTCTGCTTTATTTGTGGGCCCTGAGGAGCTGGGCAGATCCTGGCTCTGTGTTGCACTGATTGCACTGCTGTGTTTCCTGCAGAACATAGTCCATGTTACTAGCAGAGCACTCTGGCTGGCACTGTACTATACAGGGAAAGCAAAGAAAGAACAGTGTGGCACATAGGGATGGGGAAGGGCTGTGGGTGTTCCCAGCACAACCAGTGCCAGCTCTGGGGCAGGTGAGGCTGCTCAGGGCTCTGTGTGGTCGTGTGTTGAACCCCCCCGGGGATGGAGATGGATCCATCTCTCTTTACAAACTCTGCACTCAAACAAGAAAACGTTCCTCCTTACACCCAGCAGGGGACTCCTCTTGGTCTAAATCATGGCTTCTAAGTCCTAAAGGCCAACTTCAACCCCTCCCCAACACAGTACTGGAGAAGAAAGGAAGAAAATAGAACACGCAGGTTTTTACAGTAACACTGAGTCCTTTGGCTCGGACACAAGGCATTGTGAGGTTACTGACAAGGCGAGCTGCGGAACGATGATGTTCCCAGCAATAAAAAGGGAATTTTCCCCTCCTGGCACTGAAGCCAGCTCTGTGGCCACATGGAGATAGAAGCTTCCAGAGCAGAATGAGAGGCAGGCTGGCTCCTGCCGAGCCATAGCCTCGGGCTAAGGAGGACCTAAAAGTGCATCTCCATTTCCTCCAGTGTAATCTAACAACCTGCTTAGAGGGCACATGTTTGGCAGCGGCTGTGGCTGGCTCAGCACATAAATGGCAAAGCTGCTCACAACAAGCGGCTCCTGCCTCTGCAGGGCACTTCTGGGGGTCCAACCACAACCTGTGTGCCCACCCTGCGCCCTGAGGGTGGGAGGGTCGCTCTCTGTCCCAGCATGAAAGCTCTTCATTGTAAGTGACTGTAGGTAGAAGAACAACAGAACCATGTTGGATGTTTTTGGCTGCCTCACACTTTCCTGTTTTGGAGAAGGTTTGGGATGAGGGCTGATCAAATGATTTTATACAGGTTATGTGAAAATGGTCCCAGCAAATCTGCTGAGTGAGGAGGACCCAGATTTAGGATCACTGCAGAGGACATTTAGCAGGGCAGGAACAGAGGAAGGAGCCAGCCTGGGTTGGTTTCACCTTCAGATGCCTCCTGGGATGCACCAGCCTGGCTCCTGCACTGCAGTTCCCTCCAGCTGCCAATGTTTGCAGTGATAAATGACAAACATATCATCAGCCGAGAGGTGAAGATGTCTCCATGCAGCCCGATGAAACCCACATCCAGTGTCCCTGAGCAGAAGCCAGTGAGAGGACACAATTGCTGGTGGCACCACTTGGGGTATAGGGACATCAGTAGCGGGCACTGCCAGCACCCAGCTGTGGAGCAGCAGAAGGAAGATCTGGGTCATGCTGAGCAATGGGGATGGCTCAACTGCCCACGTGTGTTTGGTGAATACATGGGGAGAATTTCAACTCACAACATACATTTAGTGAATACACAGAGGACATTTCAGCTTCTCAGAGACTCAGTGTCAGCCTGGTGCTCCTGGAGATCTGCTGGAGCCCCTGGTCATGGTGCCAGGTGCTGCTCTGGGTGGCCCTGATGGAGCACAGAGGGACCATGTGGTGCCAGAGCCCCCTGCCCGGCTCAGCTGTAAATCATAGACTCACAGCATGGCCTGTGTTGCAAAGGCGCACAGTGCTCATCCAGCCCCAACCCCCTGCTGTGTGCAGGGTCACCAACCAGCAGCCCAGGCTGCCCAGAGCCACATCCAGCCTGGCCTTGAATGCCTGCAGGGATGGGGCATCCACAGCCTCCTTGGGCAACCTGTGCCAGTGCGTCACCACCCTGTGGGTGAAGTCATGCTGTGACTGTAGAAAAGAAAAGCAACCATCTGTGTGAGCTCTGGAACAGCCCTTAGTCCCGGCCCCAGCTGCCGGCATCTCCCACTCCAGCAGATCCCACTCAGTTGGACGCTGTTGCCCTCAATAATTTTTTTCCCCTCTTCTTCAGGCTTGTATCAAATAAGGAAAGGCAGGAAGCTGGGAAGGCAAAACTGGCCTTCAGAAGGAAACCATAAAGCTCTAAATAGCAGCATGGTGAGCGGGAAGCCCCATCCCAGGGGCTGCTCCGATAAACCATCCAGGCCACTGCCACCACCAACTGTGGTGAATGTGTAGATGATGACTCCTTCATTTTCCTCTTCCAGTTGCCCTGGAAACTTCTCCCTTGTGCTATTCATAGGAGCAAAGTACATTAGGAAAGATCCCTGCACAGAGGGCTTTGTTACCAGCACAGCTCTGCCACGGGGGGACACACCAGAGCCCCCATGGTGCCAGCTGTCCCCGCAGGCAGGAGGACAATATATGGGGACACAAACACTGTGCCCATGGCTGAGCAAGCAGGGCAAAGCAGCTTTCAGACCACGCATTCATAGCTTGGCCTTGCCAGCCCCTTGTTCTCAATAGCTCCATCCATTCGCTCACAGCAGGAGCACGCAGGTCTGAGCGCTGCCCAAACACCTCCAGCCACGCACAAGGACAGGAGCAGCCCGAGGCCTCACGCCTGCAGGGCACAGACCCACCCCTGCTCTACGTTCCCACCCGTGGGTAACTTTCTCTAAGCAGGACACACAGAGGCTGGGTGTGGGCAGCATCCACGGCTCCTCACAGCTCCCACGCCCCGAGCAGCAGGAAATAGCAGCGTGCAGCTGCTCGCAGAACCTCCCCCAAACACTCCCAGATACACCGAATATTTTTCATGCATGTCTGTTCATATATATAGAGAGAGAGAGGAAGAGCATAGCAATGCTCATGCATGCAGCATAAGCCTGCTTGGAGGTCACAGCTCGGAGGGAGCCAGCACAAGCCCAACGTCCCAGTGTAAGCCAAGGAGGGAGCGATGCTGCAGGTGTGCACTGAGCTGGAGATGCCCCAGTCCCATCCCAGCCCACCACATGGCACAGGTTGGGTTACATGGGGTGGTGGTGCCCCAGCAGGGAGGCACAACGATTCCATCATGTACAGCCCGTGGCTTTGGCACCTGGACCGTCAGCAAAGGACACACGTCCCATTTTCCAGCCAGCCCAGGCAGTCACTGCAGGAACCCGCTGCGGATTATCTGCAGCAGGTGGTTTGTGCTTACATAAAGCTATCAGTGAGTACATTAACACACGCCTTTCCCTCTGCGTGGCTGCTCCTCCCTCGCCAATTCTTGCCCAAGGCTGATCAGCAGCTCCAAACCGCTCCCAGCACAGAGATAAAACCCCTCAGCATCAGGGTGGCACTCAGCTCCGCCTCTGAAATGCCACGTTTGGCACTCAGGCATTCGTGGGGCAGGCAGCCATGCTGACATTGCTTTGCATGGACCCAAACATGCATCGCAGCCAGAGCCCAGTGCCTCCTTCACAACCAGGGGCAATTATTAGGGCTGGAAAAGGCCTCTCAGATCCCAACCCACCTGCACAGACCACGTCCCTCTGTGCCACGTCTCCATGGCTTCTGAACACCCCCAGAGACAAATCCCAGCCCAGTACTCCCAGCACTGTTGCTGCTTTGTGCTGTTTCTATAGGAGATATTTCATTGTGCTCAGAGATGAATCCTGCGCCCCTACGCTCCCCTAACAGCAACTTCTGATGGCAGAAAGGAAGCACAGCAGCAAACGATCTGCAGCTCAGTGTACAAAGTGACAGCATCATAAAGCCTGTGTCCCACCGGGGCTTCCATTTGTGCAGCAGAACAACAAGGGCTGTCATTTGGAAGCAGAATGAGAAGGACATCACTAACACACTCCACACCCTGAGTCAGCAGCTCCTTCCAGTTCAGTACCATCAAACTTGCTCTAAACACCTTCCAGTCCCACCTCCCAATCATACAGGGAAACAACAAACGGCCCTAAACAGAGCCCTGCAGAGCCCCACTGACTGCATCCTTCAGCGCCCCCAAGCAGGGTGTTAAGGAGGTTAACACTGAGGCAGGTCAAGTAACAAACACCTAGTATTTATTAATAAATTAGTACACTGGAAGGCAATTTCTCAGTTCATTCCCCCTTTTCCCCACTCCCACCCCTTCCCACAAGGCAGCACGCGCCGCCCTAACGCCATTTTCCCATTGGAGCATAGTACAGGCTGGTCATTACGGGAGCATAATAATTGCAATTAGAATCAGACAGACCTCTTACGATGCAGCTTTTTTTGTTGTTTTTTATGTGTTTTTTTTTTTGACTTTTATTATTATTCCCCCCCCCCCCCCCCCCTTCTTTTCTTTTTAATAAAAAGTGAAGTGTGATTTGAAGAGACTATCCAAGGCTGGGCAGGGCCTTGGGAGAACCTAACCTATGGGCCATGTCTGTATAAAAAACAAGAGACACGAGTGTAAAAGCATAGCTCAGGAAGTCTTACGGCACACAGAGAGCAGAACCACCAGTGGGGCTCCCCAGGTCCAGACCTGGTGCTGCCACGACCCATCGTCCTCTTTGAGGCCAGGCAAGATGCTCCTCGCTTGGTCGTACTGTTGCGAAGGTTGGTGGAACTGAACCTCTTCTTTCCGTTCATCCGCTTCTGCTTTAGCTTAGAGGAGCACAACGCGTTGTCCAGGTGAAAACCATACAATAAATAATCGTGCTAGTAAAATCTCAGCAATGAGCATGAGCTTTATGATAGTACATTAAAAAAGGTCAACCAGGGAGAAAGCTGAGGTGCGTTAAGGTAACCAGCAACAATTGGCTTTGTGTGTTTCACCGTTTCCCACTCGCAGGCGGAAGGGAGGCAGCAGACGACGGTCATTCGGAGCAAGGGCTTTGACAGAACTGAAACGGGCTGCAGAGCACCCCTGGACTCGATGCCTACAGGTGACACTGCATTCGTGGCCTTTTAGTTCACTCACTGCATCTTAAAGTGCATCAACTGATCTAATTGGAATGGGAACAAGAGAAAGACTTCAAAGGGGGCAGAGGGTGCAAAGACTTAACTGAGCAACAGAGTTAAGGTTGAGAGGTGCAACGCTCGCAAACCGCCCCCTCCAGAAACCAGGGAAACCTCAAAGAAAATACTGGCCATGTATTCTACAGCAGACCTGCCTGTGCATTGTCGGTCATCTTAACGAGTGCCAAGCTAGTTCTAGCAGATATTCAGAGAGTGCGCGGTGACCATTGCCTACAGTAAATCAGGAAGGTGGCTATAGACAGAGTCCAGGAGGGTCTGGCTGGCTTCCTGGCTCTTGACTCCGGCGATCTCAAACAGCCTGTCCAGCTTGTCCTCTGCCTGCGGGATCTCCTCGATCACGTGGAGCTCCTCGGGGTTGAGGATGTGCAGCATGTCATCGAAGATGGGCTGCAGGTCACAAGGGTCCAAGCGCACCTGGCGCAAGACTGTGTCCTTCTTTTCTGTAGGAGAAAGGAGCAGGGGGTTAAAAAAAGCCTCCTGGAGGGCCTCCTCCTGGGTGCCTGCAAGGAAACATCACCAGAGACCTCAGCCCAACCCCACACCTGCTCAGGAGAGGGACACACCATGAAGGGAAACCAGGGAAAGCAGCAGTCTGTGTTGAGGAACGGAGACAGAGAAACCAGAGCTGCAGAAATGCTGTAGAGGCACCGAAGCTGGGATCCTGCTAGAGCATACACAGCAATAATAACTGCTGAATGGGCAGTACTGGAAGTGAAGGAGATGGTGGGAGGGGAGCCAAAAAGCTAAATTCTGCTATTTTGAGTTGTTCTCATTGGGTCGGCTTCATTTCTGCACCACGGCATAAATTGGTTATGTAGCTTGAGCTCTGTGTTTCACCTTCACCAGAAGACAATGAAGATTAAAAACAGCAAATTAAATGCAGGAAATTAAACCCCCTCATAAGGCAGAGCTGACTAACGGTGATTTACATCTCAAGATGAATGGTGCAGCAATGGGACCGAGGGTGAAAGGTGAACACAGACAATCCAAGATGGCATTTCTCTGTTTTCATCTAACGCAATAACCCACCTGCGTGGACCAAAAGCCAGGAGGCCCCACAGACATCCAAGGATTATGCATTTCTGACAACACCTCCAAGAGTTAAAACCCTTTAAAGGCGTTTTCCCTTGGAAGCCCTCTCCAAGGACACTCCCGGTCTTGACTCAGCGTGTGATAAACATATCCTGGAAAGCTGGTTTTCCTCAGTTATTTGCTTTAGTGACATCACCCCCTCAGTGCTCACTGGCCAGCTGTGTGTGTGCTGATGGCAGGGGCTGTGCCGTGGCCACTGTGAGTACTGCTGCAGCCCTCCTACTGCCCTCCCCACCCCTCTGGGCTGATTTTGGTACCTTTGGTAATAAAGGAGCCTGTCCGGCTGAGCGCAGAGGAGCCGCTGGAGGTGGAGTCACACCGCAGGAGGGGCTCAGACTCGTCCACAAAGAAGCATTTCTTCTCTGAAGGAGAGGGCTCCACGGTGAGGACGGCCGCCTCGGGTGGTTTAGTGCTGGGGGCAGGCACTGGGCTGAGCGGGCTGGGGCTCACAGGCAGTGCCAGTTTGTCACCTTCCAGCTGCAAGGGGAGCAAAGGGAAAGTCAAGCGGTGAGGATGCTACATGATGCACTTGTGCTCCAAACCACTTCCATCCCAAAGGGATTTCACGGCAGCTTTCAGCCCACCCCCAGAAGAAGCTAAAAGAGCCCACACCTGTGAGAGCCCACCGTGTTCAGTGAGCCCCATTAGGGACCCGCCAGTCCCAGAGGTGACTTGTGGCAGACATCAGTGCTAGCATTTGGCGTACAGCACACAGCACAGCACACAGGTGGGGCACAGCAGCCTGCATTCCCAGCAGGAGCAACCACAGCACTGGGGTGGCACATGTAGTCAGACTGCCCAGTTACTGACACTAACTTGCTTCTTGTTCTCCTGCTCAGGGAAGGGGCTACTAAAGCCCAAAGCAGAGTTCTTGGAGGATAAGCACCCCAAACGTGTTTTCCCCTGCCCAAAAACCACAACTCTCAATCCCTAAAAACAAGGCACAGCCTGGCTCCATGCTTTCAACCAAGAATTGCTCCACCCCCCTGGTGACATCCCCAGACAATGCTCATTGACATGGTATTAATGCCAAAGCACTTCTGGTGGCCTCAGACTCTGGTTCCTCATGCATCACTGGGATTTTGGCTGTTGGGACACATTGTTCCTGATTTACATCCCCCCACCTCCCTTGCTGGGATGCTGAGCCACATTCCAAGTTAATAATTTGTTTGCCCTGTCTGGCCCTTGTACTCGTGAGCACCCCATTAACGTGTTATAGAGAAACCCATCCCACCTGACTTTGCTTAGTCAGGAAGGACAAGCAGGGCCTCGGGTTGACCACAACAACATCTCAGCACCTTCAGCTCTCACTCACGGCCCCGAAGCAAACCAGGAGACTGCATTTGGCTCCACAACCACAAAGGCTTGGAAAGCCAGAAGTGCCACTTTGGGAAGCAGCATCACCTCAGTGGAGATGTGAAGCCTCCAACTCCACAATACTCCATATCTCACTTCATGTGCTTCAACAGCCAACACTTAGTGGCCCCTTGGCATCTCAGCATTCTCTTGGGGTGGGGATACCTCAATCTCAGTAATTCTGGTCTCCGTTCCCTGCAGACAGGAGGCTCAGCACAGCGCTCCCATGTCCCTGGCCAGCACTGTGCCCCTCTGCAGGTCACCAGGCTGCACCAGGAATGCAGACTATTTAACTTCAACCCAGACTCCACATCCTTGCTCCACTCACATCCTCTCATGTGCAACTCCCTTCCCAGATTCATCTCTCAGCCCCGCTTTCTCCTCCTGCACCTGGTCACTCCTGCCCATCTGCGCTTCCACTCATGCCAGGAATTACAAAGCAAGGCATGGACGAGAGGCAGGGAGCTGCAGAGCCACCTCCACGCAGGGGAGGCAGAGCCGTGGTGGCACAGACATGGCTGTACCCACGCACTCCTTGTCTGCATCGAGGAATTCGCCACCCACACTCGTGTCCGCTGTGTGCCTGTTCACATCAAATTAACATTTCAGGCTGCTTGTGGAGGAATAAAAGCGTTGTGTTTCAATGGGGCATTCTTTTTTCCCCTCTTTTCCCCCCTGTTGAAAATACACAGGGAGGAATTGTTCTGGCTCGGCACACTGTGCAATAGGCATGTTATAAATAAATGTCAGCTTCAATTCTTAATTAAAAGAATCAGCATTCTTCCCTCCAAGCTCCCTCCCTGACGCAGCGCATCGGTGAGCTGCAGCCATTAGTGGGGAGAACACGCTGCCCTGGCTGCAATCCAAGCTGCAATATGCTCCCGTTTCCCCCTAAAAACAAACAGGCTCCAGAGGTTTGTTTCTCCCCTCTGCAATTTCATTTCACACCCAGCTGGAAAGCCAAGCCCTGATCTCTGAAACAGAGCTGACCCTTCAGCATCCCCAAAACAGAGGGCATGGGGAAGCCGCCAGCCCCAGCCTGCCTTCCCAGCAGAGGGCAAAACACTTCCCAGAAGCATGCGAGTTATTTGGAGTTTAATTAAACAGCTGCTAAAGCACGTTAGAAAAGCACCCGGGGTTATTTGTCTGTAGGCGTCCTCAGAGCCCGGAGCCTTCCAAATAGCTGAGCGCCTGTGAGCTTATTAGGCAAAGCAAACAGGATGCTCGGATGTGTTAATGTTTAAACCGCAGGAGGAAAGCAAGTGGGAATGAAGGTTTTGAAAGGGCAGAGAAAGTAAGAAGTTGCTCTGAGGTGAAGCCGGTGAACAGGCGAACAAACAACCATTCAGAGCCCATGAGTCATCTGCCTGAAACCAGCCCTGCAATCCCTATTTCAAGCGAAACCACGGCGGCCGTGCCCCTGCCCTGGCTGCAAAAAGAACTAAATCCCTCTGCAGAGCTTCTGCCCTCCCACACTGCCGCGTTTCTCACCTTTCCATCATCGTTCGGGCAGTCCTGCGTTTGCCACTGAGGCTGCATCTGCACCTGCACAGACAGAGAGAGCTGTTAGTCCTGAGAGGCAAATGCCAACATGAGCGGCAGGGAGCCATGCAAGGCTCTGACACACCAGCAGCCTGATGCAACCAAGTGCAGCTCTGTCCTGCTGGGATGCTCTGCAGGTCTTTGATCTGTTGTTAAGCACTGCACTGCAGCAAGAAGCTTGCCACAGCTCAGTGTGTGCCTTTATTTCACCGTATCACAATACAAGACTAGCTGGGAGGAACTGCAGCCATGCTGCTCACATCTGGGAGGACTGGACAGAGGAATTAAGAATCATATCATAGAATCACAGCACGGCCTGTGTCACAAAGGCCCACAGTGCTCATCCAGCTCCAACCCCCTGCTGTGTGCAGGGTCACCAACCAGCAGCCCAGGCTGCCCAGAGCCACATCCAGCCTGGCCTTGAATGCCTGCAGGGATGGGGCATCCACAGCCTCCTTGGGCAACATGTGCCAGTGCGTCACCACCCTCTGGGGGAAAAAGAATAAAACAAAACGTCTCAGAGGTGACACTTCCAGCAATCCCTCCCACTGCAACCAGCTGTCAGCAAAGTCACTGCGACTAAAAGAAAAGCGCCAGCTTGAGCACAGACAGACCTCAAACTGGGGCTGTGTCAGTTCAAAACAACCCTTGCAGGTCATTTATCAACCTGCTGAATCGACGTTCAGAAGAAATGCTGAGGAGGAGGGATGCGCTTGTTCTTGCTTGTTCCAGGCAACTTCTGCAGGGCTCACGATTGCCATCTCTAAGTGACAGCAGCCTCAGGAGATGAATGCACACAACCATGGGAGAACCAGGCCTCCAATGCTGCTGGAGCCGCTCCTGCCCAGCAAAGCCCCCAGAAGCTCCAGAGTTTGCTATTGGGTCAGCCTGACTCTGGGCACGGAGCCTGCAGCAGCAGCTGGGGTCAGGTCGGGTTTTTCCTGCCCAACGCAAACACAGATGAAACAGATGCTATTTTAATGAAAGAAAACTCACAAGGGGCTGCAGTGGGAGGAGAAACCTCCGCAGAGGGATGTGGTGGGGTGAGCAGGTCGGGCGGCTGCCTGTCAGCCCGGAAGGGATAAATTTAGTGCTGAGGTCACTGATGCCCAGATTCCCAGCTGAAAGGCAACACGGGCAGACAGGAGCCCTGTGTCCAGGTCTGTTACAGCTCCATATGGCGCTGAGGAAGGGATGGGAGGAGAAATGGCAGCATGCAGGAACACCGTGCTGGTGGTGCTGTGGTGCAGGGGATGCTCTCCCTGTAGCACATAGCTAAGATCTGTCCAGATTAACAGCTCTGTGCTCTTCCAGCACTGGAGATTTCCCATTAAGTGAGGCTGTCACGTCCCATCAGCTCCCTAGGGGGACAGGGTGGGATTACCAGTGACAGCAGGGGCGACTGGCTGGGTCACCAATGCTGAGGGAGTCGAGCAGTCTCATGGCAAACCCTTACACCCACACTCATAGAACATCCTGAGTAGGAAAGAACCCCAAGAGATCCCTGGGCCTGGCCCCACACAGCACCCCCAGACCCCACCCTACATCAGAGCAGTGTGGGTTCCTTGAGAACCAACCCATGGTTTAGTGCAGACCTACCAGAAACCAGAGACACCCGCCCAGCAGCCACAGCAAACCCACCCTGCCCTGCTCCTCCCCAGCGTCTGGCTGCTCCATACCGCAGCTCTGGGCCAGTCATTGGCCCCAGCTCAGTGACAAAGAGGAAACAAAGCAAATCTGCAGGACCCAGAACCACCCAAAGTTAAGGCTGGAAGCAAACACTGCTGTGCAGCATCCTGACCCGAGGCTTTGGCCTGTGAAAAGGGAAGCGAAGGCACCAAGCAGCACTAGCACTGCCACTGCCTCAGCTGCAGCTTTCGCATCCTCTTCTCCCCCAGCAGCCCCCAGAATGGATTATAACTCCATATATCCCTGACACTGGGCTTTTCTTCTGCCGTATCTGCTGATTCACAGGATTATCTGCAAGATGAAATGAGCCACAGACCTAAATCTCACTGGAATCAGGGCTGCAGCCATCCTCCCCGCTGTTAATTTATTTCCTTTGCTGCTGAACATCTCAAGCAAGGCTGTCTGCTTCCCTCCAGCAGCTCCCCCAGAATGCTTCAGCTGAGAACAGGAAAGCTATAAACACAAAGATAAGGGCTCGGAGCAGAGCTGACAGCAGCAAACACAGCACAGCTCATGGATGCTGCTCAGGAGCTGCCTGAAATGCTCTTCACCCCCTAAAAGTCCCACCCTGTATCTGTGCCATGGGAAATGTTTCCATTTTTACCCTGAAAACTGCAATTTGTTGGGACCTGCAGTAAAGGCTCCTCCTTTCTCTCCTCACCTTCCATTCGCTGCTTCCATCGGCATCACTAATACAGGGTGAGCCCCCACAGCCATCCCCCTGCCCCAGCAAGCTCCAAGGGGAGAGATCTGGCAAAGCCTTCCACAAGAGTTGGAAGAGAAAACATTTGTTGTGAGCCCTGCACAGGAGCTCAGCACGCCTCAAACATCTTCCCACAGCCGCCTGCTCTTCCTATTTTCCAGATCAGCGAATGCTGGAGAAACCTGCAAAGTGATTCAGAGGGCTAATCCAGTTTTAACCTAAATTCATGCAGCATGGTGTAAAACCACCGTAATCTTTTGTAGCTCAAAAAGCCGTCAGGCAATCAGCAGAGCTTTTTTTCCAAAAGGAAAACCTTCCTGTCACATACCATAACGATCCACAGCTTTGTATTAATTTGCTTTTCCTGCATTATCAGCAGCTGTAAATATTTATGTCAGAGCCCCAGAGGCTCCTTTGGGCACGGAGAACTGCTGGAGAGCAGCTCTGCACACTGCACACACTGGAGCTGGAAGCTACACAGAGGGTTGGGGCAGTGATGTAATAGAGAATGGGATGGCAATGGGCGGCTGGGTTCGGGGTATTATTTGCAGTCCAAGAGCTGTGTTATTAGGTGCCAGCTGGGGGGTGTTGGTGTTTTCTTCTTGCCCTTGTCCTGCTATGGCTGTTCTCCACAAGGGATGGGAATTTCCCACCGTTTCTCATACCATCACACCCCTCGGTGTGTGCTGCTGGCATCAACCCATTAGTTGCCACATGCATTTATTTGCAATGCTTATGAGAGCCCTCGCTCCACAACACAACCCAACGAGCTCTTTTTATGTCTCTGCTTTTGGCAATACTGCTTCGGCACGGCTCATTGCCGGAGGGATGCAATACAGCACCGACTTCTGCCACGACTCCTTCAGATCAAACCAGTTGGGTGCAGAGAGAAACCGCCTCGACCCGGGCTGCATTTGGACAGACAAGAGCCAAACAGATTAGCGCTAATTAAAGGCTTTCAAACCAGAGCAATTAAAACCAAACCCAAACAAAACCTCAACGTCTGCTGCTGGTGTTTAGCAATAAGCTGCCCAGGTTGGGACCGCCACGATGCAGCTCAGTTGTAGGTGTGAGGCCGCAGGGCTTCGGGCTCCCTTGCACAACACATTTCCCATGGCTTTCTGCCTCCTTCCTGTGTCTCACAGCAATGGAACAGCCCCAAGGGCCTTCAACACCCGAACTGCAGAACCTGACTGAAGGAAACAAGCTCCAGCAGGCGGTACCTTGCAGGATCTGAGCCCCGAGGTGCTCCAGCATCCCACACCCAGCTGCAGTGCAATCACCGGTCTGATGCCTTTGGGAACAGGCACGTGGATGGTGGATCGTTACGGACTCATACAAAGAAGTCCCAGCAGATAGATGGGGGAGGAAAACTTGCAGGTCCAGGTGAATTTATTTTAAAAAGCAGAAAAAAAAATCCACTTTCTGTATAGGCAACACAGGCAAAGCAGAGAATGTACTTGTTTTCCTCTCAGAAAGAAGCTGAAGGTCTTCTGTCTACTGAGATTATGCAGAGCTGCAGGAGCACACACAGCATGTCCCACGTGGTTCTTCACCATTCCCACCTTCAGTAAGGTTTTCCCTTGGGAGGCTGACTGTTTTTTCAGCCCAAGTCTCCAATCATAGAACCATCCAGGTTGGAAAAGACCACCAAGATCATCTGTTACAACTGCCAACCCAATTGCACTATGTCCACTAAAGAAGGCACCTTGCCGAACAGCCACAAGGTCCGATAATCCTCAATACAAGTATCCACAAGACCTGGGTTTGCTTATTCTCTGAAACATCAGCTCCCGGGGTTTTCAGATCACAGGGCACATGTCTAAGCAAGCTCCTCAGCCATCAGAAGTCTCAGCAGGTTCCTTATAAACCCAGCTGCCAAAATTGCCAACCTCATTTTTTGGCCGTTTGAAAATGAGCACCTGATAATCCTGGCTGGAGCAGAGCAATGTTCAGGAGCACTGAGCACTGCACAATCTAGGTCTGCTAATTAGATACTGTGCTAACAAACCAACCCCATGCTTTATCTGATGTCCTAGCCCAGCACTTTACTGTAACACTCAAAACAGTAACCAGGAGAGCTGAGTTTACTACCTGCTCGAGGAGACCAAAGGACGACGTGTCCTCCTGGCACATTGCCTGGGCTGGAAACTTTACTCACACATACCACAGACTTTTAGGACTCAAATTTTCTCTACCTTTTTTCCTAACTATAATTGTGTCACAGGCTTGCATTTGTATCTTAAAAAATTAAAAAAACACAAGCAAAAACCTACAACAAGGAAAAGGAAGAAGCAACATACTGCTTAAATACCAGGAGCTGAGCAAAACTAAGTATAAAGCACTTGGCTGCTGAACCCAACGCAAGCTGAGGACTTCTGCTAACACAGAGTCTGTGATTTGGAACTGGGGTTTAAAAAAATCCCAGTAAAACAGGAAGCCATGCAGGGTTTATGGCACTGCAAAGCGAACAGAGCCCTGCACAGAGGGGGCAATTTGGGATGGCCTTGTCTCAGTGAGGGGTTTGGGAACCCTCTGCTCCACACCAGCAAGATGGTGCCCCATCCTTAGAAGTGTTCAAGGCCAGGTTGGATGGTGCCCTGGGCAACCTGATCTAGTAAATGTTGAAGTTTGGTAGCCCTGCCAGGCAGGGGGGTTGGAACTTCATGATCCTTGAGGTCCCTTCCAACCCGGGTCATTCTGTGATTCTGTGTGTTTCACCAACTGGTTCGAGGGAAAGAGCCCTGCACTGGCCTTCCCACCTGAATCTATGTACTGCCCCAGAGGCTTCCATATTGAGAAGAAGCTCCTCCATTCACCACATTTAGGAACATTTCCAGAAGGCCACCACTGAATGAGAGCCCCCCAAAATAAAAGCACACAAACATCTAAAGTTAGAGGTGGTAAAAACAATCTGAAAAGGTCACCAAGGCTGGCAGCTGACCTGGGCTCCCAAAACATACCATCAGCCAAGACTCTGCCATGGGATACTCTGCAGCAGTGATTTATTTCCCAAAAATGTGGGAAAGTCTGTCATAAGGCCAGAGCTGCTGCAGAAGGGGAACAGCTCAGGAGGATGGTACTCACTGACCCTCCCCCAGTGCACAAGGCAAGGTCCTACACATGGCCTTTCACTACTTGAAGAGAGCGTACAGACTGGAGGGGGAACGGCTGTTTGTGAGGGTGGGCAGTGATAGGAAAAGGGGGAATGGTTTGAAACTGAGACAGGGGAGGTTCAGGTTGGTTCTTAGGAGGAAGTTTTTCCCCCAGAGGGTGGTGACGCACTGGCACAGGTTGCCCAAGGAGGCTGTGGATGCCCCATCCCTGCAGGCATTCAAGGCCAGGCTGGATGTGGCTCTGGGCAGCCTGGGCTGCTGGTTGGTGACCCTGCACACAGCAGGGGGTTGGGGCTGGGTGAGCACTGTGGGCCTTTTCGGCCCAAGCCATGCTGTGATTCCATACACACCCAGACTGACCACAACAAAGCAAGCCAATGGAGGAGGCATGTCAGAGCTGTGCCTGCCCTTACCGCCGTGGTGTCCTCCATCAGGCCGCGGATCTTTTCCACCACGTCATTGCGGCGGTGCTGTCGCAGTGCGCTGATCAGCTGTGCCAGGCTGGCCTCAGGCCCGCGGATGGTCCAGTGCTGCAGTGCGGCGTAGGCCCGCTCGTGGTCGGCCGCGTAGCCGTTGGAGAAGGCGGCCACCTCGCGCTCGCTGGCGTTGCACAGGAACTGGTAGATGTCCTTCCATTGGCTCCCCACCTGGGCTGCCACCAGCTTCAGGATGTCGATACCTGCGGGGTAGAAGAGCCACAGGTGAGGCACAGGGAGACTCACAGCCTCCTGGAGATGCAAACCAAAGCTCCAGCAAAGCTTTTATCTTTCTCAAGTAAACAAGCTTTGCTTTTGTTTTTTTAAGATATTACCAAATGGAAACACTTATGAACCCAGGCCACAAAGAGCTTTACAGACAAGAGCACCCATCACAGAATCATCATAGAATAGTTCCAATTGGAAGCGACCTCAAGGATCATGAAGCTCCAATCCCCTGCAACGTGCAGGGCCACCAACCTCCACATTGATACCAGCCCTGGCTGCCCAGGGCCCCATCCAACCTGGCCTTGAACAGCTCCAGGGATGGACGGGGCATCCACAGCCTCTCTGGGCAGCTGTTCCAGCACCTCCCCACTCTCACAGTAAAGAACTTGCCCCTGACATCCAGCCTCAATCTGCCCTCCCTCAACTCCAAACCATTTCCCCTTGTCCTGCTGTTATCTCCCCTTTCAAAGAGTTGACTCCCCTCCTCTTTGTAGACTCCCTTTTGGGACTGGAAGGCTACAATTGAGGTCAAAATCCATGATGTGTTCAAACAGCATTAACCCCTGCTATGCACATAAAGCAGGGCAAATCCATCAGCTGGTCCAGTGGAGGCACATGCACTGTAAAATGAACAGTGACTGCTGCCTACAAGCCCTGAGCACAGACAGCCCTGATGTTCAGCCACTGCTGCAGGCAGGGGACTGCTGTGGGCTCACCCTCACACCTGCATCACAGCTACGACTTTGAATGGAAGCTGATTACAAGATGAGTCACCAAAGCTCCCCTACCAAGATGAATGGTGCTTTCATAACACAGCACCCGCAGCAGCTACTTCCATATTTAGAACAATTTTCCAGGCAGACCTGGGGCATCAGGCAAGTGTCGCAAGAATGGAAGATTTGCTATGGGATTTAAATCGTAGGTTGGAAAAGACCTTCCAGATCATCTAATCCAGTCACCAGCTGAACACAACCAGGCTGGATGTGGCTCTGGGCAGCCTGGGCTGCTGGTTGGTGACCCTGCACACAGCAGGGGGTTGGGATGGATGAGCACTGTGGGCCTTTGTGACACAGGCTGTGCTACAGCTGTATGATACAATTATGACCACCAAGCCCCATGTGTCCAAGGACAAGGACACCACCATTCCCTTTACAACCTGTTCCAGTGCCCAGCCACCCTTTCCATGAATAGCCTCAAGTTGCATCAGGGGAGGTTTCCTATCACTTGTCACCTGGGAAGAGAGACCAACACCTCACTACAGCCTCATTTCAGATAAGGAATCCTTTCAGCCTCTTCTCCAGACTCAGCAATTCCAGTAACCTCAGCTGTTCCTCATATCTGGTTCTCCAGCCCAATGAAGAGCAGAAAGGCAGGATTTCCCCCAGAAAGCTCAAGACAATTGAGGTTGTGAAATTCAGCAGCTTCTATCTAAAGCCGTTCAATCCAAATCTCCCAGCAGGTCTCAGCCCTGATATAGTTAAATATCACATGGCTTGATATAGTTGCTTTTGACCAAATTCCTCTCTATTAAAGCAAGCTTCTCAGTACTGGAATGTAAAGACACCAGCTCTCAGTTTTGAGCTGGATAACCATACAGCACTTTCCAGTACCCACAACCCCACTGTGCTCTGACTGGTGTTGGACCTGCTCTGCAGCTGAAACACCAAAGCACATTTAGGGTTCTGCACAGCCCTGTCCTCCTCACTGCAACCACAACAGCTTCCTTCCCAACAGATACCAGCAAGGCCTGAGGACAGCTCAGGGACTGCAGCCTGCAAGCAGCAGGGTCTGACTCCACTCACTGCAGGAAGGAGCACGTAATATCTCACCAGCCATCACATTAAGTGATGGTTTGGCTTCTGTGTAGCGTAAAACCTCAACCCTGCAGCCTGGAGCAGATGATCTCTCCTTTTGGGGCAGTTTTAAGGCTCTGGGTGCTGCTGCAAGCACGTTGCTGACGTTTCCTCCACAGGGATGGGGCAGAGCAGTTGGCTGGATGCAATCTGCTGCTCGTTCAGGGAAGCCGTGCGGCAGTCACACGTGCAGAGCAGGGAGGTACAGGTGTGCCCCTAGAGCCCTCCTGCCCCAGCAACAACACAGAGATTAACGACCGCATTTAGAGCATGACAGCAAAGGGGCTTAACAGCAAAGATACACATCGCTGAGCTGCCTCTTAAGCAGCTTTAAATTCAAACTGAGGAGCAGCCAGGCAAGGATTCCCCAGCTCTGCGTTTCAAAAGCTGCAGCCACAGGGCTCTGTTTCAACTATGGAAAGAAGGGAGGGGAAGGAAAAGAAGAAAACAGTAGTAAGAAAAAAGAAGAGGGTGTGGAGAAACCTTCGTTATTCATAACAAACCCAGGGCAAAAGAACTATTCCCCAGCATAAAGGAAGAAAAAAGGCTGCCAACACGCTATTATGCTTTATGATGGGGCTAATTATCCGAGGCACATAAAAAGAAATATGTTCCTGCCCATAAAATGCCAGCATGCAGCTGCCAGCAGCAGCATTCAGTCTGGTCTTGCTGCCTCTCCCATTTAGTCCCACAAAGCCCCAGCCATCACGTCAGCACAGGTCACCTACACGTGCCCCCAGGAGTCACCTATTCCTTGCCCTCGGTGGGCACACAAGCTGTCAGCTGGGAGCAGGAGCTGCACGCACCCCACGTCATGTTAGTAACCAGCTCCTGTGCCTTCAGGCATTACAGGATGCTGCTGGGAAGCAGCACAATAAAACCGCCTGAGTCTGAAGAAAAGAACCCAAATCCAAGGGTTTAACTGGAATAGCCCGTAGCAAAAGCCCTGCACAACTCGTGCACCAGGACACCAACAGGGATGCTGGGAGGGATGAGCAGGGCCAGCGCTGCCCTACCCAGAGCAGGGTCCCTGCAGCATGATGCTCAAAGCATGTAACTGCAGCTTACAGCCCCTTGCAGCGCAGTGAGCCCACCTAAGAGAGGGAATAGCCCCTACACTCACTCCCTGCTTCCACCTCCCAGTGCCGACCCATCCCACTGTTTATAGCTGCTGCGCCATTGAGAACTGGCAGCCAGACAAAGCCTGATCTGCAGCAGTTTCACACAGTGACGTAACACCACACCCTGATATCCCCAACCAGCGTTTATGACACTTATATCCCCAACCAGCGTTTATGACATTTATATCCCCAACCACCGTTTATGACACTTATATCCCCATGCAGCACTTACGACACCTGTGCTGACATTTCCGACTTCGGGGTGCTGGATCTCATGATTCAACAAGGCGGCCTCACAAACATGTTTACATCTCTTGCCATTGATATCCCACGGCAGCAGCACAGAACTTAATGGTGTGTAATAATCTTTAGAGAACAAATGTTCCATTAAAAACGAATTTGGAAATTTCTACCTTAACGCTGTAGGAACCTTCAACTCATTTTCTTGTAACTATTAAATGAATTTAAGCCCCATATGTTCACTATATCCACTGCAATATTGTGCAAACAAAACCCTTACGTGATATGGAAGACAGACTTGAGCACAGATTTGGGTTGAGTCTCACAGAGAACCAGTTACGCCCCATGTCCTGAAAAATAAGATTAAAACCATTACACGACAAGCTGCTGCTGCACGCTGCCAAGTGTTACTCCTCGAGCCATTTGCAGTAACTTAATTCACTTCTTCAGAGCTAAAATGAAATGTTAATGCTGATAATAAGCTCACCAACATACTATTTTCATACCTTAGAGCCCTCACAAGGTTGCCCCAGGGAGCACTAAAGGCCAGAGCACACCATGGGGCAGGACAGTGCCCATTGCCAGCCTCACCCCAGGTCTCCCCCATCTGCCAACCACACGGACCTGCTCCTGTCAGTTGAGACTGGAGACAACGCTTGATGCTTTTCAGGGCCCAGTATTTACAACTAAAACAGCTGAGCTTGGAAGGGATACTTGCTTGAACCCACCTGTTTTGTGCTTTGTATGCACAGGGTGGTCACAGCCACATCAGCATGACACTGCAGCTCTTCTGAGCTTGCAATTAACAGCAACATGGATTACAGACACTCCTGCCCATCTCCCCCTACAACCACGGCCCCTACACAGGGAATGGGAGCAGCCTGGGAGAGCACCCACCACTCAGCTACTAATGCTGCAGGGACCACCATCGTTTATTAATCACCTCAAAAAGAGCTGAAATTAAAGAGCAGCCCTTGCTGTGAGATATTCCCAGCTGAACCTCCCTGCTGTGAACTCCATATCCTGTCTGCAGCTCACCTTCACCCAACCTTTCCCATAAGTGCTGTTTCGCCCACACAATCTGACTTCCACTTGCTTATTTTGTATCAGACACCACATCTTCCCCCACCCGTTTCCATCTCCATCTCCTGCCTCACTGTCGGCACACTGGGTTTGGCTTAGCACAGTGTTTATTAAAGCCACCAAGATGGTCATCACACAAGCACACGGGGCTTTTCCATGCTTTCATAACTCGGAACTGTTTTGGATAAGTTTCCCTCGTCTCATACAGCAAAGCTATATGCAGAATGGAAATGAACTGAGCTGCCCTGTGATCCTTTAGGTGAGGAGCCAGTGCAGCTCAGGGTCAGGAGCCCATTTCCCTACTGTTGCTTTTTGATATTTCTCAACAAACTCAAGCAGAGTGGAAGGGCTGCCCGGCCAGAAGGCGACACCCAGCACCTGGCAGCATATGGGAAAGCCTAACCACTGCCTAACCACAGAGAAACATCCGTTCCTTCCCCTCCCCACCCTCTCACAAACAAAAAGCCATCGTTATTTTCAGTTTCAGAGCTCAAGGCAATGTCATTTGCTATTCTTCAGAGGAGTTTGCTGAGAAGTTGCTGCCTTCGAGGGGAAATCTGTTGCTGAGTCTGTACAGCACGCCAAAGTCATTCTCTTGTCCCACTAATGAAGGAGAAAGGGGTTAATGCATCAGCTTAAGTGAAAAGGAGGAAAGCTGAGATCTTCCATGGCCTGTATCACACATGGTCTCATGCGGTCACAGAGCAGAGCTCAGCGCTGCCCTCCGCTCGCTGTGAGGAGCTGCAGCCGCCATCAGGCCTCCCCTCAGCCTGCCTTGCTCTGTGCCCCTCACAGCCCTTGTCCTACAGGCCCTTCCCCATCTCCCCATCCCTCCTTTGGAGGCTCTCAGATAGCGTTAAGTCCTTCCAACATGCACGTAGAGCTCAAGGTGAGAGTCCATGCACTGAGCCTGCAGGAACTGACCCACACCACCACAGCCCTGAGCTCCCAGCATCATCCTCCAGTCATAGGTGCCAAAATGGAGGAGGGCAACATCAACTGCTGTATGCATCCAATGTGTGGATTAATTACTTGATTATCAACATAACTCAGCCCTGTAACACAGCTCGTAAAACTCATCTCCTCTGTGTGGCAGTTTGCTGCCGCCAGGTCTCAGCTCTGTGTAGGAAGGCGGCCATCTCATCACTTTCCCAGCTGCCCGTTTCTGAGCACAGGGCAGCACGTGGAGCGACAAACCTTCAGGCTGGATAGATTTAACATCTGCACAAAGCTGGAGCTCTGAGCACCAGAGGTGGAGGGCACAGCTGAGCACGGCCAGCAGGCAAACCATGGCCATGCAGCACAACCCTCCCCTACATTCAGCCAAGCTTCACATCCCCGCTAACCCAACTGTTCCTGAGCTCATCCCACCCACCTCCTCCAATCTCTCACTGACTCACACAGAACTCAGCCCCAGCAGCCTGTTCATACCTCCAAAAATACACTGAGAGCCCACACGTACAGCACAGCCGGAGCAGCACACCCAGAGCCCAGCTGTCCGCAGCCCAGCCAAACCAGGCCTCGCAAAGCACAGGCCCTGATGCAAATAGATTCCCCAAATGAGAAAGTTTCACCACCTTCCCAAAATAGGAGGGAGGTGCTGGAAATCCCCTCGGCACGGCTATATCCCAGCTCTCAGAGCGTGGTTTGGAAACGTACACAAGTGCACAAGAACCTTTGTGCAGAGAAGAATAAGGGACACAATCAAGAACTCATATGAGCAATCGTGAGTCCTTCCCATGGAGGGCACTGCTGCTATCAGGTCCTCCCAGCGCCACTGATTCACATCCTCAGAAAGCACCGTTTGGGCAGTAAACCACTAACTGCCTTTTTTTTCCCTCTCTCTCCAAACAAAAAAGCCAAACACACGCAGGAACCTTCCAATGCAGGAAGCGGATTGCTGACAAGCACTTCCCACGCACCCTCTGGGCAGTAACTCCACCAAGGCAGTGAGGGAAGGCTCCATCGGCCACGTGTGATGCTTCAGAGCCCTACACAACCCCCCCACCCCCATGGTAAGCCCACCCTTCACTGCTTGACCACCTGCCCAGGATGCTGCAGAACAACCTGCCTGGGAACAGCTGCTCTTCCTTGGGTTTAAAAGGGAGCGCTCAGCGTAAGCATTCTGTGTCATTAGTAGGTCCTAAACAGCTTTTGCAGAGTTAATCTTCATTATAACTCCCTCGGACAGGCCGGTAAACCCTTAGCAAGCACACTGCTGTGGCCAGGGTCGTATAAATATCCAGACACACACAGATACCAGCCCGGGGATTAAATTCACCTCCGGTTTGTTTTCCTCCCCTCCAAGGAAGACTTGGCAAGCAGGGGAAGCCTGCCTCGTTATTTCAGGAGTTATGTGCTACTGACTTACAGAGGTGAGAAATCACAGCCTTCCTGCTGCAGGAGCTGGCGCGGGGCTTTCCACAAATAAACCTTCTCAGCATGTTTTTCTGCAAGAGAAGCCAAGCTACCATGGGCGCTCAGCCCTGCCTAGAGGCAGGCACGAGTTCCTTATATTCCCCATTCAACCAACACGGGGATTTTTGCCTTTATTTCCTGGTGATGGCAGAGGTTGGTGGGTTTTTTTTGGAGCAGATTTCAGAGCACACGCACCATCTTCCCAGGGCAGCCCTGCACACATTGCGAACAGATGGCTCGCGTGGCAGCGCGCATTACAAGTGATGGAGCACCAGCCTCCAGCCTGCTAATGCAGGGAGACTGAAGATGTAATAAACCCACCCAGCACCAGGTTTCCTACTCTAAGCACAACAGCACTCTCCTTCCCTCCCATTTGTGTTTTCCAGAGATCCCTTTCACCACAAAGCCTCAGCAGGTCCAGAAGGGTCAATTGTGGGGCAAACCTGAGTGAAGTTGAAGGCCAAGCAGCCTGAAGAACACAGAGCTTCAAATTCAACAGACACCATCCCAGACCTCACAGAGCACAGCTCTGCACTGCACAAAGCAGCTGGAGGTGAAGGGCATCCTGCATCCCACCTGGAAATGGAGCACCCACCTGGGCAGAGCTCCATGCATCCCAGCCATCCAAAGGAAGGAGCACAGCAGCACCCACAGCACCTGCACTCCTCGGGGCACAACCCCGCCTTACCAACAAGCTCCCGTCGTGGGCCTCATTCTGAAGAAGAGGACAGGCTGACGCCTGAGGACTTGATGGGTATCTGCAGATTATTAATCATCTGCAGATCCCAGTGGAAAGACAGCTTTAAAACACCCTCCTGCCTCCCCGTTTTGGCAGAGGGACAAACATTAATTCCTCATCTCATGCTCTGCCTGCCAAAGTTGTATTAGGGCTCGCACACACGCACAGAGCTCCCTCACCCCAGGCACACTCACAATTAATAAATTACATTAGCAGCAGCAACAGGCACAACTGCCCTTGGGAGATGCTGCTCTGCCCTGCCCACGATCCACATTCAATTGTATGCCCATCTCTCCTCCCCGTGCTCTGCAGACATGTAGTCAGGAGCCGATCAAAGGGAAAATAACTGCAAAACCATCTCACCAATTGGCTTTTAACTCATTTACCTACACAAGCGCTAAGGAAGGGGCCTGAAGTGACACTGAGCCACCCTGTAGGCTCGTGAGTGCCATTCCTGCAGCTGGGCTCACCCTTTTGGCAAGGACAGCAGTTGAAGGGTGAGAAAAAGCAGGCTTATGGAAGAACACCCGCCGCTGAGCTGTTCCCATACACTTGCTTACCTTTTTAGGTGGTGGAGCTGTACAGATGAAGGCTGCAGGAAGGCTTTTTTAGTCAACGTGCTCCCAAAAGAACAACACATAATTCTGTTATGAAAAGCACTTTTGAAGACCACTCATAAAAGAGCATTTGATTTCATGCAAGTACCAGCCTGCAGTACCCGTGATGTCCCTGTGCACGCTGCCAACACACATTATCATATTCACGTGGGGATGCCTGCGAGTCGCAGCACAGGCCATGGGGCTTTTTAGTGAGGATCTGGACTCTCTTCAACCGACCAGCCTGGGAAACCTGTGCTTTGGAGCAGAACGAGCTCACGTCTAGCTCTGCATTACAGCTACTGAGCTGCAAGGCAAGGACTATTCCCCCAACAATCACCAATGCAGAAGATCCCAGCACAGCAGGACGGCAGCTGAGCAAGCAACCAAGACCCCCCAGATCCCAACACTGCTTCTGTTCATCGCTTCTCAGCTCCCCACTCTGCTTCCAGGTGAGATTGCCATCCAGATACACACTTCTGCCAAACTCTCTTCTACCTGCAGTCAGCCTCAGCTCCCTCCCTGCTGCAAACAGCTTTGCAGAACTCATTTCTCTTCATCATTTAACTACAGGCTTCCTGGCTTTTCTCTCGCCGCCCACTGCAATAATGCACATCTACCAGACTGGAAGGAGAAAAAAACATGAAAGCTCTGGCCTGGCAGGAAACGCCAAGATGCATTTTTCAGTCTTTCAGCTCCAGAAATCACCAAATCCTCCTATTGTCTCTCAGCACAACATTTCGGGCACCTTGCTCTGCATGCATGAGGTTTTACACCAAAAGGGAACTTACACAACCCATTTCAGCCCCTACTGCTCACCCACTGCTGCTCCATCCAAAGGTGACAGTCAAAGACAACCACTGAAAGATTATTTCAACCCCATCTTCATATTTAGCACAGACTGATGCAAAATGTGATCTTGCCAAGAATTACAGCTTCGGTTCCCCTTTGTTACTCACAAAGACTCTGCTTGTTCAGTTCCTCCCCTTTGGAAGCTGATGAAGAAAGACTGGAAGAACAATATTTCCAGTTCATAGGCTGCTCTCAGCCTTCTCAAAGAAAGGAGTCACACAAGGTTAAAATCACTTCCCTGTGCATAGTTTAGGCACCGTGCTAACAATTAACCACGACTTTCTTTGCAGATCTTGGCCAAGCTGCCCCTACCCCTCCATGTCCCACCTGCAGGGTGAGATGAAGCAGTGAGATCCATGGCTACACCACTGGTGCTGCTCCAGCCTTAAGATCCTCCGCAGATGAGACCCGGAGACTCTGGGACCACCAAGAAGAGCCCCCACCCTGGGGGCAGACATGGAGGAAGGCTGGCTGTGCCGTTAGTCATCACAAACTAGAGGTCTGGGAAGACTCAGACCTCTGAACCATTTAATCCAGTGAGAATCAGTGTCATTTGCAGAGTTAGCTGGAACGGGTCCACATTGAGGACACGGGTCCTGTTTCAACACCGGCCTCCCGCACCACTGCTAATTTTAGTTTTTGTTCCTTAATGCATGTGCTATGGCCAAAGGGAGCGTGGGGCAGATAGCAGCTCATCAGAGGATGAACACGAGCAAAAGGCCCCACCACAACTGCTGGGTCACAAGTGCATCACAGCTACTTCAGATACTGGGTAGTGAGTGCCCCGGGAACAGGCAGGGCTTTGGGCCTGTTTACCTGTCAGAACAGCAACAATAAATGGGCAGAAATATATATATGTATTTTTTTCTGACATGCTGCAGCTCCTGCACGTGGATAAACCCACTGGGATGGGTCTGCTCCAGCAGCACTGCCCTCACCATGGCACACCCAGCTTGCAGGAATCGAGCCCCAGAGCTTCCAAGGAGGACAAAGCCCATAGGTGAGCTGTGCTGGCCTCCCATGGCTGCAATGGGACACCTCCACCAGCACGGCTCCTCTGCGCCAGGCCTGGCACCTGCATCGCAGCAGCTCTTCCCTTTCAAAGGTTAAAGCTGTTTGCTGAAAGGATTAGGAGGGAGGAGATGGTCAACGAGGAGGAAGCAGAGGAGAAACCGTGCGCAATTGTCACGTAGCTGCTCCACTGTGACAATCGGTGCCCTGACATCTTGTTGGCTCAGCCTGTGGGAACAACCCATGGAGGCTGAGGAGGCCTCATGGCAGCCCACAGAGCCCGTCCCAAGGCACAGAGGGGCAGCACAGAGCTCTGCTCTCTGTGACAAGGCCTGAGGGACAGCACGGAGCTGCGGCAGGGGAGGGTTGGCTGGGGTAGGGAAAAGAGGGTGTTGGGACACTGCTCTCTGACATTGGGTGTGGGTGATGTGCAGCCAGGAGTGGGACTAAGGGATCCTGGGGGGATCTCTATGAATTGCTGGGTTTTTTTAATGACTCTACCAACCCAACTCATAGGAAAAGAGGCCGTGCAAACGCCCATAACCTGTCAGCACCACAGCCCAAGGTTTCACTGTCAGCCCACAGAGATGATTTAAAGCCCAATTGGCTGCCCCATACAACCCCAGTGTGACCACAAACCAAGCCAACAATTTGGGAGATGTATGGAGGCTTTGTGCTGGCTGCCCACCATGGAGGAATTGGCACCAGCAGCACGGCAGGGCAAAGATCTCCTCTCTGCAAGAGCCTGAAGTTAGTTCTGGGCTACATCCTCATCCAACACGCTGCCTCAGGATACAGCCCACAAAGCACAACGTGGGGACAAGCAGAAAGCTGAGCTGTGAGGCTTCACTCTGCAGCATGGTCAGCTGCTCTGAAAATAACAGTCAGTTCTGCTATTTCACTACGTTTTCTCTCATTTCAAGCAAATGGGGTCTTAAGAACCAGACATGTCAACACAAAACCCCAAGAGGGATTTCTGTATCACTGTGGAGAAGAACAGTTTACGTGCTTGACGCAGCAGATTAACACAACCAAGTAAGAACTAATGAGCAAGGCTGTCCCAGCTAAACAGCGTGATTTAGGCAACATTAGAGCTGCCCTTAGAGCAAGACAAAGCATTAATTGGTGTGTGCTCATTTTGCCTTTGCAGCAACAAGTTCAGCTGAGGACATTCAGTGGTGGGAGCAGGTCATGAAGCCAGCTGGGCAAGCAGGCACCAGCATGACTGGCCAGAACTGCCTGACCAGAGCTCTGAGCAACGGGGAATGTGCCTCCAGGCTGCAGGGGCTCCATCAGATACTGGGCCAGCTCATTAACTGAGCGCTGCTTCTGCACTTACATCGGCTTATCGGCCAAGACAGGGAGAAAGCTTTGCAAACACACGATGGATTTGATGCATTAGCTGAACTCAGCTGTTAAAGCACGAGAGAAGAGACGTTATGGGAGGCAAAGGATGACCCAGGAATTAAATAGTCCTCCAAAGGGTGACAGAATCTAGGAGGAGGGGTTACATCTGAGCAGTTGTACATGGCCACGTTACTCACCACCTATCAGCCTATCTTATCTGCATGGTTTAACCTGAATCATCCTCAGTGAACAAACGAGCCCTACCCAAAGGCAGCTCTAACATTGCTGCAGAAGGACCAGCTGTAGTGCAGACATGCCAGAAGGCATCCAAAACACCAGGCCCTCGATGGCATCACTCCCTGAGCTGTACAGAACAAACCTTTGCTTTGAGAGACAGCATTCACCGCTAAGAAAAGGAAGGAGAAATCCAACCAACTCGGGGAACTGGGAATGAGGGACTTGGGAGAAACAAGAAAAGGAAAATGAAGAGAAAGAAGAAACAATTTGGGTTAGTAACAGCCAGTACCTTCTGGCCAATGAACCGTGGCTGAAGCAATGAAGCTTGGTATTTCCCAAAGCACACACAAATAAAAGGTGTTACAAAAGGTTCTCTGACCCTGTTGTGGATCACTTGGCACAGCCCCAGGGAACACACTTTGGGTACTACTGACTCTGGGGACAAAGGAGTGCAGATCTTACAGGAAAAAGTTGTTAGAACTCAATGCAAGAGGAAAAAACCACCCTGGAGAAACAGCTCCTCAAGAACTGGAGAGTTAAAAGGAAGCCAACAAAAAGCACAAACAAGAGAAGGCACAAAGCTAATTCCAACATGACTTTACTGGTTCTATAAATGCATTAATGAAGGCAAACAAAGCGTAGCTCCGTTAATCAGCAGGAAGGAGAACAGAGAACATAACAAGACGCCCTACTCAAAGCCTTCTTTGCTTTGTACTTAAGCACTCAAGGATGACTTTCATCAAGCACTGATCTCTTAAACCTTTAAATCTGTATTTTCCAATCTGTTCTCTGCTTGGGTCCCTTGCTGAAAGGGCTTTCCTAAAGTTAACTATGGAGGGATCTTTGTTACTCCTCAGTCTGTCTCTGCAAGATAAGGGGGAAACATTTGTCACCGTGGCTTTGTGGAGGTAGAACCACACATCCTGCTGGGGAGAGCACTGGAACACCATGCTCAGACAGGCTGCTCGTGTTCATGACATTCTCATAACAAGGATCTTTTTCTCTCATAGAGTGGTCAGGCACTGGAATGGCTGCCCAGGGAGGTGCTGGAGTCGCCATCACTGGCAGTGTTCAAAAAGTGTCTGGATAGGGAGCTAGGAGCTATGGGTTAGGGGTTTGCTGTAGGCATGGTAAAGGGAGGACGGCTGGACTAGATGCTCTTATAGGTCCTTTCCAACCTTGTGATTCTATGACTGTTTTATCACTGACCTTTACGAATCCCTATTTATGACCACAGCTGCTCGTCTTTACATCTCATTGAAAAGCATATAGCAAGTCATCCTCCAAAATAGAATAGAATAGAAAACACGAGGGAAGCAGCACCTCCAAGATCTCACAACATGCAGCACTGCGCCCTATGGCTGTTAAGGATAACTCTGCTCACACCAGCAAGAAAAAAGGGCTGGGGAAAGACGCCAGCATTCGGGATTTAGGGCTTTGACTGAGGTGCTGCCAACAGGCAGAGGGATGACTCAGCCTTCCAGAAACAGAAGTGGTGAAGGAAAAAGGACAGCACAAAAGATAATCAGATGCATGCCTGAATCACTAAGAAGATAAGGATGGAGAAAAACAGAAGAGCAATGGAAAGGGTGAGATCAATTAAAAACGAATGAAGTCTTCTTTTGAGATCCTCTAACGAAGAGCAGAAGCAGGAGAGGAGTTGAAGAGAGCAAGTGATGTTTCCTTCATTATTAATTCCTCCTGGAACAGGAGATAAGCCAACAGAACGGGGACAGGCAGAAGCCAAGAACCAGCTGAGGAACTGGCGCTCTGTGTTTTGCCCGTACCATGAAACCCAGCATGCCAGAAAAGCAGCCAGGAGCCAGGCATGGGACGGCCCACCCAAAGCACCACGAGATCTGCTGCAGCACAAGGAGAGAACACTGCTCCCAAACCTGCTGCTAAAGCCCCAGGTGGTTGCTGCTCACCGTGCCCGTTGCAGTAGTAGATCCATTTCTCCCTGTTCTGCGTGGGGGTGGTGGATTTTTTCATTATAGCTTTCTCCACAATGGCACTGGGATCTTGCCTCGGCCCCTTCTTCAGAGTCCGTGAGCTCTTCCTGACGCTGCAGACGACGATGACCACCAGGACCAGCAGCAGGAAGAGGACGATCATCCAGGGCAAGTGTTCATTGATATCGAAGTGCTGGTGGACGCTGGGCGGCCCCCTCCTGGGCGGCCTGTAGGGGATGCTGGATTTCTCACCCCCGGCCATCTCCTGCGCCGGCTGCTTGCCCATGGCTTGGCTGGTGTGCTTGTGCCGGTAGCTCTGTGCCTGCCCAGCGGTGCCGGCGCTGGAGAGGCTCCCAGGGGCACCAGCCGTGCCGTTGGCAGAGGTGTCATTGTAGTCAGCTGTTGGCTCTGCCGTGCCATTGGGAACACGAGGCACCGGAGAGGAGCTGAGATCAAAAACTGAAGAGTTCAGACCTGCAAGAGAAAAGGAGCGGTCAGTGTCGCAGCTCTTCAGGCGATAGGGACCATAGTCTTGGCCCTCTCTGGACACTGGCCTGAAGACCAAAACCCAACGAGAGGCAATGAGAAAGGGAAGAGGTGAAACTGAAGTTCAGGTCTATGACAGACAGCAATGTTACAGAGTCGGGTTCAACACCAAGTTGCCCTTTGCTGGTTAACACCAGTGGCAGCTCCTTCACAAAACTGAGCGATGCTCTGAGTCACTTTGTGTTTGATCCTAATTCAAGGATTCAATTCCAGTCCTTGGAAGATCTGCACCTTGGAGGCAGCTGGCTTTCCTTTCCTAGCTTATGAACAATACTTTAATCATGGACAATCTGGTGCTTGGGCTAGAAACACAAAAGAACACAGAGGCTTATGGTATCTCTCCATTAATCTAAAGAAGCACAAATGTATCCATGCTGTAAGCAGGCATGAGTGCTTCAACATCCAAACAGGTTTCTGAAGGGACAGAAACAACCCAACTCCTGAGAGCCTCTTTCCCACCTTCATTGAGCTGTCTTACCAACACGCAGCTCCCACATCCCAGCCAGCCTGATGAGAAGAAGAGCTGCTGCAGCAGAAACAAGAGCCTGCTCTGGAAACTTGGCTTTTAAAAACCATGTCTCATCCCAGCTGAGCCAAAGCGTGGGTGTAGCCATCTGCAACGCGATTTGTCTCTGACTCGGTTACCCAAAACACTCTGACCAGTGTACAAACAGGGAAACCACTAACTTCTATCTAATTGTCTACAGCTGATAGCAAAGTTCAGGGAACCCTCCCTACCTCTCCCAGTGACGCACCGACATCAAACTGAGCTTTGAGTCCTAACAAGTGAGAAGCAATGGCACCCACCACCGTCAACACTTCCTCAGGTGTAAAGGGCATCAGAAGTTGTATTTTGTTGTTGAAGTGCAACATATCAGACACCATAAGATGTGGTGAGCACCACCTCAAGAAGAGCCCTACAGCACCTCTACAGCCAGCCATGGCTACAGCAGCGCTGCTGAACACAACAGCACGCTGCCCTCGGGGTCTCTGGGTGGTCACCTATCTGTGCACAGACAAGATGAAGACTACAGGGATCTGTCACTTCTAATTAAGTGAGAGAATGGGGAATTCAAGTCAGTTTGCCCCATCAGTGATAAGGAATGAAAGTCCCAGTGGTTAAAGAAAAGAAGTTAATAAGCACAGCCCAGGTTCCTAGAGCCCTGTTCTAGCAACGGTTCTCATTCAAGCCAATACAGTGACACAACACAGGGTAAAAGGAACCAGGGAAAGCGCGGGCACAAAAGCAACAAACCCAGCAGGAAAGCAGGCCGGGGTAGAGCAGCTTTCCTCTCCTTGCTGGGGTTTCTCTGCTGCACTCACTCTGCTCACGTTTGCCACAAACACAAAGACCTGTGCCAGCACAACACACAGATGGGAAAAGCAGCTGGGAACACGCTGTCCTTTCAATCCAAAGAGCAGGACAGCCAGAAGTCCAGTCATCAGCAAAGGCTCGGGAAAAACATTATTAAACGCAGTTTAACACAAGCAATGCTAACCTGATGTACTCCACAGCTGTGTTCTGGCCAAAAAGCAAAAGCAACACCCACACTGTGGATCAGGTTGCCCTTCTACAGCCTAAAAACAACCATGACCGAGGCAGGAACGCTGCCCCGTGAGCAACAACACAGCTGGATTTCAATGGGGGACTTTACCTTTGGGAAGGGAAGTGGTTGGTGGAGCTTTGTAGGTCTCTCCATCCGCTTCTGCATTGGATGAAGTCAGAGATGTGTTTGGAAGAGATGCCGGGGAGCCACAGACGTTGTCGCTTTCCTTCGTCCCCGGTTTCACGACCACCATGTTTTTCCCGAAGCAGTCCGTGTAGGTTTTGCACTTCATCACACTGGAAGGCACATCAGAATAAGTCCCCCGAGGGCACGGCTTGCACCTCACGTCTTCGGTCTCGGTTCCTTTCTTGCGGACGCCCCAGCCGACCGGGCACACCGTGTAAGGGACGCAGGTATCGTTAATCTGAAACGTACCCGACAGGCAGGTGCACTCACGGTCGGTCAAGGCAGTGCAATGAGTTTTCTCAATCATTGGCAGTTCACAGGGTTTTCTGCATGGGTGGCACCGCTCTATGCCGTTCTCGTGCTTAGTAAAGGTCCCATCCGGACAAGGGCTGCACTCCCTTAAGGTGCTCTGTGTGCAGTGCTTGGACACGTAGGTTCCCGCGGGGCATTTGTCGCAGACCAGCTCCTGGTTGGTGGCTCGGTCCAGGTGCAGGTACTTGCCAGCAGGGAGGCTCACGGCGTTCTGCTCCGAGGTCAGCTTGGGCTGAGCGTCAGCGGTGCCAAGGAACACGAGCAACTGAAAGACAGGAGTCAAACATCAGTCAGAGCAGAACGCGGCTGGAGCCC
This sequence comes from Coturnix japonica, assembly GCF_054131305.1. NCBI lineage: Eukaryota > Metazoa > Chordata > Aves > Galliformes > Phasianidae > Coturnix > Coturnix japonica. Next base: position 103,536,550 of record NC_140665.1, read on the forward strand.
GCGGCCAAATACCTTCAACACCCCATACGGGATATCCCAGTGCTGTGAGACCGCAGGGCAGGTCCTGCACCACGTCAGGGTGGGATGCTGGAGCACATTCTGGCTGCTCCACCTGCACCCGGACACAGAGATGGCTACCGGGGCACTGCAAACCAGCTGCAACTCCTTAAACACAATACCACGCTTCTCAGAGAGACTGTGCATCATTTACTCTGCAGGCTGCCAGGGCAGCGAGCGCTGCCATCTCAACAAACAGCCTGCACTGAGAGCGCTCAGAGCAGCTCCGCATTTCAAGGCTGAGAGGTCCCCGCAGGAGCCAGGAGAGCAGCACCCATGCAGGTGGCAGCACTGACCCATGAAGCTGCCTTCCTCTGAGCATTAAGCAGCACTTGTTCCAACATCTGCCTTTTTAAATAACACAAAACAGGTCCAAACCTGGGCTGGCACATGACTTCTCAGCCCTCCTACCCTGGCACAGCCCACGTGCCTCTATGCAAGCTGCCCGGCCCTCAGGGGCTCTGCTTCCACCATAGCCACAGACTGGTTGGGGTTGGAAGGGGCCTCAGAGCTCACCCAGTTCCACCCCCTGCTGTGGTTCAGTGGAACCACAGCCCGGCCTGGAGCACCTCCAGGGACTGACACCCACATCTTCCCTGGGCAGCCTGTGCCAGGGCCCCACCGCTCAAAACCAGCCTTAATTGCAACAGGAAAAGAAAATACGACACTATTCTTAAGCTCTCATAGGGGCTCTGCTGTAACTTAGTTCCTCGTTGCATCAGATGCAGGTAAAAGGTGTTGAGCTCTGGACACCCGACGGCAGCCAGCTGGGCTCACCAGTACCTACATCCAGCCCCATGGTTTGATTCCCTCAGCCCTGTGTGCTGACACCAACAGGCTGCTCCATCCCCAAGGGACGCAAACAGGAGCTCTGCTTCCTCCAGGAGAGCTCTGCACTGCAGAACAGCACCAGCTATGCCCGCAGCAGCAACAGACAGAGAACAAAAGGCAGCTCCAGAGCAGCTGCCCCAGCCTTACTCAGCACACAAAGCAGCTGGAGATGCATTTCTAAGCAGCAGCAGGCTGGGAAAGAGGAACGAGTTAACGTTACCTTGGATTTCCAAGGGTGATTTCTTACCCTGAGGGCACACAGACCACAGACCCCAATGCCTGTCAGAGGAGCAGTCACAGCCATCAATCACCTTGCTGGGCTGCACAGGACCTTGCTTTTGCTCCGCTCCATAGCGGGGCTATCAGCCAGCAGGAATACATTAAACAAGAGCCTCCACCACCATGACTCTGCAGAACACATGGCAGCAGAGCTGCACGCCGCGCCGCGTCATTTTTGGTGCAGTCTCCGTCTTCCTGGAAAACACAGAGCCCAGCAGGGCCGTCCTGTTCCACCTGCTACATAACGCACGGCCCTACAGGACGCTCCAGGTCTGCATTATCTCCCCGAGGCAGCAATCACACAGACAGCGGCAGACGGGCCTGCAGGAGCTGACAAGGAGCCTGCGGCGGCCAGGCCAATTACAGCACCAAGAATTAAAACAAAGAGCGAGGCTCCCTCCGTGCCTCCCCAAGATCTGATTGCACAAAGCGCTACAGGAACCTGCCACCCCGAGCTCCATGACACAGCGCTGAATTAGCAAACCAGATGCAACAGGATCCAGCTCGCAGGGCGTGCTGCTGCCCTGCAAGGGGACACCAGCACATGGATCACCCTGCCATGGGACAGCAGCTCCAGGCACAGGCACCTACACACCTACACACTGCATTGACACAGCAACTGTGCAGCTTTGATGTGGAACGGTGCTCCTGCTCCCTAAAAATAAGCCCTGCTGAGATATGGAGGCTGGCGCTGCTTGTGGCTCCGACAGCAGCAGGATGAGATGGGCAGCAGGAGGAGGAGGACGTCTGCCAGCCACATCTACCATCCTCTGCAGCTGCTCCTGGGGATGATGCACACAGCTTCAGAGGCAGAAGCACCAGCAGAAGGAAGGGAGCCCTGCCTGCCATCAGACTCTGGTTCATTACTCCAATACCAGAGGAAGAGCACACAGTAACAGCCCACAGCAGTAACACAGCCCACAGTGCGGCTCTTCACACCCAAGCGGCTCTGGACACCCAGCCCAAAGGCTCCCAGGTCCCACCCAGCTCAGCACCCACATGGCTGCCCTCCTGGTCCAACCCATCGAACACATGGAGGGCTCCCATGGGAAGCAGCCAGCCCTGGAGCCGGGAGATGACACAGGCATGACCCACCTTACAAGGAGCTGGATGAGTCAGTCCTAATGCTCACTATCAATGCAGCACTGCTGTCATCCCACACATTGCATCCACACATCCCAACTAGCAATGTGAACTCAGTAGTTAGAACTGACCCAAGAGCAAGTACACAGGATGCAGGGGCTGCCCCATCCCTGCAGGCACCCGAGGCCACGGATGGGCCTGAGCTGGGGGTGGCACTGAGGGCCATCACATCATCAGCTGCTCAGTGACCATTGCTGAGCGATATCCGTGAGGTTCCCTGCAGCAGCGGCCTGGCACAGCATCTCTGCAAGGGGGAAAACCACAGCAGGAGCAGCACCGCAGAGCGAGGCCGAGTGTGACGGTAACTCAGCGACACCAGGAGCCCGTCTGCGGCCCAAAGGAGCCGGTACTGACTGCTGGGACCGGCCGTATCGCCATGACAAGCAGCTCCTGCTCCTGCCGGTCTGTGGGTAACCACATCAGGTGCCACATCAGCAGCCGGGCAGCTCGGCAGGGCAGCGCTCCTGCAGCACTGCGGCTCACGGCGCTGCCACGGCATCCCCAGGGGCAGCCAGAGTCCTGATCTGTGCCCGGAGCGGGGAGGGGAGAGGAGAGGAGAGGAGAGGGAAGGGAGGCTTCGGGCTGTGCCTGAGCCCAGCCCCGCACAGCCGTGCCCGCAGGAGCCGACGCGCTGCCGTTATTACACAACCCGCCGCACCGCAGCGATGGCCGAGCCTCCATCAGGACCCCAATGCCCCCAGCACGGCGGGTTCCGGCCTCGAGAGCTGATCCGGGAGCTGAACCCCGGGATACAGAGCGTGGGGGCGGGGGGCGACAAACAGAGCAGCGATAACGGGAAATAAAGGAACCGGGAGTGCGGCAGCATCCCTGGAACCGCCAGGAAGGAGATGCGGCCCCGCAGGGACACGGAAACCCCAACATAACCCCAACCCCATTATAACCTTAACCCCAACCTTAACCCCAACCCCGACCTTACCCCCAGCCCAGCCCGTCCCGCCGGCACTGCTCACCGTGATGACTGCGGGCAGCACGGCAGCCCCCATGTTGGCCGGGGCCGCCGCAGCGAGCGGGGCGCTGCCCGGTCAGCGCTGTCCGTCCCTCATAGGGCGCTGTACCGGCGCTGCGGGGCCGGCGGCGGCGGCTGCCCGCGGCGGCGGGAGCCCATGGCCGGGCCGGGATGGCCCTGCCGGGATGGCCCTGCCGCCAACCCGCCCGGAACACCTGCATCAGGCGGCACGGGGAGGGGCCGCCTTGTGGCGTCACTGCGGAGCGGGACAGAACGGCGGCCCCTGGCGGAGAGATGGGAGAAGGGAAGGATGTGGGAGAGCTCGTGTGGGCAGCCAGTGCTTGGGGGGAGTAAGTGAACAGGAGGGGAACGGCTGTGTGTGAGGGTGGGAGTGATGGGACAAGGGGAATGGTTTGAAACTGAGACAGGGCAGGTTCAGGTTGGATCTGAGGAGGAAGTTTTTCCCCCAGAGGGTGGTGACGCACTGGCACAGGTTGCCCAAGGAGGCTGTGGATGCCCCATCCCTGCAGGCATTCAAGGCCAGGCTGGATGTGGCTCTGGGCAGCCTGGGCTGCTGGTTGGTGACCCTGCACACAGCAGGGGGTTGGGATGGATGAGCACTGTGGGCCTTTGTGACACAGGCCGTGCTGTGACTCTAGGTCACACTGCTCAGGCCGGATCGGGCCGTCTGCTCCAGAAAGTGCTGATGGAATCCTCCTCTCAATGCACCGCTGCTTTTCTGCAGCTGTGGCAGAAAAAGAGAGAAGTGTGTGACCAAGCTCAGTTTCACGTTCAGTGTTTCTGGTGGTTCCAGGAGTTCCTCCTCCCTTCGGTTCCTTTTTCCCCTCGTGCCACCCCACGAGTCCTGCAGACGCAGCCGGTCACGGGCTGTGGGATCAGCCCGGTCACCAAACTGCTGACTGGAGCAGTACCAGGGGGGTGTTTTTAATCACAGCCAGCAAATCTCACTGCTCTTATTCACCAGAGACCAGTGGGTCTTTACTGAGGTGGGGCTGGGGGTTGGGAGGTGACGGAGTGATGCCCACCAACCTGCTTGGCCACCAGCAGCCATCTTGTCTGAGGCTGCAGAGAAGATGGCTTCCTTCTTTCCTGTGAAGAAAAGCCAATGGTTGTGTATGTCTTCATCTCCCCTTTACAATGAGGGCAGGCAGCCCAACGGGGCACATGGAAGTGACTGCAGGACTTTCTCATTCTCTGTATGTGCACCGTCACTTTCACATCCCCCTTAGAAAACTTCTGTGTTCTGGGGCTTTTAGAGGAAAATCACCCGTGTGAGAAAAGCTGCTTTTCCAAATTCCTGTACAAACCACATCCAGCACTTTAGTAAACACAGATCAGGAAGTGAAGGCAGCAGAGCCCATGGGCTCAGCCTGGGCGAGGGCAGGAAGAACGTGGGTGGGATTCCTCACCCTTCTGGTCCTTATGATGATCTCTGGGGAATGGGAAGGGAAACGTCTGCCAAGAGCAGCTGCGCCCAGAGGGAGTGTATATCACACACATAGAGATATACATGTACATGTATATCACACACATATAGACATACATGTACATGTACATCACACACATATAGACATACATATACATGTATATCACACACATATAGACATACATGTACATGTACATCACACACATATAGACATACATTTACATACACACACATATAGACATACATATACATGTACATACACACACATATATAAAGACACTGAGCGTGCAGGCTGTCCTGGCACAGAGATAAAGCAGCCGAGGGCTCTCAGCACCTCCAGCCCAGCCGGCTCAGCACATTTTGTTTTGCTTTTTCCCTCGAGTGAGATGTGAACACCACATGTGCAGCTCTGGGGTATTTCTGGAGCCCCACGAGGATGTCGCTTCCCGAGTGACCCTGCTTAGCTGCACCCAGCGGGGTGGGATGTGATGCTGAGTGACCACAAACAGTTGCAGCTTAAAGGCTGCAGTGTTGCTCCCATTTAGCAGTGAGGAAATTCATGTGTCCCCAGAGACTTTATCCTCAGTACAGAGTAAGGACAGAACTAACTGCAGATCTCGGTACCACCGGTCAGCATCGTGCAGCCAGGGTCTGCCACCAGCCTTCAAGAAGAGCTTTGTTCTCTGCGTTCTTATGGCAGTTTGATCAACACAGATGTGGTGAATCACTGCTTTGATGTGTTTGGCCAACAGTTTGATATTGTGCCTCCCTTCTGTCTTTCTCCACTCATGAACTAGCCGTGCTTCTCTGAAAGGAAGAGAAGCAAGGGGAACAGATAGTACAACAATAAATGTACCCCAGCCCAATTGTGCAGAGTAAGGCTCAGCTCTCCCTTTCTCTTTGCTTTTCCAGGGCTCATAGGATAGCTGGCTACTTCTTCCATCTCCAGCCTTCTAATGACCTCAGCTCTCACTGGGGTCAGGTCTCAGGTTATGCATGTGTTTATCCTGGGCAGCAGGAGGCTGTGGATGCCCCATCCCTGCAGGCATTCAAGGCCAGGCTGGATGTGGCTCTGGGCAGCCTGGGCTGCTGGTTGGTGACCCTGCACACAGCAGGGGCTGGAGCTGGATGAGCACTGTGGGCCTTTGCAACCCGGACCATCCTGTGATGCTGTGATTCTGTGACTCTATGATCCTATGACCACATGTCCATCTGTCCATTCATCCAACCATCCAGCCATTCAATGCCCCATTCATCCAGCTGTCCAACCAAGCAACAAGCCAAGCAGCCAGCCCATTATCCCACAGCGTGCCCAGAGCTGGTGCTGCCCCGTCCTGCACACAGCCAAGGCCAGGGGACGGGGCTCTGAGCACTGAGGAGCTGTGCTGTCCCTGTGCACTGCAGGGTGCACTGATGGCCTGCGGGGTCCCTGCCTGCTCAAACCCTCCTGTGGTCCTATGACTCTATGGTGATGTGGCGCAGCAAAGGGACGAGCTGTTCCGCTGCACATTATTGTTACCAGATGAGCAGGGGACTGTTACAATCCCTGGTTTGGATAATCACATGCTGACTGCAGCAGAGGGTGGAGGTCTGCACTGCTCATCCCTTGCTGTGCTGGGGGAGCACACGCAGCCTCTGTGCCCTCCTGCAAGGCTTTGTTCCTGGGGCTGACGTTCAGCATCCCGGACATGATGACATATCCCACCCCCTCATGGTGTCCTGCTTTGTTTGGAGCTGCTTCTGATGCCCAGAACAATGTGCTGTGGTTGGAGTCACAAGCTGGGGGTGCCTGGGACAGAACCAAGCAGTTCCTGCTCCCCCTCTTCCTCCCTCTGCTCTCACTGGGGGAGAGGCACCTCCTGGCCTCCTGGTAGCTGTGGGTTTCGTGGTGGTCCACAGCCAGGGGCAATGAGCAGCCACCAACCTCCTGCTCATAGACTAGAGAGCCAGTGCTTGGCACCAGCTCTGCCTCAGGTGTGTGGTGTGGGCATGCAATGCCCGTAGGCACTGTATCTATTCTCAGGTGACAAGTGATAGGGCAAAAGGAAACGGCCTCAGGTTGCACCAGAGAAAGTTCAGGTTGTGCATTAGGAAGAATTACTTCATGGTGGCTGGGCTCCGAACAGGGGAAGTGTCAGCGCTCTCCCCTGGAGGTACAGCGGAGACGTGTGGTTGTGGTGCTTAGGGATGTGGTTTGGTCACGGATTTGGTAGTGTCAGTGGTTGGACTTGATGATCTTGTGAGTCTGTTCCAACCTAAATGATGTGATGATTCTAAGAGGATCACAGGGTCAGTTCACTACTAGGAACTCTACCTATGGAGGTCTGCAGCCCAACTCCTGACTGAGCAGAGCTGCCTTGGGGGTCAGCACAGGAGGAGGCAGCACAGGCTCTATCAGTGCTGGACCTGTTCTCGTGGTGGAAGTATTTTTCAACATATCCAGTCCAGAACTCCCTTATATTCACTTCTGACTGCAATGTAGGAGCACTGTGTTCCTCACACAGGGCTTGTCCTGATGGTGGCTTTCTTCAGTTCCTCAGCTGTTACGGGCTGGCGTGTCCTCTGTTGGCCACGGTGCTGTCGGGGGGGGGAGGCCTGTGTCATTGCAGCTCTGGGAGTCTGGGGGTACCTGGTGGAACAGCACAAGTCTCATTGCGGAGCTGCTTTGAGGAGGCAGACAGTGCAGGCCTGAGAGTGGCAAGGAGCTGCTCCTGGGTGGCCTGGGCTGCTGTGTCCCCACTGCCGGCTGGTGGCCATCATTGCCCCGGGTGAGCCCCCCTTCACTGAGTGTTTGAGCCCCTCTGTGTGTGTGTGAGCCCCCATCACTGTGTGTGTGTGTGTGTGTGTGTGAGCCCCCTTCACTGTGTGTGTGTGTGTGTGTGTGTGTGTGTGTGTGTGATCCCTCTGGCCAGCAGCCCTGGTGGAAGGTGTTCATCACATGTGGCGATGGAAGGCAGAATAAGGAGAGCTGAGGAGTGGCAGTACGTACAGAGAAGCTGTGGTGCCCATAAAGGCTTTATTAAGTGAGACCAGTAAGAAGACACCGTTTATTTTATTAAGGTGCAGACAAAGACCCCTCGGCTCCTTTGACAAGACGCTCCCGTTCTCCCCAGCTTAGCGCAGCAGCGGCTCAGGGTCTGACCCTTGTGATGGGCAGGAAGGTCCCGTCCCCAGACCGCAGGATTTATTGCCGTGCTGACAGGGATGGAACATTCCCAGCCTTCCCTGTGCAGAGCTGCTCATCCATCCCCTGCAGACAGAGCGGAGCCTGTCACTAGAGCAGATGCAGAGCGAGGAGCTCCCCAAGAGATCCCCCACCACCAGGGACGATGAGCAGCTGGGCCGATCTGCTGGGGCTGCATTGACGTAAGAAGTAGGTGAGAGGCTGAGTGATGTCCCCGGGGAGGTGGGAAGATGCCGAGAGCCGCAGGCAGCGCCCGCACACCAAGGCACAATGGAGCTTTGATTCCCCAAACCTCAGCTGCTAATGGACCATTTCCTCTCCCACCCCTCCCAGCCGAGGCTCCGTTGCCTCCGTTATCTCACACCCCGACTCCTCGCTGGGTTCCCCTCCAGGCTGCTTTGAGCAGGCATGGAGCCCCTGACTGTGAGGCCCGGGGGGCTCTGGGGGTGGTTACTGGGCTGCCTTGCCCACAGCGCCCAGCTGCCGGGGCTCTGACAGCCAGACAAATATTGCACTGATGGTGCTCAGGAGCCAGCAATGCTACAAAGGCTTTTCCTCATTCATTTCTCTCCGTAGCAATTCCTGGTGCGCCATAACTCAGAGCTGTAACTTGAATGCGCCCCTCGCTTTCATGTGTTTCCTCCTGCTGCTCCCAAAGCCCATGGCTGGGTTCTGATGGCCTCTGGGAGGCTGTGTGCCCCGGTCAGGCTGTGCCAGGCAGCAGTGAGCTCAGCAGCCTGTTGGTGCTAATGGTGCTTTTAGTCTTTGCATGGACAGGCAGCGATGTGGCACAGCCATCCTCAACAACTGTTTTCTGTGGCAAAAAAACATGGAAATCAGGGCCAAAAATACAAACGTTTCTCTTCCTTTCCCCCTTCCCCTGCTGAAGTTTTCTCCCCCAGTGGAAGGCATTGCACAGTGCTTTAATTACTGCTGGCTTTCTTTTCAATGGAGCATCTCACAGCTCCAGGCTGGGGCAGCAGCCAGGAGACCCGCTCCACCTTTCTACTTTTGCATATCTTGATCTCTTTCATTAACTAACATCTCTTCCAAAGTGTGCCCTAAATAAGAGACCAGCACCAGCTGAGAGCTCAACAGCACGAAGCAAAGCCGAATCCCTGCTCCTCTGGGTTATTCACAACTGCCCCATTGCTGCATCCTGGAAGGAGGTTTGCTCCTTCTGTAGGGTCCAGAGGAGGCCACAGAGATGCTCAGAGGGCTGCAGCACCTCCCCTACAAAGACAGGCTGAGGGAGCTGGGCTTGTTCAGCATGGACCTACAGCATGTCCTACAGACAGGAGGGGAGTCAGCTCTGTGAAAGGGCAGATAACAGCAGGACAAGGGGAAATGGATTGGAGTTGAAGGAGGGAAGTTTTAGATTGGATGTCAGGGGGAAGTTCTTTACTTTGAGAGTGGGGAGGTGCTGGAACAGCTGCCCAGAGAGGCTGTGGATGCCCCGTCCATCCCTGGAGGTGTTCAAGGCCAGGTTGGATGGGGCCCTGGGCAGCCTGGGATGGTATCAATGTGGAGGTTGGTGGCCCTGCCTGTGGTGGGGGGTTGCAGCTTGATAATCCTTGGGGTCCCTTCCAACCCAACCATGCTGTGACTCTATGGTTCCATGACTCAGTGAAAATGAATGAGCCCGTCACAAAGGCCCTTTTTGTGAACACAGCCCAGGCTTTCTCTGAGTCATCGCTTTCCTCTTTCTTTTCCTTCTGACATGTTCATAGATCCTCCTGGTGCCTTCCCACCCTCTTTGGCTGGAACTCATCCAGCCTTCCCTCATGGTGTTGCAATGGAGTGGTTTTACTTGGAAATGTATGGCCGGCTCCCACGGTCCCCATGGTCTGAGCTTCCCCACCCCATTGCTGCCCGTGGTTACCCCAGCACTGCCAGGCTGCAGCCCTGCCTCCCTGCTCCCTGCTTCCCAGGGTGAAGTGCCTGCAGCAGCCTGGGCTGCCCACATGGCAACCGTCCCCTCGAGCCTCCATCCCTGTATTAACAAAGGAATTCTGACATTCTGTGGTCACTGTCCCCAAAATCAGCCTCCTTCCTTGCGGTCAGACTCTGATCTCTGCTCTCTTTAGCCCAGGGAAGGTGTTCAGGTGAGCAGAAACGGCAGCAGCTGCAGCACAGGGGCCCAGCAGCCGCCCCCACCTGCCACGTGTCCAGCTGGGTCTCACTGCAGCTCTTCATCAAAGCACACCACACGATGGCTGCTCCTGGCAGTGGACACACAGCTCTCTTCATCCTCCTCCTCTCTGCACTCCCTGCATGGCCACGTGCTCCCCCAGCGCTGCCTCATCCCGACAAGGACAGGAAGTTTCAGTGCTGTTTATGATGCACAGCGTCAGCACAGTGAGTGTGCCTTAAAAATTCATGTTCCTTATTCCTTATTGCCCCAACTGCATTTGGGCCAGAGGGATCCCAGGCATGTACACGGACTGGAAGGAGCAGCCCTGCAGAGAAGGGGGTCCTGGTGCATGGAAAACTGACAGGTTGGATGGGGCCCTCGGCAGCCTGGGCTGGTATCAGTGTGGAGGTTGGTGGCCCTGCATGTGGTGGGGGGTTGGAACTTGATGGTCCTTGAGGTCCTTGTTTGAAATGGAAACTGGGGTCTGACTTTGGCCCCAGCTGTGAGATGCCGGTGCAAATGCTGCTACCTGTAGCAAGAGATTCGAGCATCCCTTCTGCCTCTTCAGTGCAACTCATGCAGCAAAGTAGAGCCCTCTGTCCCTCCCCATTTGTGCTGAACTAACAATGCCACGTCTCTGCCATTGCTGCTGTGTTAGGAAAAACTGGGTCATGCATATAATTCTGCAGAGGGAAACAAAAGGCCGTTCTGCCCCTGTTGGGTGTCATTTCTGGATGCTGTGGCCATCCTGTCTTGAGTCCAGCAGACAATTAATAGCTGATAATTTGTGGTAGGATTTTATACATGCAGATCTGGGGAGAGATTCATGTCACGGTGGACAAGATGGTAAAACACGACTGGCACATGAAGCTGCTTGCAGCCTCTGCAAGGCACCGCATTCCCATCGGAGCTCTGTCTGTCTCCAGGCTGTGTCAGGGTTGCTTTTACCTTCCAGCAATGGAGGGGACACTGGGGGCTTCCAGCCAACCAAGCCCTGGCCAAGCAGCCACCTGGTAACTGGCAAGCAGGTCTTGCTCACAAATGGTGATGTGACCTCCATGGGGTCTGAGCTTGGCTGTGGGTCTGTAACTGCCTTGGGCTGAATGTCAGGTCACCTGGGTCCTCAGTGGTCCTGGAGGGCTCCCCTGCTCCAAGGCCTGCAGGACCCCCAGGGCCATCCATCGCCAATGGGACACCAAAGGCACGTCTTCAAGCTTCTCCTTTGCAACAAACATTGGCAAATGGCAAACTTGCGTTGTGTGGGATCATCCCGTTTGATCTCCTGTAGGACGCAGAATTGCAGCCACCTGGTGGTGAGCCCTCACTCCGTGTTTCACTGCAGCACAGACTGCCCGTCCATTCATCACTCTGGGTCCTTTTCAATGCAGCACTGTGAGCTGCTACAGAAGATCTCTGTAAATCCCTGATACTTTCCTAGAGATGCTGCCCACCCTCCAAGCACCGCCTGTGTTGTATTCCCCGAGCAGCCCCCTGTGCTGGGCTGCATTCATCCTGCACTCACCCACTGTCCCATCAATCCCTCTGCAATCATCACAGACTCACTGAACAGCCTGTGTCCCAAAGGCCCACAGTGCTCATCCAGCTCCAACCCCCTGCTGTGTGCAGGGTCACCAACCAGCAGCCCAGGCTGCCCAGAGCCACATCCAGCCTGGCCTTGAATGCCTGCAGGGATGGGGCATCCACAGCCTCCTTGGGCAACCTGTGCCAGTGCGTCACCACCCTCTGGGGGAAAAACTTCCTCCTGTTGTAGTGGTGCATTCAAAAAAGAAGAGGAAGTATCACTGGGTGTTGCTTATTGCAAACAGAACAGTACTTGTAGGACTTCATGAGCTGTTTGTATCTGATTTAAGTGTGCAGACACCTTGTTCCCTTGTTCAGATTTGCCTTTCCATTTTGCTTCTCGTAAAGGAAAATGTTTGTTGTGAACAATAAAAGGAAAGTACCACTTTCCTGCTAACAGCTGACACACCAAACCCCTGCCCTTAGTGTAACAGTCCCTATTCTCTCCTTTGGCAGAAGGGCAGCCAAAGCGAAGCATTCCCAGAAAGAGATGGGAAGAAATCCCCTCAAAAAGAACTTCCCAAACAGCAGAACACCCAGCCTCTGCGCTCTGCTTCCACCTGCCTGCCAGGAAGGGAAGAGAGGACACAAAAGACACAGATCCTTCTCCCATGGAGTACCTACCCATCTATCTATCTATCTATCTATCTATCTATCTATCTATCTATCTATCTATCTATCTATCTATCTATCCATCCATATACCCATCTATCTGTCTATAGTCATAGAATTGCTCAGGTTGGAAAAGACCTTCAAGATCATGGAGTCCAACCCCAACCCAACCATCCTACCCTAACTAACAGCCCTCCGCTCAATCCCGGCCCTGAGCACCACATCCAAAGGGCTGTTAAACACATCAGGGATGGGGACTCAACCACCTCCCTGGGCAGCCCATCCCAGTGCTGAACAGCCCTTTCTGTACAGAAGTTCTTCCTGATATCCAACCTAAACTTCCCCTGGCACAACTTGAGACCATCTATTTCTGTCTATCTCTCTATCCATATCTATCTATCTATCTACTCACCTACCTATCCATATACCTACCTATCTATGAATCTATCCATCCATCTACTTACGCACCTTCCTGCCAGCTGCCATACCAGTCACACACACCATGCATGTATGGGTGCATAAGGGCCTAATGCTGACAGAGGTGGTGGAGTCGTGTTGTGTCAATCTACTTAACTGGGGTGAGGTGGGAATTCAGGGGTTTTGTATCTCTCTGGGCTATTTGCTTCCAGAGAAGGAACCGCGGTGTTTCCTAGAAGTTAATTAACCAACTCGCATCCTTTCTGGGATGGCCGGTTAACAGCAGCACTGAGCGCTGCACGGTGCGCCTTTAGGATTGAGCTGTCAGAGGGGAGCAGTGCCGGCAGTTCCGAGCCCAATTACGGAGCACAGCGTCCTCTGCTGCTGCTGCCTGCCCCAGAGTCAGCTGTGCTTCCTCCTCTTTAATGGAGCAGTGTTGTAATAACAGCTCGCGGATATTCTGTCTCTGGAAGCAATTAGCAGCTTGTTTTAAAGGCTGAGCTAAAGCTGGAGATGTGTTTATTCTCCAAGCAAACACCCCATCTTTCAGCTATCAAATTTCTCCTTACTATTTAGAAGCCAATGTTGTGCAGTTGTGAATGTGAGCTGCTATAGAAACACCCTAATCTGTTAATGAACTGACAAACGAGGAGTTAAGGGAGTGGTTTCAAAAGCAGAATGTCGTGTTGGGAAACCACCCTGATTCCAAATTCAATTAGAAGCAGCTGGTGTTGCTAGAAAGTCCCAAAGCCACAGGAGCTCTCTGCTGCCCTCAGTGCCTCCTGCTGGCCCAGAGCTCCCAGTCCAATATGGGACATTGCTGGCGGCCATAGAATCACAGCATCACAGCATGATTGGGTTGGAAGGGACCCCGAGGATGATGAAGCTCCAACCCCCCCCCACAGGCAGGGCCACCAACCTCCACATTGATACCAGCCCAGGCTGCCCAGGGCCCCATCCAACCTGGCCTTGAACACCTCCAGGGATGGACGGGGCATCCACACCTGTGGGTGGCTGCACAAGGCAGTGGGTTGGGCCATGCTGGCCTCCCTGCCCTGGAGCTTCCTGTCCTGGGGAAGGATGGTGACAAGTTTCTTTTCCAGCAGTTATAAACTGCAAGCAGTGTGTCACACATCTTGTGCTCATGGCCACCTGCACAACGCCCAATTAATACCACGCAATCACACCAATAATTGGGATCCCATCACACAAGGGAAGTATTAAGCTGCTTACAAATGGTGTGGGTGCCCCATCCCTGGAGGTGCCCAAGGCCATGGATGGGGATCCCAGCCCGTGGCAGGGGTGGGTCTGGGGGCTGTGAGGTGTGTCAGAGCAGAGCACACTGTAGTGCTGTGATGGACACACTCTGACTCTGTCTTCTCGCATGGATGAAGTTTTCTCTGAGGCCATGTACAGCACGTGGCAGCAGAGCTCCTTCAATTGTAGAACACATGATCCAAGGGAGAGGGGAGGATGCTCCAAATACAAGAAACTGAAATGAAGATTCAGCATCTTTCAGACGCCCGTTTCAAACCACGCTGATATCCTGCCCTGATCCCTTCCCTGGTGCCACGCTTGGAGTGGTTGCCTCCTCCTTCCAGGCTGCCACCCCTTCATCCTCAAGCCCCCAACATCAGCTTTATGGCTCAGTGCTGTGTCAGATCCGGGTGGTACAAAGACCACACGTGGGGCGGGTTTGGACACATACATTCATTTCCAGGGTCAGGTGTTTGTTTGCCTGCCCCGAGCTCGCTGTGTTGGCTGCAGCCCATCAATTCTCTCCTTCCAAACTCCTTTTCCTGCAGGTTTAACTTTGTGCCCAGAGCTCCCCCTCCTTCCCAGCCCACACACTTCATGCTCTTCTGCTCTGCCCCTCTGTGCCAGTGATGTGGAGTAGCTCAAGTGAGCTGCTAAGACTGTGTATGGAAAACAGCCTGAGTTTGTGTCTAAGGCAATGGGAATACAGACAGTCCTTCATTGTGAAGTGGCACCTTAAAACATATTACAAAGATTACCAGCACCGACAAATGGGAAAGATAGTCTGTGGTGGAGGTGAAACTCAACGCTGTGCATACCCGATGCGCAATAATACCCTGCCCACGCTCTCATTTCAGAGGAATGCTCTTGCCCCCCTCTGGCGCTTCCTTGGGATTGCAGCTGGAAGATGAGTCCTCGCACTTCCTTGGTTTCCTTAGGAACTACACGCTGGTGACAGATGCTGTGTTGGCAGCCCCACAGAAATGGATACTGCAGGCCAGCAGTCTGCACGAGGGGCGGCAGTTCACACGTCTGGCTTCTGGCTGGCACCAGTCGCCTGTTGGAACACACAGGTTAATCAGCAGCTGCCAGATAGCAACACTGGAGCATTTCTTCTGAGCTGGGGTGGTCCCTCCCTTGGTTAACACCGAGGGAGCCCAGCCAGAGCTGGGACAAGATGGCAGTTCTTCATTTCAGGTGTCGTCTCCCTTTTTTCCTTCCCTTTCCCTTCCTTTCCCCTTCTCTTCTTTTTGCTTTGCTTCACATCCTTTTGCTCCCCTTCTCTTTTCCTGTTTTCCTCTTTTCCCCTCCTCTTTCCCCCCTCTTTCTTCTCTCTTTGCTTGGCAGATGGGGGGGCTTCACTCCTTATCACAGGTCTGGCTCTTTAGGGATGCCCTTCCATCAGCCAGAACTGTCTTTCCTGAAGAGGAGAAGAACAGGACAGAAGTGGAGCCATGGTATCATCCCATTGGGGAGCTCACTCTGGTCAGGACACTGCTGGTGCTCAGTGTTGGTACTGCTAAGGTCACTCAGGCCTCTTTGTGCTGCACTGCAGTCACTCCTGAATATCTGGATTCATTTGTCAAAGGCACAATGTGAAGGAGCAGGTTTGTCACTGTTGGAGGCCCCATTCTATCTGTGGGTACCCCACTTACTTCTCCCACATCTTTCTGTCATGTCTCGTAGTGACAGCACTCGCACATCCTCACCATTGCAGCACCATTGCAGGACCTCGCACTCTGAATTAATCTGTCACCCTGCAAGGCTTAAAATAGTAGGGGCATCATTGGGTTAGGCAAGTATTGTATTGCTCTTCTCACTTCAGAACTTCCTCTTTCAGGCAGCTGTGTTAGCTCTTGTCTCACATTTGGGTATATGAAGCAATCTCCAAAACCACAAACGGAGTCTAAGTCTGAATTACCCAAAATTCAGTATTGATTTGTTTGCACGGGGAAAAACAAACAAACACACACACTGACTATGATCAGAACCGAAATCAAGCAGAGATGATACAAGAGCAATAGGTGCTCCAATGATGGCATGCACTTCTTCAGACTTCACTGAACCCTGGGCTCCCTGTGCAGCCCCATGGAGTGCTGGCACCTCCCCAGGGCACTGCATGTCTCCTAAGCACTGAAACACTCGATGCTCGGGACCCTTCTCCAGCAGTGAGTATCCCCAGGATGTTCACTGCAAGCCCCGCTGCAATTACAAGTAGGAACGAGAGCAGGGTTGGAGTCCTGATTTCCCATAGGAGAGATGTGATTAGCCAGGGTAGAATATAGCTCCCTGAGACAGGAAATGGCCTCAGACCCATCCATGTTACTGTCCTGATGTCAGAACCATCCTGCCCTGTCACAGCGCACTGAAAACAACACGGCCTGCTGGCTGATTGCTGGGCCAAAAGAGGACATCAGAGTGACTGGAAGTTCCTGAGAACAGCAGGAGCTCTGGAACAATTGGAAATGGCCATTTCTGAAAGGGAAGGAACTCGACGAGGACGGCCAAGTCACGAGGGTTAATTAGCTTAAGAAGGGATGCTGACTTTCAAGCCGTCTCATCTGGAAACAGGACAGATGGAGAAGTGAGAAGGGCCAGCAAGCACTGCCTGCACACTGCAGAATTGGCGCTGCTGGGAGGGTGCCAGCTAAAGCATTCAGCTCTCTGTAGGAAGGGTTTGGATCACCCCCACCCCCACCTCTGGGTAATTAGCTCACAAAGCAGCCCATCACTTAAATGGCTTTTTTCCTTAGGGAAAAGAAATGCAGGTGTGTGAGTATCTCTGGTGATATATGTCTGTCATTGAGAACACTCCCTGTTTCCACCACACACCCCCCTGCACGTTCTGATGAGCAAATGCAACCCCAAGCCATCCAGCAGAGCCTTCCTTATAACTCATTTCTTTGTGCTATTTTCCTATGACCGTATACATAAAAGCTGCAGTCACTTGCATTCTATTTGGAAAAGGAGAGAAAACTTCAGCCCGAGGTCCCAGCTGAAATGGAAACTGCAAAAGCTTTTACAGAAAGCCAAACTTCTCTTTGCCTTTGTCACCTCCCTGTCTCTGACAGCCCAACAGGAGCTGCTTTTCCTCCTGGCTGAGATGCTGCTGAGTGTTGGAGCAGAAATAGAGTCGTGGATACCTGTCAGGGAAGGGCTGTTTTAGCATTTTCTAAACACGGTGTATTTAGGTCAGTCTGGGTCATTCTGCAGCTGTCCCTTGGGAATGCTGCTCATAAAGCACGGAGGCTGCACAGCACTCACAAAAAGGCTGCGCTGTCACCAGTGTCAGTGATGACCCTGCATTGTTTGATGCTCAGAGGAGGCCTGGCACTCAGCTTTGGCTCTTTGGCCTCTCTTAGCACAGACTGCACATCCACGCACTGTTCATTGTGTGGTCAGCTCAGAGATATCAATGGAGAAGATGTAAACACGTAGATAACTCCACACCCCTTCCTCCAAAAGGCTCCTAAGAGCCCTCACTATGGACAATGCTGGCTTCATGCTTGCAGGGTGAGGCTTTTCCTCACTTGCATTAAAAGAGGAAAACAAACAAGCAAAGACAGAAACAAAAAGCCCAGGACAATCACACTCAAATCACCATTTTTGAATGAAGAAGTGCAGAATTTCTGTATTTGATACTAAAGCAGCTTATTGCAAGTCCAAGCTGCTCTGACAATTCATTGCTGCTGCAGTCAGCACTGAGGAGAGAAGGAAGAATTACCTTTGCAGTTCTGTATGTTTTGTGGGAAGCCTTCTCTGCAATAGAGGCCCCTTTATCCACTCCAGGTGCAGGAGCAGGTTTGGGGCTGCTCTCGGTTTGGTCAGACAAAATGGCTGAAGCCACAGCTGTTGATGCATTCAGGTGCTGAAGGAAGCCATCAGCCTGCTGGAGCCTGGAGATGAGATTTCTTTGTGCTGGATGTTAATAGGAGGAAATGGCAAGCAGTGCCTGCCAAAGGAACTTGGTATGAATGCCAAACACCAGGCGTACCTGCAAGGGAAGGGGGGAGGTGGATGTTTATTAGAGGAAAAGTCTTCCTTCTGGGGGCAGAGCTTCTCCCCACACTCCCTGCTGTTTGCAGCTTTGCAGTCAGTGGTTCCAAGAGCCCAATATCAACCAATTAAACCCTCCAAAGAGATAAGGGAGAACAAATGTAATGGAGTAACCAGACTTTCAGTGCGCTCCAATAGTGGCCCTGTTGCAAAGATATGAATTGAATTGAAGATATGCTGAATGACTCCTTCAGCAGTTTGGAAAGCACCATCTGAAACCCCTTAATATCACCAGCTATCTGCAGAGGTGCAGTACTGAATCACAGCATCACAGCATGGTTTGGGCTGGAAGGGACCTCAAGGATCATGAAGCTCCAACCCCCCACCACAGGCAGGGCCACCAACCTCCACATTGATACCAGCCCAGGCTGCCCAGGGCCCCATCCAACCTGGCCTTGAACAGCTCCAGGGATGGACGGGGCATCCACAGCCTCTCTGGGCAGCTGTTCCAGTGTATCGCCACCTCCTGGGTGAAAAACTTCAATGTATAATATGTATCTGCAGCTTCTTCAAACCAGCAGAGGGAGTTTTCTACGTAATATTTTCACTTCTGAAATAGAAGCCTGTTTGTTATTTTACTGTATTTTCTATTTTCTTAGCAATGCTATGTTACCTCATGGGAACGGCCTCTGAAAACAACAGAACTCCTGCAGCCAAGACCGTCCAGCTCCTGAACACTGCAGGCTGTGTGCGTCCATGTGACACGTACAGATGGGGCTGTGCAAGAAGCAGCTGCCACGATAAAAGCAATCCAGTGTCAAAAGCAGGAAAAACCGACCCACCTGTAACTGCGGGAGCAAACTATTTGCTTAAAGGGGAACACTCAGTTATTCAGTGATTGCTGCTCAAGTGGGTGTGAGACCACAACCCGATAACAGCTGACACGTGACTTTGGTTCACAAGATGAACTTCCTTTAACTCCTTGTGCTCTGGGGTGAAGTTTGGAAACCTCCATGCTGAGGTTTCTCCATGTGGAAGCCATAGAGTGCTGCTCAGATCAACACAGCGCCAAAGCAGGTGGGTTTGTTTAATAGAACGTACCTTTTTAGGAGGTAATGATGACTAAACAAACATAGAATCATTGAATGGCTCAGGTTGGAAAAGACCTTAAAGATGATTGAGTCCAACCATCCTACCCTGACCAGCAGCTCAATCCCGGCCCTGAGCACCACATCCAAAATGTGTGTTGTTCCTCAGAGGAAGTGGGGACAAAAAATACACCTGAAACAGAAGAGACAGTTCAGCCTTAATAAAGTTATTTGGTCGTTTTTTGTTGGAGGTCACTGCAAACTCTAAAGGTTTCCTTCAGTCCCAAATCTCTTAATATCAGCTGTTATAAATCCACTTTAACTAAAGACTTTCCTTTGCAGGAAGTGCCATGGGACCATGTCAGAACACTGCATGTGCTTCAGGGAATCTCTCACACTTATTGCACACTTGCAGTTACATGTACCATGTACAGGAGGTAAGGTATGAGATGGGATCTGGTACGAGCTTCTTCCCTGCCTCAGCCCTCACAGCAGCCTCCAGGAGCCATGGGCTGACTCATTTCAGTGTCTGTCAGGAGGATGCTCCTCCTGGAAATACTTGACATTCTTTTCAGGCTAATTTAGTCCCATGCTGGGCAGAAATGGCTCATCCAGAGCAGCAGGGTTTGGTTCCTGCAGCAGGAGATTTATGTGGTGCTGCTCTATGCTCTGCACCACAACCACACCGTGTTTACGTGCCCTTCTGGCCTCGAGGTCGCTGCTTTCCTTTAAATCTCTTCAGTTCTAAGTGGCCGTTTTCACCCTTCCTGTGTTTCCCACAAACCCCTCAGTGGTGGCGGCTCGAAATAGCTCCGAATGCTTCTTTTATTTTCCCTTCAAGAAACACATCTTGGCCACAAAAACCCAACCCGCCCAATGCTGTGAGCCCAAAGCAATGTGCAAAGCTCAGCGATGTGTTCACCAAGCATGGGAAGTTTGTCCCAGAACTCAGAAGCCTCAAATGGGGGCAAAGGGCTGGGGGGGAATGGTTTGAAACTGAGACAGGGGAGGTTCAGGTTGGATGTGGGGAGGGGGTTTTACACCCACAGGGTGGTGACGCACTGGCACAGGTTGCCCAAGGAGGCTGTGGATGCCCCATCCCTGCAGGCATTCAAGGCCAGGCTGGATGTGGCTCTGGGCAGCCTGGGCTGCTGGTTGGTGACCCTGCACACAGCAGGGGTTGGGGCTGGATGAAGCGGGCTGCTCCCATCAATGCCCGGCGACACAGTCAGCGCTGAGGGGCACAAAGCGCAGCCCCAGCCCGAGCCGCCATATTGCGGGATCACCACAGGGCGGGCAGCGCCTGTGACGTCATCCCGCCTGGCAACGCCGCGCGGCGTGGGGGCGGCGGCGCGCGGCTCTCGCGGGATTTGGCGCTGCCCCCTCGGAGCGGAGCTGACGGGACGGGACGGGGCGGCCGCCTCCGCTCACCCCCAGCCCAGCATCAGCCCATCCCATCCCGCCCCATCTCAGCCCATCTCAGCTCATCCCATCCCGGGCCGCCGGCGGCTCGGAGCGGCCTGGACGCCCGGAGCGGCGCGAATGGAGCCGCCGTGCCCGGCTTGAGCGCCCCGGCGGGACGGCAGCATGGGTGAGAGCGGCGGGCACGGGCAAAGCTGCGGGACCGCGTCCCCAACCCGGGTTCCTTTGTATGTGGGTGGCGGTACCTCTGTGCCCGCTGGGGGGGGAGGGACGGACGGAGGGTCGGAGGCTTCGTTGTTATTTGTCTTTGAATGGAGGGAAGCCTTGTGTCAGAGCGTGCTTAGAACCGAGGCTGAAGGCGTGAAGCGAGCTGTGCTGTGCTGTGCTGCGCTGTGCCGTGCTGTGCTGTGCTGCTCTTACGGCCCTGGGGGCCCTGGCTCCTCATCCAGGCTGCTCAGAGCAGAGCAGAGCACTGCAGGCGATCAGTGCTGCACACGCTGCCTGCAGGTGAGTGGGGCTGTAAGCAGGGCTGGGTGCTGCTGTGTCTGTGCTGCTGTGGGTGCTGCTTTGGTGCTCTGACCTCCATAGCCCTGCAGTGCGAAGCACACGGGAGTTTCCATGGGGTAAGTGGATTATTAGAAGCGTTACGGTGCTGTTTGGCATCCTGTATGAGGCGTGCAGTGAAGGGCTCATCCGGTTTTCAGGCTGTCATTACTGTATGGCACCGTTCCATCTCGTTTCTTTCTCTTAAGCCTGGTTTCGTTCCCTGCGTTCCCCGATTCCAGCGGTGAAGGCGTGGTGCTGCCCCATAGGTGGCTGAATGGAGAGGCCGGCTTAGCTGTGTTATTGTTGCTGTGCGGGTAATTGTAACACCAACAATTCCTGCGCCTCTGCAATTCAGTAGGAGAGTTTCTGCCAGGTGCTGCTGTCTGCAAATGGGCTCAGTGCTAATTCGAGAGCCTTTTAAATATCACAGCATGGTTGGGTTGGAAGGGACTTCAAGGATCACAAAGCTCCAACCCCCCCCACACACAGGGCCACCAACAACATTGGATACCAGCCCAGGCTGCCCAGGGCCCCATCCAACCTGGCCTTGAAAATAGATTTTCTAGATCTCATCCTTCCACCCTTACACTCCTACAACTGAAAAGCAAGGAGCAATATGCAATAAACCACCTCTAAACATAAGAAGGAAGTAAGATTCAAGTGTAGTTTGTATTTGCTGTATTTAATGATGGCTTTGCTTTACCTTGAGAAGCCTTTATTTAATTGTTGTATGATTGACGTCATGGTGGAGCTGGCTCTTGATAAGACACTGTTTGTCTTTTATATCAGCCTGTGAAAGAAGCGTTGTGTGTAAGAGGAGGCTTGGAGGAAACTGCTGGGGCACCCGATGATTTCAGGTTTCCAAGATTAACAGGGAAGTAACAAGAGGACAGCACGACTCTGGGGAGCTAAAAGTGGAAAGGCAAACACAGAGGGCCTTGGAATAGGTTCTGTTTTGTTCTTGTAATAGTTATTGATTCATGTGAGAATGTGATTGATGGCACGCTGGCACAGGTTGCCCAAGGAGGCTGTGGATGCCCCATCCCTGCAGGCATTCAAGGCCAGGCTGGATGTGGCTCTGGGCAGCCTGGGCTGCTGGTTGGTGACCCTGCACACAGCAGGGGGTTGGAGCTGGATGAGCACTGTGGGCCTTTGCAACACAGGCTGTTCTGTGGTGACAAAGGTATTGTCAGCAGCGCTGTGTGATGCCATTGCTGACACTCAGCCAAAGGCTCAGGCTGTCCTTCCAGTGCTCTGTCTTCCACACAACATGAACTGTGGGGATTCAGTGCATGGCTCCACAAACAGATGGAGAACTGGAGAGCTGCTGCACCAAGCGCTGTGTAGGAGGAGGGTAAGGAAATACGTTAGCTGGGCACTCTCTGGTTTTACCCAGTGCTGTGCAATTAGTAACTTCTGGGCGTTCTTAAAGCTGTTTGCAGTTTGGCTGTGTTGGAATCAATGCTGAGGGCTCACTGTGGAGCTGTGCAGACTCCTGGTAGCTGTTACCTTGTGGGTTCATTTCTGCCCGCTACCACTCTTTGTCTTTCAGTCTCCATACACCACCTGTCCCCTGTGTGAGCTGTTCCATGTGCATACTGTCATTGCCTCTAACCCAATAACATGGAATTGGTGTGTTAGGAAAGAAGAGCAGCACAGGTGTTAATGTGGTGTGGGTTACCTGGATGGAAGAGGGCAAGGTGAGCGAATGGAAGTTGTTGCTGGTGGCTCTGGAGTGTAGCTATTACAGGTGGAAACTTAATGGCTGAGAGGGGACGACTCATACAGGTGTCCAGTTGGTGTTTACAGCATGGATATAGAATCATAGAATGGCTCCGGTTGGAAAAGACCTTCAAGATCATCCGACCCCAACCCAACCATCCTACCCTAACTAACAGCCCTCTGCTCAGTCACGGCCCTGACCACCACATCCAAAGGGCTGTTCAACACATCAGGGATGGGGACTCAACCACCTCCCTGGGCAGCCCATCCCAGTGCTTAATACCCTTCCTGATATCTCTCCTGATATCCCCTGGTGCAACTTGAGGCCATTTCCCCTCACTTAAAGCATTGCTTGGACAGTCTTTATTTTGTAATGTGGTTAAACATAATTGAACTTTCCCTCTCCTGACTCTGTCCTTTCCATAACCTTTGCTTTTCCTCTTCTATTCCAAGCTCCCATACTTGTAGCCATCTCAAATGTCCCTCCTGCCCCACGAGGGTGTAGTTTGTTCCTGTGCAGCCTGTCTCCTTCTGAGCAGCAGTTACATGCAACTTTCCCTGTGCTGCTGTGATCATCTGCCTGCTCACACGCTGCCCTCAGCTGGCTCCTGCAATGACACCCAGCAGCTCGTGGCTGTTACACTGAGCTGCTCACTGTGTGTTTCTGCTCTCATTGCTGGCTACGTGATGTGACAGAGCAGCAAAGATTGGATTTTGTAGCTTGCTTGCTCTGAGCAGGATGTTCACCCAGGTGACCTCTGCAGCCTCAATTGTTCTGTGGTTCTTGGCATAAATGAGATGAATAATGTTGTGATGCCAGCACAAATATTTACTTTTTCTGACTAATAGCTGCAGCTATTTTTGGACTGGATGCTGCTCATTGCTCCAGCAATGTGCAGAGCTGGTGCTCTCTCAAGAAGCTGAAATGAAAAAGCAAAGCATCTGTGCAGTGTTTTTGAATGGTGCTTCACCCACAGGGTGGTGATGCACTGTTCACAGGTTGCCCAAGGAGGCTGTGGATGCCCCATCCCTGCAGGCATTCAAGGCCAGGCTGGATGTGGCTCTGGGCAGCCTGGGCTGCTGGTTGGTGACCCTGCACACAGCAGGGGGTTGGGATGGATGAGCACTGTGGGCCTTTGTGACACAGGCCGTTCTATGGTTCTATGATCTGCACTTCCTGAAGTATTTAGGGCCGCTACTGCCAGGATCTGAGTGAAGGAGAAGTGATGGGCCGTGTCTGCTCGAGGTGCTCCATCGTTCCCCTTTGGAATGCTGCACACTGAAGAGAAAGCAACGTGAGGCCGCACGGGATATTAAGTGAGCTTTTCTTATAGGGATGTGTGCTACCTGTAACACGACCCAGGTCCGACACCCAAGTCCTGTACTAGGGCTGCTTTCTGCGGAATAACTTTGAATCTGATATTATGAATTATTGAAACAGCCCTGACAGCTGATATTTGAGAAATGGGCCATTTAGAAGCTTTCAGTTGGTTCCTGCTGGAATCACTCGGGTACAGGATATTCCCAAACATGCAGCATGGCATTTCCCTGTAACCTGAGCCACCTGTTTGTGCTGAGCTGCTACAGGAGAAGCCGTGGCCCAAGCCGTGCTGCTGTAGGTGAGGCAAGGCTGTGTCTATGAGCTCATGTGCACGGTGCTTGCAACTCCCAGCTCCCATTTGCCATCACTGTTAAAGCAACTCCCCTTTTTTAACCGCCTTTGCTGGTAGACTATTATCACATGTTTCATTTGAACAGCTCAGGCTTGTTGAGCTTCCTGAGCAGCCCCTCAGTCACCGTGACCTGATGCTCTTTGACAGTAGAGAAGAATGTGGGTGGTTTGGAAATGCAGCAGCACCAATCAGTCTCTCTGTTCCTTCTGTTGGTTCCTCAGTGGCTGTCAGTGGGTTTCTGTGCACTGCAGTTGTTCATTATTTACCTTTTACACTAAGAAAACAGTTTTTCAGAGTTCCTGGAGATTCTCCTGACCTTTTCAAGGCGACTCTTAATCATCCATTTTTACCTTTTGCTCAGCTTTAGTCAGATGCTTTGGGCTGCGTATGAAGCTTGTTCTCAGCCTTTGCTCTGGCCGGTAGTTACCGACCTCTTGGCTTGTTTGTTCGAGCTGAATCATCTGACACTTCCCTGCCTTCCTGCTGTCAGCCTGGCTGGCCCTGCAGGGATGGATGGGGAGCTCAGGGCTGTGGAGGAGCATGTGGGGCTGCTCAGGGCTGGGCTGGCTGCTGCCGTGGGACAGGACTGATGGGAACGTTCCTTCCAGCTTTACTTCTGTGGGGCTCATTGGAAATGCCCTGGCATTAATTGCACGTAGGGTTTGCTTTCCAAGCTGCGTTGTTGCTGCTTTTTAATTGACTTATTAAGTTAGAAAAATCAAAAGCAGAGCAGTAAGGTGACTTGGCACAACGGGTTGAGTCGTTCCCATGAAATGTGATTTTGGGACTGGATGAGAAAAGCTCCTATGTTTGCTGCTCCAAACATGAAGTCACCGTAGCACCATCAAGTTTGCCTTTACTAAGGGAGAATCACAGCGCTTAACTCTGAAGTGATGCTTCCAATTACGAAAGGCTTTGTTTTGGGCTGCACTTCATGCGCTCTGATTTGCACTGGAAGTCACCCCGTGAGTGCAGCTTCGTGCTGTGTTTCATTAGAGATAACTGGAGGCTGCTGCTGCAAAGGGCTGTAGCCCTGTGGTTGCTCCCCCTGGCCAGCACTGGCTGCTGCGGTTCATTTGGCTGTGGTGTGAGCTGATAAGCTGCTTGATGTGGTAAACTGCTCTGCGAGGTTTACTATCGTGTCAGCAAGCAGAATGGCCTTACCCTGACTGTGTGATCATTGGATCCTGTGCAGGAGTGGATGGGAATGAATCTTAGGGCAGGGAATGAAGACACTCTCACCTGTTTCATTTCAGCCTGTGTCACAAAGGCCCACAGTGCTCATCCAGCTCCAACCCCTGCTGTGTGCAGGGTCACCAACCAGCAGCCCAGGCTGCCCAGAGCCACATCCAGCCTGGCCTTGAATGCCTGCAGGGATGGGGCATCCACAGCCTCCTTGGGCAACCTGTGCCAGTGCGTCACCACCCTCTGGGGGAATGCAGAGGGACAGAGCATGGCAGGGCTGCTCCTCATCCTCAAACTGCTGCCTGTAGTCGTAAGAAACTGTGTTCTCTATATGCAACTGAACAGTCTGCTCCTGTAAAACAAAGCCCATCTGGTTTTGTAAGTGGTTAATCAGAGTGTTATTTTGTGTAGAGATTCTGACGTGAGGCTTCACATATTTGGCCGTGTTTACAAGCTGCTTGGGAGTGTCTGCAGAGCTTCAGATAATCATCTCGAGAGTGTGTGTGCCACAGGCTGCTTGCTGGGAGCTTCACTGTCCCCAGTTACTGCTCTTCTGAACCCAGGTACAGTGAGATGCTGCTCTGAAATCAGGGCGGTGGAAGGGCTGAGACAATTAAGTGGCCCAGAGAGGCTGTGGATGCCCCGTCCATCCCTGGAGCTGTTCAAGGCCAGGTTGGATGGGGCCCTGGGCAGCCTGGGCTGGTATCAATGTGGAGGTTGGTGGCCCTGCATGCAGTGGGGAGATTGGAGCTTCATGATCCTTGAGGTCCTTCCAGCCCAGGCCATCTGTAATTGTAATTGATAGGGAATCTTTTGGAAAAGCACTTGCAAACATTGGAGTAAGTCTTTTTATTAATCATAAATGATTGTAAGCTATGCTGTTTTGCTCACAGAAAGCGAATGCAAGGCTTTGTGTGCATGACTCAAATTACATGTGGTTCTGAAATTTAATAAGTCCTTTAGCAGAGGGTTAGAGTGGAAGACAGTGGCTATTAAAAATCACAGCTCTTATGGAAAGCATACCAGTATTTGTGGCAGAATCAGAAGTCATCTTGGATGAAATCCTTTGGAGCTTGAGGAGGATGTGAGGGTGCATCTTATCTATGCTGTAGGGCCATGTGTCATTTAATGGTGCTGTTCTCAAGTGCATTGAGAATGGCAGAGGTGATGCTTAGCTTTCTTTGAGCTTTGGTTCTGTTGCTCTCCTGCCTGCAGTGACTGCTGTCCTGTGCCCCAGATGGTTTTTCATAACCTTCTGTAATGTCTCTGCTCCCTTCCTGAATTCCTCAAATACCGAAGTTCTGTGTTACTATCAATTAGCTATGCACGATGTGGCACATGCTGGAGCTGTGTCCAGGCTGCATATCTGCCTGTTAGGCAATCAGCAGCTTAAATGCAGGGTTACTTCATAATCTTTAAGGTTTTTCCCAACCTGGATGATTCTGTGATTCTGTTACCTGCTGCTCACAAGGCTGTAGCTGAAATACTGTGTCCAGTTTTGTTTCCCCCTGTATGTCAACAAGCTGCAGAGCCTCAAGCACAGCAAGGAGGACAGTGCATGTACTACATGGGAAGCTGGTTCAGCTTGGAGGAGAGAAGGCCATGCTTGTCTTGCAATGGGGTTGTGTTGCCTCCATCCCTTGCAGCCTCCCAAGATGGAGCTGGACAAAGCCTTGTGTGACTTGCTTTGACTTTGAGGTCACAGTTGCTTTGAATGGTTTGCAGTATGTGACCTACTGAGGTTCTTTCAAACTTATTTCCTCCCCACTGTGATTCAAAGTGTTGCAAACCCTGCTGGCTTAAATCATCATCTTGATAAGACGTGGTTAAAACCCCTCTAAATTCACGTCACAAATGGATTTTTAAAGGACTTGATTTCTTACATTTCAGGACATAATTGAGCTGCAGAAGCAATGTAATCTCTTTTTGAAGTATCTAATTGAAGCTTTAGGGTGCCCATGAGCTTTAGTGGTTTTGACTGGCTGCTGTAAATACCCGCTGCAGAAGGGTTTCTGTCAGTGCTTTTCAATCAGCTGTTCGATTGTCCTATTGACTAAAGTGTCCGTGCTATTAAATGAATGAACTTCATTAAGGCAGTAATCAGAGCAGGCCATCCCGACACAATGAAGTCAGACAGGAGCACTTGCCGCTATGTTAATGATAAGCATATTTTGTGGTTCTTGAAAGATCCCCATCTGGGGCCGTTCAGACCATTGCATCATTCCTGTTTTGGAAGCTGAAGGGAACACTTTGTGCACCATCCCAATGAAGCTGTTAAGTTTCCATGGATGTCTTTCAAAGCCCAATTCTTGCCGTGGTTGCTGAAATACTGATTGCCATTCAGAATGAGAGATGTGCCAAGTTGAAGGCCGTCCATCACAGCATCCGGGTGGTGTTTTCATGCCGTGGGAGGAGTTTGTGGTCAGAGCAGAGGGCTTTGGTTGAGCTCATCACTGCAATGTGGGAATGCTGAACCTGGAGCTGTGATGTGCTGCCCTTTGGGGCTGGAGGAGTCCTCAGAGCCGGCTGTGTAAGGAATGCAGCTCTGGCAGCATCAGCATCTTGTCCTGATGTTAAAGGAAGGGAACTCTGGTATAGTTTGAATACAGGTACATCTATTTTTTATCATTCGGATGCAGGTTTTATTTTCCTGTAACTCAGTAAAAGGATTTCTAGCTCAGATAAGCAACAGAATCTTCAGGTGTCTTTTGTGAGCTGATGCTTTAGTGCAGCTTTGGGTGAGAAAAGTGCTAACAAACCTGGAAATACAATGTTGACCCTGTGGTACATCTGCTGATGTTCAGTGCTGATGTTCAGTTCAGGGGCTGGCAGGTCTAAGTGAGATGTGCTCATTTCCTTGTTCAGAGCTTCTTGACATGGCCTGGTTTTAGCAGCTGCTGTAGGCTGGTGTTCTGTGACTCACTTTGAATGCTTTACCAAAATAGGTGAAACAAAACTAATGTAAAGGAAGAAACAGGAAGGGGGGCATGAGCTGTGTGTGGGACTGTACCTGAGTCACGGCCTGAGGAAGTGGTGCTGGGGTTGGTTTGGTTTTGGTTTTTGTTTTCAAGCCTTTTGTGGTCCGTGGTTTCTTTGCTTATTGGATTAGTGGCAGCTCAGCTTTACTTTTAAAGACATTTGCAGCCTTTCCTGCTGCTGTCACCTCTCTATTTCTACTCTGGTTTCATGTACTGAGCTCTACTGAGACAGTGTAAGAGGCAGCACAAAGCATCACTTTCTGCTCAAGGGAATTTCCCCAGTAAAACACTTCGACCTCTTCTGTTTCTACATGATAGTCTAAAATCCTTGCAGTTAGCGCAGGTGTTCCTATAATGCTTCTGCTGTGTATCTCCTCTTGCTGGGTTCTATCACAGAATCACAGAATTATCAAGGTTGGAAAAGACCTAGAAGATCATCCAGCCCAACCACCATCAGATGATCCAGCCCAACCACCATCAGATGATCCAGCCCAACCACCATCAGATGATCCAGCCCAACCACCATCAGATCATCCAACCCAACCACCATCAGATGATCCAGCCCAACCACCATCAGATGATCCAGCCCAACCACCATCAGATGATCCCGCCCAACCACCATCAGATGATCCCGCCCAACCACCATCAGATGATCCCGCCCAACCACCATCAGGTGATCCAGCCCAACCACCATCAGATGATCCAGCCCAACCACCATCAGATGATCCAGCCCAACCACCACCAGATCATCCAGCCCAACCACCAGATCATCCAGCCCAACCATCAGATCATCCAGCCCAACCACCATCAGATGATCCAGCCCAACCACCATCAGATGATCCAGCCCAACCACCATCAGATGATCCAGCCCAACCACCATCAGATCATCCAGCCCAACCACCATCAGATCCAGCCCAACCCCCATCAGATGATCCAGCCCAACCCCCATCAGATCATCCAGCCCAACCACCATCAGATGATCCAGCCCAACCATCAGATGATCCAGCCCAACCACCATCAGATGATCCAGCCCAACCACCATCAGATGATCCAGCCCAACCCCCATCAGATGATCCAGCCCAACCACGATCAGATGATCCAGCCCAACCCCCGTCAGATGATCCAGCCCAACCACGATCAGATGATCCAGCCCAACCATCAAGTCTCATCATTCAGTGGGGGATGAGGGTGGCATGGTGATTATTGCTCAGAGTACTTGGAGGATGTGGGGGGGAAACAAATAGGCAATTTTTGATTCTGTTGGGTAAGGTAATTGTGGAATATCCTGAGTTGGAAGGGGCCCATAATCATAGAGTCATAGAATCCTTTGCCTGGGTTACAAAGGCCCACAGTGAATCTGCTTGGGTCCAGCAGTGCGTTTCTTGCTCTTGAAGGCTAAAGGGATGGGATTCCCTGCTGTTATCTTTTGTCTCTAATGTAAGTTTTGTCTGCTGTGAAACTGCATTACTGTAACTCTGTGCATTTGTACATACTGACCAAGGTGTTACCATAGTTTTAGAAGAGGCTAAATGTTGGGCTTTGTGATAGCTGTGTAAGTGAGGGTAAGAGCATTAATAAAGTTTATTTCAGGCATCTCGCAACTGTGTGTTGTGACCTAACTGCAGTTTTGCTGGCAAGGTGCTTCTGGAGGCCAGACAACTTTCCAGGGCTCAGCTTCCAGTAAGTGATTTTCCGGCTGGGCCGACCTGAAACCAACCTGAAGGGACCCTTACAGAGCACAGCACGCGGCTCAGGCTCCTCCTGCAGCCTGATGCTGGACTTGGCCCTCCAGCTCCGCTCGAGGCTTCCTGGGTATCTTGGCAGTTGATATATGGGGTTGTCAGTGGTCCCACGGGTGACTTTGGTTTTGTTTTGAAAGCCATTCAGTGTCTGTTGCAAGAGGTTTATTTTGTCTGATTTCTGTCTTTTTTTCTGGCTCATACAGGAAGGTCCCCGACAGCACTGTAATATCCTAAATGAAGTAGCGTTAATGTGAGGATGTGCTCTGTGCTGGATGGGCACGTGACCCCCAGCTATTGCCACTCAAAACAAAGGCAGGCTGGAATTCTGGTGTATTTTCTGGTCTTTTCTGTTGTTTGTTTTTGTAGAGCTCCCAGAGCAACCCCAAGGGCTTCTCTAATAGGTGGCTTAAGGAAGAGCCCAAGTAGCTGAGGGCTCTCTTTAAAGCCAGTGGAGATGGGCGTTGGGTGGCTGTGCTGATAAGGATTCTTCCCGGTGCTGACGCTGCAGCGCTGCCTGGGGAAGCTTTGGAGGAGCACAGAGTTCACCTGTGCCAGCAGAAACGGAATGCCTTGCTTGGGTGATAGGCTGGCGAACAGTGCCCACTGCTATGAGCAGAGGGGCTGTGTCATTAAGTTGGGTGCTTTACACCTCTGCCGTGGGGATGCAATGGCACTACTGACTGGTTTTGATGTATTAGATCCATGTCATTAGGAAGTTATCATCTTACTGGGAACCAAGAGCTGAACAGACCGTGCCCACAAAGCCAAAATAACCCCATGTTTCCCCCTAAGATTTCCAGTTGTTGGTGTGGTGTTTGCTTGGCTTTTTTTTCTTAACACCGTCAGTTCAGCCAGTGCCCCAGCCTCACTGAGCTGCATGAGGAGCTACAAGGCATGGTTTAGTAGCTTAGTGTGTGGTAATGCTGACAGGAGGGTGGTCAGACTGGATGATCTCCCAGGTCCTTTCCAACCTTGTGGCTCTGTGAGCAGGGCCAGCTGCTGCAGGCTGTGCCTGGTTTGGCTTTGAGCATTCACCATGAGGTTGTACAGCCCTGGCACTGATTCCTGGGGCGTTCCGCTGGTGAGCGGCCTCCACTTGGACTTTGTATCAGTGGGGATGACCTTCTGATTCTGGCAGCTGGGGGAAGCTTTCAGCCCGTTTCACTATATACTTCTCTAGCCTGTGCTCCTGTCAGTTTATGTATGAGGATTTTATGGGAGCTTTTGTCCAAAGTCTTGTTAGAACTGGGTGAGAAACAGCGTCCCCAGATTTCTGTTCGCTCGGTGAACTAGTTTTGCATTGAAGTCAGCTGTCAGTGTGGGCAGGCAAGATTTCTTCCTTATGTCTTTTATTTTTACTGCTTGTTACCCAGGTGCTCTTGGGTGGCCCAGACTAAGCTGAGCTCCTCTAACAGAGCATCCAGCCCCTTGCCTGCAGCCAAGATCATAGAGTCATAGAATGGCCTGTGTCACAAAGGCCCACAGTGCTCATCAGCTCCAACCCCCTGCTGTGTGCAGGGTCACCAACCAGCAGCCCAGGCTGCCCAGAGCCACATCCAGCCTGGCCTTGAATGCCTGCAGGGATGGGGCATCCACAGCCTCCTTGGGCAACCTGTGCCAGTGTGTCACCACCCTCTGGGGGAAAAACTTCCTCCTAAGATCTGACCTAAACCTCCCCTGTCTCAGTTTAAACACTCATCTGAATGTTTCTGGGTCAGGTTCTCAACTACTAGAACGAAGTACCAAGGGAAGTGCTTGATCTGTCAGTTCTAGACGTGGCTGATCCCTGGATGATGACTTTATCCATGTATTCTCTAATGGCTGTGTTAAAAAGCAGAAGGGAGGCAGGATGGGTATTCCTGCTTGGTTGTGTTGCTGACCTTTTACTACTTAGGACTTTGTTTTGCTTTTTTGTCTTTATTTATTCAGGTCATGGCAAGCCTATATTGCTGCAGTCTAATGTGTAGTGGACATTTTTAGTAG
The DNA here is from genome assembly GCF_054131305.1 of Coturnix japonica. Taxonomy (NCBI): domain Eukaryota; kingdom Metazoa; phylum Chordata; class Aves; order Galliformes; family Phasianidae; genus Coturnix; species Coturnix japonica. Next base: position 103,568,794 of record NC_140665.1, read on the forward strand.
CGCTTCTGATCTTGAGGAAATGAGAAGCGATGTTGGATATAGATAGGAGTGTCTCCAGAACATGGAGCCTCCTGGAGCACGTCTGGGTGGTTCTTGAGAACCTCCTCCAACTGTTGGCGTGACGGCGTCTGTGCTTTACAGCTGGGTGACCACAATGAATGTATTGTGTGTTCCAAGGGCAAATACAGAAATATTCCCCCTAGGAAATAAAGAGGCATTAAAGTAATTAGTTTGTGTTGACACAGTGAGGCTATGATTACTGCTTCATGCTGTCCTGTGGGAAGAGGACCAGGTGTTTGGCACCTTGTGTTCTGCGTCCTGCAGTTACCTTTGCAAAGCTGGTCCTGTGTTGTGTGCATTGGAATGTAGTGCCTGTTTGTGTGCCTGGGCAAAGGACGTGGCGTGGCCTTGTGTGAAGTCATTGTGTGTCCAGGTTTCCAAGATGGTGGGTTGGGTTGGTTGGAAGATGACGTTGTTATTTCCAGGTGATGGATGGCTCTTGTCTTTATGATGTGTGAATGGCAGAATTTCTGATCTATTCAGCAGTGTTTATCTCAACCACTCAGTGGGAGAAAAGTTGAATACCAGCCCAGGCTGCCCAGGGCCCCATCCAAACTGGCCTCGAAAACCTCCAGGGATGGATGGGGCATCCACAGCATCTCTGGGCAGCTGTTCCAGCACCTCACCAAGAGCGTCAGTGATGTGACTGGGTTGGGCTGAGTGGAGATGATGGCTGCAGGTCTGTGGGAAGTCCTGGCACGAGCAGGATTTCTTGATGAACACGTGAGCCCTTCTTTCCAAACAAGCCAGGAGCTGTCAGTAAGCAGCTCCAATGGGTCTTGTGCAATGAGTGCTCAAGTATGCCAGTGCATTGCAAGGCTCTTCTGTGGAAACTTAGTTATGTCAGCATTAAAGCTTGCTCACTTATTGCTCTATCCCAAACCAGATGAATCTAAAGGGAGATGCCCTTTAAATATGGGTGCCAGTGAGTGACTGCTTCACCATATCCTTGTGGTTTTATTAAATTTCTTGGTTGAAACTTGCTGAAGTACTGGGATGTTTTTGTAGGCGTGGTAGTGAGTGTGAGTGCTGACCAAGTGCTGTGTGTACCATACCTGCCCAGTCTGATCTCTCTGTTAGGCCCCAGTTACACATCCCATAGCAAAGGCCTTCGCCTGTTGGCAGTGGTTCATAGCTGCTAAGTCTGAGTCTGTGCCCTGGGTTTTGGGCACTGTTCTCCTTCAAACTTTTACAGTACAAAAACCCACCCACCCGCCACACACAAAATGTGCTGTTCCTGGTTTTGCTTTACCTTAATAAGTGACTTTTTCCTCGTTTACCTTTCTGAAGTGGTTGGGCTCGCAGCAGTTCACAAACAAGTGTTGCTGTGAGGATGTTAACACCTGCCTGAGCTGTTTGTTTCTTTTCTTTTCTTGCAGTGGAGTATATTGTGGAGTATGACTACGACGCAGTGCATGATGATGAGCTGACCATCCGAGTTGGGGAAATCATCCGGAATGTGAAAAAACTGGAAGAAGAAGGATGGCTGGAAGGGGAGCTGAACGGCCGGCGGGGCATGTTCCCTGATAACTTTGTGAAGGTGAGTTTTCCCCAGTGACTTCTACTGGGAGAGGATGGTCGTGGCTCAGTCAGCTGAGCTGCAGTTATGTGATGCTTCAGCTCAGATGGCAGCTGTTTGTTTGAGGAGCTCCTTCCTGACACAGCCTTCTCTGTGTCTGTGTGAAGGTCCAGGGCATGGAATGGCTCTAGCTTGAAAAGCAACAGTGAAATGAGTGGAGCTGTGAAAACAGGCTGCCTTTTGCATTTACTGTGTTTGTGTCCTGGCTTTAAGTGAAGGCTTTGCTTGCAGTTGTTCTTTACTCATTTTTATGCGCTGCTGAAAGAATGAATTGCCCACCTTTAAGAATGGTTGGAGTTAACCAGTTGTTCCTCTTGTGCCCCTTAGCAGGAATGCTTTTCGCTTGTCTAACACTTTTAACTTGTTTTAGCTCATTGCCAGATCTCTTTGAGGTCTAGGGCTGTGTATAAATACTAACTTCTTTTTCGATGCTCATTGTGCTGAGGACATCCTTGCCTGGCCCATAGGTGCCATGTAGGAAGGCGTCAGGCAGCACGGCAGTTCATGCCAGGTCTGGGCTCACCAAGGTCAGTTTGCTGATAACTTTAGAGGGTTGGAGCTGGCTTGCTTTTATGTGAAGAACTGAATTAATTGCATGTTGTTTTGCTTGTCTCCAAATTCAAGGAGAGCTTCCACGGACTTTGATGTAAATCATTGTGTTGTCAACACATGAAGGGCTGGTGAGCTGCAGGAAGGTGGTAAAAAAGCAAGTGGAGCAGAGCTGTACTTTGGCCTTACGAACAAGAAAGGTCCTTTGAGAAATGAATTGTCTCGTTGGTTACCTCACCCATCAGCTGTTGTAACTCTAAACGAGGTGGTGGCCTGTGTGTCAGCTGGGCTTCCTATGGAGCAGGCTGTGTTACTGCTCTGAGCACCCTGCAGCTCCTCAGAGCAAACCAGTTGGGAGTGGAGAATGGAGCAGGTCGGTGGGGTGGGCTGTGACAAGAAGGAGGGGGACCAATGTGGCTAGCTTGGATTTCATGCTTTTCTGAAAGGATCTCTGTATTACTGGCGTCAGTGTCATCTCATGCATTGCATGGGGACTTGGCTTGGGTTCATCAGAAGGCTGAATTGATTGGTTGGTTTTATATATGTATGCAAAGCAGTGTGTGTGTGTGCATGTATGTATATAAATACATCACAAGAATTGAATGGAGGCCAGTGTGTAACCTCTCCATGAATAATCTGGATGGTAAATTGTAATCTGCTTTTTGGGTAGGTTAGCGTTTGAAGCTGAAGGTGCATGTGCTACTCACTAGAGTTGCCTGGCTTTTTCCTATGTGAAACGTCCTGAATTATAATAAATACATGATAGTTTAAATTGGACAAAGCTGGACACGCTGTCTTGTTTTCAATGAGATGTTTATGAAGGGGGGAAAACTGGAACACAGGAAGTTACATACAAACACAAGGCAGAACTTCCTTGCTGTGCGGAGCTGGGACTGCTGCCCAGGGGCGGTGGACTTTCCTTCTCAGCAGTCAGGTCCTGTGATGGATGCCTTCCTGTGTGACCTGCTACTAGTTGAGTTGCTAACAGCCTTGCAGGAAATAATAGCTTTGTGTTGGTGTCTTCATTTTCTCTCAGACTTTCTGAGTGTTTCCATGTGGTAGTTTGATGGTAGCTGTACAGTGGGAGCAATTAGTCCTGCGCTGTTCAGGGTGCACCAGACGAAGCTGACATGGTGCTTTCTGGTGGGTGTTAGGGTTAATTTGTTGCACAGACGAGTAGGTGAGCTAAGCTGTGTTAACCCATAATACTTCTAAACAAAAGGGAGTCTGTGTAAGCTTCCTGTGGATGCTGATGCACTGCTGATAATGCTCGATGCCTTGTAATGTGTGCAGATAGCTCTTATTATTATCAGACTTTCTGCATGCTGAAGAAGGCTGGTGGCTGATTCTGTGTGCTGGCTGTTCTGTGGGCCCAAACCTTGGCAGGGTAAGCCAAAGCCTGAGGCTCTGTGTGGTTCTTAGAGCTGACTTGCACCATGTTATTCTGCATTCAAAGAGAGTGCATCCTAACCCTCAGTTAAGGAGAATCAGATGCTCCATAAAACTTCCATGTTCTTGGTTAGTAGTGCCACAGTGTGCTTGACTGGAAGGTGGGAGGTTTTTCCTCCCTGCCTCATAACAAAAGGTACTTTCTCAGTATTGGTTCTGACTCCTGGTTCATACACTCCTTATTTCTGCCTTTCTTATTTTAGTTGCAGAGCTCCTTTGCAGGTATGAAGGTTTGCAACCTCAGCTCCAAGTTCTCATTTAAGATTCCGGCTTGGTTTGTGTTCCTGTGTGCATTTAGTTAAGCTGTAATACTTGAACTGAGTGTTTTGTTCCTGACATGGTTATTATTGCCATTTCTCTTCCTGCTTTCTACATGGGCAGCATTGAAGTAAACAACCTCATAAATTCCTGAAAGGAACGAGCAGTGGAAACCTCGCAGACTTCTATTGTTTTCTTTGACAGCAGCTTTTCCTTTCTAAAGTTCATCACTGTGAAACGTACCCACACCCATTCGTGTTCAATACGAGCTGGAGTGGCCTGTAATGCTGCTAAATGGAACCGTCACCCTCCAACTCTTGCATTGATGATTTGGTGTTTGTTCATCTACTTGTTTTAGAAACCTTTTGTGCACACACAGTGAAATGGTTTTTAGGATTGTAACAATAATTGAAATAAAGTGAGCAGCTTTTAATCTTTATAGCCAGGCAGACTGTGGATCTGCTGCTCGTGACAGTGAAACCAGCTGGGTCATAAGCTCAGCTTGGGGCAGTGCTTCAAGTGAGGGAGGGGCAGCGGATAGATGAACTCATAGCTTCCATTGGTGAAGGCAGACAGGCTGCTGAGCTCATGGGGCACAGTGGGGAGCAGGCTGGGGTCCTTCTGAAAACATGTGATGGGTGTGCCCACCTGTGCACAGCAGGGCTGTGCTGTGCTCAGTGCTGTGCTGTGCTCAGTGCTGTGCTGTGCTCACTGCTGTGCTCAGTGCTGTGCTCAGTGCTGTGCTGTGCTCAGTGCTGTGCTGTGCTGTGCTCAGTGCTGTTTGCCCGCAAGGTGTGTGCCGTCCTGCTCAGGTTAGTGAGCCCCTGAACTTTGCTCGCTACGACATTTTCTTCTCTTCCTCCTCTGAAATAAAAAAAGCAGAACACAGGGTGTGTTCGAGCAAATATGTCCCTGGAAGTGGTAAGCTTGCTTTAATTTCTGTACGTTCTTGAAACCAAATAGCGTACGTTGATTTTGTGCTCAGGGAAATGAATGCGGATGGCAGCATGAGTTAAAAAAGCGATGGTTGCGGTATGATTTGTTAGGTTTAATGTACTTTGTGTATGCGCTGTCTCTGAGCTGTTTGAGTAACAGAATGATTCGGTTTTGGTTTGGGTGAACTTCTTTCCAGTGTACAGAGATGGGCAGGAATTGTAGTCGGCTGCAGTGCTTGCGTGAAGGATTCCTAGTTTTCTTACAACTTGTATTGTAACAGTTGAAAAAATGGATCAATAGCTACAAAATTCTGTACTTAATGTCTGTGTAATGGGCCATGCGGTTAGGAAGCAGATATGGGAGTCCTCTTTATTAAAGTCAGCAATGAAATGCGTACCTGCTTCCAGAGCTTCCAGATGGGCGCTGCTGTGCGTCACACCAGGCCGTGTGTTTTGACACCTGTTCGCTCTGAATTCTTTGCATTCAAGTAATGCTTGGGGGAAATTAAATGTATGCTACTAAATCAGCCCTAGCAGTGCAGGGATGCTCTGCTTTACGTAGCTGTCTCCTTCCTTTTGTGCTGTTTTGAGGACATTGGCACAGATTAGGTTTGCCAGAGGATGAGGGGCTTTGGGGGTATGGAGGCTTCTTTGGCTTCCTGCTGAGGGGGGAGGAAAGCTGGTCTGGTGGGGAAGCAGCTTTTATTTGGTAGGACTTGGGGTTAGTGCTCAGTGGGGCTGGGCTGGTGCTGGAGGAGCACCCAGGCTGTTCCCAATCCCATCTATTGAGTAGGATGGTAACAGGGATTAGTGCGACTGTGGGGTGAGAGAATTCACAGCTCTGCCCTGTGTGAATGAACAGTGGGACAGGTGTGAAGGTAAATGGCTCGGCTGTGCCTTGCATATAATGAGGTGGAACCTTTGTTTCTAAAAAGGAAATAAAAGATAAAATGCCTTGGCAGATAAAGCCAATGACATTCAAATGCAGATGTGTGTAGTAGTTCTTGTTAGGATTCGGAGCTCATCACAGATTACTCATGTTTATATGGGTCTTTATTTCTTCCTACAACTAGGTCTATGTATGTCTATCATGTCTATGACTGTGAGGGTGGGCAGTGATAGGACAAGGGGGAACGGTTTGAAACTGAGACAGGGGAGGTTTAGGTTGGATCTGAGGAGGAAGTTTTTCCCCCAGAGGGTGGTGACGCACTGGCACAGGTTGCCCAAGGAGGCTGTGGATGCCCCATCCCTGCAGCCATTCAAGGCCAGGCTGGATGTGGCTCTGGGCAGCCTGGGCTGCTGGTTGGTGACCCTGCACACAGCAGGGGGTTGGAGCTGGATGAGCACTGTGGGCCTTTTCAACCCAGTACATCCTTTGATACTTCTGCTTTCCATAAAGATGAATCTGCCCATGCAGTTCCGTGGAGCTGTGTGCCCTTGGATGTGTGCAGCCACACTCAGGTGTTGTGGGCTGGAAAGGAGAACTGCAGTATGTGTGTGGTTACTCCTTCAGCCACATGAAGCAATGTGCACTTCTGCCCTTCCTTCGTTCCACTGCGTTGTGTGTAATTTTGTAACTTCCTTTCCAAGTGCTGGAAGTTTGTAGGGAAAGTATGTTGCATCAGGTGCAGTTTGCAGCTACAATTAAGCGAGCTGCAGAGTGTATGTGGTGTCTGGGCCAGGAATAACTAGCAAAATGCATAGGAGGCTTAGACTAAGTTTAGACCTTTTTCTATGTACAGAAATCTAAGGTACTGCCCTAACTATGGGCTGTGCAATTACCGTGTGTAATGATAGTGAAGAGGTCAATTACACAGGTAATATGTAATGCTGCATCCTGGCAATCTCTGGGTGTGCGTCCCAGCGCTGGCATTGCAGCACTTTCTCACGTGTCAGAGAACAAGATGTGCACACCCAATGCTGCTGATGGTACAGCTGGTCTTTGCTTTTTGTTTAATGAGGTTGAATGAAGCAATTAGATTTGCAAACGTACAGTGTGCAAGTACGTGTGAGCTGACCTCTGCTGTTCTGCCAGCCTGCAGCACCAAGGCCTTCATCACTGAATCACAGAATGGCCTGGGTTGTGAACCAGCCCCACTCTGCTGCCATCACCTTTCAGGTGTAGGAGGAGAGCCTCCTTTTCCCAGCCCAAACAGCCCCAGTTCCTTCAGTCTCTCCTCATAGGCCATTATTCTCCAAGCCCTTCCCCAGCCTTGTTGCCCTGCTCTGGACCCGCTCCAGCACCTCCATGGCCTTTCTGTACTGAGGTGCCCCAAACTGAACACAGCACTCGAGGTGAGGCCTCACCAGTGCTTGATAATTACCTTAGCTGGAATCCTTTGGAGTCTCACAGCAGAGAACAGCCGTAATGCCAGCAGGTACAGGAAGCCGGGGCAATGGTGAGCAGGGACGAAGGATGCTGCTAATTAAACATCAAAGTGCCTGTGGTGGTTAATGGAGCATGTGCTGCTCTGGGCCAGTTTGTTTCTGTTACTCCTGTGAACGTTGCTGGAGATTAATGTCAGCTTTCCTTCCAGCCTCACAGTCCTGAACTGAAATACATTTAGCTGGAGTGTATGGAAGTCAAAATATAAAGTATTTATATTTATATTTATATTCAGCTTTGGAAGAGATGGAATTCAGCAGGAAGAGCAGCAATGCTGCCTTCCTGCTGAGCAGTCCCTGCTTCAGCCATAAGCTGGGGGATAAACCAACCCTGGGACACATGAAATTGCCCACAAGGTAACTTGTCTTGGAAAACAAAGGTTATCAAGTCTGAGTGTTGTTCAAAGCTTTGAGGGACTGTAACTGCTTTCATTTTTAAAGTGATTGGTTTCTGTTTCCAAGAATAACTTTGAACCCCTGGGTTGCTGCAGCGCTGTTTGCGCCAGCTGCCAGCAGAGCTCATCTGCTGGGTGATGGGGAGTGCTCCAGGGATGGGGTTCAGGCAGCAGCTCAGCTATTTGTGTTCATAAGGTGTCTAGATCTGTCCTTTCAGTTCATGGCAGGCGTGACAGAAGAATGGGGCAGGTTGTTCATTGTCCTTTCCTTGCTGTGGTTAAACACCTCACATCTGGTGTTCTGTGGACACTTGCATTCAAGATGAGAAAACCTACTTCCATGGGGAACCACAGTCCAAGGGAATGGACATGGGACACTGTTGGTTCAGGAGGCTGATGGTGTTACAGCTGCCAAGTGTCTGACTGTCTGCTGCTGTCATTAAGGCCATGAAGGCAGGAGGTGGTGGGCTCTGAACTGTTAGAGGGGAAGGCCTTGTGCTCCAGGAGCCATCGTGTTTCACTGCACTTGGTCAGAGTTTTTGACTCACATTTGTATGTGACGGTGTTTGTCTGCATCTGCACACAGTAACACACCGATGTGATGTTAGTCTTTGATAAAGCAGTTTTGCTGCTGTAGGGTGAAGGGTTGAGGTGGTACAAGCAGAGCAGTTGCCTGTTTCACAGAATCACAGCACGGCCTGTGTCACAAAGGCCCACAGTGCTCACCCAGCTCCAACCCCCTGCTGTGTGCAGGGTCACCAACCAGCAGCCCAGGCTGCCCAGAGCCACATCCAGCCTGGCCTTGAATGCCTGCAGGGATGGGGCATCCACAGCCTCCTTGGGCAACCTGTGCCAGTGCGTCACCACCCTCTGGGGGAAAAACTTCCTCCTCAGATCCAACCTGAACCTGCCCTGTCTCAGTTTCAAACCATTCCCCCTTGTCCTATCACTGCCCACCCTCACAAACAGCCATTCCCCTCCTGTTTGAGTGCTCCCTTCAAGTACTGAAAGACCACAATGAGGTCTCCCTGCAGCCTTCTCTTCTCCAAGCTAACCAAGCCCAGTTTGCTCAACCTTTCCTCATAGGAGAGCTGCTCCAGTCCTTTGATCATCTTAATGACCTCCTCTGCACTCATTAATTTGCTCGTTCCAATTGCTTCTCTTCCCTACAATGAGTGGCAGGTTCAACTCTCATCTTTATTTCCTGCCCAGTAGAGTGTGAATCAGAAACCTCATTTCCAAGAGCAGGAGTAGACAGTACCATTACTGCTGTTCTGATGGGCTGAACAAGAGCTGAGAAGATGATCTGGAGGCTCCAACACTTAGGTCTGTGACTTTTCATCTCCCTGTTCTTATGTACTGTGCTGCTGCTTGAAGAATCCACTGAAGGATTCAGGTTTGTTGGATAATGAACTTCTCTGTGTCCTGTTGTTCAGGAGCAGGCGAAATTTATGGCCATCCATCCCTTGTGTCCTTTCAGCCTTCTGACCTGGTTTCTGCATCATCGGTCATTCCTTGTGGGGCAGGCAGTGGGCTTAGCATTACCCTGATCTGTGCTGGTGCCAGCAGTGTGTAAGGGGTGTGACATACACATTTAATGGAGGCTATAAAAAAGGAGAGCCATTACTGCTGTGGTTTGCACCAGAATAAGTGGGTGATTGCTCCCAGGCTGAGCTCTTGATGCTGGGATTGCTTTGCTGACCTCGTAGTGCCAAGTCATACATGCATGAAGTCTGTGTTGCTCATGGAAATGCTGACAAGCCTCTCGCTGTAGTGGGTTGGCATAATACGAATATTAAAACTCCCAGCTGCAGTGGATGTCAGACTCGTTTTGTTTTTGCTGGCTGGCGATGAGTGATGGCCTCATCTCAGAACAAGCTGAAGTGTCTGGGAAAGCTTCCATTGTCATAATGCAGGCTCTGTTGAGATGCACAGGTCTGCCTTCAAACAGCAACACAAACCACGAGAAACCCCTTCCTTGTTCTGAAGGCAATGACTGGCAGTCCCGGGAAGGTTCAGATAGAACAGTAACTGGGACGTGTTGTTTTGGTTTGGGTGAAGAGCTCAGACCTGTGTGCACTGTTTTGTCATAGGGATATTAATAAACGTTTGAATCAATTAGTGTCTGTTTTCAGTGATCCCAAATGATATGTGTCTTGTTTAAAGATGGCTTCCTTTGTAAAATCTTAATGTGTCCAAAAGGTCAGAATGGTAACAGTGATCGTAGAACCATAGAATGGCTTGGGTTGAAAGGGGCCACGATGTTCAGCTCGTTGCAACCCCCTGCTGTGTGCAGGGTCACCAACCAGCAGCCCAGGCTGCCCAGAGCCACATCCAGCCTTGGATGCTCAGGATGAAGCTGGTGGAAGCAGTAATTGCTATGTATGTTGAGTGTCCTGATGTGTGCCTTTGGAAATGGACATAGAGCAGTTTCCTGCTGCTAGAAGTGATGAAATACAGGTTTGTGGTATGCAGTTGTGGAAAACAGAGATTCCTGGTTTTGCTTTACCTTGATGTGATTTTAATAGTCATAGAATTGCTCAGGTTGGAAAAGACCTTCAAGACCATCCAGTCCAACCCCAACCCAACCATCCTACCCTAACTAACAGCCCTCCGCTCAATCACAGCCCTGAGCACCACATCCAAAGGGTTGTTAAACACATCAGGGATGGGGACTCAACCACCTCCCTGGGCAGCCCATCCCAGTGCTCAACAGCCCCAGCTCCCTCAGCCTCTCCTCGCAGGGTTGATTCTCCAAGCCCTTCCCCAGCCTCATTGCCCTTCTTTAGACCTGCTCCAGCACCTCCATGTCCTTTCTGTACTGAGGTGCTCTGAACTGGACACAGCACTCAAGGTGAGGCCTCACCAAGGCCGAGTACAGGGGCAGGATGACTTCCCTAGTCCTGCTCACCACACTATTCCTGATACAAGCCAGGATGCCACTGGCCTTCTTGGCCGCCTGGGCACACTGCTGGCTCATATTCAGCCCACTGTCCATCAGCACACCAAGGTCCCTTTCCATCAGGCAGCTTTCCAGCCGCTCCTCCCCAAGCCTGTAGGGTTGCCTGGGGTTGTTGTGACCAAAATGCAGGACCCAACACTTGACCCTATTGAAACTCGTATAGTTTGCCTTGGTCCATTGATCCAGTCTATCCAGGTCCCTCTGTAGCTCCTTTCTCGCTTCAGGCAGATCAACACTCCCTCCCCACTTGGTGTCATCTGCAGACTTACTGAGACTGCACTCAATACCCTCATCAAGATCATTAATAATGATGTTAAGTAGAAGTGGTCCCAGTTCTGAGCCCTGGGGGACACTGCTCCACTGACTACAACTCTTTGGGCCCGGCCATCCAGCCAGTGTTTGACCCAGCAGAGTGTACTCCCACCTAAACCATGGGCAGTCAGCTTCTCCATGAGTATGTAATGGGGGACGGTGTCAAAGGCCTTACTGAAGTCCAGACCACATTGACAGCCTTACCCTCATCCACTATGCGGGTCACCTTGTCATAGAATGAAATCAGGTTTGTCAGACAGGATCTACCATTCATAACCCCTTGCTGACTGGGCCTGATCCCCTGGTCGACCTTTAATTGGTCTGTGATGGCTCCTCCCAACATTACCTGTTCCATAACCTTTCCTGGCACTGACATGAGATTGATAGGTGTGTAGCTACCAGGATCGTCTTTCTGTCCCTTTTGGAAGATGGGCGTCCCATTCACCAGTAATGCCCTGGGGAGGGATAATTAATGCTTCAGTTCCTCATTGGCAATATCACAGCCTTTGCTTTACAAGGATATTCTAAAAGTTAGTAGCTTAAATGTTGAAACAGCAGTTGCTGACCTATTTGTGCACTACTCACCACCCTCTTTGCTCATCTTGTCTCTAGATTTCTTGCTGGCAGCCACAGCGATGGGCTCCATGTGCTTCTTGTTCCCCCCGGCCTTGTGAAGCAGCTTTCAATGATGCTGTGCTCACTGTCCTTTCTGATTCACCCATGTCAGTTACTATCCACTTCTGGATTTGAGTGTTGCTGACATCTGGTACTTCACTGTTCATAGCAGAGTTTCTCCAATGGTTTTGTAGCTGCCTGCCTGTGTTCTTACCCCATAGTCCTCTTGGTCTTTTCCCTGCATCCTTTCCTCCGTTGTGTCCCCCATTTCACTAAGTGCATGCAGTTCCATCTTGTGAAATGCTGTGCAAAGTGCAGCATTAGTACAAACAGGGATGGACTCCCTCGTGGTGAGTGTTCTGGAGGCTGCTTTAACTCATGTGTGTCCAGCCTGCTGCCTTGCCTGGGCTGCACTGACGGGGCAGGGCTTGTCTTGGGCCACATCTACATGGGTTGCACTCTAAGTAATGCCTCTAGTTTATTTCCATGGAAACTACAGCAGGTACAAAGAGCACAACAGTATTGTTAGTGCACACAGTCAGCTACAAATTGCTGTTGTTCAACATAGTCACTGCCACGATATTGAGGGGAAAAGCAGCGTTGAATGGCAGTGGGTGCCATTCTATCCTCAGTCAGGAGTTCAGTTCCCCTCCATTGCTCCATCCACACTCCTATGACAGTCATCATTGAGTCAGCTGCCCTCTGCTGCCATCCGTCACACTGCAACAACATGGAATGGGACACTGGGGGGAAGGATCAACCTGCACTGCTATACCACCAACATCAGCCTCGGACACTGTGCGCCAGTGTAATAAAATGGGAGGCATTGCTTTTGGAGCAGCCCTTCTAAATTATATAGTATACTTAACATCATTACATAACACAACTTACTTGAATCAAAAGATTTTGTATTAAAAAAATAGGAGGCAACAAAACCATAGAACTGTTGGGGTGTTTGATTGAAGCCTCAGCCTGGGTCAGTGGTAGTGACTGACATTTGCAGTGAGGTCTCAAGGTGTTTGTCTGAGATTTTTGATGAAATTTTCCTCTTCCTGCACCTCGTCCTTGAAAATCATTGCTTACAAATGCGTGCACTGCCAAAAAGTGATGTCTGAGTTTGGAGTGCACACTTCAATGCAGAATCACAGGGGTTGGAAGGGACCCCGAGAGGTGCAGCAATACCCTACAGCAGGTCATGCAGGTGGGCATCCAGGTGGGTGTTCAATGCGAGATGCTCACAGTGCTCTCTTTGCTGGAGACTCTTTTCGCTTGGAAGACAGAATCTCTGCAAAACTTGAGATCTCAAGGGCAGAAGTCTCTGAGCATGAGGGAGAGCAGAGGCAGGATGACTTGGCTGTTTGCTGCAAAGCCTCCTTATGTAATGGAAATGAGCGAGAGGAAAAACTGTGCTGTCAGTAATCTTATTCCACTCTGTTCCTCTGGGAAATAGGAAAGTGCCCAGAACTGTTATCATGAAGTTCATGGTGTGCTTGAAAGCACCAGCAGCTTTCCAGACCTGTTCTGTTTCCTGACTGGACAGCAGCAGTGAGGAGCTTTCAGGCTTTTAATGTTCCAGAAAGCAGCAGAGCTGTATCCTGGTGGATATGTTTTTGTATTTTCATCCATTCATGTCTTTTACTGTCGTAAAGCAAGGCCTTTGACACTGTCCCCCACAACATCCTTATGTAGAAGCTGGCTGCCCATGGTCTGGATGGGCGCACGCTCCACTGGGTGAAGCTCTGGCTGGATGGCTGGGCCCAGAGAGTTGTGGTCAATGGAGTGGAATCCAGTGGGTGGCTGGTCACAAGCAGCATCCCCAAGGGCTCAGAACTGGGACCGCTTCTATTTAACATCTTCATTGAAGGGGATTGAGTGCACCCTCAGTAAGCTTGCAGGCAACACCAGGTTGGGAGGGAGTGTTGAGTGCCGGGGAGTAAAAAGGCACTGCAGAGGGACCTGGGTTGATAGACCAACGTAAACTGGACTTGCTGGTGCTTTGTCAGGGTGACATGCCGGTGGGATCTCTGAGGAGCTGGTCCTGGTACCAGCTTTATTCCGTGTCCCCAGTGATGTGCAGAGAGCATCTCACAGTGAAAAACCCCATTTTCTCAGTCTTGTTACAGTCTTGGATAGTTAAATACTGTGCTAATGGTGGGGAGCTGAGTAGTGAAAGGGGTGGTAGGTGAGCATGAAGTTGGTAAATGCCAAGCCGTGGATAGAAGAAAAATTAACCCCTGTGCTGTGGCTGTAGGAAGATGTGAGTTGGGATGAGCATCAGCTTGTGAACATTTGGCTGAGTGACTTCCAGTTCTCCAAAGTCCTTAATTCCAAGTGAAGTGGCAGCCAAGGATGGACAGGATGTCATGAGGAAGGCTGCTGAGCAGGGGCAGTAGATGATCATGGGGATGGAGCAGCTGCCTTGTGACATCGGAGCTGCCAAGGCAGGGACTGCAGCTGCAAAGATGAAGCTGAGGAGGCATGATCCAGGTTCTCGTGACTTTGGAGGCAGTGGTGAACTAAAGGAGGAGCACAAGTGGGGAGTGGGAAGGTGTCAGCTGGAAGCAGCTGGTAGCAGGGGGCTTCTTTTTGTTAGCAGGGGGTGTTCTTCACATGTTACTTTCTTTTCCTTCCTTTAGCAGTATCCTTACATCCTGTCAGTAACCAACTCTGAGCTTTGAGGCAGAGATGATCATATAATGCAGCTTTATGTGCTTGAACGTTATGTTTAATGAACTCACTATGCCGTGGTTCTGTCATTAAGCTCATATTTGTATTTTGTTTTTAGTTTCCAATAGGAACTTAAAACTTGTGCTGTGGGACTTCTTGGGGCTTGAAGCTGCTTTTCCTGGGGTTGGAGTTGATGTCTGAAATGCTGCTTTGTTTCTGAATTTTCTTGGCACGTAACTTACCCAGCTCCTAATGTGGTCATATGTATGAGGGTCATGCTTATAAAAGCCTTTAGTACTTTCTGAGTGCCATAGTTTTTGGGCATAGTACAGTGTTAGACACCGAATGGTAAGTATGTGAAATCTCTTAGAGTGCTTCACTAAAAGCTCTGACCTCTTGGGTAATTTCAATGGCCTCTCAATCTGTCAAATCTCTTGTTTCAGGAAGTTAAGAAGGATGTAGAGCCCAAGGATGATGCCCTGCCACCCAGAAGGGAGAAATCTGGCAATGTAGCAAGTCTTGTGCAGCGCATTTGTACCTATGGGCTTCCAGCAGGAGGAATTCAGCCTCATCCGCCATCCAAAAGCTTCAAGAAGAGTACGTAATGTTTATAATTCCTTCAATGGCATAAGCAGCTGATGAGTATTTTTTTTAATAAACATTAATAAACATTAATTATTTAATGCATGACTCAGGTTTAGGGATGTGCTGGACCCTAGGGAGCCCAAGCTTTTTATTCTAAGCTGGTAGATGGTGTAGTTCTTAATGGTAGTAGGGATGGATTCTTACAGGAGCAGAATTTAGACTCCTTCCAGATCCCAGAGAATATGGCCTTGCTATTTTGATGTGCAAAGAAGGCAATGAAAAATCATTGTTGGTGTTGAATTTCACGTGAGCTTGATTCATATTGTAGCATATCCAAATGAGAGCTGAAGGTGTGTTCATCATAATTAAAAGCCTCCTGTGGTCACTTCTGTCTAGATAAGTTTAGCTACAAATTCAGGGCTGTTTGATGAAGAAATACTTTCTAGTTCAGGCTCCTCTTACTGGGTAAGTTTCTGTTAGTATGAATCAACATGGAGATAGTGGAGTACAGGAAAAAGTAGTGATCTTCCTTTGGCTGTAACTGGAGCCCCTAGGATGGTCAGCTGTGTGACTTGGTGCCTTCATGTTTGTAGTTTCTGTGTTGTAATGGCAGTTAGATCAAAGTTACTAAAAACTAGGGGAGAAAACTCTACCAGGCAGGGACTGCAGGTTGTTATAATTCTTCAAGGGCTGCTCTGAAGGTAATGCCTCCTATTTCATTGTGTTGGCCCTCAGTGTCGGATGTTGGGATGGCAGTAGGTGCTGAGCCCAGGTGAGCTGTGTGTAGGAGGTCCCATGTGTTGGCCTTGGATGGCTCCCACTGAAGGCAGATGTTGTGCATCAGCTTCTGGGCAATGTGTCTTTCTGTTAGTTTGGTGCATTTATCCAGGGAAATGAAAATACAGAGCTTCATGTTCTCTTTTCCTGACTTTTTGCCCTCCAGAGCTGAGGCTGCACACCAGCACTGAGTTCCTCAGTTCACTGATCCCTCTCAGATGCCACAATATTACTCAGTGTCTGGTTTGTTCTGTACTGAGGGCGCTGCGTGTTGATGGTCTTCTGGTATTCTGAGGTTGGACTATCAACTCCCCTGTAGTAAATCATAGAATCACTCAGGTTGGAAAAGACCTTAAAGGTCATCAAGTCTGACTGCGACATAACCGTAGTGCCCTAACTCTAACAACCCTCTGCTAAATAAAGCAGCTTGGGAGGCAATGTCAGCTCATCTAACGGAGTATAGAAATTAAATGGGCCCTGTGAGCCTTAGCACTTGGACAAAATAGCGTGATTTTATACCAAGTAAGTGTGTTGGATTGTTGCTGCTGGTGACAGTTGCCATCAGAATTGTGCTGGCTGTTCTGGGCAAGGGCTCAAGGCACAGCCTTCAGTTTGAAGGCAAAAAGCATAAACTGTGTGAGCACAGCAGCGCTGCAGTGTATGGGGTGCTGGTAGGCTCCTGCGCCACTGGCTGGGAGTGTTGGAAGCCATTTCAGCACCTTCCCCTGTTAGGATGTCATTTGTTATTTTAATACCAGAAGTGCTTTAATTCTTTGTGGTAAACACCTACAGACAGCTCTTTATTTTAATTTTGCCCTTGTGAAACAACTGCTGATCAATGCTTTAGCTTAATTTCTTGACTCACACTGGGAAAAGAATGGTTTTCATGCTACATCTAAGGTATGGTGTTTTAGGCTGAAATGGCAGAAACTGGGAAACCAGAAGCATATTTCTTAGCTGTCGGGGATGACTTACAAGTGTTCTGCTCACATCTGGCCCTCAGGAGCTCAGGAAAAAGGTAGCTTTCATTTCTAAGTGTTGTTATTTTCTCCATTTCCCTCCCGCCAGAGGCCAAGAAGCGGCAGTGCAAAGTGCTCTTCGAGTACATCCCGCAGAATGAAGATGAGCTGGAGCTCAAGGTGGGGGATGTGATTGACATCAATGAGGAGGTGAGTTGTGTTCCAGAGCTGCTTTCTTCTTTGTGTGGACAAAAGCTATTTTCAGATTTGATCTACTTGTTAATTACAAGAATGTTGGAAAAATAGCATTTAAAGCAAGATATTAGAAGGTAAAGTGAATAGCTGAGGAGATCTTTCTCCCAGGTTCTCAAACTGAATTAATACATACTAGAAATATAGGAGAAGTATTTGGTGTTCTCAGCAATAGAACTTTGTTTTTTTTTAGCTTGGAGAAGTCTCTGAGAAGACCTATTGTGGGCATCCAGTGCTTGAAGGGAGCAAATAAGCAGGAGGGGGAACGGCTATTTGTGAGGGTGGGCAGTGATAGGACAAGGGGGATGGTTTGAAACTGAGACAGGGCAGGTTCAGGTTGGATCTGAGGAGGAAGCTTTGCACCCAGAGGGTGGTGACGCACTGGAACAGGTTGCCCAAGGAGGCTGTGGATGCCCCATCCCTGCAGGCATTCAAGGCCAGGCTGGATGTGTTGAAAGGGACCATGATGATCATTAGTTTCAGTCACCCTGCTATGTTTAGGGTCACCAGTCACCACCTTTTACACCAGGGAAGAATACAGTGAATCATCTGTCTTGATATTCAGAACTTGATGGCAATGACCCCATGTATCTGAATTGTTGTGAGGGTATTTGTTTTATTTTCCCTAACTGCATACCTTCTTGATGCCTGTCCCATTCAATAGCAGTTTGTTCTGTAGAAGGCTTGAATGTGTGAGAAGAACATCTCTTGTAAGAACTAGGTTGGCCAGAGAACCTGCTGAAGAGACCAGTGCAGTTATAGAAGGCTCTTTTTAGAAGCAGCTGGGAAGCTTCTGCACAGCACAGCCTGCTTGTGCAGCCTCTCCTTGTTGTCTCACTGAAAATCTGAGAAAGGAGGGAGATTTAACATTCCTTTCCGGCTGTGTGTCTGTCAGTGCTCTTAAAGAAGATTGGAGGTTACTATTTTTGCATGTTGACTCCTTCTGAAGAGAGTGCTACCTCTCTGCATTGCCAGGCGTGACTTTTCCATTCCCTTGGTAAGGGCACAGCTGTGCTCCCAGATGCACCACTGAGTTCTGCCATTTGTTCTGTTAGCTTTGAATAAAGGCAGCAGTCACTGTTAGCAGATGTCTTGGTAAACCCACTCACTAACAACACCATCACAGATACCATGGATGGGCATTTTGTAAAGGGGTGCTCCTGGGTAACCTCATTAGCTTAATTTGTGGAGGCTGCTAATTACAGCAGTCATGGCTCCATAGCCGTGCTTCCTCTGCTTAGGAACCCTTTATTGGGGACACGTTCTGGTTTCAGTTTATTATTGTAGCTTGTTTCCTGTGCCCTCGCTTACCCTTTCCCACACCCTACGCAGCTTTCAATGAAGAGCAAATTCCCCCAAGGCTGTGTGCTTACTGTTGTGGTGGAAATAAAGAGGTAAACTAAATAAAGAGCCCTACTTTTAGGGCTCAGTACTGCCATCTGCCTTAGGGACAGTGCAGTGTACAACACATGCAACTGATCTCATAAATTGAATAGTCAGTTATTTACAGTGTTATCATAGTGTGACAGAATGGCTCAGGTTGGAGGGACCTCACAGCCCCAGTCCATGGGTTGGGTGCCCCCAGCTCAGGCCCATGAATGCCTCCAGGGATGGGGCAACACAGCTCTGGGCAGTGGCAGCGCCTCACCACCCCAAGTGAAGGAATTCTGCCTTAACCATCTGAATTTCCCTTCTTTTTAATTAAAAGCCGTTCCCCCTTGTCCTATCACTATCACACCATGTAAAAAGTCACTCCCCCTCCTGCTTACAAGCTCCCTCAATTGTTGGAACACCCCCAGCTCCCTCAGCCTTTCTCCACAGAGAGATGCTCCATCCCTCTCAGCATTTTCCTGGCCGTCCTCTGGTCCCACATCCCGTCCCATTGATTGTGAGCTCAAGACTGGAGGCAGATGCCTTCAGAAATGACCTGATCAGCATCGAGGACAGCTGGCTATAAGGCTTAGGAACAGGGAAGAAGAGCTGTGTGCAGTACGGTTGTTTAAGCAGGGTTTCTGTTGTCAGAACTTGTGGGCTACGCGTGCAAGGCATGTGCACAAATGATAACTGTATGATTTCTTCATCCTTTTCTTTCTCTTTTGTGTCCTTTTTTCCTTTTTCTCCTTTTCCTCCATTTCTGTTGGATACAGAGCTGCACAGTGTGCTTGTCTGTGGTGTGTCAGGCTTTACTGTTGGATCTTCAAAAAGAATTCAGACCAGCAAAGCTGTTTGTCGTATTTTCCCTTTTGCTCAGTGCTCTGAGTGCTGTCCTGTCATAGAAAGAACGTGGTGGAGTTAAAAGAAAGTTCTGATGTTTGGGCGGAGGGGGCAGGAAATGATTGACTTGCTCTATTTTTGGTGACTGTGTCTATGTATATCTATGTATATCTATATCAGGGATATGATTTAGTGTAGGCTTTTTAGAGTTAGGGTTCTGGTTAGGCTGCGGTTGGACTTGATGATCTTTAAGGTCTTTTCCAACCTGGGTAATTCTATGATTCTATGTGTTTGTTGTGCTATCTTGTTGTTGTTAAGGTAAGTCGTGGTCGTTTGACACTTCCCAGAATTGTCCACAGGCTTTTAGAAGTGAGGTGTAAATGCAATGGATAAGCATTTCTTAATTGCTCATATGGCCGTAATTAAATGTCACAGTGATTGCTACATTTACACCTCCTTTTCTTCTTAGTAATGTGCAAACTTTTTCCGTGCAGGTGGAGGAGGGCTGGTGGAGTGGAACCCTGAACGGCAGGTTGGGGTTGTTTCCTTCCAACTTTGTGAAGGAGTTGGAGTTGGCGGACGATGGAGAAACACAGGATGCTCTGGATGATGCAGGTGCTGTTCTGTCCTGTCCTAATCCCTCGGCAAAGCCATTTTAAACCTCAGGTGTAATTTGGAGCGCTGTGGTTGCACAACCTTATATTTGATTCTAAGAATAAAATCTTTTTGGTGTGCTGTCTGAGAAATACAAAAATGGACACCGGGTCAGAACTGGATCTGTTTGGAAGGCGGCTTAACATCGAGCTGTTCCACTGTGGCTGTGTAGCGGAGGTAACAGCAGGCTGTCTGTAGCTGTGACTCGGTCTGTTGCCTTCCAAGTGTACTTCAGAACTTCAGTTCTGTTGCCTTCAGTGTACTTCAGTTGTGGAAATGGCATGCCTGTAAATATTAGTTTGTGGGATTGGGGGTAAATGCTGTCCCTTAAATCTGAAAGTTGGAACAAAACTGTGAACACTTTTGTTACCTACTGGTGAATAATCTCAGACTGCTTCATCTGATTTAACCGTTCAGCACTTTAAAATAGCATTTTAATAACATTACAGTGTTCAATACATTCACAAAGAGGTTGTTTGGGTCATGCTTTAGTACTTGTTTTGAGCAATAGCAAAGCTTCTCTTGGTTCCTGGAGACATGTCGCTCTCTGTAAGTGCATCAGTTTGCTTTGCTATGGCTGTTGAAACACAGCAGAGTCTTTGAGGTCGTTATTATTCAGCATTGATTCTGGCTTTCAGCAGCCATCGCTGTGCTGTGTGTGCACAAAAATTAGCAGAAAACATAAGGATGAGGACAGGCTGTGCAACATTGATTGTATTTGTAATGGCGAGAAGTATCAGCCGTCTGACAGCTTAGTTGTCAGAGTACTCAGTGTAACGCTGGCATCGTTTCAAATGGACTTATGTTCAATGTACAGCTGGAACAAAGCGTGAGGGGTTACAGCTGTAGGAAGCTGTTTGACAGTCACTCACACAGCTGTTTCTCTTCTGTTTTTTTCCTCTAAAGAGCAAAGAAATATTTTCAGCTATTAAAACAACTATTTGTTCCTTCTTTGTTTTTTCCTTTCAGAGCCTGTTTTCAGTGGTCCTACCTCACCTGTGGCCTCTCCCGGGAATGAAAGTGAACCTGGATCTGGACCAGCACAGCCGAAGAAAATTCGAGGTGTTGGGTTTGGAGACATCTTTAAAGAAGGCTCAGTTAAGCTTAAGACAAGATTATCCAGTAATGAATCGGAAGATAAAAGGCCAGATAAGGTTTGTAGTGCTTCGTAGTCCATTTGGGGTTTCCTGTATTTAAAAAAGGAAGAAAAAATGTGACATCTGAAGACCAAACATCGTATTGGTGTTGGCTGCTCTAAAATTTGTCAGTGTTGTTCAATAATCAGACTCTAATAATCTGAGAGGATGCCATGGGAAAGGCAAGAGTAGCCTTAGCTACAAAACAAAGCAACAGCCCCTGAACTTCTCTAAGTTATATCTTGGAATCCTAGAATGGCCTGGGTTGTAAAGGCCCACAGTGCTCACCCAGCTCCAACCCCCTGCTGTGTGCAGGGTCACCAACCAGCAGCCCAGGCTGCCCAGAGCCACATCCAGCCTGGCCTCAAATATCCACCATGGAGGCAAAAAGGTCTGTCTATTCAAATGTTCTGACATTTAAAGAACAAACAAGTAGAGAGGGAAAATCAACCTAATATGAAAAGTGTTCTTTTAAAGCCTGGTGGTTTAGGACATAAGGGGTGTTCCAACACATTTGCAGCAGTCTCTGGTAGCTCTTTTCTCTTCAACTGACTTTGTATGTAGTCTGTGGCTGGGCTGCTGAGTCTCTTCCTCCTCTAATAAGTGCAGCCTTTACATCAAGGAATATCATTTTGTTGTTTCCCTTCAGTTTTGTGCTGGATGTTGAGGTATAGTACTGGCTATGGTGCACTGTTACTAGCAGAAGTGTCCTGCAGTGAATGC
This sequence comes from Coturnix japonica, assembly GCF_054131305.1. NCBI lineage: Eukaryota > Metazoa > Chordata > Aves > Galliformes > Phasianidae > Coturnix > Coturnix japonica. The sequence goes on from NC_140665.1 coordinate 103,590,260, forward strand.
TGCCAGGTTTTTGGCTTCATCGACGTTGCTGTGACCTGCAGGTTGTGCAAGTCCAAAAAGCACTTTTTAACAAGTTTGCATCCTCTTTCATTTGCTTTTCCCCTTTTTTGAGTATATGGTGAAAGAAGTTCTTCTCCACACATAACTTAATGCTGAGGAGATGCTACACATGTGGGAGTTGCTCCACCTTTGTGTAAATGCTGTCAGAGTGTTTCAGGGCATAACTCTCAGTGTGCCTGGGTTGCTGGTGATTGCTTGTTGAAAGGCAGCTTTCCCTACTTTCTAGCTTATAACTTGGGAGTGGGAGATCTTACCTGGAATACATTCGATTGATAAGAAATCTGCTAAGCTGTTTGAGACTGTGTTATTTGACTACGTGGACACTGAAATGCATTGGTGCTTTATTTTGTTCTTCAGCTTGTTTGTGTTGTTATGGGCTGTTTCTCAGAAGACAGGAAATGAAGTGAGAAAGCAGTTTCTCATAGCTTAAAATAAACAGTTGAGTTCTGTATTTAATATTCCACTTATGCTTGGTGCCAAAGTCGTCCCAAAGGCAGACAAGCCTGGAGAAGAGCACAAAGAGCCCCGCAGAGATGATTCTCATGGAAGCTTTGCAGAAATGGCTGGTTGCATCAGGATTTTTGCTCAGCTCACTTTGGATTTCAATGGAGGGGGACTGGATGGATATTCTCCATCTTTATGCCAGGTAGAGCAGAGAAGGCTTTTTTCCAGGGACACTCAGCACGGGCAGACTGAGCACTCTGAGCACTTCAGATGTTTGTGCCTTTCAGTTCGCTGCAGCATCCTGCATGGGTTCGGGTTATTTACACCCTGTCTGCCTAAACTTCCTCTCACACTTCTAATTGCATCTCATTTTGGAAAGACGGAACTTAGGAAAGATTCCGTACTGGACTTGTTTAATGTCATAGGTGGGCTATTTTAGTGCTTCCTTTATGGAGTGAAGTAAATTGCATGTGCGCTCTCAGAACATCCCAGATGGCCATAGATAGCTTATTGTATGGCATGGCAGAGGTACCCGCACCAGCACGCAGCCATCAGCTGTGTCTGAGGAGAGGAACTCTGGTCTCTCTGGCAGTGGTAAGTCTGTGAAGCTTAAAGTAAATAGCAAGGAACAGAATAAGTAAAGGCAGTAGGATTTTTCGTGTTGGTAACACCGCTAGGGGTGCTCAGGTAAGGTCTGACTGTCAGGTATTCTGTTTGTGACTGTTATGGCTATGAAAAAGTGAATGCAGCTGGAGCTCTCTGAGTCTTCCCAACAGCTCGGTGTGTGTCGTGCAGACTGGAACAATTACTTTGGCTCCATCTTCACTCTCAGCCTTCATACTCTCAAGCATCTTTTGGTGCAGGAGTAAATGTCTGTTGGATGGTTATCAGTTTGGGTTGTGTTCTGTGAATCACGGGCAGCCAAGGGAAGTCAGGGCAGGCTTTCATGGGCTCTTATGTCTGTGGCAGCAGTTTCAAAACAAATTAACTCTGCAGCTGAGATGGTGTGAGGCTGCTGGAGATTCCTGCTGTAAATACGGTCAGTGAGTTACTGTCAGCACAGCTGTTTAATGAGCACTTTTGTTCTGGGCCAGAAGAGGCAGTTTCAGTAATAGAACAGTAACATTTGGGAAGATTGAAATACCGCTGCAAGAGTATATATGGCAATATAGTTTCCAGTTTGAAAGCTATGCTTTTCAAGCCCTACTGATATACCCAAAGCCTTTGAGGCATAACCCTTACTGCAGTTACTGTTATGGCTACTGCACTAAGTACTTAATGGAGGATCCTGGTGAATCTCTTGGAGGTGATAATTCACACCATCTCAGCTCAGAATGAGCTCCTGTTAACAAATCTCTCTTTGGTTCCTGCAGCCATCACCCACCCATCCTCCTGGCACAAAGCTCGCTCATTTTCCTCGAGCAACAAAAGTGGAAAACTCCTCCGAAGCACCGAAGTCAGAAGCTGAAGGGAAACCAAAAGGTGAGGATGGAAACAGCTGTTCTGTGGTGGCTCTCTGTGGGGAAATATTTGCTTGTCAAACCAGATTAGTATTATTTTCTTGTTTATAATCTTGTATTTCTGTGCATGTTTTTTTTGTGTTATGTTCTTTGCCTTGGAGGAATTACACAAATGTAGCCGTGTCTGATGGGGTTTTTGCTTACATGCTGGAAGAATATTAATTGAAAACATTTGCAAGGAAGAAAACAAGGCTAGGGTTTTCAGTTGGCACTCATCTGCTGGGTTGTCATACATGAACTGGCTTCTATTTTGCTTATCTCTTAGCAGCCAGTTGAGATGCTGGAGAACTATTGCTGTGTGAGCAGGCCCTAGACCTGGTTTCTGACCCGGGGTTATGGCTGCAGGGTTAGGGCTTATGGTACAGATGCTGGTTTGCATCCTGTCATGGATGTATGCTGAGCTTCTTGCATCAGAAAACTTAATATTTATGTTCTGTTGAAATCTGTTCTCCAGATAGCCCAGTTCCTTTGGATTTCTGTTGATAATAATAATAATAAAAGTTGCCTCTAAGAATTGATGCCTTCATTGAATGACCAAATTGCATAGTTTCTGTCTAGAGGAATCTTCATTTATTTTCAGCCAATTCAAAGCCTCTTCTGGGAGTGCCAGCCCCAGCGGAAAAACTGACTTCAGTCAGGACAAGGGGGAATGGTTTGAAACTGAGACGGGAGGTTGAGGTTGGATCTGAGGAGGAAGTTTTTCCCCCAGAGGGTGGTGACGCACTGGCACAGGTTGCCCAAGGAGGCTGTGGATGCCCCATCCCTGCAGGCATTCAAGGCCAGGCTGGATGTGGCTCTGGGCAGCCTGGGCTGCTGGTTGGTGACCCTGCACACAGCAGGGGGTTGGAGCTGGGTGAGCACTGTGGGCCTTTGTGACACAGGCCATGCTGTGATGCTATGTAAAGTGTGGACAGCTCATTGTGCCTGGTTACAAATAAAGATATTTTTTGAACTTCTGTATTGGAATTTCAAATATATTTGAATTCAGAAATCAGTTATTTTGGCATAAATGAGTTACTGTACATGGAATGCAGAATTAGCAGAATTAAGCAAACAACAGAATTAAGCAAAAAGCCATTGGCTTTTTGTCTGCGTTTGGGAGTTGTGTAATCAGGCAGAGTAGAGCACTTGGATTGGCAGAGATGTTAGTAAGAGCTCTGCCTTATCTGTATCTCTAATGGTGTTCAAAGTGCCTGGCTGTGTGAGAGTCCATGGCTTTCTATGCTGGATGGCGTGCTGAGGATTGCTGCCAGGGCTGTTTGATGGAGTGGGGTCAGAGCAGTTAGCTGTTACGTTCTGTCATTGCAAAACATCTGGCAAAATAAGTTTGTGTGTGATGCATTGACTCTCATGCTATGAGAGTGGTGAGGTGCTGGAACCCAGAGAACCCAGAGAGGCTGTGGATGCCCCGTCCATTCCTGGAGCTGTTCAAGGCCAGGTTGGATGGGGCCCTGGGCAGCCTGGGCTGGTATCAATGTGGAGGTTGGTGGCCCTGCCTGTGGTGGGGGGTTGGAGCTTCGTGATCCTTGAGGTCTCTTCCGGCCCAACCATTCTGTGATTCTGTGCTAAGATTCTACCCCCAGAGAAGTAAGCACACCTGAAAGGTACACACGTGTGGTAGTTATAAATTTTACAGGTGAATGTTTATATTAAGTGGCGTTAATAGATATTATCTATTATCTTGTAACCTTTGAAAGAAAGCTCGGTATTCTTTCTTAGTGTTTTTGTTTTAGTACAGACCATGGTATAGTTATTTGATCCTCAGTTTTGAGAGAGTTCAAAATAGCCCGTGTTCAATACGTTAAGAACTAAAAGGAGATCTCTTAAAATGCTTACACTGCTGTGCCTTATTTTAGGGTGCCTCTGCTATTTCTGGGAAGCCTGGTGTGGCCTCTGGGGCAAATATGTAAAAAAACTATTTTGTTTAAAAAATGAGATAGAAATCACTAATTGTCCCCCCTTCTTTCCCCCACTGTGTTTGAGTACAACATTGGGATTCCTGCTGCTGTACACTCAGTCCTCAGTCATTGGAAAGGGCACAATTCAGTCAGTACTTATAATTAAGAGGGAGTCCAAAGTTCAGATTCATTATTTTGTAATAATGTAATGTAATCATTCTTCCTCCTAATAGCAGAGGGGCTGCGACTGTCAGAGCTGGTTGTTCAGACAAGCTCTGGTTTCAGGTGGTTACAGCCAAGCAATTCCTTTGCTTCGACGGCTTGTTTTGACTGCAGGACTTCAGCAAATCACTGCTTGGGTATTTGAAACATCTGCAATTGGGAGTCACCATGAAGCAATTGAATGTATCTAATTCAATCTAATTGAGTGTATCTAATTATGCTCGCAGATTTTGAATTTATGATAATTTTGAGATTATAAGGGGTGATTATGTATGTGCTACTCATAGGCACTACAGCCAAACAGTGTTTTTGTCTGAAGCAGCAGAATGGAATATATATATATATATCTATATAAGTCAGTGAAGATGGGATATATTGCATAGTCTATGATGTTACAATTGTGAATGAGTAGTCTGTTGTGGATAAGTGGATAAAAGGGCTGGAGGGTTTTACCCATCAGTGAAGACCTACCTCCCTTACATTTCACTGTGATCTTGTTTTCCTCCTGACATGAATGACACAGTGAGTAAAGTAGTGCTGGATGGCCGCTGTAGAAGTGATTACAGTATGAGTACTGAGCTCTCCCTTCAAACAGCAAAAGTCAGCTGTTAGGACTTTGGTCCCCATGGTGTGCAATGTCATGATGTGCTGCTTTGTTTCAGCCAAGGAATATTGCAGGACAATATTTCCCCATGAAGGCGTAAATGATGAACTGAGTTTTAAAGAAGGAGAGATTATCCAGATTATCAGTAAGGTAAGATACTCTGTTTCCTTTCACCACTTACTGCTTTTATAAGCTTTGCTTTGCTAAGTGAAGTATGAAACTTGTGACAGGAGGGTATTACTGGGCTGGGTTAAGTATTTGGTAAAATATTTGAGTAGCTTTATGTATTAATGGACATTCTTCTGTTAGGGACCAACCAAAGTCTCCATCCACTCAGATCATACAATGGATTTCCATGCTACAGTTCTTTTTTTTTGCTATTATTATTTAGTTGCTATTATCCATCTTAACTTGCCCCTGTTTTCTTAGAATGGCAGTTTTGTTTACTTCCTGCCTTTCAGACACATAAGCCAGATCAGTCACATCCGAATTACTTTCATCTTGTAGAACTGTGTGTAATTCCAACCACACCAAGTATTTACTGCACAAGTTTCCAATCAAGGAAGATGAGAACATTGACTGCTGTGCGTTGGATCGTAGCTGGTTTTGATCTCTCCTCCCATTTACTGATCTTGTCCATCTCTGAATGATGGTACAGCACCATTTTGTGCTTTGTTGTAATCCAGGTGGCCAAACATAGTCAGAGCTGGAGCTGTTTCCATGGCTGAGGGAGCCACAGCCTTCTTCTGAATGCGGGATTTTGAAAAGGGGGTTCCAGGAGCAGAGCTTTCACTGTCAGTCCTGGGGAAAAAATGGAAATATGAATTGAAATAATGTGTTGTTTGTTTTAGGATACTGGAGATCCAGGCTGGTGGAGAGGAGAACTCAACGGGAAAGAGGGAGTCTTCCCTGATAATTTTGCTGTTCAAATACAAGAATTTGATAAAGACTTCCCTGTAAGTTCCTTTGCCTTTCATTTAGTGAAACAAGAACGTATCAACAGGGGTTGTAAGACTCACAGCATGTTCTGTTCTTGAAAATACTCATACAAACGTGTCAGTTTTCAACTTGAAAAGATTATCAAAGAAGACAGATCTAAAGGTTTAACTTTTCTTAAATATTTAATAGAAAGATGCTTTTTCAGAGTAACTGTAATTAATGAGGATGATAAGGTCATGTAGGCAAGTCAAAGGTCAAGTGCTGATGTGTGTAACCAGTGTGTAACTACTCTGCCTGATTCAGAACCATTACCACAGAAATGGTTCTGAAGGGAGATGAGCAGTTTGTTCTCTTTCATCTGTAGCCTTGTAAGTGTGCTTGCAAGGAGCTGAACAGTCCCTGTGGGACTTGGATTTTTCCATGCTAAGGCTTGCGAGTAGGTTGCTGTGTGTGTAGGAGAATCTTTGACTGGGATTTAGAAAAGGTGATTCTTGTTTTTTTCCCACTGTCTCTTGTGCTGAAATCTGTCAGAGAATCTTGTCACAGAGATCACAAGGTTGGAAAGGACCTATAAGATCATCTAGTCCAGCCATCCTCCTTCTACCATACCTACAGAAAACCTATATAAGCAACAGTGTTTTAGTAGATTTCTCTGACTATTTTATCCATGAGTCCTGTCATTGGCAGGGCCATGAAGATGCATTTTCATTACTTGGGTTCTGAGAATGAGGTGATTTGAAATGTCTGCCTTGAGATCAACCAGTGCTCCTTGGACAGGAGAAATGTTATGACGTACTGAGGTACAGGGATTATGGGGCAGATATTGGTGGTAGGTGGACAGTTGGACTGGATGACCTTGGTCTTTGCTAACCTTGGTAATTCTGTGATTTTTGTCAGTTGAAGGAGAGTAAAGAGTGTCTGCCTTGTATAATGGTACATATCCAATGTGCAAACTGTGACACTTCACTATTTAAACCTATTCTGCAGCTGAAGTGCTGCTCTAAGATCTGAAGAAACCTTATGTTTTGTTCCTGTTCTGGTAATTCGTTGGCAGGGAGATATCAGATGAATTACTTCAGTTCTCTCCTTGTTTCCTGTCTGCAAATTGATTGCTTTCTTTGTGAAGTGCTTTGAAACGAGCTCATTCATAAGCTTGGTGTTACATTATGCAAAATAAAAAGCAAATGTGTCTGTCATTGATAGAAAATATCTGTCTTGTTTATTTACTTCTTTTACAGAAGCCAAGGAAGCCTCCACCTCCAGTTAAAAGTCCAGGTATGTATGATGTGCGTGCTGGTAGGTGCCTGTGGAAGTATTAAGATCACGACTTCAGAAGAAAATTGAGCCGTAGCTTTGTATTTCTCAGTGCTGAAGCTGCCCCTAGTTGTATTTTAAGGTTACTTTATGCCTTACATTTTTACTGCTGCTATATATTGCTCCTGTATATTCTTCCAAATGATGATGGAGCCTACTTTGGAAACACTGTAATAGGAGCCTATGGTTTCCTAGGTCTAAATGGGTGTTATGAATAGTATTACCCACCTTGCAAAGGAAAAAGAATATAAACACAAATTAGTGTATATCATATTTTTAGTTTGTGACTAAGATAATTAAAACTGTGCTTTGGTTTGATGTGCAGCTCCCAAGCCTGAATTGCCAACTGGAGAGAAGAAGTTCCCTTTGAGGTCTGAAGAAAAAGGTGAGAGCAGTTTTCTGGATAGGTGTTAAACTTGTTTAGTTGAGCTGTGCTATGCAGCAGGTGTTGTTCGGAATCATGCAGATTCTAGCTAACAGTACAATCTAATTTGATCTTAATACTATCTGTGGTGTAGCCATGTTTGTGATGCTATGGAATTGCCTTTTGAGTGATTGGAGGAAGAGCCTTGTTTCTATTAAGTGTGTCCTCCTTGTTATTGCATAGCTCCCTGAAAGATCATATAATCATAGAATGGCCTGTGTCACAAAGGCCCACAGTGCTCATCCAGCTCCAACCCCCTGCTGTGTGCAGGGTCACCAACCAGCAGCCCAGGCTGCCCAGAGCCACATCCAGCCTGGCCTTGAATGCCTGCAGGGATGGGGCATCCACAGCCTCCTTGGGCAGCTGTTACAGCACCTCACCACTCTCACAGTAAAGAACTTCCCCCCCATGGAAGGTCAATCTGAGTAATTACTGGTATGCTTAATCAAGCAGGTAGTATTGGCATACTGTAGGACTGTCTGATTTCTGGACTCATGAGGGACCTTGACCTTTTGCATTAACATCCCCCACATAACTGCAGGTAGTTCTTATGTTCAGGTTATGGGCGGGAGTCATTGGAGGGGGTGATGACAGATGAGAATTCACAAGTACAATTTGGTGGCAGCATTTCTCTGCCCTGTTCATGAACTCACATATTCTTATACACCAAGTGTGTAATTCTTAAATTGTTTCCTGCGGAAATGTAAGGGAAGTGGGGGTGGTTGATGATGGTCGGTACTGCCACCCAGTGTTAAGGAAGCATGGGCAGGAGACCACCCCATGAGCAGTGGGGTTAGCACAGGGCAGTCAGCACCACCAAGTGGCGTAGCCGTGCATTGTCTGCTACCTCAGGGCTTGTTTTGGATGTAATTCATTTGCTGATTTACTGTCCCGCCTTCAAAGGACCATAATCTTCCACTGTAACCTACTGGGAATTACTCAAACTGCCTATGCTGGTTACATGCATAACTGAACTGTAGCATTGCTTTGCATGCAGAACAGAAGGATATCCCACAGGCTGTGTGTAGGCAACATGTCAGTTGAATAGTCTTCATTTTTTCCCTTATGTCAGAAAGAAAGCAAAAGTTAAAGCAAAAGCCCTCACCTGTATAATAAGAGATGCAATCAGATTCATTGTGCAGTGAAAGCAGCAGCAGTACAGAGAGGTTTGTTTTTCACATGATATTTGCAGTACAGTAATGGGAATCCAGAGTTTATTACTGCTTCATGTGAGTAGGAAGGAGTTGTGTTTGGTGTAACGTTCTTTAAGTTCAGGTAAGTGGCTTTTGTGTGCTTTGTGTGTCTCACTGCTGCCAAGTGACAGGATGAGGGGAAACAGCCTCAAGTTGTGCCAGGGGAAGTTTAGGTTGGATATCAGGAAGAACTTCTGTACAGAAAGGGCTGTTCAGCACTGGGATGGGCTGCCCAGGGAGGTGGTTGAGTCACCATCCCTGATGTGTTTAACAGCCCTTTGGATGTGGTGCTCAGGGCCGTGATTGAGCAGAGGGCTGTTAGTTAGGGTAGGATGGTTGGGGTTGGACTGGATGGTCTTGAAGGTCTTTTCCAACCTGAGCAATTCCATGACTCTATGATAAGGTATCACTTCAGACACTTGCATATTTGCTTTTTCACTACTACCTGAACTTCAGAGGAAGTGTTTGTGACAGCAGTTGCTTTGTGAGGGATTAGCATTGAAGGAATCCTAGACAACAAGGTTTTTAACGTTTTGGTGACTTACTTTGTCAGATGAAAAAGGAACTTTGGATCAGAAGCCTTTGAAGCCGCATGCTCCTCAAGTACCACCGAAGAAGCCCCTTCCTCCAAGCAAGTCTAACAGCTTACTGAGAGCGGGGATTCTTCAACTAAAACGTCCAGAAAAACCAGTTTTGCCATCATCTGTATCCAAGTCAGTATAACTTCATTTGTGTTTAATAAATATATTTTATGTGGCAATATGCCACAAGATGAAGAAGTTTTGGTTATAGCTGTAGTGTGGTATAAAAGAATCCATGGATGTTAAGAAAAATGTTATTGAGTTGGGGAAAAAATGATTAGAGTCAAAAGTTCAGTGTTTCAGCACTTCAGAATAAAGTAGAGGTAAAAGGAGAGGTCAGCTCCATACGGTGCAGAAGGTGCTCAGAGTGGCTCATCTTCTCTTTGGGGAAGAAAGCTGTTAGTGTAGAGACTGGAGGTTGTTCTCAGGTTTGTCTTGAGTACCATCAGTTGAGTCACTGGACAGTTACATAGGGGACGTAACAGCAAGCAATTGCTCTCTCTTAGTTTCAGCTCTCTGAAGTTTCTTTCTCATGAGTTTGAAATAATAATTCATAGAGTTCCAAGAACTTTGCATCAATATGATCCTTCTCCATCCCACCCCCTGCTGCAGTTCCCCCCTTTCTGCCTCCAGCTGAGTTTTGCCAGGTTCTTACCTGCAGGTTCATTGTCACTTGGCATCTTGGGATGTTTGCCAAGCGGAGATTTTCTCATCTCTAACCATGTTAGGTCATGGTTAAGGATGGAAAAAGGAGTATGTCTGCATTTACAACAGAAGGTGTAGAAAACTGTCATCCTCTAATAATTGCCAACATCACATTTTAGGGATTTTAAAATATGTTAAATGTCTGAAAGCTTAACGTTGCTCCAGGGAGATTAATGTGGAATTGCTTCCTCTGCTGCAGTGTGATTTCCAAATAGGGAAAAACTGGAACAAGTATTAATGAAAGGGAGATGTTGAGACTGGAATCATTTATGTAATTTGCTTTTACACCGTGGCATAAATGGTAACAAGAACTGGGTTACCTCTTCTTTCTTTGATCCCTTGGCTTGGCATTCAAAGGATGCACAATAGAACAAGAGCCACACACAGGTCCTGTATGCAGAAGGAAAGAACTTCTTCTTGGCATCATTCTTCTTTGCAGGAGAATTTTGGCGTGAGGGAATCTGAGTGATTGCTTCTGAGTATTTCAAGAGAGGTTACCGAAGGTGCTATTCAGCTTGCTTGTTTCCTGTAGCACTGAGGTGTGACATTTTAGATTTAAGTGCAAAAATATGCCCTGTAGTAAACACACTAAAAGTTACAGATAATTTTCAAGGGGATTCAACATGTCTGACAACTCTGTAAGAGCTGGAACAGATGAACTGGCTTTTATCGCACTGGAATTGCTTTCTGTAAGACTTTGTTTTAAGCAAGGATTAAAAAAGCAGTGAAATCTGGTATATCTATATTTACATAAATTCTTATTGTTGGCATGGTATAAACTACTGAATGTCATGACTCACTATTGGCACTTTTCTATTTCCAGATCTAATGGAGAAGTTGTTCATCTTCGACCGAAATCTGAAATTGAGCCAGTAGCAAAACCAAAGTTAGACTCTGAGCAGTTACCAGCGAGACCAAAATCAGTAGAGGTAGATTCACTTGTGGTAAAGAGCTCTCGAGAATCGGGTAAGAAAACAATAAGAAGTTCTTCTGGGTATTTCTGCTTGGATTGTGGTGTTCTGCAGCCTTAGAATAAGGCATTGGATTTATTCAAAGTACCTCAGAGTGCAATTTATGCCCATTCTGTTGAAAACGTGTATTTTTTGAGTAGTGCAGACAGGCAGACAGCTCACGTTAAGAGTTAGCACACAAAGTACAGGTTTCACAGGGTATTTGGGGGCAGTTAAGCTCTGTTACAGCTGTGATAGGAAGGGAGGAATACAGGAAACAGCTTGTTCTTCCAATTGGAAAGCATGTTTTTTTTGCTATCACTTTTATCTTGCATTTTGTTCATTCTGTTCTTGCATTTCAGGTAACTTTTGCATTTCTAGCTAACTTGCCTATTTCCAGTAATGCCATTAACTTTTGCATTTTGCGGTTGAGTTGGCAGCTCCTGTGGGTTATGGTTTTCTTTTTTTCCTCAGGTATAACAATCCTGGTATCCTTAATAACCAGAATGGCAACGCAGCAGCTGTCAGACTTAGGGATTTGTATGCCATAGTATCCTAGAATGGCTTGAGTTGAAAAGGATCACAATGATCATCCAGTTTCAACCCCCCTGCTCTATGCAGGGTCGCCAACCCCCAGACCAGGCTGCATATAAAAGCTCATTTCAGACAGATTTGAAAATGAAACAGAACACACAGTTATTTATTCCTGTTTGTTTCTATTGGCCGATGTAAGATTTTTACAGGCTTGAAGAGGAAGTTTAGATTTTGGCACCCAAATAGACAGGAAAAATAAAAATAAAGCACCCAGTGGCTGCCAGAACGTGCTCTGGGATTTGCAGTTTGATTGGCTTTCTGCTCCCAGCAGTCTGAGATGTCTAAATCAGAGCAGGTTAATTGTTGTCTGGAATACTGGAGGGGATGTTAAAGGCTTTACCATGACTGACCTGCAGCAGCTAACAGGGGTACAGGCCAGAGACATTCAAACTAAAGGTGCTGCAGCACTGGCAAAGCAAGGAGCTGCTGTTTGAGGAGAGTTTCCAGAGTCCTCTGTTGTGTCAAAGTGCCCCTGTTCAGAATGATCTGCGCCTGCTGGTGCTGGTTTTTCTATTTGTTTAACAAAGGACAAGTCCAAGCTTCTGCTAGCAGAACGTGGAGCTCCTCGTGCTCTGTATGCGTGCTGCTGTGTGCACGCTCAGTGCAGCAGCTGCTGCTATGTGATGCTCCCAGGACATCAGGCCCTTTAGTATTGTTTAATCTTAGAAGGGCTAAAAATCTTAAGCTTATTAAATGCTGAGGACACTGTATGGCTGGGGCGGGCACTTCTGGATGTTCTTGCAGGCACTGACGTTAGCAGCACTATTTTTTTTGGAAGTGATGAATTTCTAGTAAACCAATTTGTTTAATTATGAGTCTCTGCAGCTTGGTTTGGCCCTGAGGTGTGCTAAGTTCAGTCACTTCCAATTTACCTTTAATTGAGCTGAAGGTGTAGCTGTGAATGCTGTGTATATAACTATAAAAACTACAGACAAAAAGTCAGCCCCCAGCCATCCATTGGATAAGGAAGGGCAGCCAGAAACATCCAGAAACGTTGGTCACGTTGGAATTCCTTCTGCTGAAGCTTCATTCAAAAAGTTGCCTGAGTGTTTCTCTGTTGGGTTGGAATTGGAGCTCCACCAAAGACCTAAAGCTGTAATGCGGTTGGCTGAACGTTTAAAGCGGTTCTGTTTCTTCTACAAATGTTTCTTTTTTCCTGCTTTGTGAAATAATTTTTTGTTGGGAATCTTTTTCTAGACATTCCTCTCCTTGACTTTTCTTTCCAGATTTTGTTTCCTATCCTGTTTGCCATGTTTCCCTTCTTACGTGTCAGGATCTTACCCTACCCTTCTCCATTTTGGTAAGATAACAATCTATAAGGAAATCCAAATGCTTGATGCCGTGCACGTAGCCTCTGCTTTACTTCATAAGCGTAATTTTCAGTTGCAGTTATTTGGGTTTCGACTTAAAATGCCTTTTTTTGTTTATTTGAATGCTTCTTTTCCTTTGCTGTTCAACGAGAAGTGAAGCCTGCCCTTTGGGCAGGAACTTGTACAGGAAAGATAAAGACAAACAACCTCTCCTTAGTCCAGCTGCTGGGTGTAGGATAATAGTTATAGCACTTAGGGCTGTGCAGATTGAATGGCATTACCTTCCATACACACATATATGTAATACCGTGCAGTATTTGGGCCCTGAATTCTCTAGTGTTGGCTGTTTGTTACTGTGAATCTTGTAAGGCAGCTGTAGCAGAAGTTTCATATTGGGCGGATGATTCATTATAGCAATTACCTTATTACAGCTCAACTGCACATTTAGATATTTGAAAACTCCCTCTGTCCCCTGACTTCCTGGGCTGCAGGGTCTGCAATGTGAGTGATGGCAGTCAGTGCTGTCACATTTCCCACCTGCAGATTAATGTCAGGTCTTCTGAAATACGTTAGGTCTCACTTGCACTGCGGGTTTTGCATCCCAGCATGACGGGCTCTGTGAACCCCTTTGGTTTTCCTTCTTTTTGGGAGGGCTTTTTAATCAAGCTGATGGGAATACATTAAGACATTCACAAATGGAATCAAAGCCTCTCACCTAATTGTATCTCTTCCAGCTCCTGGCAGTTCTACAGTGTAGGGATCCAGGTTAAGCTTGCAGAGGAGGTGCTTCTAACAGTCTGCCCTATGTGATTGTTTAAGGTTCACCCATCTTTCCAGTGAGAAAGGTGTTCTCAGCCTTAAAGCAGCTCCTGGGTTGGTTATTTCCAGGTGAAGGTGGAGGAGACCCCTGGGCTCTGTTTCATCTCATGAGCTATTTTAAATCATAGACTGCTGTGGTCTCAAACTGCATCTGTGTGAATTACTGTGGTGGTTTTCATCTGCAGTTACAATGTTCTGCATATGTTTGTAACTGATATTTTGCTCACAGAGACAGGGCTGCTCTTGCAGCCATCGCAGTAATTCCATTTTCAGTTCTTACTTAAATTTACTGCCAAGTGGATTATTATTACAGAAGGAGGTCATTTAGAAATGATTGCAATGATGCCCTAAGAGCCAGTTCTCCCTCACTCCCCGCCCCATCAGCCCCTTGCATTCATCACTCCTCTGTTTCTTCCTACTTTGTTGTTCTTCCCTGCTTTCCTAAGAATTGCAGACGTGGTTACACATTTACTCACCGCCACCTTTATGTTCTCTGCAGTAGAACTGAATGGCAGCACAACGTTCTGGTAGCTGGTGGTGCTACAGGTGCTTCTATTTCAGAAGGCAACAGAGGATGGAGTGGGAAGTCCAGATATGTCTGGAAGATGTGAATGTTTTAGGGACTGAAAAGATAATGAGAGACAGTAGTAGATGTTAAATTCGTTAAAACACTCATTAGGAGGCTTAGATTGCCACAGCCATTAAGTGCAAGTAGAACTTCCTATTAATTGGATGATTTCATGTCAGCTGAACACAGAAGTGGCACTAATGGTCCAGCCCAGTATTCTTACGGCTTTTTCTTGTTTGACCTCTTGCTAAAGCTGAGAAAATAGGGCTGCCATAGATTCTGCTGGATAGATTGGGATGCCATGGGAAAATGAGAGGTTACAGAACAAAACAGAAAACACAGCAAAACTTGGAAGCAGCTTCTGCTGCCCATTGTAACCATTGAGTGGCATTTGAGTAAAGCATTTAGAGCCCCTAGAACAAGTTTGCTGAATTTGTGCTGTAAAATCGTATCTTACATCAATGCTTAAATAAAAGCCTGTCTCAGTGGATACCTGTTGGCAGGTAAGGGTTGGCTGACTGGTGTGGACACTCAGCAAGAAGCCCAGTCATTAACTGGGTGAATTACAAATGTTCTGTATTTGTGTAGATGTTAGAACCTTACAGAAAGGTTCGTGTCTCGCTGACACACGGGAACCTCTGGATCTACCATGTTGCTTTTACTTTTGACTCCGTTGCTAAATGTGAGTTTCTGTGCTTTCATGCTTGATAGGCACTAAGAAAGGAGGCTGATGGAAGGGTTGGAGAGCACATCTCTCACAGTGGTTGGGTTTTTTTTGTAATTATTATCTCAAAGAACAGTAAAAAACACATTTTTCTCCAGACACACCGGATCTGTTTTATGGTGCTGTGTTACTGCAGCGCTACTTCAATTAGGACTTGAATTTAAGAGCGAGTTGAATCAATCCTTAGTTTTTTCAAGGGGGAGGAGGTAACTTATCTGAGATGCCAAAGTCACGTAGGTGTGTTATGCAGCTCGTGTGTTGGATGTGCTGAAAATCTCTGAAGCAATAAGAAATCTGATTATTTATGCATTTAGTTTTTGTCTCATGGAAAAGTAATGTTAAAAAACAGCACAGCAAAACCTTCAGCTCTTGTCTGTTCTGTTATCCTTCCCTAGATCTGCTAAGCTTTGATGATGTAATAGCTACCTCAGACAACCTGTCACACCCCACCGCCAGTCGGCCCAAGATGCCCGGCCGGAGGCTGCCCACGCGCTTCAACTGCGGGAGTGCTGTGAGTATCCTTTGCCCAAGGAGGCTGTGGATGCCCCATCCCTGCAGGCATTCAAGGCCAGGCTGGATGTGGCTCTGGGCAGCCTGGGCTGCTGGTTGGTGACCATGTACATAGCAAGGGGGTTGGGACTGGGTGAGCACTGTGGGCCTTTGTGACACAGGCCGTTCTGTGATTCTGTGATCACAGTGCATTTGTTCCAGAAGTGAACTCAGATCTGCAGGGATCAGCCATACCCCCCAGGTGGGGGGAGGGGAAGTTCTGAGCAAGGAATGAAAACCCATAATAGTGTAGCAATGCTAATTTTATACAAATGGCATTTTTAGAAACGTGGGCCTTCTCTTTTTCCCTCCTTATTCTGAAAATGTTGTGAACTGTTCATTTTTCAGACAAGTCAAAATGACGGTCCAGAAAAAAATTTGAAGATGCAGAAGGAAGAAGAGGAAAGTGCCAAACCAAAGCCAGTTGAAATGAGAAAGGTACGACACCACGGGGCTGGAGCTGTGCTGAGCAGCCGGCTGTTCTGTTTCCCTTGCTTGTTATCTGATGGTGCAACCCATCACAGCACAAAGGCCAGAACTGGATGGTCTTTAAGGTCTCTTCCGACCCAAGCCATTCTGTAATTCTAAATACACCTGGTAAATTGTGTCTCTAGAGCTAAATACTAATAGCTCCCACAGCACGACAATTTGGACACTGTCTGTATTTCTTAGCTTTCTACTGCTTTATTTTCCAGCCATCTGTGTTGAGTCCTCCAGTTCCACCTTCATCTCAGAGACCAAGTTCTGTCATCCTCAACTTATTTCCTGGAGAAATCCAGCCTAAAGTTGAAACAGACAATTCACAGGCTTCTGTGGAAGAGCTCAGGGCTCAGATTCATGATTTGATGAATTTAGTGGATGCACTGAGAAAAGAGCATGGGTGAGTATTTTCCTTCCCAACCAACAAACAGATGTATGTTAATGTCTTCTAAGTGTCCTTAATGCCAAACATCTTAAGGATAAAGATATCATGTATCAATACGTTGACATTCGGGACTTCTTTATTACTTTATCTGCAGAGATGAATTCAAACTAAGCTGACAAGTTCTATACGTAGAAGAGAAATTCTTTAGAGTAAAAACTCATAAAATGTTTTGTTTTGTAACTGGATTCAGATAAGAATGATCTGAATGATCTCGGAGTGGGTCTAATTGTGCATGTTTGGTTTGTAAGATGCAGCATCAGGCTTGTGTGACTCCCTGTTGTGAAACTGAAACAAGGCCTGTGCTTCCCCCTCCTCTAACTTTGGTTTCTGTTACCTTATAAATTATTAGGAGAGAACTGGAAAAACTAAGGAAGGATCTGGAAGAAGAGAAGCTGATGCGAAGTAATCTGGAGGTAATGTGAGCAATTGAAAGGACGAATAAAAGATTTAGAGACATATCTATGTTGTTCAGGAGTTTAATCGTGGAGGGAAGTCTTGAAGGACCCTCTCAACCTTTTCCTGCATTGATTTGCTGGGGTGCAATTGCAGGAATGCCTCATGGGGCGGGTAGGTTTGTGCAGGAGATCCACAGTTCCTCTTTGTTTGGGAAATAATCACCTTTAACTGTACATGTGTTGGGATATCAAGTGAGGGCTGCTGGATTCTGCACTGTGCTGTAGAGGTGTGTCACAGTGTCACAACGGGACGTGCTCCAAGAGAGACCATACAGATTTTGGATGAGTTTAAATTATGTGTCATTGAAAGAGAAATAGGAAAACATCAGCTTTCCTAAATTCTTGATGGTCTGTCTAGAGAAAGCCAAAGAGAATAGAATGCATCTGAAAAATGTCCCTCTGGGCATCGCCCACCTCAGTTTCTTGATGAAAGCAAGCTGCATTATGGTGTCATGTTATTAAGTTAATAGGGTCAGCTTGTGATAGAAAAACATGGTAGTCTGATACAGGTGGGTGTTATCTTTGTAGAACAGTACTTCGTATTGACTTAAAAGCTGCTTTCAGATTTGGAGAAGAAAGAAATTCTGTCAAGTTCTTTTTTTAATGCATCTCTGAAGCTGCCTGGAATGTGCACTGGGGGGGAAGAGGAAGCGAGCTCCTTGTGTTTCCTAAATCCATTCAGAGAAGGAAAGGTTAGAGCTGGCATGCTGTCCTGCAGGAAGGCTGTGTTAGGAAATCAGTCTGATCCAGTGCATCGTTACACAGAGACACACTGAGAGATTCCACCCTTCAGCTTCGGTACTGCTGGTTGGTCCAGCTCTGCGTACCAGGAGTACAGGCAGATTTCTAATGATCGTGAATTCCTGCTCAGTAAGCAGCCTGGAAGCACAGCAGCAGCCATAAGTGTTAAGCTGTCACTGCTTCTGTTCTTTGGTTTTATTTACTTACAGCTCTTTGAGATGTCAGGGTGGTATTTGTGGTGAAAGCCGTGTAGACTTCCTATCTCTGTGGCTCTAACACTGACTTTTCTTTCCAAAATGTCTGTTTTGCAGCTTGAAATAGAGAAGCTGAAGAAAGCAGTGATGTCGACATGATACGCCCGTGGACTGGATGTCTTTAACTTGCCAGGAATGCAAAACTGAACACAAGTAGAACTGACTCCCTTATTTTGTCATAATGGATGCCGGAGTTCTACAGTCTTAAGGAAATATAGTGCAACAAAGGAATATAGTCTTCTATTCAGAGATAAAAAAAAAACAAGAGAGAAAAATGGTGTAATTTTCTTGCCAATATAAAAGAGGCCTTATTTCTTACTGTGCTGGAATTGCAGACCGTTATTTTTTTTGGTTTGCTTGACAATACTACTGAATCTGTATAAAGAGGAGAGGGAATTCTTCATAGATTTTTATTGAATATCTGTAGCTTAATTTTTAAAGAGATCTATACAATGAATAGGGTGATCTATCTTTACAAGTAATCTGTAAAACGGTCCCTTGGGAGGGACAGAGTAGCTGTATGGGAATCAGAGTCGCTGCTTTCCCCCTGCGTGCGAAAGGGAAGAGATGATGTTTGTGTATCTTTAATGTCAGCAGTCTCAGGCTGGGTTCTGCTGTGTGCCTGTCTGCTGTCTGTCAGCTGGTGGTGAGATAGGAACTCCTTCAGGCCGCGGGTCGGGTGGCGCAGCTGCGCATCGTGCTGAGAAGGGCTGGCCTCATTGGAGCGGTTCAGCAGGACGTTTTGTCACTTGCACTATTGGATTAAAAAGGGATTTAGGACTGAGTCATGACGTCACAACAGAATGAACTTCAATATCGCAGAAGGAAGAAGTGCAGAAAGGAGGCTGGGATCTGCTCTGAACCGAACCTGTTGTGCCTCAATTATTGCAATGTGGGAAGTAAACCTGAACTCACAGGGTCTGTGCTTCTGCATATCTAAACTGATGTCATCAGTCTTTCCAGTGGCTGAATATGCATTCTGATCTGTTTTTACAGTGCTCAATTTTTGTTTATAAGATGGCTCAAAATAAATCACTTGAACTTTGATACTCTGAAAGGGTCTCAGTATTTATCTCAGTATGTTGTGTCCCTCTACATTGAGTCACTGTCCTTAGTGGGTGATCAGAACAGCTGCTGTGACAGAACTGTGCTGCTGTCCAAAAAGCATCTTCCACTTCTTGTGTGCAAACAAGTTTTAATCCCGTTGATTGCCATTATCTTTATCTGCAGGTATCAGCAAATAAGATGAGTTCAACCTGTTGACACATCTGCTCACTTCATGGTCAGAAACGATTCCTGTGCTGTTAAAGACAAGAGCAGGAGGACGCTGGGTGGAAAAGTGCATTGCTGCTCATATAGCCCACCCAGGAGATGCTGTCATTGGAATTCACTTGCCAGGTTATTCTGTCATTTCCCTTCATGTTGCTGCAGGAGAATTACATTTCTGATGGGTGGGTTTAATGTCATGCAGGGTTTGACTTGGGGTTACTTAGCAAAGTGTGTGTTAAACCTTGGTGAACAAAATGTGTTTGTTTAAAAGTCCTAATTTAGCAGAAATCTCATTAAGTCTTTCCAAAGGAAATGGTCAGAATGGGTCTCTGTGGCTCCGGACTCGGGGCTGTTTCTAAAGCTCTGCGAGGTGTTGCTGATTGCCTTCCCTGAGCCGTGTCAAAACAGCTTTCCTGGGTCTTGGGAAACCCAGTTTTGCAAGAGCTGTAGTGCCGAACCACTCCCTGCTGGGTGCCCAGGCACGCACCTCCAGCATGAAGAATGCAGACAGCCCCGACCAGCTTGCGGCACATGAGGCCCATGTGTCCAGAGCACCCTCCTCACCGTGGGACTCACAACTTGGGTATGTTTGTAAGCCCCGTGGAGCACAGCTTTACACCTCATGGTTTGTGGGAGGTGTGTGTGTGTCTGCTGAGAGACACCAGCCCTCAGAGCACAAATTGGGCCGAGGGGGTGTTTGAAAAGCCAGGGGCTGCTCAGCCGTCACAGCAAAGCTCCTGGGTGTGTGTGTGGATGCAGGGCTGCGGCCACCCAGGGAGGAGATCTTCAAGCTGTGCTTTGGGTTACCTGTGTTTGGGCCTTTGCTTTTGAGTTAGAGGTGTGCTGAGGTGCTGCCTTGATAATTCTTTGCCTGGTAGTGTGTGGAGCGCGAGTTGCTGAGCCTACCCAGGCTGATGCTGTGGGCGCTGAGCTGCGCTTGGCTTGCTTCCTGTTTGGTCACAAGTGGGACACGGGCATAACTTGTTTGAGCAGATCTCTGCAATACAGGAGAGCAGAAGGAGCTCCATCCAGGGCTTGGGGAGGAACAGCTGCTCAGGTGTGACTCACCCGTGGCACAGTGGCAGCCTGGCGCTTTGTGGGCGCGTCTGTGACTGTGCTGGCATTCTGCATTCTGCGCTGCAACACCTCTGCTGTCAGTCAGTCCAGTGGGGCCAGTGAGAAAGCAGGCTGATGCCCCGGGTTATTTCCCCGTGGGAAGAGGACACGAGGTGGGGCACACAGGCAGCCCTGCGCAGTGCCGCAGCAGCATGGCCATGGGTGTGCGGTTGGGCGCTCACTGGTGATGTCTCCAGGATCCCTGGTGCTGTGAATTCTCTGTGCAGCAGAACCTGGAGCTCTGAACAGGGTGAGTGCCATCACAGCGTGCATTTCCAGCTCTGTTTGAATGTTAGCTGCGAGGGAATCTTTGTCTGTGGAGTTGGTTTGTTTGCAACCCAAACGATATCGCAGTGCTTTGGACTCCATTCGCTTGGTGCTTCTTCCCTTGGTTTTGTATGCGTTCCTTCTTCCCATGGAAGTAATTAGGCAGCTCTGCTTCTTGCTTGTGGTTCTGTCACTGGTCTCTAATCACAACGTTGTCACCTCTGAGAAAATGTCAGATTATCCTATTGCTGAAATTGCTGTAGAGGTCATAGGATTTGATTTACTTAAATTCACCTTTTCCAAGTGTGGCTCCATTAAAATGCTACTAACGTCATTCCAGTCTCTGTATTCAGAAGCCTCAATCTTTATCCTTCATTGGCAACACGTGCTGCAGCCTTTTCAATATGTGATATGGCAGTGAGCAGTGTGAGCAGTGACCCTGTGGTGCTTTGTGAGCTCCTTGGGCTTTAAGATGACCACGTCGCCATTAAAGCCCTAAATAAAGAATTTGGTTCAGTACAGAAGGATTTGATAACCTTTTCTTTATATGTTAAATACACACAATGCAAATCTGCAGTGAGTGTTTGGGGAAGGAGAATTGCACAGATGAACAGATAACCCCCCTGTAAACGTTGATTTTGCACAGTATATCCTTATGAGCCTTGCTCTGCTTCTGGGGTGGTGAAAGCTGTGACCCGAGGTGATGGAGAACCCTTGGATGGAGATCTGGGACCCACCAGGCTGTGGTTCTTTCCTCTCCTTTAACCCCTTCCAGACACTACTTGTCACTTATTCTTCCTCTTTTTGGCATTTCTGCCCACCCCCACAGTGCTGGGATCAGATGCCATTAGTAGGAGTTGGAGGATCCGCAGCTGGTGATGATTTCCTGAATGGGAGATGCCTGGGGCAGTGCAAGTGTGTGTGCTTTAATGCGAGTTTCTGTGAGAGCACCCGTCTGCTTTCCCTGCACTGACTGACTGTACTGCTGTGTTTTATGTACCTGGTGTTGCACGGTGCTTATCGGCGCGATGAGGCCGGGTGGTTTCCACCATGAGTCAAGCAATGCAACTGAACGAGATCAGCGCTTCATGGGCAGTGCGTGTCAGTATCTCAGGGCGGCTCAGCTGCCTGGAACTGCCCCAGATCTGCAGCTGCAAACAGGTGGCAGCCCTGGGTGGAGTTACACAGGTGATGAAATGCAAAGTGGGTGTGAATTCATCACTGATGAAGCACTGTGAAATCAATTCCCAAATGTGAGATGGAATTGGGGCTGACAGCACAAATGGAAAATGTAATGGTTGCAGAAACTGGACAAGAAGGCCGTGCGATATTTTACCTCCTACCGTAGGTGCTCCCTGCCCAACTCCTGCTCTTCTGAAGCACTGATCTGATGGTTTCCTTGCCTTTATCAAACTCTGTACCCTAGCAGAACTGACACTTTAAAGCTGGTCAGTGCTTTTATCAAAATGGATTGAACTAACTTAAAATTCAGTGCTTCAGTGTAGCTCTTTATTTCATAGTATTTTCTCAATGAATGAACACTTGGGTCTGGAAATGCATACAAAACATGAAGAAAATGACACAAAGGAAAGGGGCAGCCAGCTGTGTGCCTGGCCTTCCATACCTTGGACAGAGACCCATCCATTGGACCAGGGCCTGTTCTGTTCCAACATGTGCCGATGCCGACGATGGAGGCTGGGTCTCCAGCCTGGCCTTGAATGCCTGCAGGGATGGGGCATCCACAGCCTCCTTGGGCAACTTGTGCCAGTGCATCACCACCCGCTGGGGGAAAAACTTCCTCCTCAGATCCAACCTGAACCTCCCCTGTCTCAGTTTCAAACCATCCCCCCTTGTCCTATCACTGCCCACCCTCACAAACAGCCGTTCCCCCTCCTGTTTATTCGCTCCCTTCAAGTACTGGATGCCCACAATGAGGTCTCCCCGCAGCCTTCTCTTCTCCAAGCTAAACCAGCCCAGTTCCCTCAACCTTCCCTTATATCAGAGCTGCTCCAGCTCTGACCATCTCAGTGGCCTCCTCTGGACCCGCTCCAAGAGCTCCATGTCCTTCCTGTGCTGGGGCCCCCAGGCCTGGACGCAGCACTGCAGATGGGGCCTCAAAAGAGCTGAGCAGAGGGGGACAATCACCTCCCAGTCCCTGCTGGCCACCCCTTTTCAATGCAGCCCAGCACACAGTTGGCCTTCTGGGCTACAAATACACACTGCTGGCTCATGTCCAGTTTCAATTGCTTGTGGCCATTTCTTCTTATTGATGAGTAAGGAAAACTGTTTTCAGTGAGAATTACTAGAATTATTCTTACAGGAAGAGATTTCCTTCGAGACCACTCATGTTTTGCTTTGCCAGAACACAACATGGACAGTTTTTCTCTCGCTTCTCTTTACTTACAAGCGGGGCTGAAACACTGCTGCGCCAAAACACATTTACATGTCTGTACACATGCACAAGCGTGTGCTATACATGCAAAATTCAGAGTTAGAGAATCATAAATCACTACAAATGGGATGTTTAAAGAAATAAGTAACTGTAAAACAAGGCCTTTGTAGACTGGCAGTCATTAACAGCAGGTTTAATGCACATGGTTAGTTATCATTACATAACCATGACTTGGTCATTACTGAGCTAATCTCTGTAACTAGCACTGATTAAATGCACAAGTATCCAGTAAAAAGCAAATAAATGATGAATTTAATGATTAATGATAATATGTGACAACTGAAGAGCACGTTGCATGCAGATGGAGGACAGCCTTTGGAATGGGTTTGGCTGCTTGCTGACTAGCAACCAAGCTATGCTCATAAGTGGGAACAGACGTGGTCATGTGCAATGCCTTTCTTCCAGGAGAAGCGCGGTGACCGCCAGGCGATGGCTGTGAGGGCAGCTCTCTGCCTGCTGCTCTGGGCTGGGATCCTCCCACTCGCTGCTCCTGGGGTGAGTCCGTGAGCGGAGCTGGGCGCTGCTGCCCTGTGTTACAGAGCTCTGTGATGCTTCATTTCAGCGTGGGGAGGGATGGGAGCCACCAACTCACCTGGGTTAACCCAAAACTGAGCCTCAGCTTCCAATGAATGGGGAGCATCTTGTATTTTATGTAAGGACTGATACATCTTTTTGGACTGGGTGCAGTTGGGTCAACATTGTTCTTGTGTAATATCCCACTTCTAATATCTAAATGAAATTTATATTTATTTTGGTATCAGTTCTCTCTACCAGTTACTGCCTCTGTGTTTAGATTTACGGACAGAACACTCCCAGACCTGCTAATTGCCCTGAATAATGCATGCAGAGTTGGTCTCATGTGGTTGTACAAAGCAGACCTGAGCTGGGGAATACAGATCTCTTCCAAGGGCTGATGAGGATTGGTGGAAACACAAAACATATTTCTCTCCAGATTTTTAAGAGGGTGTTCTTTCAGTGCAAACACCTGCAGGCAAGGAATTTTAGAGGCATGCGTGGCCTTGCTAATTACCTCAGTACTGTCACTTCAATAGAAGGGGGCAGCTGAAGGCTTTCCATAGGAACAGTTGTTAGCAGAGAGTTCTGAACAGCCTGTGTTGCAAAGGCCCACAGTGCTCATCCAGCTCCAACCCCCTGCTGTGTGCAGGGTCACCAACCAGCAGCCCAGGCTGCCCAGAGCCACATCCAGCCCTTCACATGGGATGAAGGGCTCTGAACCCTCTATCCCATACCTTGAGAAGTCTGCACATCAGAGATACCATTTTGCATATGAAGCCTCACTCCTTGTTTATTCCAAGTGCTCATCTTTTCCTTATCTTCACATTTGACCAACAGTCCACTTTGTGTTATTTTTCAGGTCCTCAGTAATGGGTCCAAGGCTGGTGACCTGCAAGGTACAGTGAGTAACTGTGTTGTCTCCATTTCTTTTTAACTGTCATCCATTATCAGTGATCCTGATACCTCATGGAATGTGCCATGCTGTCTTACACAGCAGAAATGTCTGCTTGATTTGTTTTCCAGATGGGTGTAGGGATCTGATTCCCTGTGAAGACAGCGGAACTCTCTGCATTCAGGCCTGTTCTCCCTCCTTCCATGGGGAGAAAAGCTTTGTCTGCAAAGACAGAACGTGGCGAATGTTCACAGATGCCTGTACAAATCTGGACGTGCAGTCACTTTTTCAGGTAGTGTAACTGCTATGCATCCACTTTGGCCTGTGGCCATAAACGTGCACCACTCTCACCCAACCTTTGTGTCTTGAGCAAAGGGAAGAAGATGGGATTCTAGAACAGAGATTCCTGCAGTAAAAAGCCTTTTTGTTGTTTAAAATTAAGTAATGGGAAATGATTTTGGGAAATTCCTGACACAGTTCAGAAATGAAGTTGCCTTCTTCACTTTGTGAATGTCTTGGTTTAGATTGTGGAGAGCAAAGATAGGCTGGGATGAAGCTGAGCAAAGAGCAGTGCGGAGGTCCATAATGGTTAGATGATCCATGGTAAATTCTTCTCCAACTACAAAAAGCACATTTTTTTCTAAGTCACTTGAAGAATGAAACATTACTTTCAGTTCTCCCCCTTCCTTCACGTGCATTCTGCAACCAAGACGTGTCTCTCAGCAGAGCGCTGATGCTGGAGTCAGGCGTTCCAGCACACTGACTGCACAGTTTGCTGGCTTGCAGCAGTAGTCTCATTTCATCTTGCTCATTAATTGTCTCAAATTTATTTTCCTCCCTCCAGAGGATTTCTAAATGGGAACCCCTTCCAAGCTCAGAAGGTCACGTTGCAGGAGGACGCTTTCCCTTTGTAGGGCCAGGAAAGCCAGCGCATGGGAAGCCTGGGGATGGAGCGAAATATTTTGGTGCTGATGACAGTGGGAGAAGTAACTGTCAAGCAGATTTTTCATGCATCGTCCCAGAGATCTTGTCTTCACCAGCAATTCCAGGAAATATCGCTGATATAGTGGAACTGCTACAGAAGATCTCCTTAATGTTATTAGAGGACGTCAATAGAGGAAAAATGCAGGTATTTACTTTGAATTAAAGCCTTCAATTTAAATGAGCCTTTTTAGAGACTGTGCCAGTGGAATAATATAATTGGTTTATTTAACTTCAGCTGTAACTTATTTGTCTTTGTTTCAGAGTTTCAGCAAGATAGCAAATCACATTCTGAACAGCTCAGTTATTTCCAATTGGGCTTTTGTAAAGGACAAAAATGCCAGTTCAACGTTACTGGACTCAGTGAACCTGTTTGCTGGCAAACTTCTTCTAAGGAACGGATCGGAAAATATTCAGGAACGCTTCATCTCTACAAAAGGCTTCAGCATACATCAAAATGCTTCAGGGAAGAGCTTTGATTTTTCTATGGAGCTGAATCAGACAAACACTGTCAGTGGGCACGTGGTCATTCCAGAAGAAGAACTTCAGAAGTTACCAAAGACTTCCAAAGCGATCAGCATTGCGTTTCCCACACTTGGAGCCATTATGGAAGCCAGCCATCTGGACCCTGTTTCTGTGAATGGGATGGTTTTATCCGTGTCCCTTCCAGAAGAGCTTCAGCATATCTTACTTACCTTTGAAAAGGTGAATAAGCTGGAGAATGTTGGGGCTCAGTGTGTTGGATGGCACTCGACTGAGAGGAGGTGGGATCACAAGGCGTGCAAGATGAAGTCCAACAACATCAGCAGTGTTGTCTGCATGTGCAAGCACCGCCGCCGCACCTTCAGGTCCTTCTCCATCCTGATGTCCCCCACCTTGCTGAGAAACGCAGTGCTGGATTACATTACGTGTGTGGGGTTAGGCCTTTCTATTTTCAGCTTGATTCTGTGCCTGGTCATCGAGACCACTGTCTGGCATCACGTTACGAGAACTGAAATCACCTACATGCGCCATTTTTGTTTGGTGAACATTGCCATGTCGCTTCTCATTGCTGATATTTTGTTCATCGTGGCAGCTGTTGTGCATAACGCAGCCCTGAACTACCGCCTGTGTGTGGCAGCCACTTTCTTCCTTCACTTGTTCTACCTTGCCTTGTTCTTTTGGATGTTTACCCTGGGTCTCTTAATTCTCTATGGATTGCTGTTAGTTTTTTTTAAGATAACAAGATCAGTATTCATAGTTACGGCGTTCCTTATTGGATATGGATGTCCATTAGTCATTGCTGTCCTCACTGTCATTATTACTGAACCAAAGAATGGATACTTAAGGAGCGGAGCCTGCTGGCTCAATTGGTACGAGACTAAAGCCCTTCTGGCCTTTGCTGTACCTGCTCTGAGCATCGTTGCAGTGAATCTGGCTGTGGTGGTGGTGGTTGTGGTGAAGACTCCAAGACCCTCTATTGGAGAAAGCTGCAAGTCACACGATCTGAGCAACATGATCCGAATTAGCAAAAATGTTGCCCTTCTGACGCCTCTGCTGGGCCTCACCTGGGGGTTTGGGTTAGCAACGGTGGTTGACAGTCACTCTCTGGCATTCCACGTTACCTTCGCCCTCCTTAATGCCTTCCAGGTAAACTCAGTGAGTTTGAGCATTGGGTGAAATAATTTATGTTAGACATTAACTGGAGTATTTCATGTTCAATAGATGCAAAGATCATCTCTATCGATTTACAAATACAGGGAATGCTCACTTAGACATTAAGGGTGGTTCCATACGTTACTTAAAGCTCGCTATTGCCTGACATACTCTTCTGTATCCAGACTGTCTTGGCTGCTCTTGGCTGATGCTGCAATTAAGTACATAGGAAAGGTTGTGGTATGTAACCCATCAGTTCAGTTTGTAATTAGAATCAGCATGGATTATATATGTATTCTTGGCATTCCTGGATAGTCTGTGTGATCTGGGAGAAAAAATCTCATTTTTTCTTAACTCTAAGACTGGTGAGGTGCTGGAATGGCTGTGCAGAGAGGCTGTGGATGCCCCGTCCATCCCTGGAGCTGTTCAAGGCCAGGTTGGATGGGGCCCTGGGCAGCCTGGGCTGGTATCAATGTGGAGGTTGGTGGCCCTGCCTGTGGTGGGGGGTTGGAGCTTCGTGATCCTTGAGGTCCCTTCCAGACCAAGCCATTCCATGTTCAATGCTGCAACCTACGCCATAGGTGATGAGATCTTTTACACACTCAAAGGCATTATTGTAGTTATGCTAGTGGAAATAGAAATATTTGAGATACAACATGTGGCTATGCTGGCTTTGATGACTGTTTTTGCTATGTTTCAGGGATTCTTCATTCTGTTGTTTGGGACACTTCTGGACAGAAAGGTACTTGGGGCATTTCCTGGAATGCGTTAATATTTTCTATATCCATAAAGAGCAACCTCTGATTTCTGTTGTTTTTAATGTACAGACCAGAGAAGCCTTAAGGAAGAACTGCCTTTCATCAAAGCGGGAGTGCAGCCTAGCAAAGGTGATGTGTTGTTTCTGTTGTTGTTGTTTTGTTTGTTCTCTTTTGTGGCTTAATTTACAATTTTTACCAACTTGCTCACTCATAAATGGAAGGAATTTTATGAATATGGAGGTACTGAATGGGAGAGGTGGCAATCTGGGACTGCTACGTAAACTATTGTTGCTGTTACAAAACTACAAGTATTATTTTATTCTTATTTCTTCCCTGATCGATATCAAAGCCATTTAGAAAGAGAATGCATGACTTCTCCCTTCAGTACAACAGGCCTCCTTTAACCATAAGGTTACTGACTGAATGAGATGCAGAATTGGGATCCCCAAATTCCCACATAGTGACCCCATTGTGCTCCTCACAGAAGTACTGCAGGGTGGCAGCAGGGCTGTTTGAGCATGTTGGGAGGGCTGGTCTGCTTCCAGCTGAATGTCAGCTCAGGATGGAAGGCACTCAGAGCTCAGCCAGCACATTAGGCACTCATCAAAGTTAATACGAGGGCAGTTTGATTGAAGGAACCTTTGTTAAATGATTGCTTCTGTAACCAAGGCTCCATGGTTTGATGTTGTGTTTCCAGAAGGGAATCCCCTTTAGTTCTCAGCCATTGTCTGCAGTGCTCCTCCTATCCACCAAAACACTGTCACTTCAGCTTGAACTTGCTCACACAGTTTCCCTTGCTTCTCTCTATTCAGTCAGTCCTGATTGTAGTCTTGAAGGCTGTGATGGCTTTCAGTGACAGTGTGTTCAGATGTACCTGGTGGGGAAGAACAGCAGAAAGAAGGCTAATCCTTTCTTGGTGCTGCCCTTGTGCTCGAGTTTGCTCTGTGTGAGAGAGGCCGGCTGTGCAACTTCTGACTTCTCCGCATCCTTCCTCTCCCACGTTGTCTGTGGTAGCGTCCAACTTTGCTGTCATGTGCTAAGTTTAAGTACAACCCAGGCCATTTTATGATTGTCCACTGTGGTGCTTCAAGCAGGAGCTGCTTTAGGACCCTTCCAGCAGTGGGCCCCCCCTGCATGTTGTTGTGCCGTACATGACCCACTGCTATCCTCTCTCCTAGGCCTAGCAGCAGCTGTCTGCGCACATCTGAGCACAGTGAGAGGAGAAGGAGCTGTGGTACAGAAGCTGTGGATTGAGGGCAGCCAGGAGTGCACACAGCAGTGTCCCAGAGCACGGCCACAGGACGTGTCACAAACACCAGAGGAGAAAAGGCCCCAGAGCTGCTGTTGGCAGCAAGAAGCCGTTGGTGCTGCTACAGCCCTTGGGGGAAACGTTGCCTTCCACCTGTGTGAAAACTGCTGTGAGGAGAGTTTGTCCCTGTTTGCCATTGCAGTGCTTCAGGACTTCACGTCAGTGCAATAAGGAGCTGCACAGCGTGTGGGGCTGTTCTACAGACATTTCATTGTTAACATGAAGTACAAATACTGAGCATTATCTGTTGATGTTGTCTGTCCTTTCATGCATGCTGTTCTATGGGGTGGCACCGTCAGACACCAGTCTGTGCTCCTGGAGGTGGGGTGAGTGTGGCCCTGCTCCTGCACTGCTCTGCTCTCCATCCCGTGCCATGTGCCAGAGGAGCTGCACTGAACGGCTCAGCACAGAGTTACAGACTTCTCGTTCTTTCTCCAGTCCTACAGCAGCTGACAGATGAGGAGAGAGGAGCACTCAGCATTGAGTTTCCTGCCCTCCTCAGATGTGGGGGAGCACAGTCTGAATATACGTCAGAGCTGCTGTGGAGATGGAGGTCTCCTCGTTACCTGCCCTGCACTGACTGAGGAGCAGTTTGTCCATGGACGATGGTGTATCTGTTTTTACAGGGAGGTCAACCCTTGGTCTGGGAAACCCTTCCAAATGAAACCTTGGATAGAAATGTCGGTTCTTGTCAGGACAAATCGATGCTCTCAAAGTACAGATTTTCTCACTGTTTATAGTACATTGTTCCTATCCTCCTTTAGAATCAAAGAATCACTCAATGGCCTGGGTTGAAAGTGACCACAGTGCTCATCCAGTTCCAGCCCCCTGCCATGTGCAGGGTCACCAGCCAGCAACCCAGGCTGCCCAGAGCCACCTTTACACGCTTCACCAATGCGTGTAAACAAAATGGCCTTTATAATTAGCTCATATTATTCAAATCAGAAATCTCTCTTCCCCCTTTAGCTTCTACAGAGGTAATTCTTCATCCATGTTTGGAATTTAATTCTCTAATTGACGTGATGCTGGCTTACATCATCAGCATCCCTGTACTGAAGAGTGAGAAACTATCCCGGCAGTGGATCTGTGGGTGCAGCACATGTGGTCCATACATGGGACACCCTCAGTGTGATGGGATGCTGTGGCAGAGGAGATGGTGATGGGGAGAGCAGAGCTCTGAGCTGGGCTGTGAGACAACTCTTCTTGTCCCCAGGACTTGCTGCTTCGCATTTCCACTCCTATCTTCTCTCTGCCTAGACCCTAGGCTTATAGCAAGAGGCCATCCCTGCGTGCTGAAGAGCTATGATTAAATGGATATAAAATTGGACTCCTGTGCCTGTGATAATGTAAACTCAAAAAGACTCTTGCCCTGAAGTCCACTTCGCAGTGTCAAGCAGCATCTTCTGTTCTTGGCACTTCTCAAAGTGGTTAGAGCTTTCTTTCTTCCCCTTTCCCTGCTCCTTCAGGTTCCATGCATACAGAGCTGTGTGGTGCATTTAGGAATGCCTGTTTTCCGTGACCCTTCTTTTCAGGATGGCATCTAACTTGGAAGGCATTGTTCTGTTTGTTTGTCTTACTATTACAAATGAAATATCATTACTGATGATCTGGGATGAATCCAGAAATACTCCACTGGTGTCAGCAGCTAATCCTGACTTCTGTTGACACCTGAGAGCAGAAGTGGACCTGGAGCACCACTCACATGCCTCATTCACAACAGATCCATAGCACTGGTGTGTGTCTGAGCAATCATTATCCCCACTATCAATATGCACTTCTTCTGGTTAACGACACTCATGAGATCTTTTTTCTGTTATGGAGTGGCTGACAATCACTCCCATGGCTGGGATGATTGGCTTGGGAGCTCTGCAGCAGCCTGGGTTTCCTGCTCGGCCTCCTGCAGTACTGCAAAAAGTCATCTTAATCTCTGGCACTGGAAGAGGTACCACAGAAAATACCTCTTTATCTCCTGTGCTGCCAGCTAAGTGCTTCTCTTCATAATAGGAATAGGTTGGTAGAACAGAAGATTCTGACCTTTTTATCAGTAAGATGTCAAGCTACTTGACTATAATGTGTGTCAGTATCTGCACAAGGATCTACTGAAGATCTGAATCATAGTATCATAGAATTGCTCGGGTTGGAAAAGATCTTAAAGATCTTTGAGTCCAACCCCAACCATCCTACCCTGACTAACAGCCCTCCGCTCAATCACGGCCCTGAGCACCACATCCTGCACACCATGCTTGGAAGGATCTGCCCCAGGGGAGGTGACCCACAGCTTCACAGCTGCTGCAACAGGACAGTTGTGAGGGAAATGTTACCCATGGAGTCCAACCTTCAATGCGCTCACACCCATTGGTTGCTATCTGTAAACATTCCCAAGCATCCATTAATTCCAATGGGTGCCATTCATTCCTCGTGGAGGAATTCAGTTCCACCCTTTTGCTCCACCTTCACTCCTATATCAGATGCCATTCTGTCCGCCATCTGTCACACAGCTACAGCAAGGAATGGAGTATTGGTGGGAAGGTTCAACCTCTGCTGCCATCCCACCAACATCAGCCTGTGACATGGTGAACTGACAATGAAATAGGAGGCATTACTTTGTGGCAGCCCTCATATTTGAAGCAAGTTCTGACTGAATAATGTTCCTTCCAATCCAAACCATTCCATGTTTCTACAGTCTGGTGCTGCCGTGTGAGCTGAACACCTTAGGAAATGGGCAGCCTGTCTCTTGGATGAGCAGAGAGGACATTGCTCACCCTGTGGTGTTGTTCTTGTGTAACACCAGATGTGACTTATGGGTGTGGAGACCATCCCTGTGGTAATTAAAAGTTTGAGCCTCTTGCATGACCTTGATAGAAGCTATTTTTAAAGTCAAAGTCATCTTGCTCGGCACATTCACACTTTCTTTTTCCTGAGCAGACAGCCACCAAAGGTGCAAATATAATGGATTCTGTCATCCTAATGTCATAGATTTCCCCTGTTTCATCAGTGTTAGCACAGAGCCTTGGGGAATCTGCAGCGTGAGCTCTGAGATCGGCCTCCCCACCTCAGCTATCAGCCAACATCATCTGCACAGAGGAAATGCAAAAAGTACATTTTCTAAGCTACAGAAATACGTATTGGGTGGGGTAGCAGCCCTTCCCTTCCCCTTTGCTGAGCAGATCCTCAACCAAACCATCAGGATTTTCACCACTGCGCAGACTTAGAGCATGTCCATGCGGTAGTCCCATGGAACTGTGTTTGTCTGCTGGTTTCAGGGCATGGGCAGGGGGAGGGAAGGGAAGGAAAGAACTGCCGGGGGTATTTACACAAGGATGCCTGCTGCTCGTGGGTACCATTTTGTTAGTCTTAGTGTGGGTGCTGTTTAATACCAGACTTGTGACTTTTCTTTCCGTTAGTTAATTGAGTATTGAAACTTCAGGATATGACAGAACAGAGGGGTTGACTGAAATTCTGTGGATTTTCATGAAATCAGTGTGGGATTTTGTCACTTGAGGAGTACAGTAGGCTCTGAGTTAGTGAATGTAAGACCAATAGCAAATGCCACCTCCAGTTCTGCTCCCTACACTATGCACGGTTATGAGCAGAGGTTGAGAAGGCCAATTGTTCCTCTCTTGTTCCTCTCTTGTTCCTCTCTTGTTCTGCTTTTCCCTGCTGACATCTCTATTAGTTTCAGGCCATTCTTATGTGGAATTTGATGCCTGCATGAATGAAGGCTTAGTTCAGATTTAGCCAATGCTTGTCCAAACTGAACAAATTGGGATCGTCTCTAATTAGTCCTACACCTTTCCAGCACTGACACGTTGTTCTCCCTTTATATGGAAAGATGTGACTTTGCTGATTTTCCTTTGGAGTTAAATGTACAAATAACCCTCCATCTTACATTATTTTCTAGGGTTTTCTGTGCTATTTCAGATGTTATGAAGTCCTTCTCTTTGGGGTGTGTGCTCTGACGTCGGCTGTGATCACATATCAAGGAAAAATGTTAAAAAAATTATCCAGGGAAACCAATGGAGACACCATTTAGTCTTCACATATTCGTGCATGATCTCTCACCTCTGCCATTGTGGTCAATGGCTCCATCAGCTGAACATTTAACGCTGTGGGGTTCGCACAGCCACGTTCTGTATAGGAGGAATTACAAGTGTTTGTTTTCTTCTGAAATACGCAGTGAGGTGTCTTTCCTATTATTATCCCATTTCTCCTCAGGGAGAATGTCCTTTGACTTGATTAAATTAACGTTCCTGAGGCAACGTTTCAGATTGTGGGCTTTTCTCAGAAAAATCCTCCACGTGTACTGATCATCCTGAACTTCAGCATAAATTGGGCATGCACTAATTTTGCTGATAAATTGTTAATTGAACATTGCTTTAGTTTGCTTAGCAAAACCAAGAATACCAGAGTGCAGTCATAAGGGTGCAGAGAAAGTATCTCCTTCTGTAGTATTCTCCTGTGGAAATGGAGAGATGGTTCAGCTGTATTTCAGGGCTCCAGAAACCTCAAGGAGGTTGAAGAGGGAGGGTTCTGCAGCACATGCTAGTACTCAGAAGCAGTATGGCATCAGCACACAATCTTCCTATTACCTTTTGTGTGGGGTTTGCATGCTGCCCACTTTTCTCCTTGATGGCATTGCTTTGCAACCTTGATCCAAACCACAAAGATGAGTTCATATTTTCCATCTTAGCTTCTCAGGAGTGGAGGAAAATGCTCTATCCCCTGAATGCTTGATTCAAATGTGGTTTTATTCCTCTCTTTGCAGCAGTTTTGTAATTCTAGCTCTAAGCTTCACTTAGGGGAAATAAGCTTTAATAGAAAACTTATTAGTTCTTGTTTCAAGGAGAAATTCCCAACATGCCATTCCAGACTGATTGATCTGCATTCCCAATTTGTACTGGGTTTTGTGTAACAGAGAGAATTTGTTCATGTCTTCTTTCTTTTTCACTCCAAACTTTACTGGGAAAATATGTGGGTTTTTTTTTGAGAAGGGCTGTGACTTTGGACCCACATATTTGCCTGCAGACACACGGTACATATATAACGTGTGCCCGGTACCCTTACAATAACCTAAGAAAGTTAATCAGTGGCTGGTTAGCATGTGAGTCTGTGCCATTAAACACCAGAATCTTTGCTTCAGTATGGGTCTGTTAAAGGATTCATTCTCAGAGTCAGGACAGCTCCAGCCGGCCTTCCAGTAATTAGTATTTTCTCATCCTACACCTATCAGAGAATTCTATCTTGAAATGGCGTGTTTGCAATTACAAAACATTATTTGCTAAAGCATATTCTGCTTCTTGGATGGGCTTTATTTGGGGTTCCTTTTAGTGTTATAATTTTGACCCTCTGCTCACACCCCAGGAGAATTTGCAACATGAATGTGTCACTGTTTAGAGACAGAGATTATGAGCAGCAGTGGATTTCAAATAAATAAGCAGACTTCTTCTGAACACTGGGAATTGTTAAGATGGAGGTTATTCCACCATCATGGGTTTGCATGTTTCTAGAGCTTTTATTCCTTTAGGAAGAAAATATTTTTAGAGGGTAGCACTAAAAGTTACACGTTTTACTGGAGCTTTACTCAGTTGTGATGTGGGACTTGAGGCCATCACAGTGTGAAGACTGTAAAATTAATCCACTGAGTGGAGAGGGCCCCCTTGTTGGAACAGAAGTGTTCTCT
Source organism: Coturnix japonica (assembly GCF_054131305.1). Lineage (NCBI taxonomy): Eukaryota > Metazoa > Chordata > Aves > Galliformes > Phasianidae > Coturnix > Coturnix japonica. The sequence continues at coordinate 103,624,928 of NC_140665.1, forward strand.
GTCCTTCTGACAGTATTCTACAATACTACAGTACACTGCAGTGAGAAACAAACCAAAGAAGGGCTTGGACAAAAGAACAGAGGGTTCTTGTTGACTTTCAGAACATCAGACTAGGCTTAGCTATTTAGCTTGGCTGTGATTTCTGGTTGCATCTTCATCTGTCCTTTCTGCCATAGCTCAGTGCTCTTTGGTCTACATCTGTTAGTACCTGTGAGTGTCTTTCATAGAATCTTAGACTGGTTTGGGCTGGAAGGGATCTTAAAGAGCATCCGGTTCCACTGCCCTGTAAAAGAGCAAATACACCTCCTGCTAGGCCAGGACACCCAAAGCCACATCCAGGCTGACACACTTTATTGTCTACGGATGTTAAATATAAGAAGAATGGAATGGGCTGCCCAGGGAGGTGGTTGAGTCCCCATCCCTGATGTGTTTAACAGCCCTTTGGATGTGGTGCTCAGGGCCGTGATTGAGTGGAGGGCTGTTAGTTAGGGTAGGATGGTTGGGTTGGGGTTGGACTCCATGATCTTTAATGTCTTTTCCAACCTGAGCAATTCCATGATTCTAAGAAGATGCCACACTTTCTAGCAATTAAATGATAAAATCACTGTTGAAATTGCTGGAGGGTGTTTGCTTTTGAATCCAGAAGGAATTTTTCCATCAAAGAAAACATTTAAAAGGCTGATTTATTTGATTTCATTTGGGGAAGGAGTGAATCCAAATGAAGAGCAAGGTCAGGATCCCAACAGGCAGTTTCGTGTTTCAATTCCAGCAGGGGCTGAACTTGGGTTACTACCATGAGGATAATTGCTGCCAACAAAAGTGTTGGAATGCTTCTTTAAACTCACCTTATGAAGCAGAGCAATTTGCAATTCAAGTTGACACACATCTGCCAAATACTGTTCCCTACTCTTTGGTCTCTACTATAACTCAATATCCATTTAAAAAGTGCTTGCTCTATTTAGACAAGTAGCCCCTGTTTTTGTGGTGGTTACATCAGCATTTAAATGGCACATGCTCTGCTTTTATAAACAGATATAGTTACATTATATAGACATAAAACAGGGGGAGCAAGGAACGTGAGAACCCACTGAGTTTGACTCTGCCCCTGCTCTTCGAAAACCATTTCACTGGATGCTGGTGGATGTTTGGTGTCAGCCTCTTGGTGGAAATGCTCCCTCCATTTCCTTCTTGTCTTCTCTAGCACAGGCAGGAGGGAAATATTTTCACTTTTCTACACAGTTTGGCACTGTTTAGGGATTTGTCTTGAATAGTTTCAATTTCAGATTAAACAACTTTAATTTTTTTTTTTTTAATTTAAATTTTAATATCTTGTATTTTTTTCATAGCTCTGCCTGTTTAGTTGCCTTTTCTTCCAGACTTCAGTGGATGCATCTCTCATTTCATGTGTGGGGTCTACATAGATTTATGAGGCTATCAACAGAAATAGGGTCTACCAGCCTACCGACCTAAATAGGTGATACACATGGTTTGTCAGCCAGTGGTGGTTTTACTTTGATTTTAATGCAAATCAAACGCAAACAAGTCACCATTTTTTTTCCCCCACAAGAAGCAGAATTGGTGAAGCTCGATTTCACATTGTCTGTCCCTAAATGCACATCTTCCCTTTTCCTCCTAAATCAACCTTGTTGTCTTTTGCCATTGCTTCTTAACATCAGTGAGCACTGAAAGAGGAATACTGTACACAGAAGTATGGGAGTTTCTGTTGCTCGAGGAGTTCAGTGTCTCAAGCATTAACCATGGCTGATACCCACAGTGACCTCCATCCATCAATAGGACTATCAGTGATAATTCTGCTTTCTTTCCTGGGACTTGTGGTCCCCATCCCTTTTATCTGCTCCTGCTGATTCTTGAAAACACTGAAAGGGTTTCAAATCAGAGATTTCCATTAATTTCTGTGTTGGTTGGGATTAATAAATGAGGAAAATCTGTGTGATTCTGTGTGTGGAACCTGGGCAGTCTTTGTTTTCTGAAGAATCCAAGTAGCGAGCTCAGCAACCTAATGGTCATTCAGTTTCCTGAAGTGATGTATATTCTCAGGGCTAAAGAAATTAAAAATGAGTAGAAATTCTTATTTCAAAATGTCAGGATTTTTTTCCCCATTTCTTTCCTGTTGACCCTATTTCCTCTTTGGAATGCTTCCGTGAGAAACGTGTTGTATTCTCTTTATTTGTCTCATCCTTAAGTACAAAAGGTGTTCAGAGTGATGAAATATTAAGTAACTCTGCTTGCTTTGTTCCTGGCATGTCTGTCTCCTTGTGAGACCAGGGGCCATGAGCTGAAACCAGAGGACCCCGAGGTGTTGTCCTTGCCTGAGATGGGCTCTGCTGTGGGACATACCCAGATGGTCAGATTGAAGTGTCAGCAATGGCCTCATTTAAGGTTACTCCTTGGTAAGCTCTGCAGGCCCAGGGGGCAGAATTAATGGTTTAATGGATCACGTATTTTTTGTATGTAGTAGGATGAAAGAAATATTCCTACATGCAGGCTAAAGGAGAGACAGCTTGCATTTGTAATGGGGTTGGTACAGCCTGTTTTGTTCTCTGGTCCCACAAAAAGGGACAGCATAGAGAGCAGTTTGCTTTACCACCCCCAGCTGTGGATGTTGTAGAGAGGTGAAATGACCCCTGACAGCAGCCAGACCCACACTGCCTGTTTATCTGCAGTGACTGGTATGAGATCAGTGCCTGAAAGGCTTCTGGACAACACATCTGAGAAAGGTTGTGCTTAATGCAAGAAAGAGAGGAATGGGCTGTTAGAAATTCAGGAAGGGTTTAGAGCCAGGGAAGGGGTTGAAGAACTTTGTCTATAAGAAGGTGAGGACAAAGATGGGCAGAAAACAAGAGAACAAAGCCTTTGAGGCCATCTCTGCAGCTGAGATGCTGGAACACGACTCCTGTTGTTGTGCAGCTGTGGAAGTGGCTGCTCTGTACTGATGAGGAGAAAGGTCCCACATTGATACCTGCTCTGTATCATTTCCTCCAGGAAAAGAAATATGTCTCTTGAGGATTCTGTGCTAAGAAGAATGGCTTTCGCTGTACTGTCCACTGTCCACTTGAATGCTCAATTTGGAATCGTGCTGCATGGGGCTGCTTGAAATCCAGGCATCCAAAATGCTCAAAGAAAGGAATGTTGGTGTTAAATCACAATTTTCATCTGAAATCTGTGGATGAGAAGGAGCCGTGAGGTTGTGGTGCAGTAAGTAGGCATTGCTAGTAGGCACTGCTATCATACACATATACTAATCTTTTTTTCTCCCACTTTGCTTGTTTATCCATTCCTGACCTTCTCTTCCTCAAAGAACAACAGTATGTCCGAATGCTGCCTTCCTCCTCCCTCCTTCCTTCCTGTAAAGCCATCATCATTGTTCTTCATTTAGAAGGCCTTCATGTTTCATATTTTCCAAGGAAGAACTATGTGAGTAGTTTGGAGATGAGTATTTTTCTGCTCTCTGGACACAAGGAAATTTTGGAGTGGTCTCAGATTTGTGACCAGACTATGCAAACACTACACACAGCCTTGAGCTGCCTGCTGTGTCTTCTCAAGCCGTGGAAACCCTCCTTCTGCTGTGCCCTGTTGTGCCCTGTTGTGCAGTGCTATCTCTGCTGCTTTCCAGCAATCCATGGCCTCTCCAAAACTCTCCTGCTGTCAGTGGACATGTAGGTGTACTGAAGCCATCACTGGACTGCATCTCAACTGGGAAGGTCTGCAGAGGATGCTGAGGCAAATTGTGTCCAAGTGTTAACATTTAAAATACCGCCCCAAATGATGCTCGTAGGTTTAGTGCAGCCAGTGACTCAGTTAACTCATGTTAGCAGCTGGAAAATGAGGCCCCGAGAGAGGATGGATTAATTTGTTCTGTCACACGTCATGATGTGTGACTTGGAGGTTCACACTGCATTGCCCTCTAATAAGTCCTGGCATCTATTTCTTAATGAGTGAGTGCAAGTGCTATAAGGGTAATTCAGATGGACACATCATGATGGGTGAGGATCTTGCACTCACTTTCCCCTCTTTCAGGCCACCGTGTGCAGCCATGCTGGAAGTGCCTAAATCTCACAACTTGCATCTTTACTCTTACACCATCAGTGAGCCCATTCATTGCCCTGCCCACGTCCTGACCCTTCTGTGCTGTACCACCCCCTTTAGCCCTCACCTTTCCCATCTCCAAATGCAGATGAGGTGTGGGATGCTGTGGTGTTTGGGTCTCTCTGCCGAGTTACCCATTATCCTTCTCTTGAGTCTAACACAGGATCGGCTCTGGAGCTGTTGGAGCTTCACAACCTGGGAGCTCTTCTGACATTTACCTCTGATCTGGCACACCCCAATCATCTGAAAGACCGACATCTTACTAGAATGAACTGGTTGCTCAAAAAAGCTGATGTCTTTTGTTTTTCTCTGCCCTGTTTCTTCACCCTGTAAATAAAAGATGACTTTAACAATGACCAATTCCTGCAAAGCAACTCCAAGTCAATTGAGCGTGAAGCTCTGTGTTCCTATTCGTTCTTCAGTGGGCTGTCCCCATGCCACTTGCCATGCAAGCATTTTGGGTCTGCCAGGTCACTGTGGAGTTTCACAGTCCTTCCCCCTCCGCTCTGTGCTTATTTATTTAAAGCAAAAGAGAAGTGTTTTAGCCTGTATTGATCTATGCTTTAAAGTGCCGCTTCAGTTTCCTATTCGTGGCTATCTCCTATCAGCCACCCGTTCCCCCGGGATGCTGCGGGACGGGGTGCGGTGCGGGGCTGGACGGAGGCGGGGCTGGGAGCTCCGGAGCGGGGTGGGCTGATGAGAGGTGGAGGAGCTGCGGCCCCTCAGGGAGGAGGGAGGGGGCTCTCAGCATCCTCAGCATCCTCAGCATCCTCAACATCCTCAACATCCTCAGCATCCTCAGTATCCTCAGCCGCACCCGGCGGGACGGAGTGTCGGCTCTGCACGGGGCTCGGCGCCGCTCTGCCCCGTCTGCTGAGCTGTAGGACTCGGAGCGCTGAAGGAACCGCGGTTTCACGCTGTTGCAGACGGTTTGGGTTTGACTTCAAGCTGCGGAGCTCGGGGGGATGCTCTGCGTGGAGCTGGTGCGCGAGGTACGTCCGGTCCTGCGGCTCTTGTTCTTGTTCGGGGGTGTGAAAGTTTGCGGGTGCAGAGTGTGGGTGCAGAGGTGCACACAGACGTGCACAGGTGGGTGTCTGCGCTGTGTGTGCTCACTTTATCCTCCATCAAGGTCCCGCTAACCCCGGACCAGCTGCTACAAAGCAGCTTCATTAACGGTCTGATGGCCATTCTATCTTTCTCCTCTTTCCTGTGGAATAAATCATCGCAGGAATAAAGTCGTCATGATGTTGTCTCCCCAAAGAGGCAGGGAAACAAACCTGAAATTACTGATGAATCTGGAAGTTTTATACAGTTTCTCTTCTTTCTTTCTTTCTTTCTTTCTTTCTTTCTTTCTTTCTTTCTTTCTTTCTTTCTTTCTTTCTTTCTTTCTTTCTTTCTTTTCTTTCTTTCTTTCTTTCTTTCTTTCTTTCTTTCTTTCTTTCTTTCTTTCTTTCTTTCTTTCTTTCTTTCTTTCTTTCTTTCTTTCTTTCTTTCTTTCTTTCTTTCTTTCTTTCTTTCTTTCTTTCTTTCTTTCTTTCTTTCTTTCTTTCTTTCTTTCTTTCTTTCTTTCTTTCTTTCTTTCTTTCTTTCTTTCTTTCTTTCTTTCTTTCTTTCTTTCTTTCTTTCTTTCTTTCTTTCTTTCTTTCTTTCTTTCTTTCTTTCTTTCTTTCTTTCTTTCTTTCTTTCTTTCTTTCTTTCTTTCTTTCTTTCTTTCTTTCTTTCTTTCTTTCTTTCTTTCTTTCTTTCTTTCTTTCTTTCTTTCTTTCTTTCTTTCTTTCTTTCTTTCTTTCTTTCTTTCTTTCTTTCTTTCTTTCTTTCTTTCTTTCTTTCTCTCCTCCACTTGCGCTGCTGGGGCTGCTGAGTGCTGTGCATTCACTGAGGCACCGCTATGGAGTAACACAGCTGGGCAGCACACAGAACCAGGAGAAAAATCACCATTTGGGGACCGATGTTTTAATTCTATCTGTGTATTTATTTGCAGCATTGGTGGAGGTCCGTGCAGGTCTGACATTGCCGTTATTACAAACTAAATGTGAAAGAGAATGGATTGTCTGTGTCTCTGGGCAATGTCAGGAGAATAAACTACTGACCGGTTCCTTTTGATGCAGATTATCTGATTGATGTTGTTGTGCTGCTGATTATCAGTTGGCTTCAAAGTAAGGAGTGGGCTTGTTTAGCTTGGAGAAGAGAAGGCTGCGGGGAGACCTCATTGTGGGCATCCAGTACTTGAAGGGAACGAATAAACAGGAGGGAGAACGGCTGTTTGTGAGGGTGGGCAGTGATAGGACAAGGGGGAATGGTTTGAAACTGAGACAGGGGAGGTTCAGGTTGGATCTGAGGAGGAAGTTTTCCCCCAGAGGGTGGTGACACACTGGCACAGGTTGCCCAAGGAGGCTGTGGATGCCCCATCCCTGCAGGCATTCAAGGCCAGGCTGGATGTGGCTCTGGGCAGCCTGGGCTGCTGGTTGGTGACCCTGCACACAGCAGGGGGTTGGAACTGGATGAGCACTGTGGGTCTTTGCAACACAGGCCGTTCTGTGGTTCTATGATTCTACAATTATGGTATGGACTTTGTGTTTAGTATGAGATCAGAACAGATGGGTTTTTGTGTGCTTCTCAGCCAGAAACACTTGTCCTTGCCCAGGACAGGGTCTGGGTTTGTGTGTCACCAGGACACACTGATGGACAAATGGACAGCAATGTAGAAACTGGGGAAAGGGATTTCCTCTGCAACAGCAAACCTGCACCTGAAAGCATCCTAGGAGCTGCACGTACAAGTGCAGGGCAACATGCTGGGTGCCTTTTGGTTCTGCATTAGCTCAGCCTTTGGGCCGTGCTGTCCCTTGCTGCGCACCGTGCAGTGCCATGCTGGGTGATGTGTTCTTTTCTTCTGATCCAGAAGTTCCTGTGACCGCTTTTCTCCAGGCTCGCGCTGTTGGTGCTGCTGCTCCCATCTGTGCTTTTTGCACTAGGAAAACAGGAGTGTGAAACCTGCTGCATGGCTGCAGTGCTCTCAGTGGCACAGAAATGCTCACGTTCAGTGAATCCTCTGCAACTGCTCTGCAACTTGTGAAATGCAACTTGTGAAATGCCTGCTCTGCTCCCTTCTCATGAGGCTTAAAGGGATGACCCCAATCCCTACTGTGTGATAAAGGAGTGGGCTGCAGGCACACACTGACAGAGCTGTGTGCCTTTAGGGCTCCAGGACTGACTGTGCAGAGCACAGCTCTGACACCTGTGGGCAGCAGTACTCATGTTGGACATCTGTTCAGTTCCAGTGTGCCAGAGGGCTCCAAGGAGGGGTGCCAGGGGGACGGCCCCTTTCCTCCTTGTACTCTGGCTTCTGAGCAGGAAGGATTTTCCTCACCAGGAGGACTGCTGATGCCCAGTTCTCATTGACTGTCACTGTATGAGTGCACGTCTCTGTGATGTGTGTTACCTGTTTGGGGCTCTTGAGCTTTCCTTCCCTGCCCACAGCTCCTCAGTGGGGCTGAGGAGAGAGAATGAAGTGGAATTGGGGCAGATCTGGCAAAATAGCATTGGTGCAACCAAACAGCTACAGCTACCCATAATCTTTCTCCAGTCTACCCCTCCTCTGTCTCTTGTCGCAAAAGGTCTGAGAGTCGCTATTGCTCTTATATACAGTCTGGGTAAGGACTTTGAAGGACTAGCTATAGGATTTTGAGGTTAGCTATAGTGGAACAGTTCCATTTTAAGGAATATATTATTTAAAAGCAGAATTGTTTCTGTTAATTAAATATGAATTGCCTGCAACACAAGAACAAGCATGAGTCCATTTCTCACAAGATGGAGCAAATTGGTGACCTCTGTTGTGGCTTTGAATCTATTTTCACTGCAGCCCTTCAGCACGAGATGTGCTGTAAGGATGGGCAGTGGACGTGTGCGTGGGCAAGCAGTGCACCATGGCTCTCTGCTCCCACACCTCAGTCATTGGAGACCTGATGCAAAGTAGTCCTCTGGTCTTACAAGAATTGAATTGGTCTTACAAGGTCTCGAATGCCTGCAGGGATGGGGCATCTACAACCTAAACAGAACATCAGAAGCAAGTTTGATGATACCAAGTTTGATGATACCATCAAACTAAAGAGAGAAGTTTGTTTGTCACCTGGTGAGGTGGACTCAAGGTCTCTGGTGACAGCACAGCAGCTGGGAAGACTGTGGGGATGACACAGTGCCCATGGGGACTGTGGCCCATGCCTGCCCCCGTCTGTATGGCACAGCACGCACTGCAAAATACAAGAGAGGTTTCAAATAAAGATACATATGATATGAACTGCCACTGAGAGCTAACTAACTTTGTTAATGAGTGTCTGAGAAATAATTATCACTGGGCAAAGAAAAGAGAAAGATCATTCCCCTTTTTCCCCCTTGAAAGATAACCGTGCCCTCTGGTACTAATGTGAACTTCTAGCTTTTGTCTTTTACTTGTTCTGCTAAAATTATTCATACTTGTATTGTCCTTAAGACCTATTACATATCACAAGAGGGTGGGAAGTTATTTTCTTAATTAACACAATCGATAATGTTATCACTTAGCTGAGATAACTCCTTAAATGAGCTCTGCTAATTCTCTCTTTGCAGATGCACTGGGATCCATTGGTATCTTTTGTTTCACTCTATAGTTTATGTCTTGGTGAATTCATTTGCTTTCATGAATGATGGCAATGATTCCATATGTGGTCCATGACTTTCAAGATAATCCATTCCTCATGCTCCCTTGTCCAGCAGCCACAGTAAAGCTTTGCTGCTGCAGTTGCTTTCACAGATGACTTTTTGGTAGCATTCAGTGTGATGTGATACTTGTAAGCAGTGGAGACTAGTGCATACACGGATCACACATCCCACCAAAGTGGGATGTTTAGGGACCTTTTTGACCTTTTGATAAGTCATTGTAATACTGTGGCATCTAGCGAAGCACATACATAAGATGGGACAAAACAATAGGGTGAGGTGTTCAAACTTGGTACGTCTTGGGAAATGCACATTTCCATTTGCAGCCCTCCACCTGATAGTTTAAAAGCCATCTCCATCCCTCCTTACTGTTCTTTTACCCAAACCTCCACTGGAACAGAATGCTGATGGGGATTATGGTTTTCCTTGACTTGGAATGATAAGAGGAATGATTGCAGTGCCTTATTGATTACATCCTCTTTCTGTCTTCTTCTGCTCTTAAAGTGAGATTTGAATCTTGAACTTTGCTTTGGGGGCCCAGCTATTTCTGAATGTTGGAACTATTTTAAAGCTGTAATCTGGTATTTAAACCAGATATTTAAATAACCATTAATATTCATAACCAAAACCACGTGAAGTTGTTTGCGTTGGATCCCACCATCTAAATAACTCTAAGGAGAATTATGGATATGTCTCTTCACTGAACTGTGCAATGTGCAGAGCTGCAGTTTGTGCCCCTCGGGACACAAAGAAACTGCTGGGACTGTCTAACTGATAATTCCCAGCTTCTTGGGATTATGAGAATAGTGCGTATAGATAAAGACAAGTCCAGTACGCATTAAGTGCGCTGAACAACAAATCTATTCAGACATCAACAATTGCCCTGCTTGGTTTTCCTAGATCTTCAGCCTTGGGTTGCTCAGCTGGAAACATGAAACTCCTTCAGACAATCAGGGAAGGCGCCTCAGGAGCCGTGGGTTGAGTGCTGCAGCACAGTGCTTCCCAGCTACTGCTCGGATGGGTTACTGCAGTGCTTACAGTATCAATCATGACATTCCTGGGTAAACAAAGTCATGAAACAAACTATGGCCAGATGCTTTACGCAATTTTGAAACAGATCCTGAAATGCCCTGGGAGCTGGGAGGACAGAGATGAGGATGGGGGGATACATCTTACATATGAAGAAAAACATCTTTGCCAGTTCTGGTGGCAGATGGGTGCTATTGTGTGCTCTGTTCGTTCTGTATGTTTGTTTGTTTGTTTTCTCAGACACTGAGTTGGACATGAGTGGGATGGCATCAGACTGCAACTCCTCCTCCCAGGAAGAATATCTCCCACACTACGTGCAGCAGGAAGACCCCTTTGCATCAAAGCTGTCTAGAGAAGCTGACATCATAGCTGGGTTTTATTTGACAGTAATTGGTAATGAGCTTTTATTTCAACTTTGAAGTACAGCTCTAGTGATAGGACAAGGGGGAATGGTTTGAAACTGAGATAGGGGAGGTTTAGGTTGGATCTGAGGAGGAAGTTTTTCCCCCAGAGGGTGGTGACGCACTGGCACAGGTTGCCCAAGGAGGCTGTGGATGCCCCATCCCTGCAGGCATTCAAGGCCAGGCTGGATGTGGCTCTGGGCAGCCTGGGCTGCTGGTTGGTGACCCTGCACACAGCAGGGGGTTGGAGCTGGGTGAGCACTGTGGGCCTTTGCAATCCCAGGCCATGCTGTGATTCTATGCCACTGTGTCCTTGCAGGCACACACAATGAGAGCAGAAACCACAGTTCTGTTGTTTCTGACCAGAGCAGGCTTCTGCCCTCACACTGTGATTTTATTGCCTCGTTTCCAAGTCTCTCATGTGCCCACACATCAAAGAACACCCTCAGATGTGATCGCCCAGGTCCTGCCCGTCTCCTGGCAGCAGCTCTCCTCTGTTTTATATTACATCGGACATCACTTTCTGCCCATAACCCTCTCCTCCTTTTTGTTTTGGAATCTTCCACCACTTTCAAAGGGACTTTGCAAGCAGAATAAATGCAGTTATTTATTGGCTGGTACATGGAGATGAGAGCTTCAACTGATTTCAAGGTTAAACAGTGATGCATCAGGTAGCTACTGGGTTGGGAAATGCTGCTCTCCATCTTAGAAGCAGGCAGGTCCCTGTTCTTGCCAATTTACCACCTGTTGTGCTATTTGTGGGGCAGCATCGTATCTTTTTGTGCCAACAGGTTTGCTCACAAATACCTGAGCTTCTAACTGCTGTCTCAGCACTTAACTTCTTTCTGCAGTTTTGGTTTTCCTTTGCTAAGGATTCAGCTGATGGGTTTTCTCACAGCTCAACCCCTATTTTCTCAGTAACACTGAGCCCAGGTGGCGTAACGATGCTGCACCAGGCTGGGCTCTGGGGCTCAGCCAGCTGGACCCAGGCTTATAGAGGATATTCCTTCACATTCGTTTCTCTTAACTTCATTTTTTTGCTCTACTAGTTGTGCACAAAGACCTCCTAGTCTTACCTTCATGGTTCTTCTTTGCTGTCTTGCACACTTGCCTCTCTTACTGCCTTTCCTCTGACTGACACAAGGGATCTATTTATTTCCTTCCAATGCTGACATCCCACAAAGGCTGGAATAACCCTTCTGGAATAACCCTTGTTTCTCACAGGCCTTTTGCTTATGCCTTTATTGAAGAAGACATTCAGAGCTATAGAGCTGACAGGTGAGGCTCTGTCTTCCCTCAGTGACTCTGTGCTGTTTTCAGTATTCATGTACCAATTTGTATGCATCCTAAGTTTTTATATCCTTCCATAAATATACAATATATGTTATTTCTTTATGTCTGCTGGACAAACAGCTGTTTTCACTGAGCTGTCTAAAAAAACCCCCCTCGAGGCTTTTTTTTTTGCTTGGAGAAGCAAACTGGATGTAATCCCAGGAAAGATGTCTGGGGAGCTGAAATGAATCCTTCCTCAGCACACCATGGGGCCTATTTGTGGGGGCTGTATGCAGTGTAGATTTATTCAGTTCCAAAGAAGTAGCCCTGCCAGGTGTGAAACGTATTTCAAAGCACAGAGAGAGTTGAATAAAGGTGAAGAACAGAAATCACGTTTCCTGTGAAAAAGCAAATCCCAACCATGAGTCTGATCTTGTAGTTAAGGAGGGCTGATAGACACACAGCTTCTCTGCTGGATCCACGTGTAGCTCTACTTTAGACATCATATCCCACTTTTTGCTATAGATTTAACTTTTATTTGTGTTTTTTTTTCGTTGTTGTTGTTGTTTTTGTTTTCATTTTACTTGCAAAGATACTTTATCCTTATGGTCCTTACAAATGCCAATAACAGTTTTCATTTGAGCCAAGTACCTTAATCATATATGCACCCAAATACTACATTTGCATCCTCCTTGGGTTTGCACAGATTATATCAGCCCATTGAGTCATAGGATCACAGAACGGCATGGGTTACAAAGGCTCACAGTGCCCATCCACTCCCAACCCCCTGCTATGTGCAGGGTTGCCAACTCTTTCCTCTTTTGATTCCAAACAACACAACAAGACTTTGGCTGGTTGGTGCTTTGTGTGTAGGTTGTACCTTCCAAGCCTGGTTTTGCTCCTCACCCAGCCTACACCACCATCTCCTGCAATGCAAACCTGTCTTTGTTACCCACTTGTGCTTGGGTGGATGGCTACATTTTAATAATATCCTGGACCTGCAGAAATAGCAGAAACTGGAAGGAAATACATCTCTGTTGTTCCCAGGAAGCTCTGTTGGTGGCTCTTATATTTTCTGCAGACAGAAACAATCCTGAATTTCCCTTCCAATGAAGATGATTTGGAGCAACTCAGAGTCCCCACTGGCTTTGCTGGGACACAGAGGGAAAAAAAGTGAACAGGGTGGGTGGCTGTAGGAGTCCAGTTTTGTCTGAGGAAGAATGCTCTGCAGACCTCAGGTCGGTTGGAAAGGGTTCAGGACTATGATAGGTGATTTAGAATGGTCTTGTTATTTTTTGTTCTGCCTATTTTTCCTTTCTGATTGTGATATAAATCAAATTTCATTGTAAAAGTTAGTCTGTGATATGAATAGAAATAATTTGTGTTCATTTTAAAGTGAAAATCTCAAAACAGCAGAATAAAACTAGGGTTGGTCAGAGCTGAGCTGCTGCTGATCAGACAGCTGAGCTTCATTCATGTGCTGTGTTACAAACTGGGTTCATGAGGACCCAGGGAAAATTTAGGTTGGATGTCATGGGGAAGTTCTTTACTGTGAGTGGTGAGGTGCTGGAACAGCTGCCCAGAGAGGCTGTGGATGCCCCGTCCATCCCTGGAGGTGTTCAGGGCCAGGTTGGATGGGGCCCTGGGCAGCCTGGGCTGGTATCAATGTGGAGGTTGGTGGTCCTGCCTGTGGTGGGAGCTTCATGATCCTTGAGGTCCCTTCCAACCCAAACCATTCTGTTGTTCTCTGAGTTTATGATTCCATGCCTGCAGATGTCTCTATGAGGTACAAAATGGGGGTGAGATGTCGTGTTTTGCAGAATGTCTCGCCTTGGGAACACAGAACAAACAGGAATTTCAGTGGTGGGATGAAGCATCACTGTTGTGAAGGAGAACTCCAATTTTATTGCTTTTCTTTTCTTTTTAAATTGTAGGGATTCTTTCAACTCTGGGAAACGGGTATGTTATCTTTATGTCCTCAAAGCGAAAAAAGAAGTTAAGACCCGCGGAGATAATGACTGTTAATTTAGCAGTGTGTGATCTGGGCATTTCAGGTAATTTAATGTCTTACTTTTGTTCATTTTGTTATACTCTCCTTTCTGGCAGCAGGAGAGGCAGTCCTCCAGATACGAGAGCCTCTGGTACTTAAACTTCTGCTCTGTTATTTGCACGACAGAGGGAAGGACAGAAAACAACGTTCCTTCACAACTTGATGGAAGGAAGTGAAAACTCCGGAGGAGAAAATAGGGCTACATTTAACAATTCTGTCTCAGGCAAAGCTCGTGTTCCCCTCAGAGCTGTGCAGCCTTCAGAGACAGCTCCCATGTGCATCCCAGCACAGTGAGCAGAAAATGGGCTTGCGCTGCTGTTGAAGAAAATTGCCTTTACTTGCTGCGTGGTGCAACAAGAGGGAATCAAACCTTAGTAAGGGGTGGGAGTGAAGGGAACAAATTGGAACCTGTCAGAGGCCATTGGCCTATCAAAGGTAATACTTCTCTTGCCAGTGACTCTCACCTTCTTTCTTTGTGTCAGGAAAATAAGCCTTTGTGTCAGTCTGTAGAGTAAAACAACATCAGCCAACTTGAGGGGTTTCTATTTTAACTCATCAGCCAGGGCTGAGCAACCCAGATGCTCTGGAATGAGACAGGAATCTTTGTAAAGGCTTACACAACACTGGGGAGTCAAGGGTCTTTGCAGGTCACTTCTTTGGCTCTTCACGTGAGTCTCATTAAGCTGCTCAGAGTGACAGGAAAACGAGAGGGAGAAAGCTGGATGTCCTTTAGAAAAGGCTTTTTTAGATGGCAGACGACCTAATGAGTAAAAAGGCTTGATGCGACCCAGCTATGACCATGCAGTGTCTTCAGTGCAATATAAATGATAGAACATTCCCATGCTCCCAAAGTCATCTGTTCCCTATGTGTTGCATATGCTGGCACTATTGCCCTCAGGTCCAGCACTGTTTCCCTGCTCTCATCCCTCCTGAATGGCTTTGCCACTTTCCAAATGCCTGAAATAGTGTAGAGTGACATAGAAGGATGGCTCCCAGCCCCTCGAAGATGCAGCCTCTTGCTGTGGCTGCTGCACACATCCAACAGACTGCTGACCCCAGAAATTCTGTTGTTTTTCAGTGGTCAGTAAGCATGGTTATCTGAATGAGACACATCCCTTCTGCTGAAGAAAGCTGTTGGTATAAATACATTCACTCTGCTAGCACAAAGATGAATCCCTGTGTTTGTTTTAGCATAACAACCCTTGATATGCTATTTCCATCCTGCAGCACTCTAGGGAAGGAGTAATAAAGATCTGAATAGTGTGAGTTGCTCCGCTGAAATGGGAATTCTCTGTAGCTACATGTTTGTAATGTAAAGGTATTTCTAAAACACTAAAGTGTGTATCCCGAGCACACAAACTACAGCCCATCTGGGAAGGCTAGGAAAGCAAGAGTCCTAGCATGAGGGCTCCCTTCTTCTCTCCTTAGGTGTATCCCCAACACAACTGATCTCTGTCACCATATTTCCACAGGGATCTCAACTTCACCTGCTGAAGTATTGTTATGGGAAGCAGTGGTGACTGGCAGAGCTACACGTGCTTCTTGAAGGCGTTGACTCAAAAAACGTGATGAGTTCTGCCTTTGTGCTAATCGTAGTGGAGATGGGACATTTTCCAAAGTCATTCTACTTCATTGGCTTACCTGGGCACTTGGTTGAAGATGCGAGGTCTGCAATAGCCCAACTTCCTGCAGATCGCCACTGGGTGGCAACAGCTCCTTGTTCAGGGCTGAGCCTGGCAGGGCAGCGCTAACAGAACCTCACTGCGTGCAAATAAATGTGATGCCCTTTAGAGCTGACAATGGCTTACATGAAGAAGGTTGCTTGCTCTCAGAGTACATCCCGGCTTTTGTGCTATTTCATGTTTTTCTTGAAACTTTGATCACCGGGGTCAGCGTTTGCTTGAAAAATTAAAGTGTCTCTTCTGCTTGAAGAAAAATGTGTTTCTATGACTTAAGCACAGCCTTCATGTCAGATAGAGCTTTCCTTGCAGGCTTCAGCTACAGGAAAAGATGCCCAGAGTGCATTGTTTAAAAATACGCCTCATTCTGGGGGCTTCTCAGTACTGACATAGAAATGGAGCAGAGGCCCTTCTTTGTGAGATTTGTCTTTTGGTAGAAATGTTCCATTTTCTCATTGAGAGTGAAATATTTTATTTCACATCAGCTTGATTTGAAGGGGAATATTCAGGGAAACATTTTACTTCAGATCGTTTTTGTGAAATTCTCTTGATTTATTTCTATGAATAATTTATGCTGTGGGAATTGGAGTTTGCTTCACATGTCCATTACCTAAACTGCTGTGGTCTCACCGCCAGGGCAGGAGCCCAGGGCAGCTGGTGGTGCTGTGAACCCCTGCAGGCACTCAGGTAACTCCTGTGCAGGAATATACATGGAAAGCTGGAGTTAAATGTTTAATGTTGTTTGAATGTTACCGTTGAATGGTTGAGAAGATGGAGATTTCCAACTAGAAAATCACGATTTCCAAGATTTCCCATTGTCCTGGTATTTACAAAGAATGTGAATAATGTCAGTCTGTTTGAAGGCAAGAATGGGACAACATATGACCTATCCTGACTTCTTTCATAGCACACCATCCACTTCTTTAAGTGGAGAACCAATCTAGAGAGCCACGAGGATCTCCAAAGCACCGCGGGGTTTACCTGCTGGCTGGGGATACTTAAAACTTTTGAGTATCTGCATGCAGAAGACTCGCTGAGAGTCCCTCGGGACATGTAGCAGGATGGGCAGGCGCTGAAGACATTCTGCTGCTCAGATCCATGCTCTGCCTATTGCACCACATGTCTTTCTTACCTAACACTGTACAACAGTGTAGATTCTAATACTGGGCCTTGGTACACTTGCAGAAGACCTCTTTGAAGGCAAATTTCTTTCTACTATGTTTGAAGATACTCAATTAGTTATTAGGATGTAGTCTGACTAGGTCTGTGCCTGTTCCATATGCAGATTCACATGTTTGTGTTTGCAAGTGGACCTAAACCAGTATCTAGTATTAGATATGGAGGCTGGTGGCCCTGCCTGTGGCAGAGGGGTTGGAGCTTCATGATCCTTCAGGTCCTTTCCATCCCAGCCATTCTGTGATTCTATGATTCTATGATAAATCATACTCAGAAGTTTTTTAGAGGGATGAATTTGTACGTGCTTAGCACTAGAGTGCAAGCTGACTTCTGCTTCCTGTGGTCTGCAGGGAAGCATCTGTTTGCAGCACATACAACATGTTTGAATAATCCTACCATGTGCAGATGCTGTGAGATTTAGCTATGAAAAAGAATGTTTTTATCAGTGGCAGATTTTGTCAGTCAACTGACAGTCTTTTCTCTGTTGGAAGTTGTAGGAAAACCCTTCAGTATCATTTCCTTCTTTTCTCACCGCTGGATCTTCGGATGGATGGGCTGCCGCTGGTACGGATGGGCTGGCTTCTTCTTTGGCTGTGGGAGCCTTATTACCATGACAGCTGTCAGCCTGGATAGATACCTAAAAATCTGTCACTTGGCTTATGGTAAGGAAGAGAAACCGTATTAAGAGATGGTCTCATTTTGCCTCCTCTCCCCCTCCTGCCCAAGAAGACGCTGGTCATTAGGGTTGTGAACAAAACAATTTGAAATGATTTCCTGGAATAGGAGGAGGAAAAGAACAAAACACAACACAAAACCCAAACCAATAAAGCAAATACAATACAATACAATACAATACAATACAATACATTACAAATGAGGGAGTTAAGGATTTACATGACCAAAAACAACTGCTTTGGTTATCTCTGCCAACATCCTACTTAAAGTTAGGAAAACTCTCTTCACTGGGAAGGGTGGTCAGGCACTGGAACAGGGTCCTCAGGGAACATTGATCGTGGTCTTGAACCTTAATAATTAATACCTTAATTTAACTCTTACGTTGTCCTCTGTGGAGCCAGGAGTTGGACTCAGTGTCGTCCAACTGTATATTCCATGATTCTACAAATTGTTCTCAAATGTTTCTGAACCAGAACCCAAATTTCTGATGGAGTAGAGTATTACCATGAAGGCAGGTATTCTTCTGTTTGAGATGTCGAGTATGTCTGAGCAGATCACACTGATGGTAGGAGAAATGCCTAATTCTGACTCAAGCAGGCTCTTGTGTCCTGTTAGACTGCATTTGCTGGATGGCAGAAGCCCTTCACAACCACCAAAGCTGTGCTCTTAACCTCTCCTTGGATATATTAAGTATCTTAAGCTTTTTATCCTGCCATTGTCATCTGAGGTTTCTAGCTGGAAATCATAGTTAAGCTCTCCAAAATACTTATGTTAACTATAGAGAAGAATGCATATATAAAGTAAATATGTTTGCATGACCCAAATAATACCTACTAAATCTGTAGGTATTATTATATATGTCCATCTGTAGTGCTGGACATACCCTCTTTGCTTTTGTCCCTCTGCTGTCTGCTTAAGCTGGGAGTTTTAGTAATCACTCATAGATAAATCACTTTGTGTCTAATTGGCTGTTAACTGGTGTTACCAGATTCAAGTTTTGCACAAATTGAAAGGTCTTATGACCTGATACACACAAGTATTCCTCATTAGATGCCTACATTCCTGTAAGATATTTGGCAGGCTAAAACAGCTAAAAGATTTGGATGTGAAGTAGGTCATAATAAATGTGATATCTCTCTAGTCTGGAGATGGATCTTGAAAGGAGGAAATGAATTTAGCAATGAAAGCTGTTACTGAAATATCCATCAACACTGTATATCTCTCAAATATGAAGCATTATGTGCCTCACCCTTTTCAGTTAAAGAGCACAGCCACAGTTTGGAAGAGATGTTTTTCTTGCATGGTGAGGAACAAACTCCCCAACAAAATAAGGGAAATTCCCATGCTGTTGCTGAGCGAGATGTTTGGATTGCTTTTGTACAGACTCCTGTAGGCAGCTCAAAGCAGAGACCTAAAATCATGCCGTCCCTACAGGCAGCATCTCTCCATGAGGTGTGGAGCTGTGCTGAGGTGGTTAGCGTGGGTGTCCAATGTAGAAGGAGATGAAATGAAACCCACTGAGGTTGTTGACAGAGAAGTAAGCTCTTACTTTAGGTGTAGGATGGCAGGTTTCATTGTGCCAGATACGTGTGGAACAGTGGTTATAACCCTTGAATTTTCTTGCAGGTACCTGGCTTAAGAGACACCATGCCTTTATCTGCCTGGCACTGATCTGGGCCTATGCGACGTTCTGGGCTACTGTTCCTTTTGCTGGTGTGGGAAGTTACGCTCCTGAGCCGTTTGGGACCTCGTGCACCCTGGACTGGTGGCTGGCGCAGGCTTCAGTGGCTGGGCAGGCTTTTGTTCTCAGCATTCTTTTCTTTTGCCTCCTGTTTCCAACTGCAGTGATTGTGTTCTCCTATGTTAAAATCATTTTAAAGGTCAAGTCATCCACCAAAGAGGTTGCTCACTACGACACCAGGATCCAGAACAGCCACATACTTGAAATGAAGCTGACCAAGGTAAGAGAGAAGATTTAAGTTCGTTTACTTTGTTGGATCATAAAGACAGGCTTGTAGAACATCAGCAGTGTGCTGTCCTGAGCTGAGCGATGGCATGATCTGAAGTGGTGGTCTAGATTTCTCACATATTATTGTCAAGATGGGAAAAAGCAAGAACTGAGCCATAATTTCCATGCTGATACTGGCTATTTTGCTGTTTCAATACAAAAGCTTGTGCCAAAAAAACAATGGACCTAGTGGTAAAAATTCACCATCATCTGCAATCCAGGCCAAGGATCATAATGCTGCAGAGCAGCATCCTTTACTTGGCTGATCCAACATTCATTTAATTACATTTGCAAGAGGTTAAAATGAGATTTCTATAGTATACAGCAATGTGACATCATGCATTTTGCCAGGCTCTGTGCCGTTCTGTCAGTGAGGACAACTCTGCCAGCTTAACTCCTTTCCCTCTTCCTCTCACAAGGTGGCAATGTTGATCTGTGCTGGATTCCTCATTGCCTGGATCCCCTACGCCGTGGTCTCTGTGTGGTCAGCCTTTGGACAGCCAGATTCTGTTCCCATCCAGTTTTCGGTGGTACCAACTCTGCTTGCCAAGTCGGCTGCCATGTACAACCCAATTATTTACCAGGTCATTGACTGCAAATTCTCCTGCTGCCGGTCAGGTGGGCTGAAGACGCTGCAGAAGAAGAGCTCTTTGAAGGACTCGAGGTAATTTCTTCTTTGAGATGTCAGGTGTGTTTCAATACAGTGCTCCCAAGAGTCATGGCTCCTCAAATCTCTGCTTTTGTTTTTGACCATGGCCTTTCTTTTTGGCTGTGACTTATGCACGGTTTTTCTCTTCTGGTTCCTCTTCTTTGCCCTATATCAATGAAACTGTGAAAAGCACACACCAAACAAACAAACAAACAAACAATCAAACCAGAAAGGCCTCAGTTCCATTTCCCTCTCTGTAGCTTTGGTGCAGTCTGTACTGACCACCAGTGGAAGTTATGGAAACACTGAGAGTCCATGGAGGAAAAACATTTCCAGTTCTGTCTTACTTTCCAAGTCAGAACAGTAAGATAATGCTGTAAATCAGTCTGTCAGGGGGCTGGAATAAAGGCCACAGATGCTCTACCAGATTTAAGTGATGGGAGATATGTAGAATCCCAGGAAAGTATGACTATGTATGTATGAATGAGAGGCATGAGGGTCTATGCCATCATTCATTTCATTCCCTTGCCAGTTCCAGAATTCTTTTAATGTACCTGATTATAAATAAAGCACCTGACATCTTCCACAGTGTCCCTTAGCAGATGGTCCTGCAATCACAGGCTCAGATTTATCTCATCTGCAGAAGTATAGGGTCTATATATGTTTCTTAATTGAGATGCTAAATTCATAGTTCACCCAAGAACTCTCTGCAGCTTTGGGCAACAGGGAGACAAACCCAAAACAGCCTTAAATATCACTGCAGAGAAAGGAGGTTCAATAAAGTCCCTCTTTCCCAGGCTTGTGTGTTGAAGAAATGTTCTTAATAAAAACCTTCCCAGAATTAGGAGCTTGATGGTCAGCTTGTTCCAAGCAACATGCCTGTGCTTTCTCCTTCCCACAGGATGTACACCATATCTTCACACAGAGATTCAGCAGCACTGAGCGAAACCCAACTGGAAGTGTGAAGGCTTGTTTCACAGCGAGGGAAAACCTGATGACAAACCATCATACGGTTGCAAATTCCTCTTCCTGTGAATAAATTAAAACACAATGACAGGTGGTTTTTTTTACTCCACAGTCCTATGTACAATGTAGTTCTTTCCATACCAACTAAAATGGTGTGATTAGAGCCAGGCGAATGTTTTCATTATTCAGATAAGAAGATTCATTTGTATGAAAGAAATTGATTCATTTCAGAGTCTTTGAAATTTGTTTATTGTTTCATAGAACCACAGGAGGGTTTGAGAGGGAAGGGACCCCCGAAGACCATCAGCTGAGAAAGTTTACAGCTTAGATACACAGAAATCTTTCTCATGTGCAGTTGAGTCTGATTCTAAAACACCAAACACTGCAGGATGAAGTCTAGGAAGGATTCTGACAGTCCCAAAGAAAGCATGTAATTCCAAATGCAACACTAAACAAACAACGTGCTTTGAAAGGATCTGCAATAATTGTGACCAATAATTGTGCTGCACCTGGGCCACAGTTCTTTCCATTCTATTCTTCTTCATTTGTGGATTCGCCTTAAAAATGAGGCATCCCTACTCACCAGATATGAGCTGCCCAGTATAAGCAGGTTATTAACTCTGTAAATAATGATTTTGATGCTTGTCTCTGGTTTCTTCTGGGAGGAACTGATACATGAGATAAGTTAATAGAAAACCAGAATCTCCCATACAGATTTTGCAGACCTCATGGTGAAAAAAGGTACGAGGTTTAAAGTCTTATTCTGAACTGCGTTTTTGAGGAGAGAAAGCATTCATGAACCTGTTTCAATTGGTTTCCTCTTTAACACTTAGCAGTTCTTTTTATCAGACTGTTATTTCACAACTGTGATGTGATCACATTTGATAGCATAGATTTAAAGTAGCCCGATGTTGACTGGCACACCCATTCTGCAGTATAAACACTTGCTCTGTTCTCAGATGACATTCAGACAACATGGCAGAAGTCGAACATTGCTGAATTTCCTGAGCTGGGTAGAAGAATTGTTTCCTCTTCTACAGTATTTTAGGACTTTGAATAAACACTAGGAAAACTCATTAACAGACGAGGAGTTGCCGTGATACCTATATGTTATTCTATGTTATTCTATGCCAAATATGGACACGGAATCAAGTCTTCTCACCTCTCTGGATCTTGCCCTACAGAGCAGTGTTGTGATGTAACCCAGCCCTTGGCTTACCCTCACCCCCAAGACCCAGAAATGAGCTGAGGCAAATCATCAACGAAGCCCAACACAGGAATGTGTGGGGAGTATCACTCTGAAGGAGGATTTTTTCTACTTCATCTTCAATATTTCAACACTGTCATATTATGAATGTTTCTCATTTTACCTACTAATATTAGGTTTTCAATGATAATAGTGCTGTGAAGAATAATTGCCATGAATATTGTGTATCCTATGTGCACATTCAGATAGAGTTGCCAAGAAGCAAAGCATTATCTGAATTCACTGCCACTGGCTTGAAGGAAACAAGGGACATGGGTAAAACCCTATTCAGATAATGAGCTGACCCAGACAGTAAGATTGTCCCAGTGGGAATAACCCTCTACTTTGTATTTCAAGGTTACAGGTGGTAAAACAGCGTGAAGACTGTGGATATGAAGATTTTTAATTACGTCATTACCAGTCATAGCTGTAGAATGCCTTTAAGCTTTCCTCCACAGGCTTGGGAATTGCTAGTACCATAGAAGGAATGGCCAGTGCTACTTGAAAAGTACTGACGTTTGACAGGGGTGAATTAAGCAAACAGAAGAAGTTGAAAGAAGAGCACTAAGGATGGAAGTTGTGGTTGTGAGCTTGAAGACTTTACAGAAATTGGTCCTGTCATCCATCCACTGTCTGGATGACAGTGTAAAGTCTTTGTGGACAGTGATGTTCCGCCTGCAGTGTGAAGGGTTATCCTTCATTACCCATTTTTGCTTGAGATTCTGACCTTTCCCACGAGGAAACTTCCGGACAATTCAATGTGCAAATTTGCTGTGACATCTTTTTAGCTGTATTTCCCAGCTTAGAGAGTTCCCAGGTGACTCTTGTCTCAGGTTGGAAGATCATAATAAAGATAATGTTCACCAGAATACCCATTCCTCTCCCTTCTCTCTCTTAAGATAAATGTCTGTTTTCCTCCCTATCTGTGTCTTTGCAGGTGTCACAGGGCTTTGTAGTTGTCCAGCCCCAAGGAATAAAGCTTAGCCACCTGAAATTAGAATTTCTGCAGCGCTGCTGCTGAGCTCAGAGCATTGCAAAGAAGGGAAGAGGCCATAAACATCACTGCCATCTTTGCATGCATTCTTGAGCCAGTGCTCATCCCACAGTGGCCTTTCTCTGCTATTTCCATTCTTGCTTTGTTTCTCAGGATGACTTGTATTGTCCTTTATTTGGTAGATAGAAGTGTAGGGCAGTTTTGAAATTGAAGCATGACCTTCACTTCCCCAGTTATGACATGCAACAAAATCTTTTGAAGTATAGGGATTGATTACAGGGATTCAGGCTCTCATTATTTCTGAACTTAAAGGATTCTTAATTAACCGTGTATAATCAGCTTTTATCAGTCACCAACTGAAGTTTCGTCATTACAGCCATTCTGTTACTGACCTATTCTAGGAGGGACATTCAAAGTCAAAACAGTTAACTTGTGCAACATCTGGATGAGATGTGCTCACAGACAGTAAAGGTTAATCAACAGCCATCAAAATAGCTCCTTAGTCTTTTATTATTATTATTATTTCTATGTAGCGTCTACAGGGAATTCTGGGAGTAGATTTCTTACCCGTGGTGTAAAATGACAGAGATGTATGTGAAATACTGGATAAATACATTATTGTCGCACAGACTGTGTTTTAGTTGTAGATGGTGGATGTGGCATGTGGTATGCCATGCATTTTAAATGATGAATAATGTTCACGTTGCATCAAGCTTCATCCTATGTTAATGAAAATATTAAACATTTAGAAAATGTTATGATACTTGTAGGAAAAATATATGACAAGGGGGCAGTGAAGGTCTTGCCAGCTCAGAAAAGGGGCCACACAGAGGCTTAGCATCCAAAAGTAAGAAACTGGGATGAGAAGCTTGGAGACGGCTGCAGGGAGACCTCATTGTGGGCATCCAGTACTTGAAGGGAGTGTATAAACAGGAGGGAGAATGGCTGTTTGTGAGGGTGGGCAGTGATAGGACAAGGGGGAATGGTTTGAAACTGAGACAGGGGAGGTTCAGGTTGGATCTGAGGAGGAAGTTTTTCCCCCAGAGGGTGGTGACGCACTGGCACAGGTTGCCCAAGGAGGCTGTGGATGCCCCATCCCTGCAGGCATTCAAGGCCAGGCTGGATGTGGCTCTGGGCAGCCTGGGCTGCTGGTTGGTGACCCTGCACACAGCAGGGGGTTGGGATGGATGAGCACTGTGGGCCTTTGCAACACAGGCCGTGCTGTGATTCTGTGATAAGAAGATGTAATTGTGCACAAGCAGCAGAAGCTAAGAGGAGGACAGGTTAAGTTAAGTAGCCTAGAAAAGGAAAGGTCTGAAAGTAAATTATAACGGTCTATAAATAGCTTTAAGGCAATAATAATGTAAATGAAGAAAGGGAATTATTCGCAGTCTCTGAAGGTGATAGAATGAGAAATCAAATGTGGAAGCTAAAGCTGGAAAAGCTGCAAGGAGACTTTCTGAAGGAGGGGAGCATTCAGGCCTGGAAAGGGGTCTGAAGGGGAAAAGCTGGTATGTGATTTACCAGATTAACCCAACCAGTACCAGGACTTACAACTGGAAATACTTCTTTGTAGTGTTGAGATACTTCTTCCTTTTAGTGCCAAGATCTGATTTTCTCAAAAATTTCCTAATGTAAAGATTGACACTGTCTTACCTTATAGTCTGCCTTTGTTCATGAGGAACATACCAATGTCATGCCATTGACTAGACTGTGCACACTGAAACACACTTTAAGAGGCCTGGTATGCAGTGAAACTCTGTGTTTAATGAACACAAAGTTGGTGCAATGCAGTGGCATATGTAGGTGCCAAGTGTAAAACTTAGTTTTGAGAGGAATATCTTTGCTTTCTCAGTTATTAGATGAGTTTTTAGAAAGGCAACATTTTGTAGCACTTGCAGTTCTTGACGAAACAAAGAGCTGCAATTTCTGCCTCGGATAATTTCTTGTAATAATATGTTTCATATATGTTTGCTACTGAGATGTTGAGAATGTGATGGTAAATTTGGTACCTGAAAATGATTAAATTAAAATACACCAAATAAACATAAGGTAATTAAATTACGTGAAGAAATTACCTTTAGAAAAAGCAGTTATTAGTAGAGTGTGAATTTCATTCTTAGGAACTGTATTTCTAATACAGCTGAATTTACAAAGATGTCAGCAGACTTTTAGTGATACTGAAACTCCAATGGCATCTCAAGGCTTAGGTGTGTCCATTAAATAGGCAGTGATTCCTAATACTGAAGAAAACATAAGGGAGAAATTCTCCCCTATCAGGCACTGGCACAGGGTGTGCAGAGAAGCTGTGGATGCCCCAACACTGGGGGTGTTTGAGGCCATGTTGGATGGGGCCCTGGGCAGCCTGAGCTGGTGAGGACATCACTGCCCAGGGAACGAGTCTGGAACTCATTGGTCCTTAATGTCCCTTCCAAACAAAACCATTCTATGATTCTCTTCATAGGAAAGAATTTCCTATTAGGAGCATCAATGAAGTGTAATTTCTCATGTATATGTTATATTGACTGTTTCAGTCTGTTGGCAATGGAATTGTAACTGCATTTTAAATCCTAATACTGACCTATGCATAGCCTAGAGCAAGAAATCACAGGCACACAATAGTTAGCTTTCTTTTGTGTTTAGGATATCAGATTCCTTCTCGTGTATCTTTAGAAGACCGTGGTCTATGTCTATTTCCAGTGTTTCTACCATAAGAAATGTTTTTATACTTCTTGTTTGTCTTGTAAGTTTTGCATTACCTGTCTTGCTGGAATCCCCTTCTTTCAGAAGAGGGGTGACAGAGGGATGGTGTCCATAGGAAACAAGTCAAGTAAGCAGGGGCTGGGCAAAAAGCTCGACTCTCTTACTTATGGAAGAGATGAACCATGAGCAGCTCCAGTGCAACCACGGGACTGAATGTTCTCTGAAGCTGTGAAAGAAGTGAAAGCAAAGTGTCTTTTCAGTCCAGCTGCATGGGAGCATGCTGGCACATGAGATGTGAGATGTAGCAGCCCATTCATAGGCTTTGTTTGCCAGCTCTGACTCTACTATCCAGACCTTGAGCTATCCCTCAGGCTGAGAAGGCACCATTTGCAGTCAGCTTTTCCCTCCATCAACAGCATGAAGATGAGGAAGGCTGAAGGCTGCATTAGTCCTGTGGCTGAGTGGTTTCAGCTTCCTCCATGTTCTGCTTCATTATATTTAAAAAAGATGCATTTAACCCAACAATGTACTGGACCATGAGTAGAAACGTCAGTAGCAGCGTGTTGGTGCTGCAAGCAACACTCAGAGCTCTATGGAGCGGTACAAAATTAAGGAATACTGAGCATCCTAAAATATTCATTTCTGCATTATTCTGTGTACTGGAGCTCAAAGAGTCATGGAAGATTTGAGTCTGATCACTAATGAACCTCAGAGCAGTGGGAGAGTTCATAAACTGCCACAGTCCTGTAGTTCACAGAATGAAATTCAGTTGTTATTGTCTGAAAATGTTTTAAATGCGTTGTGTGTCAGTGCAACATCCTGGGACTGCAATCAACGCTGCAAGAGAAAATTAATAGGGTGAACCTGTAAATAACTTTCTATGTAAGTTTTTTAGTGGTGTTAATGAATTGATGTGTTGTTAATATATAATGGTGTGGCATGAAGCAGTGAAGAACCAAACACACTGACTGCACTTAGCACCGGGGGACACTTTGCTGCCACTGCATTGAAGCAGCAGATTAGTTATTTTTGTTTCTTCCTCCTGTTTCTATTTCCAGACTTTGTGGCATCATGGGCCAACTTTATTTTCTGCACTTTGTTGTCTGAATGTGATTTCAAATAAAGCAGGAGAATGGACTGATGCTGTTACATGTTGCTTTGTCTCTGGGTTTTGGTTAGAAAGCCGTGTATTTTCACACTAAAGCAGCTTTTTGTGCTCTTCCAGTGCCAACCATGGGTCTGTAGGCAAGAGCTCTGCTATGACTGGAGCGGCTGCAGGAAGGGGGTGAGGCCCATTTTGGTGTGATAAGAGGCTGAGGTGAGGAGGCACATAGCAGGGGGTTGGAACTGGATGAGCATTGTGGTCCTTTGCAACCCAGGCCATTCTATGGTTCTATGATTCCATGGCTGTCATGGCCCAGCTGAACACTACTGAGGGCATGGATTGGAATCTGCTGCTCTCTTAGGGGACATGAGAGTGGGATGCAGTAGGGATGTGCTGTGCAGGCAGTGATGACTCAAAGGCATGGCTGTGAGAGAAAGCTAAGAAACTGCCTAGAGTTGGTCCTCCCGCCCTTTGCTCTGCAACTGGGCTGTCCAAGCTCTTATACAGAGGCCCCTGCAGGGTTTTATTTTGTTTTTCATGGCACAGAAGTGAAACAAAACCAAAACATCCAGCATAAGGCCTGGGGGAAAGGAAGGGCCGTGTGCTGTCCTTGCTGCCATCACAGAGCAGCAGGGACACTCATCCCCCCTGGCTGAGCATGGCAGATCTCAATGGCTGTACCCAACAAGGCACAACACAACCTTCCACAGAGAGCTGCTGCCTGACAACGTGCTCCAACACACTGTTTAATGTCCATGGGAGGGTGCTCCTCCTGCACCTCCTGGGCCCACGGCTACCTGGGCTGCTAAGCTTGGATTCCATCCATGCGTGCTTAGGTCCACTGACAAGTATTTCAAGACATGGAAGGAAGTGTTTTGTCTTTCTCTGGAGGTCATGCTTCTAAATGGCCTACAAATAGATCTGAGTGAGTCAGGAGTTATTTCTGTGGCTTTCTTTAAGGACACAACTAAAGAACATGTATTTGTTTTCTTTTTAATTCGCATTCTTTACTCTGATTTACTGAAAAAGTAGCAATAACTTTTGTTAAAAAAGAAAAGAAAGGAAGAATTATGAGCAAAGAATGCTTTTAAATTGAGTGTGAGAGCTGCAAAACCAGGGGGAGAACCCTGACAGATGCACTCTCCATGGAGATCTGAGATTAGGGATGAGCTTAGTGCTTATGGTAAGCTTTCCTGTAGTGGAAGCTGAAAATAAAAGAAGAATGTAAATATGGATTGAATAAAGAAAAGCAGTTTTGATACACATGAATTGTGTGGATGTTAAAACCACGAGGGTTGCTGCTAGCTCAATTAAATAGGGATTTGAATCTCCATATAAAATATTGGAATCAACAGTTCTATCAGACTGAGATCTGAGTCTAAGAATGGAACTGGGTACACAGTAACAGCCTTCCAGGAATGCTGCTGGGGTGAATACTGGAGAGGATCATGGCATGAAGGTGCAGCCTACTGAATTCAGAGCACTGCAAACCTTACTCCCTTTTGTGCCATAACCAGTTTGTTGCTCCCACGGTTTTTGCCTCGAGACCTGAAGGAACAGAAGCAAGAAATCAACCTGCATTGCTACTTGGAGAAAAGCTGTATCTCACTGAAAACAGCAGCAAGAAAATGGTTTTTACCAGAACGGCTGAATAGAAAGAGACATCATAAAGTAGTAGGTTTGTTTCTGTGTAGGTAGGCATATAGAGACATACATCAGGTGCTCCCAAAGCCCTGCTGAGAATATATCCTCATCTTGCCATGTTTATTACTGCTACTTTCAGTGAAAGGAATGCATTCAGGTATTCATAGAATCATTGAATCACAAGGTTGGGAAGGACCTACGAGATCATCCAGTCCAACCATCTGGAAACACAGTGGGCATTTAAATTTAGCTAAGCATTTTAGAGAAAAAGTGTTTAGTGGGCAGCTGACAAACCCTTCATTCGGTGTGGGGAGTCCCTTCACAAAGGGTCCACAGAGCTGAGAAGAGCAGCCATACATTCCTGGGGTTAAACACGGCCTTTCAGAAAGGCTTTGCTTTGTTCTTCTTGAGCTCTACCTTCATTTTTCCCTCCTCTTGTGAATTCTCCCAGTCCTAATTTGTCGTGATGTTTCATTAATTTTCTTATTCTCTTTGCAGACACAAGCCACGATAATGCTTTTATTACATTATAGTCTCATTCTGGAAATGCTGTCAACCTGCTTTTTTCTTCATTGCAGCATAGCTTGTATGTTTTGCTGAAATATTGCAGATCAGTTTATACAAGCAAGTAGCTTTTTCTTTTTGCTGAGATACGTGGCTGGATAAATGCTGAAAGAATCATAGAATCACAGAATGATAGAACGGCCTGTGTTACAAAGGCCCACAGTGCTCATCCAGCTCCAACCCCCTGCTGTGTGCAGGGTCACCAACCAGCAGCCCAGGCTGCCCAGAGCCACATCCAGCCTGGCCTTGAATGCCTGCAGGGATGGGGCATCCACAGCCTCCTTGGGCAACCTGTGCCAGTGAAAGAAAACCAAAATGTTTCAGAAATAGAAAGCTGCTGTGCATATCTAATGGAGCAAAGTTCATTAGGATTTCAGTCTTGAAGGCTTCCAAAACCAGAAACAACAAAAAAATGGTGTTGTTTATTTTAAACTGATAAAGCCCAAGGTAGGCTCTCAAATGCCTTTTGGGACTGTGTATTGTCACTGCTCATGGAGCAGACTGTGGCCACATCTGGCGATGGCCAACCTTCACATGCAAGAATGAACTGATCCTCACTCTGGAGCAGGGAGACAGCAATTCACATGAGCAGATGAAGTAATAGCTGGCTGCTAACTTTAATAAATCCTAATGAACAGCAGAGTGTGGGAGTTCCTCCTTCATCCCAAAGTCACTGGAGCGAGCAGCCAGTGACTGATGGACGTGTCAGAGGAGAATCAGCTGGGAGCATGCAAATCCATCCTCAACACAAGATGGGATGACATATTGTAAGCTCTGAATCATTTAGGTTGGAAAAGACCTCCAAGGTCATCAAGTCCAACCCCAACCCAACCATCCTACCCTAACTAACAGCCCTCCGCTCAATCACGGCCCTGAGCACCACATCCAAAGGGTTGTTAAACACATCAGGGATGGGGACTCAGCCACCTCCCTGGGGAGCTTACCCCAGTGCCTAACAATCTTGATTAAGAGTTGGAATAAACTGTGCATGGATGGAATGGATTACTCGTTCCTTATGTCTTTAGTTTAATCCCAAGTGCCTTTATGGGAATACAGCTCAGGCAGGCGTGCAGATTGCTGGCTGTCACACTGGCCTGGTCCTGCTCCTCACCTTCAGCTAATGAGCTGCAACATGATGCTGAAGGACATAAGGATGGTTCTCTGTCGCTTTGGAGGGCTACAAACTGCAGCCTGCAGAGAAGGAGTGGAATCTGAACTGGAGTTGTCTCGGAAAACTTTTCCTCATTTCAATCTCTTCATTTTGTTCCAATCAGTCTGTAGTGTCAGAAGAGCAGAAGGACAAATCAAACGGTCACTTTTGTTCATGGAGTGTTTTCCTTGCACAGCACTTGGGCAAGAAAGATCCACTGCTTTTCTGCAAGCAGCATCAGCAAGTGAGACCAAGGGTCAGTGAGCACTGATGTGATCTGAGAGGTGACAGGGCTCTGCCTGGTGCAGGCACACGGCTGTTGTCCCATGGCATGCTGCGTGTCACATCTGGGGACCTGGATTTCTCATGGGATCAAGTCCTTTGTGTTCTGTGTTCAACATGTGAAATGACATGGGCATCATGCACGGCCCTGCTTGTGGGGATTGTTTGTGGGAAACCTATTTTTGCTACAGGGCATTGCATCACAGAATCATAAATTCACAGAATGCTTTGGGTTGGAAGGGACCAATCCCCCCCCACACAGGGCAGGGCAGGGCCACCAACCTCCACATTGATACCAGCCCAGGCTGCCCAGGGCCCCATCCAACCTGGCCTTGAACACCTCCAGGGATGGACGGGGCATCCACAGCCTCTCTGGGCAGCTGTTCCAGCACCTCACCACTCTCACAGTAAAGAACTTCCCCCTTACATCCAACCTGAGAGAAATATAGCTTTAAAATGATTTTTTTCTCTAGGAGTAGCAATGAGAAAGAACAATATTTTCAGAAATTGGGCATTATGAGTGGGAGCACAAAGTCTGCTGCCTTCTGTAACTCCGTACTTCAGGAAAACAAAACATCAAGAAATTAGGCAGGAAAAGCCTCTTAAAACTGGCAACAATAAAAGCAATGATACAAACAGAGCAAAGTAATTAGCTGGAAAATCAAAATGCATACAGATTAGTCCAGATGAATAGAATAGAACATAGAATGTGGAAGGAATTACAGTCAGTCCCGAGGCCACTCATTATTTTAGAAATGGGGAGGCAGAAAATGTCCCACAGTGTGGGAGAAAATAAGGGATTAATATTTTTCCAAGAGCAGGTCTGGTGGTTTCTGCAGGGTAACCTCACTTCTGCCTGGAGAACTGTAGAAACTTAAAAGGAAAATAACCAACAAGCACTCAGATCCCATTTTTCATGCTTAGTAGTTCCAATTTCCAGAAAGGATCCAAGATGAATTTTAACAAAATCCCCAGACTGAGGGGAGATGTTCCGCCACTGCAGCATCTAAGGAGCACCTCTGTGTGCACTGTAAGCTCAGGCAGCTGTGACATGCTGGCTGAATTAACCCGGCCCAGAACTTCTTGTCTGGGAGAATGGACCTTGAGTTTCATTGTATCCTAATGCCATGTTGAGGACTGGTGGGTGACAAAGCCAACGGTGACGGTTCTTAAACTCCTTCTGGAGGTCATAACCAGACTAGATCTCACAGATGCAGATGTGGGCATCTCATGGAATTTCAGTCTGAAGCTGCCTAAGCGTGAGCAGTGACAACTTCCAGGGAGGTGGTTGAGTCCCCATCCCTGATGTGTTTAATAACCCTTTGGATGTGGTGCTCAGGGCCGGGATTGAGCGGAGGGCTGTTAGTTAGGGTAGGATGGTTGGGTTGGGGATGGACTCGATGATCTTTTCCAACCTGAGTGATTCTAACTTACCACAGTGCCAGGGATGATCTGGGACCTATGATGGCTTCTTCCAATGATCCTGTAGGAGATCTCCCCTGGAGGTCTTCCAAAGCCATCTGGACATGGTTCTGGGCAACCTGCTCTGGGTGATCTTGCTTGAGTAGGTCATGGATTGGACCAGATGACCTGAAGAGCTCCCTCCCACCCTGAGCCATTCTGTGAAAACTGACTGTAATAAACTTGAAGAATGGGAATTATTACTATTTATTTTTATGTCCAGTAGTAGTCAAGAAAACTTCTAGCATGCAGTTTGAACATGAGCACTTTACCCAATGACGATTAAGACTTAAGAGAGTGCACTGTCGGTAGAGCTCTGTGATGTTGTAGCTGCACTCATCTGACTGCCTTACACAGTAGGAAAGACACAGAGTATGGGGAAAGGGGTTTGTCAGGGTGGGGATGAAGATAGATAGTACATTGATTATGGTAACACTTGGAGGGGACAGTAATATAGGATTAGAACAAAAAGCTTTGGTTGTTGTGGGATTTGCATAACCAGTTTGTAAAATCTTCTTAAATCAGCCCAAGTTATAATGCCAGACACTGATTACATTGTGAGAAGGTGAATGGCTTTCATCTGTAGCACCCAGTTCCCGGCAACTTTTACTTTTTAACCCACATAAATTCCATTAAAAAAGAAGGCAACCTCTAACTAAATTATGCTTTTAGTAATGGTTTGGAAAAGACAGCTAATAAGAAAAAGGAAAGAAAACAAAAGAAACGAACTGCCTTTTAAGTCACTGCAAATACTTTACTTTGTTTTGTTTTCCTTTGTGTTTGTGGTCTTCCCCTTATAGATTTCCAAAGGAGATGTGATTTTGAGGTCCACACTCTGCCCTTCTGTTTCAAACAAATACATGGGATCCATCCAGACTGACCCCAAAATGGGACAAATGGAAATTTTCCATCCCATTACACTTAATCCTGGCTCTTTAGAAGGTAGTGCAGTTGACAAGGTGCCAAATGTAGCACATAATGAACCTTATGAATCACAGTCATTGCTCCTCTGGGGTAAAGGCACAAAAGTAAAAGACAAAGGTTATTCTATATATTAAGTACTTCAGTGATCCAGATCTTAATTATAAAGGAAAAGACTTAAGTGGTCGCTGGGATGTATGTATTTTCTGACATATCTGAAAGAGCTTGCTGCTGCTTTGAGCATCATGGAGGCTGTATAAGTGCTGATCTACCTCTCCTCCACTCATCACAGTATAGCTGATGAGATTTTCGCACTGATTTTAATAAAAGCAAAGGGGAGCATAGAAGAACGTTTTATGCAACATCAGAAAGGAACATAAAGCCAAATTGTCATAACTTGGAGACAAAGTCAATGTTTATTTTTCAATATGCGTGTTGGATATGTCACGGTCTGTTACAAATTACCTGACTTTGGTGCAATTAGAACTGCAACCTTAGACATATGGTACAATTTTGAAGATTTTTTTGTTAAATATTCAGGAAAATCATTATAGTGTGGTATTCTCTTCTTGTTCTTTGTTTTTCTTGCTCTGCAAAAGGCTTGTTGATGTAGACATATATAAATTACATATATATACATATGTGTGACATTGTGAATAATCACAGAAGGCAAGGAGAAGGAATGGCAGACTTCTGGCATAAAAAGTCCATTTTTTGGAGCAGAAAAGCTCCATCTGTACTGGAATTAAATGCTGCCAGGGTTCATTCTCTGGAGCAGGAATCAACTGGCACAATATGGACTGATCAATATCACTAAAATAAAGTATTGCGTTATTAAATCATAGCATTGCATAATTTAGCTTGGAAGCACAATATGACTGCTAGAGGTTGAGTCATCCAAATTCCTTCTCAAGCAGGGCTGCATTTAAGCAGTCTTCTTGGAGTGACTGCTGAGAACTGCAGGAGGGTTTGCAGCAAAGTTCCTGTATTGCAGGGATGTGGTTCTCCAGCAGAGAAACCAACACAGCAGTGGGAGCAGGACAGAAGAGCTTGTAACTTGCTACTTACTCTTCAAAATGTGGGAGAGCATAACCAAAACACTCACAGAATCACAGTCACCAAGGTTGGAAAAGACCTACAAGATCATCCAGTCAATGCTCTACTCACTGGTGAAGAGTTCCAGGGCAAGTACTATGAAATTCTTCCTAATGAGGAGAAAGCCTGAAAAAAAAATCATGAAAGGGAAGGGAAATCTTGTGGGTTTGCTGACTGTCACAGAGTGCACAGAACACTGAAATGTAGTGTGTGGGGATGTCTGTAGTGTGAGCTGCCGTGGGACAAGAAGAGCAAGGATCTCAGAGCCAGAACTGATTAAGCCTCTGAAAAATACACTGGACTGAAACTTGAATTTGGTAATGAAATATCAGTGATTTGAACTCTTTTTAAAATGGGTGGTTCAGGGGAAAATAACTTCTGAGATGGCAGATCAGGTGCATCATAGTTTTATCCCAAACTGTGGCTGGATGCCTGAGGCTACCTTAATTTTCACACCACACACAGTCATTTAACAGTTCTGGTACATTTGGTGCAGGAAATGGGCCTTGCAACTACAAAAAGAGTCTTACACAGAATTTGGTTCACTACTAAAAGGCAGCAAGTTTGATACCAGACCATAAAAATATCCACAGCATTCCACGCAAACACAAAAGTGGCGTAGTTCAATTTCTAAATAACCAAATTTCTGTGGCTTATCCTCAGTGCAGCTCTGCGTGTTGTGCCACGGGGATAATCTGTGCTAAGGAACAAAAAAGATGAGAAAGTGGAAAGAAATTTTGTTTCCAGAAGAACAAAAGATGGAACAAATGGAAAGAAGGGCAAATAAATAAGCAATAGAAATAAAGAAGTGAAGGTACACTGTTAGATTTCTTCTTTTTCTTGATGAGGATCCATTTTCCAGGTGGAATCATGGGTAAGCACATTCCTGGGGGACAAATTGAAGTGTTTGTCCTGAATTCTTCTTTTTGTAAATGCTTACCATAAAACATTGTCACTTGATTTATCAGTCACCTCCGCGCTTCAGTTTAGAGGGTGTTTTGTTTGTGCTTAACAAATGCAGAGAGCTCTCTGCTGCTTGGGTTGCTTGTTTTAAATGTAAATACGAAGACATATGTTTGCTTTTGTTTTTGACCTTTCTTGGTAGCTTCTGCAGCCGATGAATCTAAAATGACAAGAGGGCTTCTTCCTGGCTGATATTTCTGCTAAAACTACAGCTAATTGTAAAACATGACGGAAAACAAAGGAGGTGGCTCTAAAATTGCTGCACTCAATAACCTCAGTATTGGCCATTGATGTCAAAAAGAGGATGATCAATTCCTGGTGCAAAGATTTAAAGACCCACTTGAGAAGAATCTGAATTTTTAAGATAGTAGGAGGCTATTTCTTACTAACTCAAGTCAATTCTATTATATACACAAGGCAAGTGCCTTTCTTAATTAGAAATTCCTGTTTATATGGAATGTGCAGAAGGAAAGCCTGGGTTTTGGGGTCATTTGGAGATCAGGGTGTTTAGTCATCACTGGAAAGCTGTGCTGAGCAATCTCATTGAAGGAATTTCTCATTTGCAAACCTTATTTGTGAAGACAGCAGTGTGATCTGGTACATCCAAACCAAGTGATTTGTAACCATTTTCCTCTGCATTTATTAATGCTGGCACTAAGAAACAAAGAACACAATTCTGTATGAGGAAAACATCCCATTTTTGAAGCAGTACATCTCAGTAAGTGTTTTGGCTGGCAGAGGAGCCTGAAATGTTGCTGTATTTGTGTAGGTGACACCTTGGCTATGTATCCATCCCAAGTAAGGGAGGTGGTTGAGTCCCCATCCCTGATGTGTTTAACAACCCTTTGGATGTGGAGCTCAGGGCCATGATTGAGCGGAGGGCTGTTAGTTAGGGTAGGATGGTTGGGTTGGGGTTGGACTCGAGGATCTTTAAGGTTTTTTCCAACCTGAGCCATTCTATGTTTCTATGAAGCAGCAGCATTGTGTCCATAGCAAAATCTTCACTTACCCTAAAGTGATGTGACTGATTCAAAAAGTGCCTGTATCCCAGCTGGTTTGGATGCTTTCCTCCAAGTTCAGTATCAGAGGTGGGAATCAATTCCCTCATTCTCATGACCACAGTAGGACATTCATCGATACAGTTGTGTTGGGGAATTACCTCTGTACTCCTAGGTCTGTTCAGGTGTCTGTATGTCCCTGCATAAGACATCTACTCACATCACATGTCAACCAGATGCCAAATCTCAGCTGCCTTATGCCTCCAAAGACTTCCTGGTGTTTCCAAGGGATCTGGGAGTGTATCAGAAATGAGAGAGGATTTGCTGAAGTCTGGCAAGAGGTCACGAAAAGACCTACCTGGGTGTCTCAGATGGAGTTTTTACCTATGTCAAAACAGCTGAAATGTACTTCTGGTGGTTTCTGAGTTGTTTCTTTTGCCCATTGGCTGCTGTCCGTAGGGGAGGGTATCACAAAATGACTTGTTTCATCCTTTGAGAACTTCACGTGTTCCCTACAGACAGAAAATAGTCTTCTAGGAGCAGTCATTATAGAGATGCCAATAGAAATCTCAGCTCAATCCCCAAATTCTATGAAAAAAAATATTCACAGAAAATTTCTGACTTTGCTCCCAAACACTGTGTGATCTGTTGGAAGTGACAGTGACGGCCAGACCGTG
Source organism: Coturnix japonica (assembly GCF_054131305.1). Taxonomy (NCBI): domain Eukaryota; kingdom Metazoa; phylum Chordata; class Aves; order Galliformes; family Phasianidae; genus Coturnix; species Coturnix japonica. The sequence goes on from NC_140665.1 coordinate 103,661,435, forward strand.
AAGCGTGAAGGTAGGAAATACTGAAGTTTAAACGCTAGAGAAGTGTTTTAAATAATGCTGGCTTCCTTACCTTGTCTCGCATTTTAGGGCTTTGGTAATTATTGTGTCGGTATCAATTTGGAAAGGATGTCAGAAAACTGATTTTCAACAATTGCTGCTCTTACAAACCATAGCCCAGGGAGTGTTATCATCACTGTTCAGTATCATCAGAGGGGTGAGAAGGCTTTCTGTACCAGAGAAAGAAAGGAGTACGTTTTGTTTTGTTTTGTTTTTTAATTACGGAAATCTTTCCCAAAATAGTCCAAATTGCTAATTGGGTTTGTTAAAGCTAAGGCATTTGGTCTGCTTATAAGCAGAGGCGTGATAAGAGTATGCATAGCAAAGAGTGATTTTGGGTAACAGGAGAGAAATCTACAGCACAAGGCTGATGAGGTCGTCAATGCAATCAAGTCATGGCAAGTTTTGCACTCTGAGACAGGTTTTTTTCTTGGATGATTAATGGTCAGTGGAATCCATGCTCTCAGCAGTATTATGTGGACCACAGCGACCTTCAAAGAGAGGCTGAGTGATTTTGAGGACAGGAAGAACAGAGAGAGATATTCTAAAAATATGAACAAAAAAGTCCTTTTTATGAGGTTTTGAATTTTGTTTTTCAGGCATGTAGCTCATCTCTAAATGTTACGACTCCTCTCTAGTTTTGGTGTTCTGTGTTATTTTATTTTATACTTTATTTTATTTTATGCTATCTGCTTCTTGGCAGGACACACAGAGTGAGCAGCCTCACACCATGGGTGGACAGCTCTGGAACCTGTTCCAATGTGTTCAGCCCCATCTGGTGTTTCTTTGCCTGCAGGTGAATGGCAGAGGTAGTTCAGACCTTCAACAGGAGTCAGATGTTCCAGATTTCTAAAAGAGTTTCTACTTCTAAAAGAATAATTGCCACTGTGATCTGATGCTATGTTTTATACCTATGAGTAACGGCTTGCCTATGATACATATCATAGTATCAGGTGCTGCAGTAATGAGTTCCTGACAATTTAAATAGCAGTGGGGATTTCAAAGCTATTGTATTCACCATACCAAGATATATTATTATGTAATAGATAGTAGATATTTATTATTTCCATTTTAAAGTGGGTATGTTTTTACATAAGCATAGTAAGGATCCAACAATAAGACAGAAAGTGGAGACGGTCCAGTTGACAAAGAGATTGTGAGGACAGGCTGACATGGACTCGGAAAGATGTTAGATGAATCTGCAAAGTTGTACTTTAGCCAAAGCTGACAAAGGGTCAGCTTTGATACACAACTCAGTTGCAATTGGTGCTACACCACACATTAATGACATTAAACAATAAACCCATTGTACTGAAGTCACGAAAGGAAGGCCTGCTCAAAGTGCTACTGATCTGAAGAAAAAGGAAGGAGACAAGAGAGAAATACAAGCAGACTGTGAGCAGGCAGATGAGGATAAGAAAGTGGCATGTGGTTGCTCAGCTCAAGTCACAGCATGGCTGCAGTTAGAAGGGACCTCTGGGTCCATCTGCACCACATCAGGGATGGTTCCCGAAGGAGAAACAGTAGTGGAAGACTCACAGATTCCTGGAGAGTTCTGCACAGCTCTCCCAAAAGATGTCACAAACCTGGGAGAAAACTGCTGATGGATGGCAGCACATTGGGATTGACTCTCCAAAATATAAGAAACATTGCAATGTGTTGGCTGAGTGGCCAAGTAGTAGTGTGCCAGGGAGATGGATAAAAACAGGTTAGCTGAGCTGGGAGACCCTCAGGCAACAGATAGAGATGGCATCTGGTTTTGAGTTCGTGAGTAAGAGGAGGACTGTGAGAACAGGGAGTATTTTACCTCTAGAACGCTTCCAGAAACACTGAGAAAGTACACAGGAAGGACTCACTACATGAAAAAATTATTTTCTTATTTTCTTTCCATAAATATTTGCTCTTATTTCGGGGCAGGTTATGTGGTTAGTTGCAACTTTGCTGTAGGTTGGTGCTGCAGACTCAGATTCTTCTGGTTTTATCAGGAACACAGACAACAAGGAAGCTGCTTTTGTATGAGAAAACACCCTTTTTGTATTGATGCCTGATTTTTATTGGTTCTTGTGGCATTAGAGAAGGAAATGTGTTGGTTTAGGCCTGGTTTAATACAGCTCTCAGTACAGGGTTGGCTTCCTTTCATACACAGACACACAAACTGTGCCTGATCCATAAGCAAAGAGAGGGCCCAGGAGTGGAGCTGGAGCTCTACAGGATTTTTTTTGGCTAATTGTTTGCATCTTAGAAAGACACTGCACAGTGAATGGCCTTAGTTCCATTCAGCAAAAGCAGATAATATTTTCTTACAGGTTTTGGTGGATGTGATGGGAAAAGTCCAGTATTTGTTACTTTACAGTGGCAATCTCATTGCATTGGAATTGTAGAGCAATGAAAATGTTTTTCATGTTCACGTGGATGGAAAATTGGAGCCTGGATTTTTGGGAGTTGGGGGATAAAGGAGAGACTGAGAGTTATAAATGTCATTCAACATTCTGGGCATGTTTCTTGTCTCAGCAAGTGAAAAATCTGCTATTTAATTCCATTAACATATGCAGCTAATGCTTCTCTCTGAAGTGGCCAAAAAAACATGGAAAAAGCCCACTGGCTGCTAATTCTGTGTTTCTAATTGATTGTGTCTGCTGAAATCGAGGTCTGGAGGAGCTTTTGCTTGGGAGGCTGACAGAAAAACAGAAAAGTCAGTATTCATATGTATGAATGTATGTAAATTATGCAGAAATCCACCCTTTGAATCTTAGAATAGAGTCAGATTCACAGAAATGTAGAATCAATCCTAAATTGGGAGAGACCCACAAGGATTATAAAGCCCTGACCCAGGCTGCACTCAAGACAATCCAAAATACAAACCCAGTGCTGAGAGCAGTGTCCAAATGCTCCTTGAACTCCAGCGGGCTCAGCCCGATGCCCACTGCCCTGGGGAGCAGTATCTTGCCCCGTGTGTCCTCCTGTTTCATGTTGCACTAACAAAGCGCTGCTGCTCATCTGGACCGACATCAAGACTCCCAGATTGTGAAACTGCAATTTGTTGATCAGAGATCTTCACCATTAAATCCAAAAGGACCTCGTGTCCGGGTACTTAAATGCAAGATGGAGACCTACTCCTCCAGCTCCTGGTGGGCGCTCGCTGTTTTTCTAGAGCAAAACATCTCCTTCCCCAAGGATTCAATTGTATCTCATACATTTTTGGGAAGGACTTGATAAGGATGCATTGACGTGGGATGCATCTTGACTGCTTTATTTCACAACAGTCCCCCAGAGAGAGAAGTTACACATACACTTATTTTAGTTACTTGACAAACCTTTAATTAGAAAATCACTCTTTTATTGATCATAAAATATCACAAGCTTTTAAACCTCGGTTGGTTACAGAGAGAACATTTTTTTTTTCTATGAACCTAATATAAAAGTTAAAATAAACAACAGCATTCACGGGAGTATCTTTCTCCTGCTCCTGTCTTCCCTCTTATTAAAAAACCTGCACTTGTCAACCTCAGTTTCAAAACCACAGATGTCTATTGCAGCCTTTTATGAACTGAAGGGATGAAGGGGTTGCAGAGCTCCCTTTGCATGGGATGCTTTAACTGAAGGCATGATAATGACAGGGGTTCCCATAGCCCTGCACTGAGCAGCATGCACCTACAATACCAGGCAACTTGAGGAAAGCCCCAGTTTGTTTGCCACGTGTTTACAAAGCAGTTGCTTCCCTGGAAAGAGGTGTCTAAGCAGTGAAATGAAAAAAATTAATATTCAGTATCTACATTAGCTTACATTCCTTGTTAAAGTTAGGAACAGTCCATCATTCTTATTGAGTTCATTGAATGGAGCCTAAAATCCGAGACTTTCTTTTGCATAGTGCATTTAATATCGTGTTTTTTTGCTCGCATGATGAGTGCCTAAGAGAAGCAGTTAAATAAATACACAGTCGTTGCATAATGTCACAGTTTATTTAAAGCATTTTGGAGCTGAGATATGAAAAAAGGTCTGGGTAGGTTACTTAGCAAGCTGCACATGATTTGTTACTGCACCAACTAGCCTGCTTTGGCGGGGGGGTTGGACTCGATGATCTCTAGAGGTCCCTTCCAACCCCTACAATTCTGTGATTCTGTGAACTAAGTATTGCACTGTCTATTATGGTCACTGTTAACCTTCCAGCTTTCAGGCTCTGTCTGGACACCCCTCGTTGGTTCTGTCCTCCCCTCAAGCTACCAGAGCCTTCACGGTCTTAGTTCTGGGCTTCAGTGGAAGTGCTGCTGATAGTGACCTGTTGTTGCCACCCCAAGGTCAGGATCAATCCTGGATGCTGCAGTGATGCAGCAGTTGCTGTAGGACACTTCACTGCTGATCCCTCCGTATGCATCCATACCTCTCCTGAGGTGTGTTTGTGCTCAGGTTTCCCTCTGGGAAGGATTGCTCTGCAGTCACTGATGCTCATAAAGCTCTCTTCTCGTTGCTAAGCTTCAGGCAGGTCCCTCATGTGCCTGTAGCTCTCTCCTGCTCCCTCAGCGCAAGCTTTCCCAGAAATCTGGCTGTACCCACTGTTCTTTCTGTTGGCTGTTGTCCTGAGAGGAGATCTACCCTGCAGAAATCCCTGCAGAGTCCTGGGGGATGCGCTCACCTCGCCTCACCTCTGCAGCACCGACATCTTGTGCCTGAGCTCCTCCCTTCCCCAGTGGCAGAAAGGTGCTTCGGGGACACGAGTCCTCTTCCCTGGTTTTTGCTTTTTTTTCTTTCCTTCTTTTCTTTTTACCTTCATTATGATACAGTGGATTGTACTGTACTACTTCTATTCCCTGTTGAGAACAGCCTAGGAAGGTGAGTTGATGCATAGTCCCCCTAATTCTGGGCAGAGAAATGTGATGGAGTCTTGGATTTTATTCCTTTTCTTGTGTTGAAAGTCTTAAAAGCAGTTGCCTGTTACTTGTCAGCGCAGATCAAGGTCAGAGAGCATCTAACTGCAGAAGCCAGAGGGGCTGTTCAGCTCAAATGTGTGGAAAAACCCAACTTTAACTCCTCCTCTTCAGGAAACTGCCACCTTGAAATTGCATGTGAGTTCCTAACTGTGAATTGCTGAAGGAGGAATTGGCCTGAGCTAGGAAAACTGAACTGAGTATGAGATTCCATCAAGAAAATAGATTTATTTACTTATTTATTTATTGCTAATTTATCACAATCAAAAGAGCCCACTTTGTGCATGCAGGAGATCAGGCAAAACATATGGAGGCATTTCAGGCTCTTCCATCTGTTTCAAAATGCTGAACAATTCATGACTAAAAGCACTGAAAACTCAAAAGAGAAAAAAAGAGGAAGACAAGGCTTTTATATTGCAATATTTGATGTTAACAAGACTGAAGTTTGGGCTTGAAACATTAAATTGAATAGTTTGGAGTTGAGAATGTAACCATGTGTAATAAATGCAACATAGACTCTCTTCATATTTTGAAATTCAGAAGATCAGGGAAACTTCAAAATGAAATAGACCTGGAATTGTTTTCCTATTTGTCCTCAACACACCATTAGTAACTGAAGGGGTGCTGGGAAAGCATAGACCACATATCACAGCATCACAGAATGGTTGGGTTGGAAGGGACCCCAAGGATGATGAAGCTCCAACCCCCCACCACAGGCAGGGCCACCAACCTCCACATTGATACCAGCCCAGGCTGCCCAGGGCCCCATCCAACCTGGCCTTGAACACCTCCAGGGATGGACGGGGCATCCACAGCCTCTGGGCAGCTGTTCCAGCACTTCACCACTCTCACTTTTCTTACAGGGAAAAGTAAAGAACTTTTCCCTGACATCCAACCTCAGTCTTCCCTCCTTCAACTCCAAACTATTTCCCCTTGTCCTGCCACTATCTACCCTGGTAAAGAGCTGAAGTATCAATAAACACGATACTGATGGAGGTAACATTCCCAGGAGGATGGTGTTAGCATTTGTCTCCAATGCATTCTGCTCCATCCATCTCCCCACACCTAACAGCATGTGGGCAGTGACACTGCAGCCTGGTAACACCAACCATGAGGGAAGCAGAACTGCCCACTGCTGTGCCCCATGTCCACAGCACGACTTGCTGCCGTGACCTCATGATAAAACTATTAGTGTGCACCAGAAAGGACTGAGGTCTTAAAATCTGCCAGGGAACCGCTCCTCTTAATGCAGGACTCGAGCAGGGGATGTCTGTATGCTGCGGTGATGCTCGTGGAACTGAGTGTGCACAGACTCACCAGCTGCATTCAGCGCACACTCAGCACACTGCCATGGTGAGAGTGCAGGTACACTGTCTTCCTAAAGCAGCGGGCATTTCAGTGCTCACTGGTAATAAAAAATGCTTGAGCATGCAGAAAACTGCAGGCTTCTCCTGTACAGCATGAATTGCATTCGGTTTGGGTAGCGCACGGCGTGTCACACTTTGCAGTGCATGTGCTGAGAGAGCGGAGTCCTTTGCTGACTCACTCTGCCAGTGCCCACCCTCGTGGATCATGAGATAACTCTGGGTCAGGAATGGGTAGGACCCGCCATTTAATGCCAAACAGCTGTTTAAATATACATAGATATAAAACAAATGAATCATTTATTTACACTTTGCAATAAAACATGAGGCTGCTCATCCATTATTTATCCCCGCGGTGCAAAATCAAGAATTGGGATGCAGCATTTCGCTGAGGCTTTTCTTGCTTGTGCTGTGCATCGCTGTGCTGAAACAGAATCCCCAGTGCCCTTCCTCCCTTAAATCTTGGTCCTGAGCAATCAGCAGAACTGCTGCACAGATGGGGAACACATGGTGCTCCCTGCCTGCGCTCTCAGCAGAGCAGAAATGGGCTCCCACTCCCATACCTATGCTATCTCTCATTGCTTTTTCCCCCTTTCTTTCTTTCTGTTCCTGGTTTTCTGTTGAGGATAGTCTAATTCCACTTCTCAATAGAGAGAACTTAAGGAGGTGGGCTGAATAAACTTAATATGGGGCCTGAATTTATAAAATAATTTGTACTTGCTTTACTGACAAATCAGCACGAGAAGTTGAATTACTGTTTTTGTTTACCATTAAGTAATTCTTATTTATGATTTTATTCTTAAATCCCAGAAAAACTGGATTTAGAAATCCTTGATTTTTCTGGTTTTCAGATGGGATGGTGTATTTCAATCATAGAATCATAGAATCATGGAATAGCTCAGGTTGGAAAAGACCTTCAAGATCATGGAGTCCAACCCCAACCCAACCATCCTACCCTAACTAACAGCCCTCCGCTCAATCACAGCCCTGAGCACCACATCCAAAGGGTTGTTAAACACATCAGGGATGGTGACTCAACCACCTCCCTGGGCAGCCCATCCCAGTGCTGAACAGCCCTTTCTGTACAGAAGTTCTTCCTCATATCCAACCTAAACCTCCCCTGGCACAACTTGAGGCCATTTCCCCTTGTCCTGTCAGCAGTGAGAAGAGCCCAGCCCCGCTCTATTGTAAGCATCCTTCAGGTATGTGAAGGTTTAATATTTCAATCTCAAAATACTTTTTTCACTTGTCTGAACTGAGGTTGTTTCAGTTTGTGCCTCTGTGATGTTAGGCTGTTCCCCTGACATAGTACAGTGTCTTTTAGGCACTACAGTTTGAGCGACCTGGCTGGCTCCAGGCTGGGCTACATCCTCTGTGATGGCAAAGTCACTGCCCTGGGATCCCACGTTCCTGACCCCTTTCTCAGAGGCCATTATGGACACACCTTATCAGTACCCTGGTACGGCACCAAAGCTGCTGTATTGAGGACAGCCTTGTCTCAGGCTTAGGCAGGCTGTTGGTTCTTCACTTACCACTATGCAAAAGTGTTCATGCAGAAACAGCACTGAGCAATGTGCAAACACAGAGATGTTCACATTGAGATGCACACAAACATCTTTCAGAGAGACATAATGTCTCAGGGGACAAAATCATTCAGTGTGTCTGCAGGGCACAGCTCCATACTGCAAATGTCCACTTACTCAGCTGCTATCTGCCCTCCTATTCTGCTGCTATCTACTGTATTTCTCTCACCTCCTCAACACACTTATCTCTGTTATCTGGCGTTTCACACCTTATCTCTGTGGCTACATCAAAGCCTTTCATTTCCAGGGCTGTCAGTCCATAATTTTTAGAGCTACTCAGTTCATATAAAAGAACTTACAAAGAAGTTTCTATTATGCTCAGACCCAAAGCCTCAGATCTGGCTCTTCAAACACTCAAGAAATCTTTCCTTTTTATGTTTCAATTGATTTTGAAGAAATTGATGGTATGTGGACATCACAGCTGCCAGAGCAGTACACCATGGTATGTTTCCTCTGCCATTCCTATCAACTCTGTGGATGCTTTTATGGTGCAGGCAGATTTCTCACATATAAGCAACTTGTATTTCTCACTGATAAGCAACTGTAATGTTAAAGTGAAAGCCAAAGATTGCTCCTGCATGCTGAATGCAGTAATCAGAGAGATCTCAGGGACCTGGTATGTGCTGGGGCAGTGTGGAGCACCACAGAAACAAGGGAGGAGAGCACCTGAGTATTGGAAAGTGCTGGCTTGAAGGGATGCTCTCCTTTAGCTCACTCGGGAAGGGTTTTCAGAAAGAGAATTCAGTTCCTTCTAGTCTGTGCATGCCCCTTCCCCGCGCTCCACTTACTTGCATTCCTGAGCATTTCTCAAAGTAATTTCATTCTCAGCACTTAAACAGTGATATTGTCAGGATTAAATTTTTATGGGGAATTCTCTTTCAGATTAAAGACTGACAGGATGGGATGGGATGGCTGCTCACACAATGGGGTCAGCACGGGCAGGGCTGTCCATCAGGTGATGACTGTTGTGACTGCCCAGGACGCAGCTGAATCATTGAAGGAATTGTCAGAATTCAAAGAAGCCTCTTCTGGGTGCTTCATCCACACCAGTGATAAAAAATATACCTCATGCCATTAAAAATGAATGCATATTTAAAAGAGTTATGCATTTTTAACTGCCTTTGCATCCCTTTTCTTTCTACAACACACTCTTCAAAAATGATGAAACGTACTTGCTCTATTTTGGTTTGATTTCTAGGCAAGCCCACGTTTTCTGAACTCTCCCATTAATGCTAGGATGAGAAAATTCACACACATCCAAGGATTCTGAAGTCTTTGATTCGATCTCCCTTATGGGGTTCAAAAACACAAGCTCTGAAAAACTGACCCCTGAAGGATGGGGAACTCGAGTAATGAGGGGATCTCAAAGGTGGGCACAGCCAGGCTGGTCATAGACTGCAGGGAGATAAAAGTACTCAGCTATGAGACTCCTTACAGCTCCTAAGCAGTGAGCCTTGGTGGGAGCTAGGACCATCTTTAGTCATCTCCTCCAAAAACCAGCTTTATTTCCTCAGTCCTGTGGGTGTTGGCCACCTTGGGTCATTAGCGGAGGCTGCTTTTACTTTTGTCAGGGTTTCAGTGGGTTTTCTGTTACACTGGATCTCCTATTCTAGTTCAGTTCTTTTCAGCAAGTCAACACAGAGTCCCATTTCCAGGAAGCAGCTGCCAAGAGACGGCACGTTCAGTTTCATGAGTGGGAGATCCTTCACAGTGGAGGGCTGTTCCCCTGGAGATTCCTCAGCACAACTAGAAATAGCAACGGGACTAATTAAGAACATGAATGTGAAGTCACACTGAGCAGATGAGCTATTAATAGCAGAACAGCCAAGAAGACATGGAAAAACTGTACAGCTCACATGTGTTTGCTGTGAAATGTCCCAGAGGGGATCTAAAAAGAGAAGGTCCGCTTCTGTTTGCCTATCAGAGTGCGAGTCAAAGGTTTGTGAAGTGAGAAAAGAATAACATACAAAAGTACACAACAGCCAAGCTGCCAGTTGTTACCAATTATATTCTCTAAGGGCTTTCATTATGTCAGAAGGAGAGATGAAGTCATCCTCATTTGTATTCTGTTCACATAGACGTTGACTTGGGGAAGGGTTTTGATGTTACAGAGCATCATACACAGAAGCAGATACCTTTTCATTTAGAAAGAGTTGTCATCTCTTTCTGTGGCTGAATAAGAAGAGGAAATGTGTGCCATTGTAACGGCTCCTAATGATCACAGTCATAAATTCTGACTCACAGTGATAACCAAAGCACTGCTGATAGGAAAGGATTTTAATGAATGGCTAATTATTTGGCCTGATGGCTTCAGTGTAGTACATCCAAGAGGCAACTCTGACCTGAACTGCCTGTAAATATCAAATCTTGAATTCAGCTTCATTCAGAGCTCTCAGAGGTTTCTTTCCAATGACCTCAAAGTCAAGGACAACATTGTGGCTGAGTCTATCCATCACTAGCCACACCATGCACAGTAGGAAATGAACTGGAATTCCATCTTTCTTACCCTCAGCCTCATTTTGTGGGTGATCCTGTAGGATACGCCTCGGAGAAAGGGGAATTAAAAGAAAGCTGAGGCACTAAGATGGAGAATGGATCTCACCTCCTGGGCTGGGGAGCAGGAGCTACTCTTGTACCCATCCCAAGCCTGGGATGCTATCAGAAGGAGAAATGACTGCATGGGAAGGGGTGACCTCACTGTTTTGGAGTGTTTGAAGATCACTCCCCTGTAGAGCAGGGGAGTATGGACAGGAGAAAGATATTGGGAAAGGAGGCGCTTGAAAATAAGCAAGAGGGTGGCTGGAATGGGAGCACAGTGTTTGTGCAGAAATGCTGTGGTCTGAAACCAAGGAGAAGCAGGGGCTCAGCGTGAGCCAGAGCAGCTTCCTCCTCCTGCTTCCCACTGCTCAGCAGGCAGCGCCTTTGCTCTCCTTGCACACGAGAGAGGAGGACACTGGAGAAATACCTGATTATTTTTCATTTCTCCTGCCATCAGAAATGAGGACAACCTCTAAAATGTGGATAACTGCCAGGAAGAAGAAGAAATAAGCTGAAGCTCTAAAAATAGATCTACTCCTCTCCATTTCTATTAATCTTCTAATTGGCTGGTCATGGGCATTATGTGTGTAGGAAGGGAGTGAGATTTCCCCTTCCTTTTGCACTGCAGTTACTAATGCTCTGTAGTCTGGGAACTCCTTCAGTGTCATTCCCCTTAAGGACATACCCTGGAAGATGGCTCGGACTGCTACCTGGCAGCCATTTGGGGACACATTTCTGGAGACATCTTTGAAACAAAATGCTGCATGACTTTGAAAATCTACTCTGAAAATGCTGAAGCCTGGGGCAGTGTTCCAGAATGGGAGCCTTGTGTCAGACCAGTAGCACATTACATAGAGCAGTGCTAAGAAAGCAGAAGCTTAGCAGCATTTTTCAGGGATTTCTCCAAACCTACTTCTGCTGACCTCTGCTGAGACCACTCCTTTTCACATACAAGTATTTTTTCCTCAAGTATTATAGCTTTAGGCCAACGCAAGATTGCTTCCCATGATCTGGTAGTTTGGAAAAACTGAGAAAGCCAGGTAAAATCTGAGCTGGTCCACACACACACACTCACACACACTCAGGAGATTCGATTTTGTCGGCCATTGAGAACAGCCTGTACAGTACAGCAGAACAGAGGCAGACACGTGAGCAATAACTCCCCGCGATGTAGATGGAAGGAATAGCAGGCTGAGGTATATGGTTGATCAGAAGCCATAAGCTTCAAATTTACAGCAGTAATTTCTCAGTCGTTACTTCTTACATGATTTCCTGGGCAAGAAATCCCCTTAGATATGAATTATCAAGACTACCTGAGAACCAGGAGGCCCAGGTTCTGGTATCACGTAAGCTGACAAGAATCTCCGGTAAATTCTGATTTGCTTTATTTCCTCACTTTTATCATCTGTACCCACAAATGTTTACTGTTTTAGAAAGAAGCCCAGAAGAAACAGCAGGATGTTTATGATATGCTTGGCTATGTTTCATTTTTAGCTTTGTAGTTTTTTTTCCCTCGACCAAGAACAAAGCAAATCCCATTTGCAACTGGTCTTTATTACTGCCTTAGGGGGAATTAAGTTTCCAGCTACTTGCAGTTCAATAAACTCCTCAAATCCTGCGTGAACAAAATGAACAAAGCCCATAAGCACATGGCACAGACACCAGTGAGATGTGAGCCTCTGTCTGAAAGATATGAGCAAAACGGGGAATATTGATGCTTGTGAAGCCATGCTGGGTTAAAGACACCAGTGTAAGCCATAGAGGGTCTGTGCAAAGATATTGGATCTGTTCTCTAAATGGAATGGTTATAGTGGCTGAAGTTACTCCTATGGTATCTTGGCCTGAGCAGGAGTAGTTAAATTCCAGCATAGCTCCATGCTGACACAGCGTGGCATCATGCTGCCAAGTCCACCTTGCCATCTCCTCACTGCAGCTCTGCTCAGTGCAGAAATACTTATTCCCCATCAGACTATGAGTCTGCACAGACTTTGAATTCAGTAAACATATTCTCTGCACACTGTAGTACAAGTCTATCTAAACTGTGCTTATATGAGTAGACAGTGATGTTTCTTCTGCTTTATGCACCAATTTGGCTACTTCCAGCTTTTACAAACCAGCTAAACTGGTATCTGAGAACCTTGGCATTAAGATCTCCTGGTCTGGAGATTCTCAATATTCTGCCAGGAATCAGCTGGATTTCTGATCTCCTCAGCCAAAGAGTAGAAGATTGCTGTGGTTCTGAGTGCATCTATTTGCAGAAAGCATGGTGGAAACCTACTATCAGCTCAACTGGCCTAGTGAATAACAGCCAGCATAGAGATGATCTTCTTGTCTATCACTCAAAGCTAAAAAGTGTTATGGGACTCCAATTTAATGTGACAAAATATCATCACAGACATGAAATTCTAAAGCCATCACTCAATGATTATAATTAGCCCCCGGCAAACTCCTCTGAATACTAAAAGGACTATAAAAGGTGAAAATTCCCTTAATTAGCAGAGATGCAGAAAATGCACCAGTCTGACTCATGGCTGAAAGTCTCCAATTAACCTGGCCCAGATTGAGATGATTAGGGCAGCTCTGATTGTGCAAAAGAAATAAACCCAGTGTGGCATTAAGTCCTGTACTTTTCCATCCCTGCTCCTACTCCGCAGAGTTGCATTCTGGCACATCTCTTATGAACACAACATTTCCTGACCTGCTGCAGGAAATCAAACCCAAATCTAGCAAACCCTGATGACACCTTGGAAATGATTTCACTTATTGAGAATGATTGGTACAACAAATTTCTACCTGGATATCATGCAGTCCTGTTCAAGCCGTCCAGTTCTGTAGCTGGTAAAATGACTATCCTGACTAATGAGAGCAGGAAGCTACAACTTTTCTTATGGTGGCAGTTTGTCAAAGCATCTCACACTGTCCTGCTGATCATTGCATCATCGAGGCTGAAAAGCTGCTTCAAGTGGACTGAGCATACATCTAAGATATGCAGTGAGCACATCTCATGGCTTGATGAAGAGAAGACCACAGCAACCCCTTTGCATCCAGACTGCGGGAGCACCGCCCTGCCCTGCTGGCACTGTACTGCAGTGCAAGTGCTGCAGTGTGTGGGAGCAGAGGATTAAACTGGTTTGAACAACAATAACACAGATAAAAGGGATGACAGAGAGTTTGGGCACTTCCCCAGCTTCTCAGAGGTGTTTGGTTTGTGCAGACTGAGGTAAGTCTGCACAATCTGCAACTCTGTCCCTGCAAGACAAAGGGGATCCATAGGGAAGAAGGGGACAGGCTCCTTAGCAGGGTCTGGCAGAAGAAGGGGAAATGGCTTCAAGTTCGAAGAGGGGAGATTTAGGTTGGCTACAATGAAAAAATCTTTTCCGGTGAGGGTGGTGAGGCACTGGAACAGGTTCCCTAGTGTTGTGGTTTTGCCCCTGTCCCTGGAGACAGACAAGGTGAGGCTGGATCTGCTGGTTTCATGGAAAGCTGCAGCTCCTGGGCCAGCAGCAGCTCTGCTACATCCCACTGGCTGTTGTGAACACACAGTCCCAAGGAAGGTGGTGTGAATAGCCCTGAAACCATAAAGGAAAATTATCTCTCTTTGTTTCACCTTCAGAGATGTCCAATAAAATAAGAAGAACGGAGAAATGGAGAACATTGTGTAGCTTATATCAAAACACTTAAATAAAAGCAGAAAATGGAAAGAATGACTTACAGCAATGCTACTAAATGAGCTGGTTAAACCGTGATACAGCACACAGAAGACAGAGAGCAAAACCTGAGGACACAGCCATCAATAGGTGAACAGGCGAGCTGCATTTGCTGTTATACTGTGCAGGAGGACTGACATCAGCTGGGATTCTTGGCTGTGCATTCAGGAACCTCTCTGATAAGCTGCTTGATATCCAAGAATGGGGAACATCTGCAATTGATTAACAGGAGCATGCTTGACCTGAGGCGCACGCAGATATACTGCTGCTGCGGCGGGTCTGTTGTGTAGGCTGTGAGCAGAGGGTGCAGTTCCTGAATTTCCAGACAGAAGCACAGCAAATTGCTGCAGTCCAACCAGCCAATTGCAGCACATGCTGTAGAATTTTGGCAACAAACAGTATTTCATGACTTGCAATTCAACTGAAGAACCTCAGTGTAGTATTACTAGTGTGTGTTTCTTTCACTCAGTATTATCCAGGGTTCTACAGCATTTGATGACCATAAGACCCAAAAGTTAACACTTCATATCAGGAAATGGGAACTTGCTGCTTTTCTTTCATCACGGTGAGTGACACCGCAGCAGCAGCAGAGGTGGTTCTCCAGCAGTGCCACTCTTTGATGGCTCCTGGGACCACTGGGATGGAAGAGTTACCTGGGGAAATGGAAATTGAATGGGAAAGAAGTGCCCATAGAAGGAGAGGTGGGAATAGCTATCTTTAAGATTCCATCCAACCCAAGCCATTCTAGCCATCCTGCGTACCTGCAGAAAGCAGCCTGATGAGGAAGGACCGGTCTGTGTTCTGGGTCGTGTGCCCTCTCCAACTATTACTATCCGTTATTATCAAAACAAGAGAAGTGACAGCACAGGGGCAGGGGCAGATGGACAATGTTGTTCACTACGGGGTCGGGTTCCCTCAGCTTCCCAGGGCTGATCAGAGGAAAACTGAGAAGGCAGTGCCCCAGTGCTGCCTTTAATGCTAAAGAGGCTGAATACTCCAGAGTAGTGGAAGGGAGAAGTGAAGGCTCAGAGAGAACTTGTCGAGAAAGGAGATGTTGGCATGAGCAGCTGGGATTGGAGGAACTGGGTCATGTCCTATGGAGGCAATTACCTATTCAGTTCTGGGAAACATCCAGAATGGCTTCAGGGCAGCTGTAAATGGCTTATCTGCCATGGTGTGTGAGGGCCCATATGCCAGCTCAGGGCTGCCAATCCCATCACCCACACTTCCCAGTCTCTAAGATGCCCAGTGCTCCTTGTGAGGTTTCAGTTGCTGGCTCTGCCCACGCTCTAACCTTACAAAAATCACCCTTTGCATTTAAGACTAAATGTGAGGAAAGAGGTTTCTTGACAAACTGGTCCTGTGATGTGAATTAATACTGAATATCTTCCCATTAAAGAAAGGGAAAATTCTAATATTAAAGAGGAATATATTTTATTGAAGAATTCAATAAATTCTTTCAAAGACATAAGTATTTGGTATAGAGTATCAAGCTCAGTAAAAGTCTGTTATACAAATATGCTCATGGTATAATCTTGAAAAATATTAACAGTTTTCAGCAACCAGGGAGCTTTATGAGGGAGGAAAAAACAATATTGACTCACGGTGTTTATTCGTAGCATAGTAAAGTTGCCCACACCTGAGAAATTTCAGTAATTAAACACCTAATGCTAAATTCATACAAGGAAAGGTTAAGCAAATTCTATAACTTAAATGGAGATGGAAAAGCAGATCACCGTGGGCTTAAAGAAAGAACAAACATTACATTTAATTAGAGTGTAAATGGACATAAATAACATTTGGAAGAAATGCCCTTCATCTGCCCCTGCAGCTCTTGCCTAATTCAGCCCATTTGGCATCCCTCGCCCTGCAGTGACACCTCGCTGCTCACAACCATTGACTTGCCATGTTCTGTCCACCCAGCTCCCATCCCAGAGCCCCCATCACCTGGTAAAGATGCCCTTCCCCAGGCACAGACAACACTCAAACTCATCCTTACCCATCATCTGAGAAGGCTTTATCAGCATCTTCACTGCAGTTCCTATGAACGCAGGGATGAACCTGGCACCATAACGGATGTGTTCTGCACAGATACCCACCACCCACCCAGGGCTGCTGCTGGATGCCCACATGGCCTCCTGATAAAGGACGCCTGCAGTGCCCACTTCTGACCCTAACAGCCAGGAGGGGAGGACTTGCTGTCTGTTCTGAGTGTGTCTGAGCTTGGACGGATGTATTCCACTATTTCCCTTTGGTGTGGTTGGACCCTTCCCCAGCAGGTTGGCTGCAGACATCTCAGGGAAAGACTCATGTCCTGAAAAGTTACTGTTTGTCATTGGACTCTTATGCACTCGTGGTGCCTATGTCACTACTGAGCTTGATATTTTAGGGCACGGGTTTTTAAAAGCTTTTTACTTCTTAAAGAACAACGTAGTTACACTGAACCACTTGACCAATGTAGAGAAATACACTTTTAAGAGAAGAATATCTCCTTGTCTCTGTCCTCAGCCTGTAAAAGGCTTACATGAATGTCCTTATAGATCCTGACGACTTTACTGAAGCCGGAGGGGCTATTCCCAGTGTTTCTGGCTTGGCAGAATTATCTGCTTTTGCAGGAATGGGTACCTAGTCTGTCTTCCGGGTGTACAGAGCCATCCCTCGCCCTATGCAGCCCAAGGACTTGTAAAAGTCTCTGCTTCTGTTCCATTCATGTCACCACTTACATTTAGTTGAATTAAAAAGCAACAGGTGATGCCATGACAAGTTCTACGCTGGGCACAAAGCCAGGCTTTCTTTTTACTGGCAAAGCTGGCTTCAGCTTCATCAAGCAGTTCCTCTCTGATCTGTAATAGAGGCTCATCCGGCACTTCTCCAGAATATCACTTGAAAGAAATAATGAATGACATTAAATGAAACTTTCATTATTTTTTTTCCTTTTAGAAATGAGCTCTAACATCATAAAATACCGTATTCTCATTCCGAGTCAAATACCTTCCTATTTTTTCCAAGGAAAGTGCTCAGCAAGTCTTTGTTCTTGCCTGTCTTTTATGACTGTAACAAATCACTAAAATGTCCCTGAGTTGTCTCACATCAGGGAAACTGAAACCCTGAAAAATAGATGTTCTTGGCATAGTCTTCCTATATATTGTGAAATTGCTACTGTAATTGTAGGATTTAGTAAGTTATGGAAGAAAGGCCTTTTCTTTTAAGGCCCCTTTTTTCTACTCGGCTCATATTTAAATTGAAGCAGAGATAAGAGCCTCCTTATTTAGCTCGGTACTTAAACACATGCTCAACTCCAAAAATGACCCAGTCCACGAGACTTAAGAATGTGATTAAACGAAGCCATTTATCTGAGTGCTCTGCCAGATTAAGATCTCCAGAAATAAAACTCCAGTGTTGTATAGGCAGCATCCTGCTCTAAAGCTCTAGCTTTGCTATCACACCAAGCATTGGCAGGGGGTGCCTCTTGGACCCCGGTGGAGGCTGGCATGTCAGTGTCCGCCAGTGTCAATGCTGCTGGACTGTCCTATGATCTGTAAAATAGGTAACTGCAAACAGACAGTCTGGTGGTAGCGGGCTGTGGGACATGACAGCACCCAGAGCATAGCTGGGAACTGCCAGCTTTCCAGGTCAGACTTTCCTGGAGGCTGGATGGGCTTGAAGTTGAATTCCTGTGTCATGCCATAGCCTGGCACCACCTGAGTTAAGGGACTGAGCTCAGGCTGCTGGTTGGCGACCCTGCACATAGCAGGGCATTGGGACTGGATGAGCACTGTGGGCCTTTGCAACCCAGGCCATTCTATGATTCTACAATTCTATAATTCTACAATTCTATGATTCTATGGTTCTATGATTCTGTGCACACACATCTCTGAATGGCAACATGCCAACCTCTCTGCTGCCAGAAGCAGGGCTGCCACACTGCCTTCTCCTGGAATTATCCTTCTCCAGCAGAAGCTGTGCTAATGCCTTCAGGATTTTAGTACATGAATGCTGCAGAATCGGATGTGTGCCGAGGAGAACCGTGCAGCTGGTACAGCCCAAGTGCTGGCGTTGCAGGTAATGGTGACACCGTTATCAATCTGTGTTGGAAGCACTGCCTGCAGTACCCAGCAGGATGGTGCACTGGGGCTGAAGTTAAGCAGTATACTGTTGAAGTGCCATTAATTTTTTCTAGTAGGGCTGTATCAGCATTTCCACTAGAAAGACTTGCTTCCAGAGCCTTCTATAATTCAACCTGGAAAATGTGCTCTGAGCAGAAACTTGGCACAAAATGCTCCTAGCAGGGACAGTATTTCCTTTTTCAGGGCATGAACAAATATCCATTAAGTTCTGTTTCTGAGACAGAACCAAAGTAAAGCTAGGCCTTTAAGATAAAGGAGTGCTGAAAAAAAATGCCTACAGTAAAAAGAATACAAAGAGTAGAAGTTTGTGAGATAAAAATTGCAGAAAAATGAAAAATTAAGCTTAAACATTTTCTGAGCTTTCTTATAGACAACATTCTGTTTCAAGAATGTTTTGAGCTATTTGGGTACCGTTATCAATTAACTAGCTCTGTACCCAACCCTGTACCAAAACCTTTGATGCATCCAAGCATCCTCCAGTTATTTCAATAGGGTTGAGTGCTCAGAGTTTTTAAAAAAATAAAAATTAAAAAGAAAAATTTTGAAGAGGTTAAGAGTGTACACAGATGATTAAAGTAAGTTGAGCTGCGAAGGGAAGATAGCCTGAGGGAGCAAGGAGGAGAAACTTTCTTTAATGAGGAAGCACGAGGGAAATGAGAGTAGGGTGAGTGTGTTGGTATGGCTGAGGGGAGGCAGAAAGCAAGGAACGATGGAGTTCAAAACTGACATCTTCCCTTTTTTCAGCAGGATTTTGCTGCTGGTCTGGGCAAGGAGATCAGATCCCTGTGTTTAGCCTGGAAACACACAGCCTACATCAACCCATGGTTAAGGAGCAACATTACACACTGCCACAGATGAACATCTGAGTACCACAATGGATCCTTTGTAAGCAGTGAAGGAGGTAGAAAGAAGAAAGCCTTGTGGATTATGAGGGATATCTTGCCAAAATCTTACTTCTACCTGACTAGTACGGTCAGAAGTTGCACTTCTCCAGTGTCAGGCAGCTGGGATGATGTGTGGGACTGTGGCAGAAGAAGTGGGGATCTCTCATAGCACACCACTGAAACTCTGAATTTCCTTCCCACGGGTGTGTGAAACCCATGATGGGATCCCTTCCTTGCTCCAAGAGGAGAACAGGTTATGGAGCGACCCATACTGAGGTGGGCAATTTTCACTCGCTTGGTTTGTGATGTTCTTTTATGTAAGACTATGATGCAAAGAAGCATTCTGGGTGATGGATGAGCTTCTTTCCATATTCAGTCTCCATTCCTGTTTCAATGACTCCTTGCCTGAGTAAGATGGTACTGACAGAATCAAAACCCTGCTTATTGCTTGATTACTTCATCCTCCATACAAGTTGTCCCACTTAGTTTCCATTTCTCTTTAATCTGGAAATTTCCATCATAGAACATACTTCTGAGACAGCCTGAACATCATCCTATATTGAGCCTTTGTGGAGGATACACTGCCCCTTTATTAAGAACCCCTTCTCCATAACATCAACGCATCACTTGTTGCTTAACTTTGCTTTCTCTTAGTGTTTCCTAATACATTCTCTAATGAGAGCTTGAGGTACTCAAATACCTAGTGTTGCAATGAAAAAGAACTTATTAAAGTTTATAATTGCAAAAAAATAATAATCAAGGAGACTTAGCATGGTGCTTCCATAAAGACAATAAGCCAAGCTGTTGTCATAGTGAAATATGGAATAATTCCATTGCAATAAATCTTAATTAAGCTAGAGTCAGTACTCAGTGTGACTTAATTAAGAGCAGAAAAGTAAGAGCCTTCTGGGGAAAAGGGGAACACTGATTATACAATTATTTTCCTTCACATTTCTTTTCCCCCAATCTTTCCATCTCACTGAAGAAAAATTTGAACCTAAAGTTGCTTAAGTTATCTCAGAAATATATTAGCATGGCAAGTTACATCCATCCCACTTAGGAATCTTCTGAAATAAAAAGCTGAGAATGACTGTCTAGAAGACAGTCTCTTTAAATTATACATGCAAGGTGCCATGCACATATTCCTATCCTGATCATAAAAATATGTTGCTTTGTTAGGCAATAGATCTATGAAACTTCCTTGAAGTTGGACACCCCTGGACTACAGAGGTGAAGTCCTCACTCTTACAAAAAAGACAGAGGAGTAAATTAGTTACAGTTAGAACTACTTGCATGGAAAAGTGTAATGGAAAAAATTACACAGGACACCTCCACTTCAGCTTCCTGAATGCAGCATGCAACAGTGGCTGTACAGTGCAGGCAGATATATTCCACAAGCATATCAACAATGAAGAGGTCCATTTGTTGTGGTTTCATTTCTCACTGGCTATAAAGCATGCAAAGCCAAATATATCGTGATATAGTGGCAATAAATCTGTTGACTTCAGCAGAGTTGTCTCAACAATGAATTTAGACAGTATCAAGGGAATGAAATCAAACCAAGTAGGAAAACACACACAGGGTCCTTACCAGCTTATTTAGACTGTGTCTAGAAACAGACATTAATGGAATATGTGCAATATCCCAGGGGACCTACTGTAACTGGTAAGAAGTTTATAATGAAGATTCAATACCTAGCTTGGATCAGAGTGTCAGCCTGTTTGGGTATGTGCACCGTGTCCTGTCTTCACAGTTGCTTATGCAGCTCCAGTTCAGTAAACAGGTGCTATGTGGGTGCAGATGAGGATAGAAATTATTCAAAAACATTGAAAGAAGAATAAAAAGAATGGGAAGACATTAATAAGTATGGTCTCTCTGCCCCAAAACTGTTCCCATATGACTGAATTACAGAAGAAAATGATCTCTTTTTTTTCTCTTGAGAAGTTTTTCTGGGTCCATAGGGACTGATATATCTGCAGAAGTAGCAGTGGCAATGTTCTTTCCTGCAAAAGGACTGATAAATAAAGTAACAAAATGGCATCAGTGAAAGGTGTGGTTTGTTTTGCACTGCACTCCTGCATTACCTTCAGAATCAAAATCTCCTTTCTAAAGAGTGTATTCTGCATATTTTGTGTCTGTTGTATACAAGCGCTACTGCACAAGCTTGATATTGAGACCACCACATTTGAGCATGCCATCAGCACTGACAGCTGATTCCTTGGCTCACCAGTCCCTACCAGGGGAATTCCAGCAACAAATTTATAAGCTCTGTTCTGCATAAAGGCCTCATATCCAGTCACACGCTTTGAGCTGAGTTACACCAGGGAATTATCCTTAAAATAGACGCTTGGGAGGCAAGACTGTAAGGCCTTTTTCTGTTCTCTTTCACTTGGTATTTGAACACTTTAAGTGGGGTTAATCTCACCAAACTTGGATGAGCTGGCATTGCTGATGTGCCTGAACTAAACACCCTGAGCTTCCTTTATCACCAATGGGTAGAAACAGGCATTTTAGAGGTGTGATTCATGCACAGCTGTAAAATGGGTCAGAGCTGCCTGTCACTCTATTATGACCACAAAAGAAGCTCAGATAATAATATCATCTTCATTGTCAGCATCCAAAGTTAGATGAGATGAATCCCTGCTTTGATGGCTTTGGAAAATGCTACTTCCTTCAATACAATACATGACAGAGATCCTTGGGATACATCTGTATGGTACCAGAAAAGGCCATTGTTATGTATGGGGCAGGTGAGAAAAAGAACATCTCCAGAAGTGATACCCAGGGCTCACAGTTGTGCTACAATTGTCAGGTTTTGGATGGATAGTGGAGGAAACCTTAGAAGAGCTACAGAAAACTTGATATTCAGAACCCAGAAAGGACGGATATTGCACAATGTCTTTGAGATGCAGATCAAAGTCAGTAAATACTTCCCAACAAGGGACACATGTGAGCCATATCTCAACATTAAAACATCCCCTGCTCCTAAATCTACTGAACTATCTAGATCTTAGTTTTGCAGCTGACTCTTTCAATGTCTTGTGTCAAAGCAATAACGTTGACCTAGTTACACCTGAAGTTTAGATCTGGATTCAAACTTAGGAAGTTTTACCAGTCTAGAAAACATATCTTTCTCTAAAACTTGATGCACACAAAAAGTCCCTTGAACAATCAAGAACTTTGACCACTCTTATAACACAGAGGTCATTTTTTTTTGGCAAATGGTAATGGCAAAATACAGAAAAGACAAAGAAGAGGAAAAACTGCATATCTTAGAAGCAGCTGATGAGCATTACATCTGCAATGGCTTTTTGTGCTGCAGGTGAATTTCCTCTGGATCTCCCCAACCACAAAACAGTAGAAAGAGGTGGGAGATGCCACAGAACAAAGAATCAACTTGCAGAGATTTTTAGTGAACGGTATGTACAAACCCTCATCAGCAGACTCTGCAACTCAGTGAACCATCCACAAACAAACACGTGTACACATTGTGGAAGGCGAATAGCTTCCAGACATCTTTAAATGTACCCACAGGTAATACAAAGTAGTCATAAACACTCTATATAGTGATATCTTTACATAGTGTCCTCACGGATACTATATATTTAGGAAGACGCTGCTCATGTAGGTGATGCTGTACCATATTCCAGAGAGTAGAAAGCAAGCCCTTTTAAAATACTGGAAGGGAAGATGGACATGGCAAGCTCCAGTGGAGGACTGGGCCGAGAGCAAACTGAAATGGCTAGATTAGTTTTCATCCCTTCTCTTGGGTTACTAAACTGTGTAGCTTACAAAGCAGAGAAAGTCATTCATCATTCATCATTCTTTA
This sequence comes from Coturnix japonica, assembly GCF_054131305.1. Lineage (NCBI taxonomy): Eukaryota > Metazoa > Chordata > Aves > Galliformes > Phasianidae > Coturnix > Coturnix japonica. The sequence continues at coordinate 103,684,446 of NC_140665.1, forward strand.
CAGTACAGTTTCCATCATCATGTAGTAACTGAGGATTTACCACATTCTTTTGTGAGATTTCTACTGCCAGAACAAAGCTTTGTATTGCAGACAATCAGCACTCAAATATTTAGGAATAATAGTATAGACATTCCTCCCTTCCCTCCCCTTCCCTTGTGGGACTGATCTGTCTTTTTGCAACTGGGAGTTCCTTCAGTCCCATGCAAACCCTAAAAGGTTTTTTTGTAACCGTTGTTATTTGTTGATTTAACGTAGCAAATGTTTGACTGACATTTTGCTCAAAGAAGGGGAAAATCCCACTTCCTGCAGCACATAGCAGGGATCAGCAAACATATCCCTTTGTCTGTTGGACCAATTACATAATAATAGTACTGTGCGGGTGCTCCAGAGCTGACTCAGCTGTAACACAATCACATTATGTCTGTGATATGCAATCCATCATTACATTTAAAGCACCAGCTTGATTAATATTCAGTATTTCATGTCGACACTGATAAATGAGGATTCAGAAGTGTTACACTGCAGGAACCGCAAGCATTGCTGCAGTGGTAATGGCCTGGGTTGGTTTCGTGGCATCTGTTAATTCAAGGGGAATTTTGCAATTCAGAAATGCCAGAGTGTAGGTATGGAGATAACTACCAGCTGTGGCCTCGTGGGATAAATGTCATCTGTCACTTTTAAAGAGACTATACGTTACATTTCCAAATGACCTATTGCAATTTCTTCCCCTATATGAACAGGATTTTTCTCCCTTGGCAGTACAGCTTTGCCATCTAAATTCACATTAACTGTAGCTGTGGTGCTATAGATACACACGGCATACTGAAATTGGGAAGTACTTTGGCTTAGGCTGATTCAAACACCTACTTCCCAAGTGCATAGGTTTTATCTTAAACAACTTGCTCAAGAAAACAAGGAAAAATACCACAGCATTTTTAGGATTTGTTCCCATTTCTCACTTTGTTTTGCTTTGTTTTGTTACGTTCTGTTTTGCTCTGGCCAATTTTATCAAAGCATTCTCTTTTTCCCCTACTGTTTACTTAAAGGTAATTTTTTTTCCCACCTTTGCTTCAGCCTTAAATATGACAGACCAAGTAATTCCCATTAGAGCTACAGTTTGATATTCAGGAACATTTAATGGCCAATAAACTCTTCCCTGGTGGAGAATGAGAATTCAAAGTAAATATCTGTGGCTGTTTTCGCTTTCATTATTCTTTGTTAAAAAAAGTTTGCACCTTGATGTGTCATGAATACCCCTTCTTGATCTTCTTTGCCTTGTCAGACCTGGCCAGCACAAGCAGCTGAGATCTTTGCTCTATTTTCCCTGCATCTCTGTGCAACGCTTTTTTAAAAAGAGAAAATATTATCTTTTTTTTTCTTGTTCTGAGCCTTTCAGACTGCTGTCACGTGATCAGGATTCTCCTGAATCTCTATGCATTCAATCTCTTCTCGTTCCTTCCTTTTGGCTCGTTTCTTTTTTTTGTGGTGCTTTTTGGAAGGTGGGAAAAAGGTTAGAAAGACGGGCAAAATAACAAAACAGTGCAGAAGTGTGCAACTGCCGGCAAGCAGCAAGCATTTGAACAGTGTGAAGGTCAAGTTTGAAGGCACAAAGAGAAGGGGGACCAACCCAATAAGAAAGGAAGAAACGTTCTGCAAAATGGCTGTCCCATGCTCTTGGAGGGAGTTCTTTATACATTGAGTTCGGGTGTGCTCGGTAGCTAGTACAAATGTATAAAGCAGGGGTGCACAGTGATCTATGGCAAAATTCAAGGTGTAGATAAGGCACAGTATAGAAATGCAATCCATGTCTACATTCCACAAGGTCATCAAGCCAAGGACGCCCAGCTCTATTGAGGTGACGCTGAGAATTAACCAGAAGTTTCCCAGAGGATGGATAACCAGGAAAAAGGTCAGTATTAACACCAGCAGGATGCCAAAACCAGAAATCAGGACAGGCATAGTTACTGATAAACCATAGTGGTCCATGAAAACAAAGGTGGGATTGAACACTATGAACTTGATGCTCTGTATAAGAGAGAGTGGTCTCAGTTTCTCCAGTAATTCCACTGCCTCCCTCTGTGTGTTTTCACTAGTCCTGGCCACCAGGTACAAGCGAGAAGCTATTATGTTGTTCTCATCTCCAGCTTTAGAGAATATGATGTCATTTTTGAAGTGCTGGAATTCTGGCTTTTTTAAAAAGGAGCTCTGGAGGATACTGATAAAGTCACTTTTGTTAGTTGCACTGATGTTACCCACTCGAAGGAACTGGTAATACTGCTCGATCCAGGACACTGTGTTGAACCCTTGGCTCAGTGTTTTTAGATCTTCTTGCACAGTGCCATTCCAGTACTCCAGAGGTTCATAAATATAGAATCCTATCACCGGGCTGTAGTTGCTGAAGTACTTTTGCTGAATGAGGGCGTAGGAGACGCTTGGAGACTCACTGGCAAGAAGGTTAATAATGTTGGCTCCATCATTAATCTGTAAGCACCCCATAAAGGAGAAAGAGGCATAGATGAGATACAGTATCACCACAAAAGGCTTGACGTAGATGTTGGTAATCCACTCATTATAATGCTCCCGGAGGAAATGCTGGATAAAGTGATGCTGGTACGGGTTGGTCTCATGATGAGAAGAATGTTGATGGCCATCATTCATCATGGTCTGAAACCACACAGGCTTTCGGTCCAGGTACTCTGCTGAAGGGATTTTACAGCAGAAGATGCTGTGATAACGGTTCTGCTCCAACTGGCCAGCAAAGACCAGGCAGGAGCCAAAGAATGAGAAGATATAGAAGTAGTTCAACAGGATGGAGACACACATGTTCTGGCAAAAGACTTTTACAGCTTCAATGTTAGTGAAAGGGCTTGCGCCCATGCCAAAGGCTATGAAATACAAGGAGCTTGTCATTGTATAGGACACCATGACATCTGAGTAGGCATCTGCTACTCTGTCTTTGAATGGAAGATTCTCTCTTGTTCGACGCCATCCTGAAAGAAGTTCAAATACTCCTTTGGTTCCATGACCTGAAATGAGAAAACAAAGCATATACATATGCATAGATAAAAGAGATCCCACATTTTCATCCTCTGGATGTAAATAAATAAAAAGCCTGAAAATCCCTATGCTCATCATCCGTGCAATGAAATGGTGAAATATCATCTCAGAGACACTCAGTGATCTTAATGGACAGTTCTGAAGTGCCAATATAGGATGACGGTAAACATTACGTTGAGCTCATAATCATCGAATGGCTTGTGTGGGAAGGGACTGCAAGGATTTCCAGGTTACAGCCCCCTGCTGCAGGCAGGGTCACCAAATGCTAGATCAAGCACCACATCAGGCTGCCCAGAGCCCCATCCAGCCTGGCCTTGAACGCCTCCAGGGGTGGAGCATCCACAATCTCTCTAGGCTACCTGTTCTAGCACATTACCACCCTGAGGGAAATAGAAAATTTCCCTCAGACATTTAATCTAAATCTTCCTTCCTTCAGGTTAAAACCATTATTTCCTCTTGCAATGTCACTATCTACTGCTGGTTTTCCAGGTTTCCCAGGCTGCAGACATACACTGCTAGCTCATGTTAAGTTTTTCATCTACCACGACACCTATGTCCTTCTCAGCAGGGCTGCTCTCGAGGAGCATTTGTCCCAGTTTGTATGTATACTTGGGATTACCCTGACCCAAGTGCAAAACCTTGTACTTTGCTTTGTTGAACTTCATGAGATTCACAGGAGCCCACCTTTCGAGTTTATCAAGATCCCTCTGGATGGCACCCCTTCCTTCTGCTGTATCAATTGCATTGCTCAGCTTGCTGACATCAGCATTGATAAAAATGTTAAAGGGTGTTGGTGCCAAGATGAACCCATGGGAGACAGCGCTCATCACTGGCCTCCACCTGGACATAGAGCCATTGACCACAACCCTCTGGCTGCAACCTTACAACCAATTCCTTATCCACTGATTAGTTTGCCCTTCAAATCCATATCTCTCACAGAATCACAGCATGGTTGGGTTGGAAGGGACCTCCAGGATCACCAAAATCCAACCCCCACCACAGGCAGGGCCACCAACCTCCACATTGATACCAGCCCAGGCTGCCAGGCTGCTCCAAAGGTTCTTATTTTATGTTGAGTCCTGAGAGCTATTTTTAGGAGTGAGGCTTTTTACTAGAAGTGGAGGCTCAGAATGCATTTACCGTCATCTTACTCATCATAGCCACAGTCCAGGAATTCTACAGCAATTAAACTTAGGGACAGAATGGTAAATTTGAAAGTAAGCTTACTGGAAATATTCAACTTGTTATAAATATTCAATATACACACATACAAATTCATAGGTAGTATATGTGGAATACATACATATTATAAAATACACATACTGCGTACATATTCTTCTGTTATACATGCACAAGAAAGCATATTATGCTTACATATAGTATGCATATATTGTACCTATACTACGCATTATTGAGTACAGAAAGAAGTAGAAGATAACAAGTGTTTCTGTCCCTGTTTTTGCCTCTCCACTCTCTCAGGCAGAACTGCATACAACATAGCAGGATGTAATTTTCTCATAATAAGCCAGAAATATGACAAGGATTTTTGTAAATAATGAAATGCATAGTAGTGAAAAAAAAGGCTGTTGAGTTTGTCCTCTAATCTAAATTGTCTGGATTCATGCAGCTGCCCAAAACAGGCTCCTGACTGCCATTCTAGTAAAGGGAAATTACAGCATAAACTGTCAAGTTCTGAGAATGTTACTTGCTTTACTGCAAATCAGTGTCCCCAGTGAAAGATAAACATATGGTAGTACAGAAATGCTGCAGTTAGCAAAATGCCTGTGCAGAAATACTGCTCTCGTATGAATTGGCATCCTGGTTCAGGAGGGATCTTGGATTCCCTGGTGAGTTAGGCATGAGTCAGTTCAAACTCCCAAAGCACAGCTGTCTTGCACACTGTCACATTTGGACTGTCAAGCAGAAAGAATGGTCTCCTTGGGCTGAGCAGAGCTTCAACAACTTGGCCGTGATTTTATATTATGCTTAAAGCAACAGTGGACATACCCTGTGGGATGTGGACTTTGCACCACAGTCAGTGCCCACACCCTGGCATGGATTAACTGAATGGCATATGAACTGTATATTCTCTTTTGGGGACAGCAGTGCACAAACATCTTCCTCAGGTGTCTGTGCTTTCCCCATCTCCATCTCATGACTGATTTTGGATGGTCCATTTTCAAACATTCCCGATTAAGAGCCCTGTAATATATGACGTTATGTCATAAAACGTGTTCAGATCCCAAATGGTCATAACAAGGTTCTTGCCCCTTCTCTTCCAGTTTTAGGGACCCCAACTTTCTCTTCTCCTTCTCTTATGAGGGAAGCTGAGCACTGGATTTCTGCTTCTACAGCTGCTGTCCTTCCACCCACCTCCCTGTCTCACCCACTGGGGGCAGAAGAATCACATTCAGTAGAGAAGTTTTTTTCTACTGCAGTTCCCCTTCTCGTCCTTGCTGTCCCAGGAACCCGGCTGGGATCTAAGACAAAAGGAAATCATGAAACTACAGAGCTCACATTGGGAACACATTCCTTTTCTTTCTTTAAGATGACATTAGCCACTCTGTGTCAAGCCAAGCATTGTTCTACCTCTGGATCTGACAAAGTGTAGGGACTTTATATTGTTAAAGAAAAGGATGGTGGAAGCAGGGCATATATAGAGAAATTCTTTCCCAATTCAGAGTCCAAAATACTGGCATTCAGCTAAGAGGCCTGCCAGAACCACAGGCTGTATTTGCAACACCATGTTTGGAGGCACTGAATTACCCTTATCCATCTTTCAAATCCAATTTTAAATTCCATCGTACTTCTGATCACCAAAACCTCCCACTACGAGAAGATTCAAGACTTCACTACTTGCTGAACAAAAACAGGCTTGTTTTTTCTTGGTTCCAGCACTCAGCCAGTATAATTTCATGGCCGAGGTCAGCAAAATGTAAACCTGATTTTCAAGAACAATGATTTTCACGGCAACTGCCATCTCAACTGCCATCTGATGCATGTGTCCTCTGTTCCTGGAGGTTCCTGTGTGAATATTCCCTTCAACCATCCCACTTCTGACATCTCCCCTTGACCACGTGTACACAGATACGTGCCTGCTCGCTGGCTGGCTGTACAAGATGTATGTGCTAATTTGCCAGCGACATAACAAATAGTTGAGTCTCATTGTCCACTCTATGAGAGGAGAAACGGGGATTTTTTCTTCCTTTTAGAAATCAATTTGCTCAGACCTTCTAAAAGCACAACGGTAGGTGAGATTTTCATCCTTCTTCCATAGGCCTCTCCATGGGCCTGTTGCTTGAGGGTACTCAGAGATAATAACTGCAGGAGCTAAAAGGGATTGGTGAAGTCAAATAGAGAAAAAGCCAAATTGTTGGGAGTGTTAAAACAGATGTTGTAGATCATTCTGAAATCTTTACAGTGGAAATTTATCAGAAGCCCTTTAGCAGAAACAGCTGAAGTTAGAATGAACTGGCATTTTTCAGCGGGGCTGTAAGGGAAGGAATGTTCTAACATCTCTTTCAAAAATTTGTGATAGCAGTGATTTTTTCCTGCTTATTCCCAGGTCTCACTTCTCTTCCCATCTAAAAGGTTATGTTCACAGTTGCACTTCTACCATATTTTTGTAGTGATTAATATCTGAATTTCAGAGTGCCAGGTTAGGATCTTATTTGCCTTCTTGGCCAAAGGGTCACATTGCTGGCTAATAAAAATGTGTGTGAAAGGAAGAAGCAACAGTATCCACCAGTGCATAAGTTGTGTTACATCTACTCCTCATTTCCACAAAGGATAAGAATTCTACTTTTGTTTGTTTTTTTTGGATTGGACACAGACCAACATTTTCCTGATATTTCTGATGTTTTGGACACCACAGTCTCTCTGTGAAATTGTATTCAGTTCCATCACTGGTGTCACTCACAAAACTGACAGTGGAGTTACATTCAGTGCCCAGTTCTAGGAAGGTTTAAAGGTCTTTGGCTTTGGGTCAAAACTGTCAAGTTTCTCCAGCGCTAACATGGCATGAATTAAATACAGCAATACTTTATTTGACAGATGAGCATCAGCCTATGACTACCTGAGATGAGAGAAGACAAATGACAGTATAAGTCTATTATTCGTGAGGTTAAGGGAGCAGGTAAGGGAAGCTACAGTGAAGGTAGAACTGTGGATGGATTTTGCTGTCTCAGTTTTCAAAACAAAATTACAGCAAGATATATTAAATACGTTTGAGGAGAAAGAACCCACAAGAGAGAAATAACATATTAATCATAGAACCACAGAATCACAGCACGGCCTGTGTTGCAAAGGCCCACAGTGCTCATCCATCCCAACCCCCTGCTGTGTGCAGGGTCACCAACCAGCAGCCCAGGCTGCCCAGAGCCACATCCAGCCTGGCCTTGAATGCCTGCAGGGATGGGGCATCCACAGCCTCCTTGGGCAACCTGTGCCAGTGCGTCACCACCCTCTGGGGGAAAAACTTCCTCCTCAGATCCAACCTGAACCTCCCCTGTCTCAGTTTCAAACCATTCCCCCTTGTCCTATCACTGTCCACCCTCACAAACAGCTGTTCTTCCTCCTCTTTATGCACTCCAACAAGAGAGGGAATGGCTGTTATTAAATATCATTTTATTCTATTAAATTTATTCAAGCTGGAGAAGCATGGAGAAATTGATCATTTTCAAGCCAAGTCAAAGCAATTTGTGACCTATTCATTTAAAGAATGAATGTAGATGAGATGGTCCAAGAATAACAGACAGGACACACATAGCAACCGTTTCTTCAAGAAAAAGACCTACAGAACTTAATGTCCATCAGATTAATCACTGTCTCAAAAGATAAATGAATAAACGTTTTTCCTGATACTGATTTATGAAAATCAAATAATTTCAAGTCAATAATTTCTCACTTTGAAAAGAAACTGGCCTAATGAGAAGGAGACCTGATATTTATCTTTGTAAATATTTTTGTATCTTTCTCCTGGATTTAGTAAGTTTTTAGTACTATTGCACTAAGTATTCTGACAGGAAAATGAAGAGAATATTGCCTAGAGGAAGATAATGGAAATATATCTTCAAATGGTTGAAACTGTACATGTAGAGAGTTGTCTCCAATGATCAATTCTCAGGAGGATGTTTTAAGTGAGATGGCGTCAAAGATTCACCCTGGGGCTATTTCCTTTTGGTGTGAATGCTGCAGAATGCGCACGTGAGTCTGAATGGAGGAGGATTTCAAATCCTCTGCAGAGCAAGATTAGAATTTAAATGGTCAGAAATTTCAGGATGTCAGTGAATGAAATGCAGTGTAGACAAATGTGCAGTAATGGACTTTGAGAGGAAATCGAACGAAAGGAATTCATACCAAGGAATAAGAGGTAAGCAAGAAGCAAGAGGTAAATAAGCTCTTTTGGGGGCTATGAGGATCTTCAAGGTGGATAGGGAATAAGTTAATGATAATATTTTTTACATGTAAAAAAGTTATCTTTGACTTTATTTAAAGGAAAACCATTTGAGATTCACGAGACAATAATTTTGTTCCATGTGATGGAAGTTTTATCGATACGGGGCGCGATGCTTTTAAAAGAACTTTGAAAATGTGAGATGAACACCTTGGCAGTAAAATCCATAAGTGGAAACATGTTTGTAAAACACAGAATGCACGAAGAAAAGCTCAATCAATTGCCTTTTTTTCTTTTCTTTTTCTTTTTTTTTTTCTTCTCCCTGTTGACTAAAATTGAATGGGGACTCACACCATTTAGTGTGAAAAAATTATTAGGAAGAGAACAGAAATTAATTGTTTTCTATTTCCACTGGGATGAGGACAAGGAATCACTGGCTTCATTTGCAGATAAAAAACATTAGAAAAACAAATCTTTCCTTCTTCAAGGTTCACTAAACACCAGAGCACACTGTCTAAGAAGGTCGTAAAGTCTTCTTTGCTGCAAGGCTGAAAAGAAGGTGGGATTAAGAGATGTCAGAGCAGGTGTTCAGAGTGTCTTAGTGCTGTGTGGCTGTTCCTGAAGTCTCTTACATCCCTGTTTTGGCTCAAGATACCAGAATGCTTTGACATAAGAAACTTGGGAGTACATTACTGTGAAAACAAACCTACCTTCAGTGATGTCTTCATCACTTCATCACATGAAATCATGTGCTTTCATTTTTGATTCTGCTAATTCCTTGGTTTAGGAATTTGATCTGAATTTATCATTCAGAGTGGATTTGTCAGGACCTCGGAATGAAGCCACCAGGCATGGGTGAAAGGAGGGTCTCTAGTCTTTGTAAGCCATCTTGGAAGAGGGTTGATGTGACTGCATGCACTCTTTGGTGTTGAGTCATAAGGAAGAGAATTTACATTTCTCAGTGATATCCACATTGCCTACGCAATAGTGCAAAACAAGCCCTTCAGTGAGTACTGTAATGGGTTTATTAATTGGTCATTGTTTTGAGTGGGAGAGAGATTACTTTATTTGCAGAGTCCTAAAATTTTATCCTAAAATTTTATCCTAAAATCCTTTGCCGACAGTCTGCAGGAAATGACCTTTCTGTTTAGTGTTTTTATTTTTACAGAGGAGAAACTTTTCATTTCAGCACAGGGCAATATAGGATTCAATAGTTCTTCTGCCTGGTCATGAGTGTCAGCCTGCTGTTGCATTTTGAAAGCTGAAGTATGAAGAGGCTAAGTAAACCGATCCCAGTGTGGTGATTACTAATTACAGTACTCAGTTGAGCAAGGAACAGATATAATGTTACTTACATCTATGTAAAAGTCTGCCCATATTTTTAACAAAATCAGATTAATAAGAAAGATCCCTGGTAGAAGCTGGTGGGAAAATATTCAGCTCTAATATAGTGAAATACCAGCCTCTGTACTGTCTTTCAAAGGCAAAATCTGAAGCTGTGATCACATCACCATCCCAGAGTGGCTCATTTCTGCTGTGTCAGCTCTCCCTCAGCCAGCTTCCACCTTATTAATTTTCAGGTGTAAAGTTTGGCAATGACACTGCAGATTTATGTGCAGTGTAAGTTTAAGTACATGAAATGCTCTTCACAACAGCTGACCATCAGTCTGACATGTTGCTTGGTAATTTTAATGTAGATTATATAATAATTATGTAGATTATATAATATAAATTTATGTAGATTATATAATATAAATACCAGGACAGTTATTCACAGACTTTCTTGACCATCTAGATGGGATCTGATTGTGCTTTCCACAGCCAAAAGCCATTCATGTTTCCAAAGCATCCAAAGGATGACTAAACTGCTTCTTTATGGACAGTCAATAAATTCTTGGGGTCCCTGGTGTAGAAGGCAAGCAGTATTTGAAACTTGGTGAGACAGCATTAGGATAGACGAGGAAATGTGTGCCTTAATCTAATCTGTTTCATAAACGTAAACCTCAGTACAGCACATCTGGGCAACAAGTAGAGCTTGGCCATGAGGCAGAGTAACCAAATTCCCAGTTTGCTTACGGATAAGAACAAGACAGATACTGTACTTCCTGGAACCAATCTGAAGTATATGTGGATAAAAGTGTGGTTCTCTTTTTATTTCTCTACATCTACCTCTAGAATGATCGTAATTCAGTTGTCTGCATATCAAATTGTTGACCGTATATTTGTTAACATTTTTTATTTTATGCCTCTTTCCTCTTGTGTGCTGTGTTATTTGTAACTTGAGTAACTAAGAGGGTCTGCTCTGGCAGGTGAGGTACTTGGCCAGTCTCAGTGATGAGGGGTTTCCTTTCAGACCACTACATCAATGCAAAAGGTGAAGCAGGATTTCATCCTACCTTTAAGATGCCTGAATGATTTAGCTTTTGGAAACAGAGGATACCACTGTGGTAGCAACATCCACCACTCACTGGGATTTTCCAAGGGAAGGAGATCCTTTGAGCTGTAAAGATTATCATCACTATCTTCTGAATGTCACTGAGCTAAGAGCCACAAATACGAAGTCATAAACTACTGATGAGTGCCCTAAAAATGTTGTTTTCTAAAATCAGAAGACTCTTTATCTCATTTAGGACATGGCACTTTCTGATATTAAAAAAAAGGACTTAACAGAGAAGTTAAATCACTGCCAGGTACATTCTCCTTGGGATGAAATGGCACACACATTTTTTCTCCTATCTGAGTTACCCAAATTTATGCAGACATGCTGACAGAGGAGTTTACACCCTGCTGTGTCTTTTCATCTTGAAAAGTATGAAAGGTGGAATTGTTCCTTTATGTGACAGATTCTTATCAAAATAAATGGACTAATTTGCAGAGTTGTGTTCTATAGCAGGACTGTTGAACCGAGCGCAATGAAAACTCACCTATCTCCTCCACGCATCCTCAGTAACAAGGGCCGCAGGGAAATCTGCAGTGCCTACAAGGCTGTTGCTATTGCTCAATTTTAACACTTTCAGCAGACACAGCAAATGCACTTTGTTGCTATTGGTAATATCACACATGAAGATAGTTATGCCCATGACGACACTTCTGCAAGTGAACGGCCACTTTGCAGGCATGCACACAGTAGTGGCTCCCAGCTCCTGTCTGGTGATGGATCCCTGTTGTAGTGTGGAACCCATTAAAAATACAGTTGTAACACTGTGATGCATCTTGGGACACCTTCTATTAAAGACAGGAACTATGGCTGATGCCTTGATGTGTGCTCCATGTGGCTACACTGCTTCCTTTTCACATAAGCACTTCTAAAAGCCTCTTAAAAAATTCTAGGAATTGCTGATGAGACCAAAACATGAAAGAGTTGGTGTCCCTGTGGGTATTGCAGCAGAGTCTCACAGTTATCAACCATGTGAGGGTCTGAAAGTAAAAAGCAATGAGGAAAGAGGAAACACTTGGTTCTGGATGGTGCTTGCTCTATACTGACCTTCCAGGACAACCTGGTATCAACCTATAACTGCTCCCATAAAACACTGCAAACTTCTTCCTCACAAACTAATGGATAGTCTCAGTGAAGTGACCATTGCAGAGGTAGTTACTGCCTTGCTCTAAGATCGTACACTGGCACAACTCTCCAAAATCAAGTGTCTCACTCTGCAACTGGTTAAACAAGGTGCTAAGATATCTCATTTAAAACAAGAGTCAGATTTTAGACAGCTGAGATTGTGTGAGACTAATCATAATTTCTGTCCCCAGCCTGGCTTCTTAAGTCCTTCCATTGCAGAAGAAAGTCTCTATAGATACACATTCTGTGGAAGAATGGAATGATGGAATATTGGAACAGTCTTAGCAAGTCCTTCCATTAATTTGCCTTCCAAGATACTAATAAATGATGATCTGTAAATCGCATTAATACTAATCTTTTGGAAACACAGAAATAAGTGGTTCGCCTTTGGTCTCCTTTTATGCGCACCCTTCAGCTAACCATCTCCACAGTCCTTACCAGCCCATCACTCAACCCTTTCCACACACAGAAAAATAAAGAGGCCCAGACTTAAACAACAGACAATGGTAGCTGAGATAGAGCAGATGGTGATAATTTATTCAGATATCACATCCCTTCTCTGCATCCTCTCCTTCTGGAGAATCCTCAAGGCAACCCCTGTTGGACTTGTTTACACAGGGACCAGCATAACATGACTTTGATGCTGATGTGAAGAGTGATTAATGCTAGCAGCACTGATTTTAAATCCTACCCAGTTTTGGATCTTCCATGTTGAAAAGGCCTTTGACACAAGCAGCCCTGGGGAGAAGCCCAGTGTTGAGCACTGGAGATGAGCCAAAGACTTGCTAGTCTGGACTCAAACATGTTTCTAACTGAACCACAGTGACAACACTTTATGTTCAGGATTCTGTTTCCCACGGTTCATCTTAAGGTTGAATTTTACTATTTACAAGAAACTCTTCTTATTCTGGGATGTGAGTGAAGTATTTAATAGCAACACCCCCATGCCATGCATTGAAGCAGAGCTGAACACAGGAAAGACTGCAATAGATATGATTAGTCATCAGACTGCAAACCTCATTAACTGAGATTTATGTTTAAGCTTATATATACTGCTTACAAATTGTCTATAAACTTGGAAGCCAACTTAGTTCTCTGCTGGGCTCAGTAATGAATTAAAATACATTTATCTTTCTCTTGTCTAAACCTTTTAATGAACACTGTAAACAGGGACTGCACATATGGAAACAGCCATTCATTTATGTAGTTTTATATGGCATGTAGAAGACAAGGAATGTATTTAGATCAAGCTATTAATGAATCTATTATATACTAATTTATGCTAAAAGCATTGGATGGACCTATGACACTGACCAGTAGGAGCTTTGCTATCGGCTGGATTTTTGACCAGCAATAACTGCAAGGAAATCAGATGAATCAGATGAATCAGAAAGTGCTCTGACCTGATATGGTTCTTGCATACAGCAGAAACTATAAACTCAAATAGACACAATGAGTTTGATATTTGCTGATTTCTGGTGCCAGAGAATAACTGTAGATTTTTCAGATCGTTTGGATGTGGTGCTCAGGGCCGTGATTGAGCGGAGGGCTGTCAGTCAGGGTAGGATGGTTGGGTTGTGGTTGGACTTGATGATCTTGAAGGTCTTTTCCAACTTGAGCCATTCTATGTTTTGCTTGAACAGCTGGATGCTGCCCTGCACAAAGTTTTGTGGGGATTTATCTCCCTTTTAAAGAACTACAGACTGTCCAATGGAGAATGTTTCTCATGCACCCAATCTGAACTGCTTGTGCCAATGTAAAAAGCACCTCTTCTGCAATGAAGAGAGACTGAAGTGAATGAACCCATCAGCTGCCAAGGTGATATTTTTAACACTTCTTTTCTGAGTGCAAGATTTGCTGACATTTGTTTACTTGGGAGCAGGTGTTGGAGAGCAGAACGGGAGGCAGTGCTCACCTTTTGCTTCTGTTTACTGGGTGTGAAGGGAAGGAAGAGGCTGAATTAGTGATTTGAATAAGAGGAATTAAATCTCCCTTTCCGTTCCCTACAGCCAAGCCCAGATTCTGCATTTCATGAGAAAATGGAGGAGGCATTTTGGGGAGGAAGCCCTGCCCATATCCACAACTTGCACCTGGATTTACCATGGGCATCACACACTGCAGATCCAAGATCTGTAGGTTACGTATATACCAAGAATTAAACAATGGTGCCAGGGAATGCTACAATACAGGAACTTGTTCAGATGGAATGTAAGATGGTTTGGATGGTCTCAGCATGCCTTTGCATGGGCAAAAGCCCAGCTGTGGACCTAAGGGCTGCTCAACGGGGTGAAAAGAAAAATGGAGTAAAGAAGAAATCACTCAACCAAATTACAGTGTTTAAATCCTACTCTTTGTATCTTACCATGAAGTCCTACTGAAATACTAAAGCTGCAGCATATGGGTGCTATGTTAGTTGCTCCCTGACTGTCAGGTGGAAACATAAAAATGGTGTATAACCCAGTGACACTGTGTAGTAGCAGCCATTTGGGAGGTTAAGTGGACTTGCATACATTCATAGAATCCCATAATGGCTTCGTTTGGAATGGACCTCAAGGATCATGAAGCTCCAACCCCCCTGCTGCATGCAGGCCCACCAACCTCCACATTCAGTACTAGACCAGGCTGCCCAGGGCCCCATCCAACCTGACCTTGAGCACCTCCAGAGAAAAAAACTGCACTGAGAGACACAACAGGTCTGGCTCTGCAAGCCAGTGTGCCAGGAAGCAGCTGGAGCCTGGGGAGTGTTTGCTCTTGTCCTGTTGATGCTCTCATTTTTAAGAACTTGCTACTGGCTGCCATCAGTGGCAGGATGCAGAGCTGAATAAACCCTTTGGACTGAGACACTCTGAATGGCTTTATGTCCCTGTACATACTCTCGGGCTAACCACATTAAAATCCATATGCATGTGAATTAAAGCTGTGGCAGCTCTTCCTGATCTTAAATCTGGTGCCTTATGTGCTCTATGTTTCTACTTTCCTAATCTTAATCTTATATTAATACTATATAGAGACCTGTTTTTGACCTGATACAAGTAGTTATCACATCCACTGTATCACATTCAGGCCTTATTTTCCACCAGAGATTACAAATTGATTCACATGCCATGGGTTGATACAGTGATTCATACATAACATCGTTTAGGGGTTCGTATCTCGTTAGAGCCAAACACAGAAAAAGTAAACCATACCAACTAACAGGCATCTGTTAAAATGGGTTGCTTTCTGAATATAATAGATAGAGGATGATTCCTGCCACTTCCAAAAGCCATCAATATCTTCCTTTGGTGCTCTTCAGCCCTTTTAAGAGGCAAGTGTGGCACAGATCAGCCCCAAATCACTGCCCAGAGATCCCACACGGAGCTGGAATTAAAACTGCCAACTCTTGTAGTTCATGGCCTCATCTTCAAGCTGCTTCCCATAAAACCTGGTGAGATGGTTGTAAACAAAGCACAAGATGAGCTTTCATTTCATGGCAAAGCTCCCACCACCATCTGATCCGCCCGGTGTTGGCATTACAAACGTGAGAGCGCTGGTTGTGCAGCACTTAAACAAGCCTTTCTCAGAGGCATTTAGCTGCTCATTAATGCAGCTGGAGCCCGACCTTTAGCAGTCTGTCCCAGAGGGCTATAATTAAGCGTTCCACTTAAATATTATGTTGGCAACATTCACTGTAGCCTTAAAGCAATGTGTGCTGTTTCTATCTTGGGTGGCCCTTTCTGCTCGGGATCCCAGCAGCACTGAGCCTGCTGGTTTAGCCGCCCACCTTTTCTGCAAGATTAATTTGAATGCCCATAACTTCAGATCCCAAAATTCTGAACATTTAATTAACTGGGATATGTACTTTCCTATAACAGCGAGGAAGAACAGGGAGGAAGAAGGGCTGGTAAAGGAATTCATTCTCTGATGAATTTTTTGTAGTGCATCCCTGCAGCAGTCATTGAACACTCCTAATCTGTACCTATCCCAATAAATCAAACATTTCCAAGGTTAATTCTCTGTCACTGAGGCCAACTCATTTGGTTAAGCATCTCTGTGGTCTTACACATCTTTAGCTTCCGAAATAAGATAGTCACATCCAAATCCTGCTTTACATCTGGGAATTATTTGGGCAAGTGCCATGGACAGGACAAAGCCATGCCAAAAAGCTAACGATTTAATACAGAATAGATAATTGCTGCCCTGCTTCTCCTCAATTTTCTAGTTAAGACTTCAGTGAAAGGGTGATGCAGTTCTGTCAGCTCTGCATGCTCAAGAACCACCCAGACGCTGAATTCCCTGTCCCTTTTAAGATACCCAGCTTTCATATCTATACCTATAAGTATCAGTGAGGTGTATTAATCCCTTTGTGGACATGGGAAAAAGCAGTGTGTTAATTTATGTAGTTTAATATTATTTCACAGGGATGGTTGGAAGTACTTGAGAAGCTGAAATCCCTGATGGGAAGAGGAGGGATTGCCTCACTTTGTAGCATGATGGACCCAGGGTTACATCACTAGTGCTGGCTTCAGGAACAGGCACTGCATCGCCATTCCTACCTCACTTGTTGCTGAGTGTATTTGTTAGTTTCTCTAAACAATAAGGAGCAGTTAACTGAGAGATTCACTGAAAGCCAGGCCGGAGAGGGCTTTGTATGACCTGGTCTAGAGGGAAGTGTCCCCACCTATAGCAGGGGAGTTGAGCTTGATGATCCTTGAGGTCCCTTCCAACCCAAGCCATTCTATGATTCCTAGAGATGATAAATGTCTGACAAATAGGATAAAACACCTTGTAAGAATCCCAGTGCTGTGAAAGGAGGACGACACTGCTCGGTCCAGCTCCTTCGATCCTTCTGCCTTTATTTGATGTAACAAATAGTGCTGCAGCATCAGTCATTACAAAGGGCTTAAGATAGAGAGCCTGAACTCAGACTACAGATATAATTGCATGATCACTGTAATTGAGGGACTAAAAACTCTGGGAAGTATCAGCTTGTTATTGTCTTAGCAAGAAGAAGCTGCTTACTAAGCTCAAAAGGAAGATTATCCATATAAGAAGCAGCGTGCTGAGCGCTCTCAGTGAGTCACTCACCTTACGGTGTGCTTCCCTCCACATTACCTCTGTGTCAGCAAAGCTTTGTGAGCAGCACTGTGCAGTGCTCTCAGTGCACTGAACTTAGACAAACAACAATAAATATGAAACTAACAAACTATTTACATAAATCATCCTAATTTAAATGTGGAATAGAATGCAAAATTGTGCTTTGTTTTAAAAAGACATTTCAAGATTGTTTGCCTCCTCCAGGAACCTACATATCAGCTGATTTTAGGTGATTGCTTCTGAGAACGCTGCCCATTCATTCCAACTATGACATCGCAAATTGCTGTTTCCCTTCAGTTTTAAAGAACTAAAAGTGATTTCTGATATTGCCACGAGTTATCGCTGCAGAACTGAGCCAGAAATGTGTACCCTTTTAGTCTGTATCTGATAAATGATTGTTAGAATGATGCTTTCATTCATGAGGCTCCACTTGCACTGCACAAGCTTAGAGGATTGCTGAACAGAAACCAGAGCACTGGGGCAAAAGATAAAAAGGCAACAGTGTGGAGTATTAAAGTTCATTTTCATCCAACACCATCAGCTGGGATCTGTAAGACGTGCCTTGTGTCATCCTCAGTATATTTTTCAAGAGAAGCAATAAGTAATTAAAATAAAAGTTTATCCTACAAATAAATCTTATCTAGTCTGCATCTTCAACAGGTTGCCCAAGGAGGCTGTGGATGCCCCATCCCTGCAGGCATTCAAGGCCAGGCTGGATGTGGCTCTGGGCAGCCTGGGCTGCTGGTTGGTGACCCTGCACACAGCAGGGGGTTGGAGCTGGATGAGCACTGTGGGCCTTTGCAACCCAGGCCATGCTGTGATCCTATGATTCTATGAGATAGCATTATTCTCCCATACATAAGGTTAATATTAAATATTTAAGTTGGTGTATATTTTAAACAGGAAGGTGAGGGTTTCCTGTAGCTGTGCTCTCACTGCTTTCAGAAAGTGCTCTTTTTACTCTGGGCAGTTCGGCTGATTTGGGAGCACTCCTCATGCTCCTGGAAGAACTCCAATGAACCAGAATTATCACCTTAATAATTACAGGCTCCACTGTCTTAAAAGTTATCTATGAAATGTAAAATGCCTCTGTCCTTTAATGTGCCTATTTTCTTCCTTGAATGTTGGTTGAGCAGTAAACCACTTCACATCAGCTATGATTTCCACCAGTAACAGCTCACAAGACCCACATAAAAAATTTATTAGTTTTATAGGGTATTAATCTCAACAGTAGGGACTCAAATCACTATTCCTATTTTTTTTTTTTTTTTTATTATTTCCCCAACTCTCTCAATTCTTGCATTCAAAATTACCTCCAGGAGAGATGTCATGTTTCCATGGGTCTTTCAAGGACCAGGAGCTCAGTAGAGCCACAATAATCTTTCTCTGCAGAGATGTGAAGCCGTCCTGATGTGCCTGGTGCTGGGATGTCCCAATGCAGCAGCCATCATCTCTCCCTCCTGCAGACTGTTCCATAATAGAGAACACCTTTCTAAACTGGTGTCTATCTAACCTAGTGACCCTCACGATGTGCACTGATTATTTGAAATTTTGCTTTCTTCACACTTCCAGGCTGTCTCCATAGTTCAATCCACACAATATGACCACGTCTCTACTGTAAAGAGGTGAAGGCAGGGACCGTGCCATGTTCTGGGGCCAACATCAAGCTCCAGTCATGGTCTCAATACTCTTTCTATCAAAATGTTTTGCTACTCTAAAGGTTTTCCAACTTTTGACCTGCCTGAGAATCAGTTCGGAAAATGTGGCTGTGGGCTGTGCTGGGCATGCAGTAACTGCACAGAGAAAGGGGGTCCCATGCCCCCTCTGTCACCTGGCACTAATATATACTGTATCAGTATAGTATGCTATACTGTACCAATATAGAGTCATTGATTCATCCAGTCACAGAATGGCTTGGGCTAGAAGGGACCTCAAGGATCATGAAGCTCCAACCCTGCAGCTGCAGGCAGGGCCACCAACCTCCACATTGAGTACCAGACTGTACTAGTACAGATGCAGCCTGAAGGTCATCTCAAGGGTATCCATTCCATTCAGACACTCTGAGCAGCTCACTCGCTCTGTTTTGATCTATCTTTCTTTCCTGGGTAAATGTAGGCACTTGTCTGAGATCTGTAGTCATTCTATGTTCCTACTGCAACCAGAGAGACAGACAGAGCATACCAGCAAGGCTCCCTGGAGAGCTACTGATATCTGACTTCTTCCATTGACTGATGAGAAGCTTGGAAAGACAGATCTTCAACATAGACCACTCAGATACGTTAGGTAGAATGAGTCCAGGCCAGTGTGAATAAAGATGGAGACTGTTAGGGATTGGTTTTCTGGTGGGGTATGGATTTGTACTGGGGCCAAGGAGGGAGCTTGCAAAGCTGGATTTCCACAAAACGATGGTCAGGCAGACCATCCCGTCTTGGCTGATGTGCTGAGTTTGTTTCTGGGGAGCATTCTGAAGCCTTACAAAATATGTGCTGTATGAAATGAAAGCAGTTGTGGCCTTGAGTTATTACTGTATGGAGCTCTGCCACTGCAGTATCAACAACAGCTAGAAGAGACACTCGTGTGCCGTAAAGACAGCAATATCTGGTTAGCAGGGAATAAAAACACAGTGTCAGCACATCGTACAACTGTTATGGTTGCAAACTGCCAAGAAGCCTTTCATCAATTAATTTTTCTGCAACAAATTCTGCAGAAATCTCCTCTCTGCCTTGGCACTATCTGGATGATGATGGCACATTTTATTACTTCTGGAAGAGCAGGATGGGCAGCCTTTCCAGCAGCCCAGATGAAGGCAGGATGTGCACTTGTGCCTTCTCTTTGTCTACTTCTGGGGCTTTCAGCTACAGGCTGAGCAGAGCAGAACAGAAAAAGCACCACCATTCTCACTCTTGGCCTTTCTGTTTCTTTTTTCTTTGTTTCCTCACAGGTAACTGGGACAACTTGTGCAATTGCATCTGATGTTATTTTCATTCAGGTCCAACTCTTCTCCATAGTCTACTCACTGGTAGAAGGGCACTCAGTGATGCCTGCCCATCACCTGTGCATCATGGCAGCACACCCAGCCACTGCCCTGCAGTGGATGACAGCACTTCCTTGTGACCTTTTGCTTGCAATTGCAAAAAAATTCTGTGCTGGTCAGTTGGCCCTGAGCTAATCTTAAAGAGATTATAAACTTCTGAGGTGAGCTACAAGTTTTTGTCCAGAGGATACAAAAGTTTTCAGTTCTTAGACTCATAGTATGGCAGAATGGCTGAGGTTGGAGGAGACCTCACAGCCCCAATCCCGCTCTGCCATGGGCTGGGTGCCCCCAGCTCAGGCTGCCCAAGGCCCATCCATGGCCTCAGGCACCTCCAGGGATGGGGCACCACAGCTCTGGGCAGAGCCAACACCTCACTGCCCCCTGAGTGAAGGATTTCTGCCTAGTGAAGATATAAAAATGAATCCAGGAGGACCCTGAAGGGAGGAAGAAGAAATGAAAATCATGAGCATCCCATTCATCTTGGTGGGGGATCCCAGATGTTTATAACCTACTGCAACATCCCAGCCACCAACATGAGACTGAGATTACCAACCTCGGGACCCAGAGGAGCAGAAGGGTGAGCTCAGCACCAGGAGAGGCATCGAAGAAAAAGAACCTGCACAAGAATTTAAACTGCATTCTTAATGAATCGCATTGAGTAATGATCCTTTAATTAGACAAGATTTCAGCTACAGCAATTGTTCTTAGACTTACACAAGCAAGACTGCATGTAATGGGTGTGATGCTCTTTCATCTCTTCACTTTGTTAGGGGGCTAAGAAAGAGATTCATTCATTCAACAGCATTATCTAGAAATTAAAAGCTTCCAGCTGCCTTCCTTTAAAGAAAGCACCTGCAAGTGGCTCAGTTGTCCCTTGGAGGTGCCTGCACTCTGCCCTTCCTTTGGCTGCAGCAACAGGTTGGGGTTTTTTTCTTCTTTTTCTCTCTCTCTCTCTTTTTTTTTCTTCCCTCCCAAGGGCCTGAAAATGTGCTTTGAAACAAGGATTATTCCCAATTCATTTCTTACATAAACTCTTTTTCACGGTGATACATTCTAGAGGGAACCTGACTGAACAGAAAGCCAGGCTTCCTCTCTCACCTAACTTGCCATCCACAAATTGCATGTACCCACTCCCTGGTCCATGAGGTGAGTCATTAATGCAGACATTGCTTGCAGAGTGATTCTCCTGGGGCTTCACCTCAGATGTCCGCTCACCTCTCACCACTTTGTTTTCCAGCTGCTGTTTGCCCAACCCGCCACATGCAATATTTAAATCTAGGCCACATCTCCCCAGTTTACCCATGTGAGGGAAAGTGTGGGGAGCCTTGCAGAATTAATGCATGTTGCCTGTACTGCTTTCTCTTTTTACTTACTCGATCCAGTAAGGATATCAGATTGGTCAGGTGTGACCTACTCCTGACAAACAGGTTAGTTGTTTCTTATCACGTTATTATCCTGCCAGTGTTTGCAGAATGATTGTTCAGCTATCTTCTCCTCTATCTTTGTGACTTTCAGTGTTAGATTGTCTGGTCTGTAACTTTCTGGATTCTCTTTCTTTTCTGTTTAAAGATAAGTACTATGTCTGCACTTATTCCATCCTCGGGTGCCTCTCCTGGCCTCCACAAGTTCTGAGGGAATAATTGCTATATTTAACAAGATCGTGTCATCCAGTTCCTTGAAACTTTGGAGAATAAATCTCATCAGGTTCTGCTGACTTAGAGATAATTATCTTACTTGGCAATATACAGCTACCCAAAATCACTGGGGGCTTAATTCAGTTACATAAATATGGCTGTCCAAAGCTTAAGTATATAAAAGCTTGAGATAGATAGAAAAGCACAACTGACAGGACTCTTAGAAAATGGAATGGGGTCTTGAAAGTGGGGTTTATTTGTTGATTCAGGCACCCACAGGAAGAGAAGGGATTCAGATCCAGATTCTAGTACTTACTTTTAGGTATTGCTATTGGAATGAACCTGTGAAGAAAGTATTAATGAGCTCCTCACGACCAGTGAAGACCTTTTTAATGATCAGGGCAATTTAGAAAAAAAGCATTCAGCACATTCTGGAGCAGAAAATTGTATTAAATTAGCTGAAAAGCTCCAGTGGCCACAGTTTGCTCACGAGGGATGAGATCCAGCTCCCAAACACAGAAGTCCAGTGCCATTTCAGGTAGGACTCCAGCCAATCTGCTTCCTTTTGTTGTGACTGGAGGTCAGACAACATACCCTCAGGCATGTTAAATAGCACTGAATACCTGTATTTGTGCAGCTGAATCTCATCTCTGGTGGCTGCTGGGATAATGGGAACCAAGAAAGCTTAAGTTTGGTACAAGTGCTCGTGGGATAGGAATCTTGTGCCATTAAGGATACCCTAGGGCAGACAGCATGAGGGATTTCTACCCACAATTCCTGAAAAGCAGGAGTTTCCCATAGGCCTCTAAAGCAATATCCCCTAGTGTTACTCCAGTAGAAACAGATGCTGATGTTTAGGCAAGTGAACTTATGTATCTTGTGCAATAAGGTGTAGTAAACTACTTACTACTGCTAAGTAACACTCTTTCCTCCCAGGACTTTTTATTTTAAAGCATCGTATTTATTGTAATGCTGTTCCTCTGTAGGTTATCTTTTGCAATAGTCCTGTTGTGTCGTTTCAACTTATCTCTCTTTTATCAGCACAAGCTGTCATTCATTTTCACTGTATTATCACTGTCTGTCATAACTTCCATATATTTTATTGAAAGCAGAGGCAAGATAAGAGTGTAGGATTGCATAGTGCTGTTTCATGCCATTGTCTCTACCCAAGTGTGGTCCAACTACTGAAGCTCAAGTTCTCAAAACTGCGTTATAATTGTAAATGAGTACGTTCACAGAAGAAAGCCATGCCCTTTAATGGACACATCAAATCCATTTGCTGCATTGTTGGTTGTCAGACCCATGACCCGATGGATTCTCACACTTTGGTGTGCACTGTGTGCCAGGATCCAGCCTTACAAGGCCATTTGGAGATGGCCACTCTGCTTGGAGGGCTAGGAGAGATAAAATATGTAGATGTTGTCACCTAATGCCATTTGGCCTCCAGGCCAAAGAGCAGAGGCATAGCGCTGGTAACAGCTATGGACACAACCCCCTTCCCTCCAGCTTCCTGTGATAATTATCATTTTATCCTGTACGGCTCTTTTCAGTTCTTTTTAGTCTCATTTTTTTTTTTTAAGGCCTTCATTGAGTTACCTTATTTCTTTCCTGTTTGTCCAGTTTACACTTTGCCCAAGAATGTTCATATTTGCATATCTTATCTATAGTCCTTCAGAACTTTAACTTTTCATTGCGTTCATAATTCAGTGTTTGAGATTATGCAAAAAAAATTCTAAAGCCTATCCAAATTATTATTTTCTGTAGACAAAGACTAAGAGCAATAACATGCTAATAAACTTCTCCTTGGTGTGGTAAGTTCACTCGAATAGTAATTAACACTCACTCTAAATTCACTCCTTGCCTTAAAGCTCTTTGATATTTCTCACTTATTAGTCAACAGAAATTCCCAAATTGCCTCAATTCAGTTGCTGGATCAGTAATTCTGTGCTGCTTTTTCTTCCCACAAATTGTTGGTGGAGGTGTCTTATGAATAAGAAAGCCTCTCATCTTCCCTAAATCCTCAGAGGTGTTCAGGAACTTAATCCTGGCTGATATCAGTGGGATAAGATATCCAAATCCCTTGAAGTTCTGGGTTTTTCTCGCATTCAGTTATCTCCCCTTCACTGAATGATATTTTCTGTCTGATTTAAAGGCCTAGAAATATGTTTATTTCATCCATGTGTTTTGGTTGTGTGTTCTCAGGTGGACAAACAGTAAACAGCTTTACAGCCTAAGGTAAGGTCCCTTGGCTGAACTGAACACAGAAGTGTCTATAAAGATGCCATTTTCTGAAGCAGATAAAATTTTCAAGTATTCTTTAAAATATGAATTTTCACGTAAATCTCCTCTACTACCTCATTTCATATCCTCAGGTTCACTTTCCATTTCCTCCCTTTTCTTCCCCACTTGGCCATGAATCTTCTCTCCTGCTAAGAAATAGTGCATGTGATTGTTTCCCCAAAGATATTATGGCTTGGCAATGGAATTACACGCAACTACTGAACAAGGTACCATCTGGTACTCCTGTACAGCAGGAGCCCCATGCAAAGTCCTCTCCTTGTTACATGGAACCTTCAGACCTCCACATCATGCATTTACTGGATTGGCATTGGGAGTCTTGGGACAGTTTCAGTCCCAAACTCAGAACCAGGTTGAAACATTTCCACTTTGTGGCTCTGGAGGAAGAACAAGGGGGTGGTGATTTGTGGCCTTCAGAAAGCACTGACTGAAAGAAGAGCCTTGCTCCTAGAAGATTCTGTTTGGAATATTAGCTTCCTTATCAGGGCTACCATGAGAGACCCAACATTGGAGAGGGACTTATGTAACCTCGATGAGTAAATTTAACAGTTAGGAGGAGAGAAATATGTAAGATGAATTTATAGCAGTGACAGTAGGAAATGCCAAGAGCTGAAGTAGATAACAAAAGTTAACAATAATAACATGAGTGGTAATTAAGTAGATAATACAGGCAATCATGGTTGCTTTTTGTCTTGTCATGTCCTGCTGTGTACCACATTAAACAACTGGAAAGGAAAAACTTTATCGTTTGTTTCCAGAAGTCTGAAATGGCTCATTGGTTTTTGAGGACTAGCTGATTGCCTTTGGAAGTCACACTGAACAAACAGCACTACCAGGTACCACGTCTTATGAGTGATCTTTCTTTGGTCCTCTGATTCATAGGAGGCGTTCCCTACCACTGCTTTCTTCTACTGTTGTAGCTCTTCAGAACAAGTAGGAGAATGTGGAAATTAATACACTGTCTTTTCTTCTGAGCAAAATAAATAAATAAATAAATAAATAAATAAATAATCTCCCCCCACCTTTTTTTCTTTTTTCTTTTTTCTCTTTTTTTAACCAGCTGTTGTCCTTTAACTTAATTTTTTTTACTTTAGTACATTCTTAGAAAAAAAACAAACAAACATCACCACCATGAAATACCAGAATGAGGATAAGCTCTTAGTGCAAGATCTCAGCACAGTGTAACAACCTCCTGAGGAGATGGTTTATTTTCAGGACTTGCACACCAACAACAGAAACAGTGCCTATCTTAACTGAGAGGTCTGAAAACTGGGCTTTCCAATCACTGCTCAGCAGGAGTCTTCTGTGAGGTCAGATGTGGCTGGCAGGGGCTCGTACACAGCAGGAAGAACAAAAAAGAGTAAAAGTAATTGGAAATGATTAATTTAGAAAACTTGGGCTTTGATTTGTAACCATGGAAAGGAAAAGATGAAAGAAAGTTATTTTTTTCCCTACATTCGTATCATTCCAAAGATGAGATAAGAGATATCAAAGAATTCAATTTTTACACAACTGTGGCAAGCATTCTCTTTAATCTAATCCTGTACCTCAACTTAGAGACAGATTTACAGCATCTCCTACTGTTTGTGTGCTTTAACATGAGTCAAAATTGCAGGTCACAACGTTCCCAGAGGGGTTGGGAACTGAGAGACAAAGAGGTGACAAAGGATGTGCTGCCCAGATAGAGGTGCAACTTGCTGGACATACCAAGTCACAAGGACAGGCAAAGCCAATACTTCTGCAAAACAGGGGATATGTCAGTCCCAAAGAAATTATCTTTCAGATATAATTTCTCGCTTGTGTCAATTCATTCTTCTGTCTGATGAGGTCATGTAGCTGCAGTGAGGTGTCCTACATTCAGAAGAAGCTCAAATTACCATGAGATATCTTAACAATGGACCATTAACTTTGAAACGCCATTTGGCAATGGATGTATTTTACTGAAATATCGTCCAGAGACATCCATCAGGACTAGAAAGGCAATAGCATAGGTCCTTGATAGCCTGAAGTATATAATTTATGTTATGTGAAGAGTTCCAAATGTGGGGGAAGGAAGAAATTGTCTCCCATGACAGTAATCTAAACAACAAATCTAGTTGCCAAAGTAGCCGTGAGTACTCAGCTGCTGCATGGTGGTAGTGGCAGCAATAACGTTATCAGTGCAGAAGTGTGAAGGGAAGGAGAACAAGGGAACCTGAAGCAATGAGAAGCAGCAGCCCGCTTTCTTATGCAAGATATCTGAGCAGATGGAGCGGAACACAGTAGATGTATTTCTGCAAAATTAGCTATATGCCCTCAGCAAATCACATTCAGAATAAACTTGCACAGCATTTCAAGTAACTGTGAGAATAAGGAACAGTTCAGAATCTTAGTCGGTGAGGAAAGCAAGTCATTTTTTATCAGGAAGCTCATTTGTTGGTTAATTTTTTTTCAGTAGATGTCTACATTTTTGTACTGTCTCCAGTTTCAGATAACTGGAACTTGAAACCAGCTTCAAACAACTGGAAATCACTCAATGACTAGCAGTCAAAATGTGCTAAAAACATGCCTAAAGCCAAATGTTTGCTGAAATGCAGTCAAAACAACATTTCCGTGGAAGTGGATGGGGAGTAGATCGCGCTTTTCACTTAGAAATTTGTTAGCTGAGAATGATTTTAACAACCCTTTTTGCAATCAGCTGTTTCAGAAAGAAGAAGTGAGGAAATATAAATGCAAATCCTCACAACTTGCTTGCATAAACACCATAACGAAGCATGGCTTTATGCCCCTCTTCTTCATTTACAGCCCTATGGTCTGAGAGCATCTAAAAGCATCAGGAAATGGAGATGGCTCTACTGCAGTGTAGAGCCAAAGTGGGGTGGCTGAGAGCCATTGCCCCTAACTTCAGCCACCCACGTGAGCATCCCTGCTCCCTCTGTGGTCACTGTAAACAGAAAGCAGAAGGATAGGTGCCTCAATCTCCCCACTGAGTAATACTGTGTGATTTGATGATCACAACTGTGTCCTGTTAAAATGAATATATAATGCTGGACCACCCATAGGTACAAAGACAATTTTTATCTCAAATTCCCCATGCTCTTCCCTGTAGTGATTGATCTTCGTCAGGAGATTCATCTGCCAAAGGAGCCCAAAACATTACGTTACGATAACCAAAGATGCCCAGAAAAAAAAAGAATTAAAATTCCTTCTTGAGTTAAAGAATGTTTTAAAAAGTCAAATTGGCCTTAAGTGCAGAACCACAAGGCAGCTCCACATGATAAACACTAAGGTTGTTCTAAAACATCACCATCACTTTAATTTTCCCATTCTCATTGTCTGTGATGGGTGGCATTACCTAAATATACTGCACATCATTAAATGTGAACATCGTTCCAGACTTCAGGCTGTGGTTCAGGAAAACAGCACATTTAGGAAAATACTTAAGCATGTGCTTAAGTGATTGGATTAAATACGTCCTTAAAGCTGAACATGGGCAGAGACGAAGTTACATCTGTGCTCAACTACTTGACTCTGTTCTTAATTATGCTGTCTTAAGCCCACACAGAGCAGTACATCTGCTAACACTTCTTAAATGAGTTTGAAATCAATCCTGTATAAACGAGCTCTGTAGCCTTTATCTGCACAGGGTGGATCTCTGCACACCTGAGAAGTTACGCCAAGGGTGAGGCTGTCTTGGTTGAGCTCATGAGACCAGGGATTCCTAATTTGTTTATTCATTCATTTATTTTTGCTCAGACACATATACCGTCACCTTTAGGAAATATAAATATACCGTCACCTTTAGTGATTCTCTATGGAATCCTTCAAGAGTGCCAGTGGTGGAAACCAAACGTGAAACACTGATGAGAAACATCCTACGGGAGACTGAATGTTTTTCAGTCACATGTACAACAATGGGGCTCTGAGAAGTAAAAATACACCCAGCAGATAGGCTGCCTATTGAGAAAAACCTTTTTTTTTTTTTTTTCTTTTTAGCATATTAGATTTAGCTTGCTTATGAAATGTTTGTTATGTTTCTTGTTCCTCCTTTGAGCCCACAGGGATTTTTCGACCTCATTAAAATGTGCCATCTGTCAGAGACATCCATTATAAGATTACAACGGCTTCAGTTTACGTGCCTGCTCTTTTCTTAGAGAAGCACTGCTGCCTTGAAGTCTAAGGAAACCATTATACAGTCTGTGTATATGTAAAAAAGCAGCTTCCATTGTGAGAAGAACTTGGATCATATGAGTACTCCCAAATCTATTTCACAACCTTTTTCTTGGCTCCTCAAATATCCAGTATGGCGTAAAGGGAAAAAATAACAACAAAAACCCAAACCAAGTCAAACCCAAAGCAAAAGAAAAGAAACAGGCAGATATTCTGAACTGCACAAATGACCACTTTTACTACTGTTGTTACTTGATTATTTGATAGAGGATGGCTTGTACCACTTTGCACCAAAGAAAACATTGTGCAGTGATGTGTTTTTTACAGGATGACAGATGCATTGGGGTGCACTTTATCCCACTGCATTTAAATGTTATTTCAGGAGTGGGAAATAGCACCGCATTCACCATGGTGTGTTAGGGAACTGCATCCTGCACTGACCTGGAAGTATTCCCGTTCTCGTCAGTCATAAAGCTAATCCATAGACTTATTCCTTTTGGCACAAAGTGGCAATGAAGAAATAGATTAAAGTAATAAATCATGGAAGTTTCCCTAGTGGTGGCCAACAATGCTGGATGCAATTATCACAGAAGCCTACTGCAAAGCTTAAATGAGATTTTGCTCTCCTATTTGAGCCCCCCAGGCTCCAGCTTCACTGCTCATAGCTGCACACGTGATTCAGAAATTCAGAAATAGAGGAAATTAAAGTTTTGGTGAGACTGAAGAATGAGAGGTTGAGTTCAGCCTTCCAGCCACCAGTGATGGTGGCTCTGTGTATTCTAGAGGAGATAACCTTTTTCATCCTTTTTTCCCTCCAGCAGCCCTGACTGCCTCTCAAAAATGAAATCAGGGAAGCTCCACAGAATCACTCCCAGGTGTTCTGTCTGTTTTGTTGTCTGTTTAAACTGTGCCTGGCCCAATGCAGTGGACTTGGGGAACAAGGATGCAGACTACAGTGTCAGAAGTTTTCCCTCAGTTTGGGGCACCATCCCGACACAGCTCCATTTGTGATTTTCACAAGGAGCTTAAGCTAAGGTTCACATTAAGTTCACTGGAGTTAAGGTAAGTCACAGCAGAGGGAAGAAATGGGCTTTATTCCACTGGTCAATAAGTGCAAGTTCTATTGTTGGCCCTAGGAGGTACGTTACACCAGACTATCACAGCGATCTCTTCCATCATTCTGTTCTACAAAGAGTTTTGGTTGAAAAGTTGCAGTGTCAGCTGCTTTTCCTCATGCAGGAAGTGCCTCTTAGCACAGACACCAAAGCAATGTGGCAATAAAACCTTCACAAAAACCTCAACCCTCAGCAACCTTAAAATCATAGAACCATAGAATCACCAAGGTTGGAAATGACGTCTGAGATCATCCAGTCTGACTGTCCACCTAAAATAAAGCTCTCCCACCTCTTTGAGTAGTGCATGCACCATCACTGCAGCAGGTCATCAGCTACTTCAACATGATCTGCCCATATTATGACATTCTACTGCCTTTATCAGATCAGGGTATGCTCCCACTTTATCAGACCTCAGATTCAGCTGCAGAAAATATGGAACCATAGAATCATAGAATCCTTGGAGTTGGAAGGGAGCTCTGAGGGCCATCTAGTCCAGCTCCCTGCACTGCACAGGGACACCATAGCTAGGTCAGGTTGCCCAGGACCTGATCCAGCCTGACCTTGAAAGTGTCCATGGGGCATCAACTGAGCAAGGCTCTCACAAACACAAGGAGGCATTTTAATCCTATCCTCAGAAATACAAACATATATTTATATACTTCTATTTCAAGATCATTTTCCCACCTTATAAGAAAGAGTCACTAAATACCATCAGGGAACTCAAATGTTTGATATCTGTTTGCACTAAGTGTACTAACTATATGGTAATTAGAGAGGAATTGTGTTTTACTCCCAAGGAAAGTCTCAGATAAGGAAAGTCTGAACTATTATTCCCAGAGGTGAATTTTGCAGTGGTTTCAAGATGCTGGAGAAAGATATTTGTACCAAGAAATAGAGAGAGGAGAGGAGTGGAAGAGTTTATTGAAAGAAAGCCTCTTAATTCACCAGGACATTTCTTATTAAATTCTGAAATGGGCATTTTTTTCTACGACCCGTGTTTTCTGCACAACTTTCCAGCACTGCAGTAGCAAATGTAACTCACCAATGTTAATTAGTAATGCCACCATGGTTCCAATAATGGACATGGAGCTGACATATATGCTGTGTGAAGCAACAGGGTCCATCGACACATCACCCAGGGCTGAAAGTAATGCACAGTGAAAAATGCTTGGGTAAAACAGCAGAGCTCAATTCCTTCTGACCCTCATCAGGCTGAGAGTGATTTATGCGAACTCATTTGTCTACTACCTTAGGATGGAAATTTCATCCTAATCAAGCTGGATATTTTAATAACATTCCTCAAGAGCATCAGAAATTAAAATAGGAAGGAGAATACATAAGCTTGCTGCAGACTTTTGGTTCCTGGCTCAGCATTAGGTTTTGTATGTTATGATAATTCTGTTAAGGATAATACTGAAATCTGTTGGATTAGGCTTTGTCACCATCTATCCCTACTTCATTATTTTTCTGACAACAAAGCAATTCAGATTGAAATCTTGCAAGTGCCCACAATTTTTGGCCTAAGGCATTTAGAAAAGAATGGAAGTTGGTGATTGACTTTGCAGTTGAGCTGAGACTTTTACAATCTTGCTTTCTTTTGTGTTATCAGATGACATTTGCCTTCCTTCACACAATGCCGGGGAAACCAAGGTGGCTGGCACAGTGAAGCTCGGTACTTTTCAAGCTTGTATTTAGAAATCTCTTTGACTCTTATGAATGATTGGCAGCCCGGTTTACTTGGCATGGCATGAGAGGGTTATCTCATGAGCATGAGTGCTACATAGGTCTCACATTGCATTCAGAGAAGTCAAAGATAACTGTAGACTGGTAGGTACCATCTTCTAATGGCATTTATGTTTCATGTCCAACGAACTAGAAATGTGAATGTCTTGGAAACTTGTTTCTTCATAATTCCCCTTCAGAATCAGCTCAAACAGATCACCCCTGGCTTTGAATGAAGTGTAGTAGAGTATCAGGAGGAAGAATATTCCCTTTGCCTGGTGCTGCTGCTTTTAAGTTCAGGAGCAATGCAGAAGATGATCTACTGCACAGGTGGGATTCAGCTCACTAACTTTAGCAATCTGGAAGTTGTGCATCTAGTCTGAGCAAGCCGCCAAGCTCCATCTACAATCAACAGAGAAAGACAGGCACTAGACCATACCATGAAGTAAAATTCAATTTATCACTTTCTGGGATAGCTGCTCGTCTCCAGCAATGACCAAAAGAGTCTGCAAAACTAAGTGAAGAGATATGCCTAACTCCTAAATAGCTGTGATACACATATGAACCTTTGTGTAGGCATCCATCTCTCTCTGCTGGGCCCAGAAGGTCTCTCTGTCCTGGCTAATAAGGAGCTTAAATTGCTCTTTGAACTTCAGAGTCATGTTAGTGTTTTAAACTCATCCTACACAAAAAAAAAAATAAATCATCTGAGTAAAGTTCAAGCATATAAACGAAATGGCGACTTAAAATCATGCAGAATCACAGAATTGTAGGGTTTGGAAGGGGACTCCAGGGATCACTGAGTCTAACCCCTGCTGAAGCAGGATCCCTGCAGCAGGCAAATGGAGTATAACTGTGATGATTGCATCAAAATCCAGGGTGATTTTATTTGTCTTATTCCCGGTGTTGGCTTTAAAAACAGAAACCACAGACTTCATGATTTTGTTTTATAACAGAAACTTTTTCCTCGGCGCCATTGGTGACTCAGCACTCAAATTACCATATTTCAATATACAACCCAGCATAATTAGGGCAATATTTTTGTAGCTGGTTGTTACTTTTATGCTATAGCTGAGTCTCCAGGACAAGTAATTTATCTCTAGTGATGAGTCTGCCCTCTTTTCGGTATTAAATATCTCATCTGTTATAGCTGTTACTTGAAGCAGCAGACATTGGAAGACTACGCACTGTTCTTCAGAGAACTCTTTCCTGCCAGATCCTCACATTTTTGCAATGGTAGAAGTCTGTATTTTAAGACCCAGTTTGTATCATGAGTTTCTGTACTTAACAACACTGCTTCTGTGCTTGCACAGAGCTTGCGGGAGTTTTTCAGAAGACCGTAAGGATGAAGTTAATGTCTCCTAAATTTAACCACGTACAGCTTTGTGTATAATCTAAATTGGCTGCCTTGGCTCTCTCTCTTATCAGCACAGAGGGAGGAGAACTTCAAAGAGGGATTTCCAAAACTACTTCCTGCTCCCACCTCAGGGCAGAAGGAAGCAGCAGTCCCTGTGCTGAGAGGCTCAGCCTGGGGAAGTGCCTCAGCCTGGATGCCTCTCTATAGACTGGCTTATTACTGACCCAGCTTTGGCTATACTGGAAGCTGCATCCTGCCTCAGAGCAGGGCTGCTGTGGATCAGGGAGGGAAAAAGCTGGGAGATAGGAAGCTACAGGCTGCAATGTCTTTGCTGCCTCCATTGATGGGGATAAGAATTTGGAGCCTCAGGTGCATTACTGGAGTGCAGCTCTGGTAAGGTCCAGTACTTAGAGTCACAGAACCATTAGAAGGCCCTGGGGAGACCTCATTGTGGGCATCCAGTACTTGAAGGGAGCATATAGACAGGAGGGGGAATGGCAGTTTGTGAAGGTGGGCAGTGATAGGACAAGGGGGAATGGTTTGAAACTGAGACAGGGGAGTGATCTTAGGGGGAAGTTTTTCCGGGTAGTTGGTGATCCTGCACACAGCAGGGGGTTGGAACTAGGTGAGCAGTATGGGCTTTTTCAACCCAGGCCATTCTGTGATTCTATGATTCATTATGGGTGTAAAACACCCCCATGATCCCCAACCCCACCCCACTTGCCCACTGCCCATATACCCCAGTGCCTCATCTCCGCACTCCTGGGACCCCTCAAGGGTCAGTGATCCAACCCCTCTCTGGGGAGCTGTGCCACTGCCCCACTGCTCCTTCTGAGAAGAAATTGCTCCTGATATCCAATGGAATATCAAGTCCTCTACAGGACCTTGGCAGGGAGGGCTCAAGGAACCCTCTTGCCCAGCCCACAGGCTTGAAGATCTCTACCTTGATTTTCAAATTCTTAGTCCAACAGGAGAAGAGTGCCTGAAGTTTTCATCTGCAGGCAACTTAGGTGATTTCATTGCCTTATTAAAAAATGGGTTGATGCAAAACCTCTCACTACTAATACCAGCTTCTATATGGATGCAAAATATCATGCAAATTAGGTAATTAACTAGGTTTTGCTTCATTAATAGATAAATCGGTGCAATAAGTGTCTTCCTTAATATTTGCTACGCATTGCCCCCAAAATAGGACATCCAAAGCAATTATTTTCATTAGATCTTTTGAATGTGATCAGAGAGCATAAAAAGGAACTAAGAGTTCTGTGTTTACTACTATTGAAGAGTCCCCCTGGCCTCTTTATTTCATCTGGCTCAAAACAAAGAGCAGCGCTGCCATAGCAGTCATTAATTATCAGTCTAACATTTGAATCCATACGCCAATTTGATCTTATCTCTGGTTCGTTCCTATTAAATTGGAGTTAAGGGTATGTTGTAAGGACAGAGAGTGAAGGATGAAATTATATTAAATACTCAAGCGATCAGAGAGGCCACACGCTGTGCACTGATCTGTATTTTTATCTGTTATATTTCATAGAATCAATCGTAGAATCACAGAACAGCCTGTGTCACAAAGGCCCACAGTGCTCATCCATTCCAACCCCCTGCTGTGTGCAGGGTCACCAACCAGCAGCCCAGGCTGCCCAGAGCCACATCCAGCCTGACCTTGAATGCCTGCAGGGATGGGGCATCCACAGCCTCCTTGGGCAAGTGCATTAACTGCAATGAAAAGAGCTCTGGGGCAGAACGAATCTATTTGTTAACACCAGTTTTCAATACCCAGTTCCATCCAGCAAATTGCAGCTTCGGAGTATGCAGCCTTCCACAGCCCTGACATGTCAAAGGAAGGGAAAGCTGTGTGGTCTATGTAGCACCAAATCCCTTCAAACATTACCAGTAACACGTCGTTCTACACCGTGTTGTACAATTATTGCTTGTAGAGGGTAACAGTATTTCAACTATGCAGTAATTGTCAAGTTTTTTTCTGTATAATTACATTTCAGGCTAAAATGCTGTTTTACCACTTCTGTGCCCAAAACCGCTTATTAAGTGTGAAAGTAACAGAGGAAAAAACAATAATTACGTCACGTCGATGAACTGTCAGTTATGCAGAAAATGGGCATGAAAAGTATCTCGAGCTGAACAGCAGTGCAGCCGTGCTACATTCTCATCACGGCTACGGTGTAATTATGGCAGCTATTCCTGAGAACAGATCGCTTACACCTCTCCTTCCTTTAGAGTAGAAATTGTTCCGTGTAGGAATACATTGAAAATATTTTAACTAACACAAAGAAGAAACTTCAATCGTGAAAACTTCATCAGAATACACAAAAGATTCAGAGTGCTGACTCCAACCTCAGCCTCTCCTGTCTCAGTTTCAAACCATTCCCCCTTGTCCTATCACTGCCCACCCTCACAAACAGTCGCTGATGGAAGGTGCCCAAGCTTGTTCTATTCCAGGCCATGTTGTCAGATCAAAAACTCACATTCAGGAATTTTCTGAGGTGAACCTTCTTAGCTACTCAGTCAAAAACCTTTAAAGGAGAAAATCTGGTTTTAATTAATCCATATTTAAGTAGTAAGTGCAGAGATTTTGCTTACCTAAGTACAATGCAGTGCTGGAGGGCCAAACGAGATAACACCTTATCAACAGCCCCACAGCCACAGCTGCTCAATGCCTGTCCTGGGCTGGCTGGCAGCCGCTGAGAAAAGGAATATGGGCTGCTTTGTAAAACAGCTGTGCTGCCCAGAAACTGCCATGCAAACCGACTGCTGGGGTCTTCTGGGAGGCAGTGTCTGCTTTTCTGGAATGAAAGTAAGGACACCTGAACTGCTGAGGTTGGATCTTAGAGGAAGTTTTTCCCCCAGAGGGTGGTGACGCACTGGCACAGGTTGCCCAAGGAGGCTGTGGATGCCCCATCCCTGCAGGCATTCAAGGCCAGGCTGGATGTGGCTCTGGGCAGCCTGGGCTGCTGGTTGGTGACCCTGCACACAGCAGGGGGTTGGAATGGATGAGCACTGTGGGCCTTTGTGACACAGGCCATTCTGTGAGTCTATGATTTTATGAACCACGACAGTGTGCTGTTGAGCCTCATCTTGCATATGGCTTTGGATGGATGCCCTTCTGAGATGCAAAAGCCATTCCCTTACAGACAGGTGCTTAGGCCTTACATCTCACTTCTAACAGATTTTAGTCCTATAACACAACACTCCTGGTAAGTTTCTCCCACTCTCAGGTGTAACAGTATGTATCCTTTCATTGTGCATCTCCTCAGGACATTGCTGATCTCATACTCCAGTCAAGGTTAATTATGTTGTGACTTCAGCTAGATACTTGAACAGAGGAATGCTGATATCAGCTGGGGATTACTGCTATTATTTGCTGTTGCTGCTGCTATATCTCATAAAGCTGGTGCCCATAGCAGTGCTGCTGGCACCCTGACTCACACATGGCTTTTTCAATTATCTTTTCATTTGGCAATAGAGATTTTCTCCTCGAAGATGAATTACCAGTAAAGTCTCTGGTCTTCCCAAAATCATGATGGTTCTTCTAAACGGATATGGTAACTCCTAGATGCCTGCAGGTCCTGCTGGATGACGTGTCTGGGTGCAGATCAGCAGCTGAGCAAGCCCTTCTCTGCTCTCTTATATCTTGAATACTAAGAACTTAAATACTGACTGGAGATGCCAGAAGCATAGGATAGCCATATATATCATTACAGAGACTGCCCCAGCCCACTTGGCAGAGTCTTGGTGAGGGCTCATAGTCAAAACATGAGGCAAACAGAAATACCTGAGTGATACAATGCACCTTCACCCCTGCAGCAATACCCTCTTTAACCAAGCAGCTGGCATCCTGACTCCCACCCACTTCAGGTGCCCCTATCAGGAATAAATGCACTCTAGTGAGCCAAAATACTTCACCCACAGGCCTCAGAGTAGACAACAGTCTGAGTGGCTTGCTGTCATTTATTTCTTTGTGGTGATGGCAAGCCTTGGGCACCTTACCAAGGAGACATCTGGCTGCCTCCATGGTTACCTCCCACCCTTGTTCTGTAGCAGAAGAGTGGCATACTCCAAATGTAGAAAATGCAAGGAAGATGTGGGATGCCATATCAACCTTCCAGACCCAGGTCTGCTCTGTCACACTGGTCAAATCTTTCTGATTCACCTCCCCAGTCTCTGGAGTGCATTTGTTTTGCAGGGTCCAGGGAGTTTGGAATGGATCTCACACACTGGTTTGTGCTACGAGCTCAGAAGTAATAAAAGCAGAAGCCAGCAGCACAGCTGTTGCAAGCTATCCCAGACAAATTAATTTTTGAGGCAATTCCAGCAACTGATAAACTGGTATGATGAATTCATAGTAAGAAGGCTTGGAGAGAAGAGCTTGATACCTGTAATTTCCACACCGATGAACTGAGAAAGGTTATGGGAGAGGAGGGATGGGTAATAATGCTGGGGATGGAGTTGAGAAACCCCTTCTCTGAAAAACCACATACGCATTTCACTTGTACTCCTCTCTCATTCCAGCACCAAAACAGCAAGTCCTTCCTGACACCCCAGAGCAGGAAAGGCTCACCTGACTAAGCAGGCAGCACGTATTGCAGGGTTCATGGGATGGGGCTGGAAGGAAATTTCCCATTCTATCTTTACTTGCTGCTTGGGTCCCCTGCTGCTCTTTGCAGAGATGAGGACTCGAAGGTTGTCAGAAGATTATTGTGTCTGTCTTTAAAGAACAGTTCTCAAACATGAAGAGGCAGCAAGGACACTATGGATTATAGTTTGACAAAGTCACTTCTGGGGATTATCAACACGTGCAGCACTTCCATACAAGCACGGTGGCATGGAGGTGTTTGCACCACTTCTGAGGGGGTGGTGAAAGATGGTTATGCTGATTTTTTTGGGAACCAAAAAAGAGATGGATGTGCAAAGTTTTTAGATGTAACTCGTGGTCACAAGTCATATACTTAATGCAAGTAGGAACCAAACAGACCAGAGTTGGATGCTGAACAGACAAGGGCATGAAAGATCATCAAAAAGAACACCTGATAAACTACATGGACAATGGAGAAGGGCGCGAAAACAGCTTGGAAGAAAAGTATATGATTGAGTCTGAGGAAGTGAAGGAATGATATGGTAACAACTCAGCTGGGACTTAAACTGCATATTTTGTGCAAAGCAGCACTTTCTGATGCCCAGAAGGTGCTAGGCTCCAAATGATTGCTTTAGTCTGTAAAGCTGGAAATGAAGTATCCAGCAATGAGGTGAGCTGAGATCAGCCTGTCAGTATCTAAAGGGGAGCTACAGGAAAGAAGGGGACAGGCTCTTTAGCAGGGTCTGTGGTGACAGAACAAGGGGAAATGGCTTCAAGTTTAAAGAGGGGAGATTTAGGTTAGATATAAGGGAAAAATGAGGGTGGTGAGGCACTGGCACAGGTTGCCCAGAGATGCTGTGGTTGATGCTCCATGCCTGGAGACATTCAAGGCAAGGCTGGACCAGGCCCTGGGCAACCTGATCTAGCTGTGGTGTCCCTGTTCATTGCAGGGGAGTTGGGTTAGATGGCCTTCAGAGGTCCCTTCCAACTCCAAGGAGTCTCTGATTCTCTGAATTGCAGCTGTGACCAGCTTCATGTAATTGCTGTCAGTTTTCATTGCAAAGACACAAAAAGGGTTGTCAAAGGACTAAGGGGGTGAAAAACTAATGATGATGTTCATCTAAAGAGACAGAGTGCAGCAATTACTTACCACTGAAACTAGCCTTCATGTCTAGACAAAAAGAAAGATAAGTGTAATGCAGAAATATCACGAACAAGATACCTGATAAGGGCAGTAGCTGAAATCAATCTCTTTGCTGAGGGGTAGCACATGATTTAATGGATTTATGAGTACTTCACAGGCTCGTTGCTAAGACTTCACCCAAAGCACAAGGTAGTAACCACTGGATGGGTTTGTGAAAGAGAAACATTAGGACCAATGTGCAGCTGGAAGTAACTGGGAAATAGGTGATAATGAAAGAGATGGTATGTTTTGATTTGAGAGAGTCCCTGTAAGGTACCACCTCACACACTCCTGCCCTTATATGAATTGAAGCAAAATGTGAGCCATGTGAGTACTGATGCGCTTCCAGTACTTCAAGTCTGAAGAAGGGCAACAAGGCTGGGGAAGGGCTTGGAGAATATGGCCTATGAGGAGAGGCTGGGGGAACTGAGGCTGTTTGGGCTGGGAAAAGGAGGCTGAGGGGAGACCTGATTGCTCTCCTCCTACACCTGAAAGGTGATGGCAGCAGAGCGGGGCTGGTCTCACTGCTGACAGGTGACAGGATGAGGGGAAATGGCCTCAAGTTGTGCCAGGGGAAGTTTAGGTTGGATATCAGGAAGAACTTCTGTACAGAAAGGGCTGTTCAGCACTGGGATGGGCTGCCCAGGGAGGTGGTTGAGTCACCATCCCTGATGTGTTTAACAACCCTTTGGATGTGGTGCTCAGGGCTGTGACTGAGCAGAGGATTGTTAGGGTTGTATGGTTAGATCATAGTTGGACTGCATGATCTTGAAGGTCTTTTCCAACCTCAGTCATTCTATGATTCTACTTTTGGGGGTGCTGGACATAAGTGAGTACAAAGATATGTAGGCCGAGAAGAGCTCTCCAGATCAGAGTCTCAGTTGTGCTGAAAAGATGAAAAACTAGAAGAAATGCCCCTCTGGAAAACAATAATATGAAGAGCTTAGAAACCTCTGTCTATGTCCAGTTGGAAGTTGGGCTTGCCAATATGGCTGTATTAAGAAGGAATGTTTTAGGAGTGATTCTGGAGTTCGTTAAGTTGGTTGTAAGGGACAGTCCTTAACAGTACTGCTAAATAACAGAATGTTTTGCTTTATAAAAGTCTTGCATAATGAAGAGTACCTAACACAGCTATACAAACATAAGGACACTCTGCAGGAATACTTGCGGCAGTCTGGTGAATGAAGGCAATTATCCCAAGTTCCCTAAAGGCAGCCATAAAGTAGGAATAGTTAAGCAGATGAAAATCTAGAATGAAAGTAACCAAGGCAGTGATTTATTACACATGGAAGACAAAATTTCTGCCCCTGTCTTAACTGAAACTTCATAGGTTCTAGGACCAGGTAAAACTATTATGGCAGAGAACTCTGTCCTATCATTTTTGTATCAAAAATGGTTGTTGAGGCATTGCTTGCTCCTAAAAAAATGCTGTAGGATATGGGATGGGAGTGGGACCATGGGAGTGTTCAAGAAACGTTTGGATGTGGTGTTGAGGAATATGATTTAGCCGGGAAGTATTGGTAATGGTTGGACTAGATGATCTTCTAGGTCTTTTCCAACCTTGATAATTCTGTGATTCTGTGATATGGAAACAGAGTC
Organism: Coturnix japonica; assembly: GCF_054131305.1. Lineage (NCBI taxonomy): Eukaryota > Metazoa > Chordata > Aves > Galliformes > Phasianidae > Coturnix > Coturnix japonica. The sequence goes on from NC_140665.1 coordinate 103,724,221, forward strand.
TTGTCATAACAACAGAGACCTTGAGAAGTGTCTGTGTAGGATGTGGAGTGAAGGAGAATGGCAATAGGATGATAGCAAGTGGGGCACAGCTTGGCACGTGGACCCTGGGCTGCAAAGAGCTTATCTGCTGTGAGTACAAGGAATGCAGACCTGGAGCTGGAGAGAACTGTGCTTGGGGTAACCATGAGAAGAAAGAAATCATGTCTCGGACACAGAGGGGCACCACAGAAAGTAAAGAAGAGTGCAATGGGGAACTGCAGACCACTGGAGAAAGCACAGAGTTGTACAAGTGTATTAGTAGACACATAAAAACAAATCCAGTGGGATCACAAAAGTAGGAGGAAGATATAAGAATCTTGTCCAGTGACAGACCCCAGCGTCCCAGTCTGGTGATAAACAGTACCACATGGATTTCACATTCTCACCACCGGCTTAAAGGAGTCTGTGGAGATCAGCTCAGCAACAGATACTGTACAACAACACAAATCTACATGTGATCAAGTGAGTCAAAACCAGAATGTCAATTAGCATCTTGCAATCGCTGCTCACTGAACTGCTGCCACCTTCCTCTGCCTCCTCCAACAGGCCTGCAATGTCACCCTGCCAAGCACCAGGCTGGGAATTCCCACTCGGTGCACTCTCTGCCATGATCCCATCGGTTTTGCTTTCAGGGATGCAATTCCTCATCTCTCAAACGTGAATGCCATCTTTGTTTCTCCATGCAGCATCCAGCACTCAGCTGTGATGGAGCACATGTCGGCAAAAAGAGACGTGCCTGATGATGTTCTTGCAATGTGTTCTCGTTATTTGTCTCTGCCAAACTCTATGCTGCTATCGATTTCCTTTGCACTCCAGAACATGGGGAAGGTATTGAATAGCATAAAAGAAATGCCTTTTGTCCTGATTAATAATGTCCTCACAGGAGGAAGAGTGCACAATTATAAATTAATCTTTCATGATTGCATTTAATAGAAGCTAAGATGATTTAATACTGTACAAGCACACGAATGCACCAAAGAGCTGTGCAGAATGAATCAAATTGCCATTAATTGAAAATACTACAGCTGCATATTTTCTCTTCATATGTAAAGTTTTGGATTCATTTTTGAGAAAAATAAGGTTTATCTGATAAGGTCTGTTGTCAATGTTATCATGGGAGTAATATTTGCACCATTTTCGCACCTATTTTATGCCATAAAATTTACTGATTTTTTTCAGTTGTATCTTGGATCAAAGGGTTAAAACTTAATATTCCTGTTGTTGTATTTAACATTAAGATTTTAGGACATAAAATTGTTGGATTCTTTTAAATTAAATCTTTTACATATTAAATGTATAACCTTCTTTTCCATAATTTTGCAGTCTAAAAAGCAAAAACAACTCTTGGCAGTGTTTAATTAATTTCCTCATACTCTGCTTCCACTTTGTCATTGTTTCCTTTTTCTCCTGGTGGAGGAGAAAGAAGCTTTAAAAAAAAAAAGGGAAAAAAAAGGGGAAAGAAAAAAGGCTTTAAAGTAGAATGTGAAGAGCTTAAAAATTATGAGAACTGGACACAGATATGGTTTTCCCCTCTGGGAAAGAATAAGAACATTAGAGGCCAAAACCCACTCAAGAGAGGTCTTTTGAGACTTCCTCCATTGGTTGCATTGCTCGGAGTCTGACTTCAAATAACTTAAGGAAGAAGTAGCACACACAGCTATGATTAGTAAAGCCTTCTCTCCCTCAGTATCCCACCATGGTTATTCATTTAAAAGCTGGCTAATGGCTCTGACTTCTTTGTACCAGAAGAGGTTTAGATTAGACATAAGAAAGAACTTTTCCACTCAGACAGTGGTCAGGCACTGGAATGGCTGCCCGGGGAGGTGGTGTTGTCGCCATACCTGGCAGTGTTCAAGAGGCATCTGGGTGAAGAGCCATGAGGTATGGTTTAGTGGTTTGCTGTAGCAACGGTGATAGGAGGACAGTTGGATTGGATGATCTTGTAGGTCCTCTCCAGCCTTGTGATTCTATGATTCTATCTTTCTATGGTGGGAGAGGCCCCAAAAGCCCAGAGAAGGGACTGCAGTAGGCACAGAGACAAGGACTAGGTCAGCCCAGCAGCTCTTGATCCCCAAAGCAGCACCTTGATGCTGCCTGGCAGTGCGATGTAAGGGGCAGTCACTCTATTTTTGTCTGATATAATCTCATTAGCCCCAACACCACGCTTCCCGGCAGTGCTTTCATCCAGCAGCTCTCCTCTGGGGTCTTCTCTTTCATCCGCTCCAACAAGGAGGCTGTGCACTGGAATGGTTTTGGCTTTGCTCTTTCTGTAGTTGCATTTTTTGCTGTGGAATCTACTCTAAACACACAAAGCCTTTTTTCCCCCAGGTCTCTGGGACCACTTTCAGAAGGTTTAAATTGCCTCAGCTGGAAACTCCATGCCAGCTTGTTTTAAATGTTACTGTGGCAGGACAGAAGGTTTCAGTGCTCTGCACTTGATATGCACAACACCCCTCTGCATTCTTCTCCTGTAACTCTGCATCCTCCCTCGAGGATAATAGTGGCTCCAAAGTAATAATAAAGCTATCAGCAAGAAATGTAAAGAAATAGAGAAAAATTCACCTGCCGGGGTTTGGCAGGGCATGCAGCAATCTGCTCCTTGGTGTTCCTCATAAAGCAATGCAAGTGCTCCCTCTAGTAGATTATACCTACGGTTCCCAAATTTATGTGGAGTTCATCAAATGATACGGTGCTAATTGTGGCCGTGCTAGCAAAATCATTTTCTCCATACACAGCAACTGAGTTCGAATGCCAAGACGAGATACAGCATTTAAAATCTCAGTGTTTGAATGTGGGTTGGGAAGTGTAGGTTGGGTGTGTCCAAATGCATATCAGTCCATAAGGAAATGCTCCTGTCCATTGGGCCTTAGGAGCCAAGTATGAGCATAAGATTCCCAGCTGCTGAAATACTGCAGCTGACTGCAGGATGCTGTGATGACCACGTGCCAGGATGCAGTTACCTGCTCTCAGGGAAGACTTAGATACTGCTAAGCCATAAAATGTGCTCATTGCATTCTCCAGTGAAATACAGCCAGGTCTGGGTGAATGTTGCAGCTGCTGGCAGTGCTGCACGGAGCAGCACCTGCATGGTGCTGTCAGCACAGCAGTGCTCACCACCACTGGACCCAGCCTCACAGCAGGGAGAATCTATAGAAGTAGAAATGCAATTATTCATGCTGAAATTTGGCCAAGGCACTGACGACAGCATGCCCATTCTGGAAGAACAACAATTAAAGGGCATTTCTAGTGATCCAAAACTACCAAACTGGAGGTTTTTGTCCCACCCACTTGGTAGCACAAGCAGTCCCATGCTGACAGTCATTGCTGGTACCACACTCAGGACCATGCTGAGCATCCAAAACAGCATGTCCCTCCTCTAAGCAGTTATCCACATGTGGATGGAACACTGCCTACATCAGCACACCTAGCAAGGTGAGCATGTGGAGTGTCCATCTACCCGGTGTGCCTTTGTTTGGAGGCCAGTAACACCGAATCATTCCAGTGTTACAGCAGATAGCTGCTGGATGGCATTGTCTGCTTCTGTCATTTGGTTATGGTCACAGAAGAATGAATCTGGAGCAGCATGGCTAAATCCTGTCCTGTGTCCTGTTCCTGACTCTTTGGGGGAAGACGACTGGACAGAAGAGAACAACTATGGGAAGATTTTTCACAAGTATTATTTCCCCATGACAGGTTTTGAACTGGGCTTTTAAACCTGGTCGTTAATTTTTATCATTCTTCCTTACCACCAAGTTTGAGTGCTGCATTATTATTTGAAATAACAAGGATGCTGTAGCCAGCTGCGTAACATTCCAGTCCTTTCTGAATCAGGCTGAATTTGGGCCACAACCGTATTTTGCAACTGTGAGTTCCAGGGGCTGATTGTGCAGAAGAGATATTTCTGGAGAAGGTCAGTGCTCTTTCTGCCTTTCATTTTGACTTAAAAACCAGAGGCACAACTTTGTGCTTCCCTGTGTACCTATGGAGAGCAGACGGTGCACTTGATAGAGCACAGGATCGTTGTTTGCTACTTCAGGCAGCGAAGCCCACCCTTCCTGCCCAGCAGGGAAGAAAGGACAAGGTAAGGTTTCATCTTTCCTCCACACACCAAAGCACAGGACACATCCTTCTGAAGCTCATCCTGTCCCACTTCTGCTCTTTCCCGCAGACACACAGTGCTCCTGCAGAGATCAGAAGCCATCACAGAGTTCACAAGAAAGCATGAGCTACTGTAAAATATCCAGGAAATGAAAATCTGGTATGAAATTATATCCATGTTGAAGTAAGAACAGCCCCACATATAAAATATCCTCAAAGCAGATACTATGAAAAATTACATTGCATGGTCTGGACAGACAGACTCTGAAATTATAGGCGTAAACTACAGCAAGGAAAATATTAAGAAATACCTTTACAGATGTATAGCTATTTAAGCACTGGAACAACCTGTCGAGGCCAGCTATGGAATTGCTACCAATGAAGCTATTCAAGGCTGTATTTGACATTGCCCTATTAGGGATGATATACATAGAGCTAAATCATTTCTGCCACGATGCAGCTCCTTTCCAGCCCAAATGAACCAGATGTAAATGTGACGTGCACTGATACATGCTAAGTACAAGGAATGAATCACGGAATCTCAGAACTACAGAGGTTGGAAGGGACCGTTAGAGATCACCGAGTCCAACCCCCCTGCCAAAGCAGGCTCCCTACACCACGTCGCACAGGTAGACGTCCAAGCAGGACTTGAATATTTCCAGAGAAAGAGACTCCACAACCCGCCTGGGCAGCCTGTTCCAGTGAATGAACCTCCTGTTTAATGAGATCAACAGGCAAAAAAGGTCCATCCAGTAAAGAACCTTAAATAACCCATTCACAGGAATGAGCATTGCCATGAAAAGGTAGAAAAATGAAAGTAAGAGGTGTTCAGACAAATGTGGGAGGCATCTGAAAAGGAAGCATTCCCTACAATCAGAACAGAGTTTGTGTATTAAGATTACTAAGTGTACATTTTCAGCTGTAAAAGAAAAACATTCCCTTCAGCCTTTGACTCTGTAACTCAAAACATGCTCTTTTCCTTTACCAAACTGCTTTTTTAAAGGACTTGCAGAAATGCTTGCAGCAAATTGGAAGCAGTTGCATTTAGGTAGAAGACTGTTAGCAGGCAGCCGCTGCGGATGGAGAGCTGTGGAAGGTGTTTTGATATGATTTTTTGTTTAAAGAAAGAGAGAGACAACAGTGTTTGGAATCTGCACCTTGGACAACTGGGTTAGTGCAGTTCACGCTGGAATCAATAGGAAGAAGAACTGAACTGTCTGTTCTCAAATAAGAAACCTATGAGGAGGATCTAGTAGCAAAGCACTGTGCTTGGGCCATCTGCAAGGTCAAATGTTTTAACCTGAACTGAGCCTCAGAGGAACTGACCGGCAGACCTGCAGCCCTGGTGGGTTGGGGCAATTGTCCTAAGGGGTGATCAGCTTTTGAGCTGATAGGAGGAAAAGAGACTTTCCCCTAAGGCTCCAAAAGAAAAGGAGAGCTATTCTGCCACTCTGTAATGAATTAAAGTAGACGTGCATGCTATATATGCATGCATGAAAACATGCACACAGCATATATCTTATACAATCACAGAATCATAAAATCATGGAATGGCTGAGGTTGGAGGGCATCTCACAGCCCCAATCCCCCTCTGCCATGGGCTGGCTGCCCTCAGCTCAGGCTGCCCAGGGCCCCATCCATGGCCTTGGGCACCTCCAGGGATGGGGCACCACAGCTCTGGGCAGTGCCAACACCTCGCTGCCCCCTGAGTGAAGGATTTCCTCTGAATATTTAACCTAAATCTCACCTTCTGGTGTAAAATCATTCCCCCCTGTCCAATCACTATCTGCCCATGTAAGTAACATGAAGGGTTGAAGTATAAGCATTCACTCTGGCTTTTATAAATGGACGACCCAGAGATTAACTCAGCTCACCCCAGATATCTCCTAAAGGATTACCCAAATAACATTGGAATTGCCAGTTTCTCTTCACTGACTAGGAAAGAAATTGAGTCACTTCAGTTAAGGGAGGAACATATGGGACATCCAAACAGGTGAGTTAAAACTTTGTTTTATCTTTCTCATTTTTTTCCCATTCTGCTTTCCAGTCTTGCTGTTGTTACTCCCATTTCCAGCTTTAAGAATCAAGAATGGACATTTTCTAATTAAGGACGAGGTAATTCAAATCCTCGATTGATTTGCTACGTGGGTGGGGACATGCACCTCTGTAAGATAAAATAGCAGATTTGCTGGCTTGTAAGACATGGAGCGGTGAGATTTATGGTAGTACTCTCTGCTCTAAGGAGTTGTTATCCTGCTCCTTGCACAGACAGGAGATGATCAGATGATGACATCAAATTCACATGCAGCTTGTTTTACTGCTGTATCAAAGGACGAAACCAGATTCACTCCTGAAATATTTCTAAGTTGCAGCTGTAATCAGAAATTCCACTGTTTAAAGCAAGGGTTAGAAATGCTGTGGTCTTTCCATAGAGGTAACATGTATTTGGCACTCACACTTTTCCTGTTGGATTTCAAAAAGTACTTTCCTCATTTGTGCTATGCCTCCTTTCGCTGTTGTTTCCCATGAATCACCCCTAAGGGTAACACCATGACATCTCACATTTACTCAGAGGTGATCATCAGCCCTAATTGTAACAACTGCTATCATCATCCTCTGAAAGAGGTTAGATGGCTTCTGCCTGAAATATTGGTAACTGCTCAGAGCTCTGCCTGCTGCTGCCTTGTTTCCTCCTTCCATGTGAGTTTCTCAGTCAGGGGAGGGAATTCCTGGCAATTATAGCAGAGAATATTTGCTCAGGGCCATGATTTAGCAGAGGGCTGTTAGTTAGGGTAGGATGGCTGGGTTGTGGTTGGACTGGATGATCTTTAAGGTCTTTTTCACCCTGAGCAATTCTATGATTCCATGATTCCATGATTCTATGAAGTCTGCATCTTTGCTACAATCTATACTTGTCATTTTGAGTTCTCACATTGGCAATAAGGTTATGGCCGGAGACAGGTAATCTAATGCTTACTATAGAGTTTGTTCCTCTTTACTACCTTACTAGTGTATTATTAACAGTGTAATTATTGCTATTAGTTGTGTTACAAGGAGTTGTAAATGAACTTAATCCTTCTACAGATTCAGTAAAAAGTTCTTCCTGTGAAGATCTTGAAACCTTCACAGTCTGGATTGCAAAGGATGGGGGATATTTCTTATATTCAGTCACCATGAATCCAGCCAAGAAATGCATTAACTTCTTAAAGCAAAAACCATTTTTGCACTGTTACATCGTGGCTACATTTTTTTTCGGTAAGATTTCCACTAAGATATATGGTGAGGCACTTCACTGAGTGGTCAAACATAAGAATGTGTAAAATGACATAATATACCTGCATTTAAAAACACACAGCAAGATCCTCAGATGAGTTAAATCATTATCTCCATGATGATATCAGTCTGGTTCCTGTGCATGAAAAAACAAATCATGGGAGCAATAATATCTCAATTATGTAGTTAACCTTCTGGTTTTATTAATTAGTGATGATTAGACAAGGGGAACCATAATTATGTCACGTACCTAACAACCCTTTGAAACTGTACTGTGTATCTGAACAAAAAAGGCAACATGAGCATCTCACCAGGTGCATTTCTCAGGTCTGCACAGGGTCTCTCTGAAGACTCAACAAAGTAGTGCATGCACTGGTCTGGAGAGGCTGGTTTTCCAGAGGAATCTGAGGAAATTATATAAGGAAGGAGGATTCCTATCCTACCCTATCCTATCCTATCCTAGCCTATTATAGAATGGCCTGGTTTGCAAAGGCCCACAGTGCTCATCCAGCTCCAACCCCCTGCTGTGTGCAGGGTCACCAACCAGCAGCCCAGGCTGCCCAGAGCCACATCCAGCCTGGCCTTGAATGCCTGCAGGGATGGGGCATCCACAGCCTCCTTGGGCAACCTGTGCCAGTGCGTCACCACCCTCTGGGGGGAAAACTTCCTCCTCAGATCCAACCTGAACCTCCCCTGTCTCAGTTTAAGAGTTCCCTAACACTTTCCTCTAGTATTGTTTAAGGCTGAAGTTTCTCACCATGAAGAACAAAGTAAAGCCAATCTCAGCTAATGCTCCTACCCCAGTATCCCTGAGATATCTCTGAGATATTTTACAGATATGACCTCAGTAGATACTTAATGGCATGAGGAAACAGCCTCCAATTCCACTCTGGGAGGTTTAGATTGGGTGTTAAGAATTTATTTGTAAAGTGGATGGTCAGGGATAAGGAGGAGCTTCCCAGGGAACTGTTGGAGTTAGCATCCCTGGAGGCATTTAGCAGATGTGTGGAAGTGGCATTAAGGGATGTTGTTTAATGATGGGACTTGGTAGGTCAGGCTGGTGGTTATGTTTGATGGTACTGAAGGTCTTTCCAACCCACATGATTCTATGGTTCTTTTCCTGTCATCCAGATGAACAACACCGAATTTCCATTAATACCCTTCAAAGGTGAATGTCAACAGACATTTTAAAACAAACAAACATACTTTAGCTGAACATTGGACAAATGTCAGATTGGATCTTCCCAAAGCTGCCAGCATTCAGCCATGTGTGTGTCTCAATTTTCACTGCCAGGTATTCCAGATTAATTGTTATTATTTTTATTACTATCATTATTGCTATCATTAAGTAACTTGGCTTTGAAAGCCTGACTTGAAAGTCTGACATTTGTAATTCTGGGAGACTTTATAAACTTTTAAATTTAGATGCACAGAATTATTATTTGATGTATTCTTCTAATTCTGTGGTGCTGTTGGCACTGGACTCTGGTACAACATGGACTATAATTATGTATTGTCTTGTAGAATTAATAGCATTGGAGTCTTCAGTGGATCTTCTCTAAGCCATCAGATCACTTCACAGTGCAGCAGGTTCAGTATAAAACTCTGTTCAGGGGGGAACCAATTCCTGTTAGGCCGTGGGCACACCATGGGCTGTGCAAGATGTCACTACCTGGCATTAATCCGAGGGACCAAAGACACGTGTATCTTTGCAGACTGTACGCTATAGGACTTTGATAAGTCATACATCCCGTATTTTAGTTGATTAAACTGTAAAACTCTTCCCTAATATTTTCTAGCAGCAGTTGGAAAGCAGCTGTTTCCTAATATATTTCCAATTCAGTCTGGCTTTCAGAATGAAATTTCTGTATAAAGTTTCTTAAGCGTATTCTCTTTCAACTTGAAGTTTGTTCAATATAATGCTTAGAAGCAATTCTTCTAAATAATTTATTTAGAGAGTTGTTGTTTTTCTTTTGCTCTCGGCAGTGGTTGTGACAAGAGTGACAGCACAAAACACAACAGAGTTGTAACATTTTTTTTTTGCTTAGACAGAGAACTTTTAAATTTCCACCTAAGCAGGGAACCAAGCAACTCAGCTTTCATAAGCTCTGGTCCTTGCCTAATTCCAGGGCTGAAGCACGCGCGTGAATTGAGCACAATGCTAATGCTATTACAGCCAATGCACTTGGGGTGGAGGGGTGCTGTTGCTTTAGGTATATTTTTTAGGTATATCAGTGGGATGGGGCCAGGCCGTTTCCTGCTGTGCCAGGCAACAAACAGGACAGGAGGCAGTGGGCTCCAGAATTTGAATCTGCACATGGGAAAACTTCTTCACTGTGAGGTGATGGAGCACTGGCACAGGCTGCACAGAGAGGCTGTGGAGTCTCCTTTAATGGAGACATTCAGAACCCTTCTGGATGTGATCCTGGGCAACGTGCTCCAGGTGACCCCGCTCAAAGCACAGGGGTTGGACTAGATGATCCCAAATGACACCTTCCAACCTTCTGTGGTTCTGTCATCCTGTGAAATCAGCCTGAAAAGGGCTTCATTTGCAGGCTCTGTTTGGTGCTCCACAGGAGTGACAACCTGGGGGTCTGTCAAGCAAAGATCCCCAGGTTTTTTCACCATGATCACCACAGCCATCTGAAGGGCCACCAGCAGAAGAATAAATATCTGAAAGAAGGTGCTATTCACTGCTTGACAGTTCTTTTTTGGCCTTCAGTTCCATTTGCTGTAGAAAGAAAGGCAGCATCATTTGGCCCTGCTGTCTGACACACAACTCCTCACACCAGTTAAAAAGTTGCCGCGTTCTAATAATAAACATGAGTCTTCCCTTTCCCATCATCCACCTTTTCCCCTTCCTGGCACACAAATATCTTTTTCCTAACATCACACAGGTCAAGGAAACAAGGAACAGACAGAGCTGGTCAGGGCCCCTTCTCCTGTCTTGAAGTCAGTAAACACAATCCAGATCCATCCATACTCCTTGAACTCCATTTTCCCCAAAACCCAAAGTTGCACTCAAACCACACCATCTCAGCAAACCACCAAAACATACCTAGAATACGCATAAAAGAGTGAGAATTGGCACAGACCAAACTTCCTGGAGCCATCGTCAGTATTTATACATATACGACAGTCTATGTGATTGAATTAGAGGTTTCAGCATGGCTTTGAATATCTGCATTAATGAGGTAAAACCAATCAAACAATTCCTTGGTGCCTTTTGCCTTGTTCTTCCCTTTTGCTGCCGGGCTACTGGTCATTCGCTGCATTCTGCTCCCTCCTACCTTGGCCTTGCATCAGTCTTGGGTGCACACAGAAGGGACAGGGATGCATTAAATAATTAAAGAAGAGGCAGAAGGTGAGGGATGCACCTACCTGCAGACTTTTCTTTAGAGAAAGAGCAATAGTAGTTGGGTTTTTTTTTGGATAGTGAGTATTTTAAGAAAAATATAGGACACTCCAAACCTTGACATCATCTTTGCAAGCTTAGTTACCCCTCAGTGTAGCAGAGGGCTGTTCTTGGGTACTACAAATATGAATGGACTTCAAAAGTGAACTGAAAAGAAGCAGAGTTATTCCCACAGATAAGATTCTCTGACATCCAAAAGCCAGAAGGAAGCTCAGGGTATGGCTGTCTCTGCTGGGACTCTGCACAGAGCCATAAGGGGGGATCAGCCTCGTGGTGTGGAGCACCCCTGGCACACATGGCTGAGACTGCACCAAGCATTGCTGCCTCTGTGAGCCATCTGCTACATGCTGCTCTGCCTGCCAGCATCCCTTCCTTGCAAACTCATTAACCACACAGATGCGCTCAATGTGCTGGAACAGAAATGAGAATGGGAGTAATGAGAAAAATTCTCCTGCTAAAAGAACTGGGTTCTACATCTGTTCCTTGACTGCACCTTCCCCTGCCCGGGTGCAGCATAGAGGAAATCTCTGCAACTGATCTCAGACTTCACAAACGGAGGGATTATGTGCTACAGATACTGACAGCTTTGCTCACAGCCTGGCAAACACTGCAGCTTTCATCTTCTCTCTGCAATAAAGTCCATCAATCTTATTCACACACCAACCCATTCCCCTTTGCCCCTCAGACAGAGCTGGAAGAGAAGCCTTCCTTGGGAAGGATGCTGAAATCCTTCCTCCTCCTTGCCCTCCCATTTAACTGCCTCTTTTGGCCAGCCTCCCATCAAAGTCAGGTCAACACACATCCTCTCGCTGTGCTGAGCTGACTAGTTTTCAATAACAATTTCTCCTTTGTTTTGTAACCGAGATCAATAAAACTGCCCCTCCCTGATATTGGCCGAGATTCCAGCAGCGTCATTTGCTCCTTATTGTTGCTACTGCTCCATTTTGTTTCCCCTGTTTCTTTTTTCTTTCTTTCTTTCTTTTTTTTTTTTTTTTGGCAAGGCACAGATCAATTTAACAAGATGAAAACGACTTAGAGTTTCACTCAAGGTAAAAACTGCACTTTATAACCCAGGATGTAATTTACAATCCTGTCATTAAGCTCTGTTAATCCTATTATTATGAAGATAAATAATTACCCATAGCGAAGAAAGGGATTCCCAACAGAGTAGAATTATATTTTCCATCAGTAATGAAAAATATCCCTGCCGCAGTGACACTGGAAATACAGATAGTGAGTACTCCCAAGAGTCCCAGGAAAGGTTTGCTACGCAGGCAGTCCTTCATGGAGCTCGAGAGGGTAGCAGTCAGGAGGATCAGCATCAGGCTCACCAAAATCTTGCCCCTGGCCAAGAGACTGGTCTGGTGGAAGTCCTTCCAGAGGCTGAAGGACGCCAGCGAGTAGAGCTGCAGATCTTGGTGATCCAGCTGCATCTTGTGCATCAGTTTACAGAATTCACTCTCCCACTTCTCCCCAATGAGGTCCTGGGTGACAGAGCCATACGTTTGGAGGTAGTAAGTGATTTGGATGGCTCTGGCTGATTTGACTCTCTGGTCCTTGCTGTTGGGCACTTCCATGACCCCTCCAAGCTGGTGGCCAATAAAACTGCTCCTTCCATCCTGGGAGGGAAAGTAAAAAGATGAGCATGTGGTTATCCTGCGCAAGAGGTATCACAGCGATACTCGTCGGCTCTGCCTTTCTATTACAGACAGGCTGAGAGCTTGACACAAAGGCCACTGCAGTCAATAGGAGCCATGCCTTTCACTTCAGTGGGCTTTTGGTCACGTCCCTGTCCCTGCCACATCTCTCTCTCTGTTTCTCGCTCATTACAGTCTCATTTGCAATTCTGTGCTGCAGTTCAGGGACTGCCCGGATACTCGCTGCAGTCCCAGATGCTCGGGGACCAAAATGTTGCATGCAAGCTCCTCACCCCAAGGGAGAAAATCATTTTTCCACATTTTAACTGTGACAGAAAACAACAGAAGTTTGCTATAAAGATCAGTTTCTGGAAGATTTGCCATTTCCTGAAACTCAGAAAACTGTCTCAGTAAGTTGGAAATGTACAGAAAATGAGGCCGTAGGTCCTCCGTACACAGACAAGGATGTAGAGGGATCCACAAAGTTTGATGGCACTCTGTCTCTAAACAATGTCATTAAAATCAGGCTCTTTGAACTGCTTGTTTGAGATTTCATAGTTGTCTATTGCAGATACAGAGATAGAAATGACCTTAATCCTCAATTTAGCTATAATTTTATACATGGGTGCTTCAAGAACTTAAAACATACCTGGTCTTACTTATTTCAGTGCATGCTAGGACATAAAGACTCCATGAACATCAGTGAAGGACACACGTGGTGTACACAGGATGGGACCCCATCTGTTTGCAAGACCAGACCATTCTTTCATTGACTTGTTTAGTCCCATTAATTTTTTTTATCTCTTTGTTTTCTTGTTGTTTTTTATTTTATTTCATTTGTTTTGTTTGTTTGTTTTGGTTGGATTTTTTATGTTAACCAGTGGTTATTCTAGTTCTCTAGAATAACTGAGATCTGCCTCTTCCAATCAGGGGAAACCCATGTGGATTTGGACTATCAAACCTCATTGCAAACTGAGGATTGCATAACAATGTCCTAGCACAAGTAGTCTCTTTGAGCAAAATAACCCTAAATCCAAGGATTAAGTGCCTGCTGCACACCAAATAACAACACTGTGTGTTTTTTCCCCTCTAAATTGGATTGAAAGTTCTCAGTTTACTTTTGTATTTAATGAAAACACGTCTAAAATTCTCAAAATATGCCAGACATTGTGCAGCAGTGAGACAGGACTCTTTGCCTAGATGCTCTATGGGAATGAGCTTCAACTGGGGAAATGCTCCACCCTACACACACACATGGAAGGAACCACCAGCAGCCCCAGAAGCGTTTGGGAAAGCTGTCAAACATCGACCATGCCCAACATCAACCATTTCTAGAGACAGCTGAGCTGCACAGACACTTCCTGCTTGAAGGCAGGAGCTTATGCTGCTTCCAGCATTCACCGAGGGAACATGACAAAGTGCTTGTCAGAAGTCCATTTTTTCCCTATTCCCAGTTGTTATTTCCCACTGAAATAATGGCTTCTGGCCAGGTATCCTGGCACCAGCCAACAGACAAGGTGATTTGCAGTCTGATGCCAGCTTCTCATATCACCTGAAGCCTCATTAAAATCGTCATCTAGGCAGAAGCTGTTAGTGCAGAGGGGCAGCTGGTACTCTTCAGGATCAAAAAATGCTCCTATCTTGCTTTTCGTACTAGAAACCTATTTAAATTCATTGTTCCTACTTCTTTCTTTTTTCCTAAGGAGAGTCATACTGACACTCACACTCACAAAAGGTTTTATTTCCGAGCTGGCAATTCAGACTTGAGCAATGCAGTCCCTGCTAACATCGGATGCAGCCCCACAGCTGAAAATCCCCTTTGGCACTGCTTGGAAATTTTAGGAAGAAATGCCGTATTTCCTCAGCATTTTTGCAGTGTCAACATTCAGCTGATTTCAGCCCCTGCAGGACACCTGAGCAGCACAGTCCCCATCTCAGACAACGGGCTGCAAGTCAGATCGCACTGACTGGCGATGCAGCACGCACCACAAGGTTATGGGAAACTGAGCGCTGACCATCTGCCTTCCTCTGTGAAAACTGCACCCGGTGACGGCAGCGCTTCAAGAAAGGCATCGGGGCAGGTACAAATAAATCATGTTCTGCCGTATCTCCCATGAGCAGAAGATAACGGCTATTTGTTACACCGATGTGCCATAGGGCACCTGGCTCCTCCAGCAGCAGAGAGTGGTTCAGAGGGAGCCGAGGCAATCACAGATGCTGAATCGCTTTGAGGTCATTTTGCCTGTCTCCTTCCTTCCGAAGGTGTCCTGTGTGAGTGCTTTGCCTTTGATACTTTTATAGCATGTAGACACGTGTCTACCACCGTGGCACTTGGAGAACAGACCCTTTTCTAACACAGCTCACATGCTGGCTTTCTCAAAAGCTCCTAGAGAAATCAGGGTTTGGACAGCTCTGACACATCAATGGTGACAAGCGCAGCAAGAAAGAAAGGTGTGAAAATATACTGTCACTCATCCCGTTTTGCAGATAGGGACTGAAGTGTAGGAAAATGATGACCCAGGACGGGCACCGTAACCTTTCCTGGAGCCCCAAGGGCAGACTCACAGGAAAGCAGATCCCACGCATAGAGCACAAATGATACTTATTTTCTGTAGACCATTTTACATCCTTGTACCTCCAGAGCAGCTGCAAAACAACATAACTGTCTTCAGCAAGGTCACTAGCATGACTGGAGCCTGAATTTCAGGTTTCCAGTGTGTCTTCATTTTCTTTCATCTTATTTATTTACATATTTTTATATCTAATGCCTCTCTTCTTGCAGAAGGTTAAAAGGACCATAGTCCATCCTGATGGCAGACAATTCTTTTTAGATCTGAGCATGTTTAAAAATGGTATAAAGCATAAATGACTTGCTAAGACATGCAATATTAGCTCTTAAACAGGGCCAAGCAATGATCTTTGCTTCAGTAGAGAGTAATGGCTTTGCTCAATGCCTTATATCTTTCTGGGTACCCCAGAGCCATTTGATAGGATTTTACAGGTTGAAAACAGATGCTACTACTGAGCAAGATATCTTTTATGAATGCTAACATAGGCACAGGTCCCCTGTGAATTCAGCCCAGAAGGCACCAGCAATTGTCCCTCCCGACCGAATTGCAATGGGACCCTTCTCTTAGACTCCCATCCCTGATCCAACATGATCTCTGCCCACTGTTGTGCTCAGCCTGCACAAAACATCTATCTTGAAGGACAGTGACCTCCACCACCTTCTCTCGTTCAGGGAAAAATGGCAGTGGTGGACAAAGCACTTATGTCAGCCCCTTCACTGGCATGTCCTGTGGGCTACAAACACACACAGCTTGAGTGTCCTACTGTCCTGCCAGAGATATTAAGGACCACTGGGGTGGTTTTTAGGTGCAGGACATGTACCAAAAAGACAATCAGGAATGCCCACACCTCTCTCTGATGGGCCGAGGCTCATGCTCCTTTCTCTTACTGTTTTGGGTTTTCTAGCTTTCACTCATTATTTGAAAAGAGGCAAGAACAGGAGAAAAGTATCTGAAGAGATTGACGTATCCTAGGATTAATAACAGAGAATGAGAAGTATTCCTAACCCAGATCCTTTCCTTTCAAGTAAATCAGATTATGGATGAATTCATACGGGTGTAATGGCAAAATGTGATTGCTATTAGAGATCATCTTTTATGTGAAGGAGATTCAATACTTCTTTACCCTCAGGGTTAAACTCCTGCTTGTTCCATGTCAGATCCCACTCAATTCATCTTGGGATCACTGCCCAGCTCAGTTCCAGCTTAGTTTTGCCCCTGGTTGCCCCAACCTGTGCTAAGCACACAATGGGGTCCCTGCAGCAATATCCTTGCTGGCTGTGACTATGTGCCAACCTACATTTGGAAGGGTATTGCTGGAACACAAGGGTCACAGGCAGCACAAACAGGACTGCAGACACTGGGAAATAGTTTTGCGGGGCAGGTGACCTATCTGCCTTTTAGTTCTCCCTTCCACCAGGAGCAGGCACAGGAGGAAAACAGCTGTGGCACTCACAGTGCAGGAGCAGAAGGGGAGTGATGCTGCACCCCAGCCCTGTGGGATGGATGAAGGGATGCAAGATGGATGCTGGCTTTGGGAGCGCAATGGTTTGCTCTTTAGGAGAGGAAGACTGGTGGGGGCTGGGTCTGCACAACTTGCTGCTGGTGACATCAGCTCACCTCCGCCAGGGGCTTTGTGTTAAGAGACCTCTCAGATCATGCCATAACGTGGGTGTGTAAACTGAGCAGGTCAGTCTTAAAGTGCTGCTATCCTCTTGTCTCCAGCAGGCACTGACCAGGGTGGCAAGCCCTGAAAGCAGTCACCCCAGGCTCAGCACTCTGCACTGAACAGCCTCTACCGATCAGTGCAGCTTCTCTGCTAAAAAGAGCAAAACGTTGGGCTGCATCCCAGCACCCCGTCTCCTAAATCCCCCATGATGAAGGATGACTTGAAAAAGAACCACCACAGACCAGCAGTTTCCCCAGACCATCCATGAATGGATTCATGTCCAAGGGATGGCTCTGTGTGTGGAGCTTCGTGGGGAGGTTTCCAGCACCATGCCCACTTCTTCAGGGGTTCCCCTGCTGGCCTGGAGCAGATACAGGAATTTCCTTCCAAACTTCTACCCAAGGGCCTCCATGCTTCTTCATGTCAACAAACAGAACAGTATTCGTATTTTTCATGTATTCAAACTCTACTTTATGACAGAGTTCTGCAATGAGGTGCCACGTAGCCTTGGGAGTTCTGCATTGTGTGGCACAGCTGCAGTCCTCCAGTTGTGCAAGCAATGTGCAAACCATTTCCAAGCCTCTGCCAGGTGCTGAGCCACAAAGAATTTGGCTAGCCAGATCTCAGTTAAAAAACTGAGCCTTTTCCCCTTGTCTTGCACAGAGCTACTGCTCATTCCAAAGGAATTTCTTTATGTCAAGAGAAATGTAGGAATGAGTCACGAGGGAGGAAGGAAGCACTGGCCATAGGGAGATGTGCAAAGCAGCAGTGTTTGGATATTACAATTAAGTTATCACACTTATGCAGGCATGTCTAGGAAGAACATATTTTCCATCTTCCATATTTGGCAAACCCTATGAATCTAGAGCATGAATATTTTATACTAAAGAACTCTTCATCTAAATTCTGATTTCATCCACAGCTTAAAGTCAATATTAAAAATACTCAAAGGAAAGCAAGAAAATGGCAAATTGCGTAAGAAGACGAGAAATGATTTTTGTGTGTGTGTGTGCAGGCCAATGGTCCATCTAATCCAATGGTCCATTTAGTCCAATGGTCCATCTAGTCCAATGGTCATGTTTAAGGCGTGATACACCAAGTCTTCCATAATATGTCTGCAAGATGTCCTTGAGGGCCCCATGGATACTGTGGATCTCCTCTTGCACTCTAATAGAAGTGTGAAATGAGCAATAGGAAGGGGGAGGAGGAGCAGAGCTGTCTGATCCTTGACCAAGAGTTCTTTCTCCCCAATGCAGGAATTTAAATAGAATTGGAAACGAAGTGTAAGCAAGATTAATGAATTGAAGTCGTCCTGTCCCCAGTGACAGCCAAGAGAATTCTGTGATTTCAAGAGTGTTGTGGCTTTCTCCACATGGATGTAAATAGGACAGTATCCCACCAGAACGCTTTCTGCTTCTGATGTTGGCTTGATCTTAAAGCCAAGATCCTGGAATCTAAACAAGAAACTAATCCTAAATTTAAAAAGCAAAAAATACAGCAGAAAACAGTAGAAATCAGTGATGCCTCCCTTCATCCCTTCTTTCTGTATCAACAAAAACAGAAAGGAACAAATCTGTACAACTTTGCCCTATACTCTAACAACCAAGCAGAAAGGTTTCTGGGGGCAATAATCGTCCCATAAGGAAACTCAGAAAGAGGTCATGGATTTTGCTGGAAGGTTTGTGGGTCCCCAGGTTTTGTGAGCATCCCACTGTGCACCTCTCCTAGGTGTTCTCCCCACATGGCTCTGCCCAACACACACAAGAAACAGGGAGAAGACCTGACAGGGGCAAAAGGATTTGGGGCTGCATGGTTTTATTTCTTCATCTGATGGAAATGTGAAAAAATAAACAATGGAGAAAAAGAAATGGGGAGTAAAACAGATCTGCAGGAATCTCTTAAGCTCTTACAATCTGAAGATCCAATAATGACTCAGAAAAGAGTTCTTTTTTTCTTTGTAAATTATGTTTTATGTTGGCAAACATCTCTTTAATTTTCTCTTGTCTCTGCTTTTCCCTGTTCCTCTGGGGACCAGCAGCCGAAGTACTGAAAGGCTGTGATAATGTTTTATCAAAGGCGAGGCAGAAAGAAGAGCTGGAAATCACAGAGCCAAGTGCGATGCAGCAAGACCTGGGGGCCAGCACGATTCCGAGGTTAGCTGCCATCTGCAGCGTGCCCTCTGCTCAGCCCAGCTCTGAGGCAGGGCATGGTTTGCTCCCATCCAAGGCCCATCCAGCAGCTGCCACTCATGCAGCACTGTATGGCACAGCAGTGCACTGCACGAAGCAGATGCGCTCAGGAACATCATGCTCTGAGGAAAATTCCTCCCTTTTATGTGGCATAACATCAGTTTTACATCTTTTTTTTTTCTTTATTTGCCTCAAAATTGACATTGTGAACCATTTCTCTACTTGAAGCACTCCTCCTTCCCTCCAGCACACAGTCGTTTTTTAACAAGTTTGGCCATTTGGAAGCTAAATAGAGACAAAAAGATCTAATTTCAGATAGTTTTGGGTCTTTCTTTTCCCAGGGTAGGACCAGAATCTGGAAAGGGATAGTGGGCAGGAGGCGTTCCAGTAGGCTGGCATTCATGCACTAAAATATAACTTTTGCTGTGATTCTGGGTCTGCATAGGAGATAGCTGACTCCCACCCAATGTATTTTGGAATTCAATATGCTCAAGATTCTTCTCTCCCACATACGAGTATCAGCAGGTAGCTTTTACATTTGCAAAATCTTCCTTGAAATTGCCTTGTAAAGAATGCCCTTCTGGATAAATTATTTTCTTCCTAGCAGCCCATAACACTGAAAGTGGTGTCTGATGATTCTATACTAATTTCCCTTAATTCTTATTCCTATACAGAAATGAAAACAAGCTCATGGCATGATCTGCCATTTAGGTTTCTCCTTGCCTCCCATCACTGCAGATGTCTCTCATGGGATGTTAACTGACATTACAACAAGGCTGGGGAAGGGGTTGGAGAATATGGCCTATGAGGAGAGACTGAAGGAACTGGGGCTGTTTGGGATGGGGAAAAGGAGGCTGAGGGTAGACCTGATTGCTCTCTTCTAACACCTAAAAGGTGATTGCAGCAGAGTGGGGCTGGTCTCACTGCTGACAGGTGACAGGATGAGGGGAAATGGCCTCAAGTTGTGCCAGGGGAAGTTTATGTTGGATATCAGGAAGAACTTCTGTACAGAAAGGGCTGTTGAGCACTGGGATGGGCTGCCCAGGGAGGTGGTTGAGTCCCCATCCCTGATGTGTTTAACAACCCTTTGGATGTGGTGCTCAGGGCCGGGATTGAGCGGAGGGCTGTTAGTTAGGGTAGGATGGTTGGGTTGGGGTTGGACTTGATGATCTTGAAGGTCTTTTCCAACCTGAGCAATTCCATTATTCTATGATTCTGTGATTACAGGGCCAGCATCTCTTTATCTTAATGAGAACTAAAATAAAACAGAAAATAATTTCAAAAATTTTCAATTCCCTCCTTGCTGTCGGCTGGGTTGGGATTTTTGTAATTCTTCTGCTCAAACCCCATGGTTTGGTGGCAATGTCTGCTCTGCAACACCTGAATTCTTCTCAAGGTGGCTGCACTTCATGGTAGAGAATTTGTCCTTCTGTGTGCACTCACAGCTGATATTCATCCCAAGCAAGGTTTCTGACTTGGATGTGTCTTTTCAACTGAACAAGACTCAACACATGAAAACTCAAAGTTTAGTGTTTAGTGTTGAAGCTCTAAAGAAACTTCCCAAATCAGAAACACCGGGACCACTGGGCTGCCTGCTGGGCTGGGGCAGCAACATGGGCCTTTCAGTGTCCAAAGGGAGCTACAGGAAAGAAGGGGACAGACTCTTCAGCAGGGTGTGTGGGGATGGAACAAGGGAAATGGCTTCAAACTAAAGGGGTTCGATTTAGGCTACATATAAGGAAAAAATAATTCTCAGTGGGGATGGAGAGGCACTGGCACAGGTTAAACAGAGGTGCTGTGGTTGATGCTCCATCCCTGGTGACTGTTAAGCCCAGGCTGGATCAGGCCCTGGGAAAACCTGATCTAGCTGTGGTGTCCCTGTGCACTGCAGGGAGTCGGACTGGATGGCCCTCAGATCTCCCTTTCAGCTCTGGGGATTTTCCAGTTCTCAGATAACAAATCATTTTCCTCACGTAGACCTCAAAGACATTTTCAAGTTAAGTTAATACAATATATGTTAAAAAAGTAAAAAATAAAAAAATTCCCTGGAGTGCAAAGTGATTTTTCAATTTATATTAATAGGATCTATTTGAAAAGATTTGGGTTCTGGTACGAAAAGTAAGATCTGGCCTTGTAATTTAAAAGAAAAATGCTTTAAATGATGGGACTTTGTGGTAATCTCAACACCATTTTGTGGTAAGCTTGACACCACTGGATTTTTATTAAATAAATATTTAGGGGAATATCCAATAAAGGAAACCGAAGTATAATCAGAGGGAAAAGCACTTCCAGAAAATAGAATCTCAGCTTTTGTCTTTGGAGTGCTCTACAAAATCGTAGTCTCACTTATGCAATAAACCACCAGTATCCAGCCACATATTGTGCAGGAGGCTGGCAATTAATTCAAGTTCTCCTGATGGAAGCTAATTCCTTACTCAGATTTTAGATCTTTTGCAGCCATCTGATAATAAATTCCATAGAAGTCTTGCTAAGCCTTGTCAGAGATTTGGCATGAGAAGAGGCTGCAACGGGCATGAGAAGAGGCATCGAATTTCCTCATGAAATGATGCTGGGAACTTTTCTCTTTAGTCAGTATGAATGTAGATTACTCCCTCGGCCATTCAGAAGCACTTCACCTGACACGAGTCTTTGCTGTAATGTTCTCCAGATTTAGTAAATTCACATGCTTATGGACATTTGATGTGATTTTTTTATTTCAAATGATTGTATAGTGGAATTCAGCTCTCTAATTTTCACCAGCTGAAAGGTAAATGCATAATTGAAACATTCTCCCTCTCATCTATGATGTCCCCAGACAGCAAGTTCATTTCCTTCTACTGCAGTGGTTAAAAAAAAGTGAAATGCATTGCTTCTGGAGATTAACCCTTCCCTTCTCTCACTGCACACTGGGGCCAGTTCAGATTAGATGATGAACAAGAAATGCCTCAAAGTAGAAGAAAAAGCTCCTGTCTTTGGTATTTAGGATGAATTTCCCTACCATGGGTCTTCACACAGGCCTGCAACCCAACAGTCACATCATGCACTCTTAGTGGTAGGGCATGGCCCAGACTGTCTATATAGACTTGACCATCCACTGTTATCAAGAAGTTATGGACATTTGTGAAGAGAAGGAGAAATGCTCTGACTCCACAACCTCTTTCACCAGATTACTGCCATACTCCTGGAGACTCGCGGTGTTCCTGGTCTGCAGTCACGCTCAATTTGGTCAAAAAGCAGCAGAAGGGATCCAGCTGGATATTCTTGGACTATCCTGTTCAGATGAGTTTTAAGACTGTCTGCTACAAGAACTTTTCTCTGGCACAACCAGAATCTCATTAACGAATGAGAAAGTTCAACAGGAACAACATAGAGTCAATTTGTAGCATCAGCCTTATGAAGATTTTCAATTTAAGTGCTGGGGAAAAATGCATAACATGGCAAAGCAGCTTCAAGGCTGGCCCACCAAAAATCCACAGTCAGCAGAAAAATCCAGAAGAAAACTGCTTGCATTTAAAAAATTCAAAGTATGGAGTGAAATTTGTCCTGCAGAACTTGGTGTCTAATAAGATGAATGATGAATGACAACACTGAGCAGTGATATTTCCATACTTGCCAAGAAGTCTCAGAATCAGAAATAAAACCACGTGCCCTTTGTATAGGGGCTGCAAAATCCTGACTTTAACATCAACTCTGTCTTTGACCTTGGTCATGTCACTTGAGCGCTGTATCTTCAATACAGCATTTGTGCAACTCAGCTAATAGGAATCTGTTTCAAGGGACAAACGCAGGTTGCCCTGTGGGGACAGAATGAAGCTAAAACTCTTCAGAATCTTGTTTTATTTTCTGATCAGGTCCAAACTGCTCCAGTTCTGTCTGTGTAAATTCAGCTGCTACAGACAATTCTTAGTTTAATATTATCTGTGAATTCTATTTCCATGCAATACGATTCAACTACTTAGTAATTAATAGAGATGTTAGATGAGACCAGATCTAACAAGAATTCTCGAGATACCCTATCAGGATGCCTTCCATAAACTTATTCTATTTGCATTTATCACGATTCCTCATTTGCAACCCTTCAGCCAGTTTCCAGCTCACATGACTGATTTCCCATCTAAGCCAACCCGAAGTAATTTTTCTATTAGCATTTCCTCATACTAACCAGGAAATAGTCCTGTCTGACCTTATAAATCTTTTACATTTTTGGTCTCCTGACGTTACACAGAAGAATGAAATTGCCCACAGAGCTCCAGCATCTCTGACTGAATTTTTCCAGATGCAATCCTCTGCAATGGGGACACAAACAGCCGTTCCCCCTCCTGTTTATTCGCTCCCTTCAAGTACTGGATGCCCACACTGAGGTCTCCCCACATTCTTCTCTTCTCCAAACTAAACCAGCCCAGTTCCCTCAGCCTTTCCTCATAGGAGAGCTGCTCCAGCCCTCTGATCATTGCTGCTTTAGAGGAAGTGGAAAAAAAAAACAACAAAAAAACCCAACCAAACAAACAAAAAAAACCACAAAAAAACATAATCTCCCACTCTGCCTTTATATTTTTCTGGTCATTTTTGCTACTCCAAAGATTATTTGGGTTTTACACACACACACACAGAAGCATCAGATTCATTCCTAATTGAGCTTTGTTAACATCTGTTAAGCAGTGACA
Organism: Coturnix japonica; assembly: GCF_054131305.1. NCBI lineage: Eukaryota > Metazoa > Chordata > Aves > Galliformes > Phasianidae > Coturnix > Coturnix japonica. The sequence continues at coordinate 103,747,772 of NC_140665.1, forward strand.
AATGACCCAATTTTAACTTTGCATTTGAGATGAAGATTCAGATGAAAAGATCACTGAAAAATGTGCTATTAGAGTATTTGAATTTATGTAACCCATTTTCCCTTCAAGAATGCACTTCTCTTACACTGCAGTCATGGGAATGGTAAAATTTACAATGATAAAAGCTGATTCCATTTGATGGAAAAACAAACAAAAACAACCAGTTAAAGAAGAGCCCAACATTTTCTTGAAAACTAAATTAAATTAAAATAAGTCTAAAAAAAAACAAACCCAAACCCCACAACAAAATGTAACAAAGCAAAAAAGATCTTCAGTTTTTCAAGCTTTTGAATTTATTTTGGGGTATCTACCAAAAGAAGAAGCATATGTTTATATGTGGAGAAACAATATCCAGAAATGTTCTTCTTTCTTTACTGCTGTCTCAGCTTCCTTTGCAATTTGCAACAATAATTGTGTGTGCATCAACTGGGTGATCTGCAGGTTTTATGTGCAGACAGAAAATAAATCATCTACAGGATGATTAATGTTTGTTAATGAAGAAACACCACTGGTAGAGAAGGCTGCAGGGAGACCTCATTGTGGGCATCCAGTACTTGAAGGGAGCGTATAAACAGGAGGGGGACGGCTGTTTGTGAGGGTGGGCAGTGACAGGACAAGGGGGAATGGTTTGAAACTGAGACAGGGGAGGTTCAGGTTGGATCTGAGGAGGAAGTTTTTCCCCCAGAGGGTGGTGACGCACTGGCACAGGTTGCCCAAGGAGGCTGTGGATGCCCCATCCCTGCAGGCATTCAAGGCCAGGCTGGATGTGGCTCTGGGCAGCCTGGGCTGCTGGTTGGTGACCCTGCACACAGCAGGGGGTTGGGATGGATGAGCACTGTGGGCCTTTGTGACACAGGGCATTCTGTGATTCTGTGATTCTATGATTGAATGTTACACTTTCCAACTGCTTCTGAAGAGAAGTGAGTTTGTCTGTCGGATTCAAAGGGTGTGTGCTACTGTTTCTTCAGGGGGAAGCTTTGGACTTATCTGTGAATAAAGCCTCACTCGGTAGAACAAGAGTCAATGGCAAGAAAAGCCAACATGGATTTTAAGGAGAAAAAGTGTACATTTTAAGCAGAAAAAATGGAAATCATGTTGCATCTTCTCATCATTGAAGTTATTCACGTATTAAGTTAATTAATCAAGATCTACTCTAAGAAACCATTTAAGAAAATGCCCAGAAACAGGGGATTTGTAGCTGAGTCTCAGGTCCTGTCACTGCATAATGAAGTACTGCTAACAGCATCTTTCTTCTTAACAAACTGCAAATTATTTCACAAACTAAACCCACTTGGAAAGTCGTGAGTGAAGATAACTCAGTCCATCCAGTATACTGCCCTGGTCTCCAATGAAATCCAGAGTGTCCTGCTGAGGACACATCCCTGTCCACAGGGGGTTGGTTGTGTCCTTGGCCGTGCAGCAAATCTCCTCTTTCCTTCCTCCAATACAGAAGCTAAAGGTAAGGTAGGCATTGCTTCACAAAAGTTGCTATATTCATAGGTGCTGTAACTCTCATACAAAAGGATTCAGATGAAATGTTACAGACTCATCCTACAAGCAGCAGAGATCACACATGATTTAGCACAGAATTACCAAAGCAGTCTGTGGCAATTTCTGATTCATAGTGCATTTATGTAGCTGTTTACACATGTGTAAATTCATACTGCTTGTAAGGAAAGAATGACACTTCCCAGTCAGAATGACAGCACTTCTGTGACGCTGCTGGGAACAGCTACACAAGGTGCAAGAGAATTGGGATCCTGTCTTACATGTGGGCAGCTTTTCTGTCTTGCTTATGCTCCTGACTTGGGTGCAAGTTTTAGACTGAACTGGTTCTAAAGATGACCTTTATGTTCCCTGTATGCCATGAGAGGATAAGGGGTAGGTGCTCTGTATAGAATGGGTCGATAGCTGGATTAGGTGACCTTGGAGGCCATTTTCAGCATTAATGATTCTGTAATTCTATGATTCTGCAATAAGCCTCTGGGATGTCACATTGCTTTCCAAGGGACAGACACGCAGGACACTCCATAAGCAGAAAAACATTCTGGCTTTAGGGCTGGTGCAGCAGGTATTTGTAAAGAAAATATATTTGCAGAGATGCCCTAACATCTGTCATCATATGAACGTATGAAGTGTACACCTATGGCACTGAATTACTTTACACCCCTTACTTGTACCCTACTACCTGAGCAAAACCAGTCTGCACTGAAATCCAGGGGGATTTCTGCTGTCTCCTCTGCTGTGGGACCAGTCTGCCAGCAGAGTGCAGTGGGGGAGCAACTTCTGGGGACAGAAAAACTGATCTGGCCATCTCAGAGCGTGAGAAGTCTGACCAAAGTCTCCTAGAGCTGCTCCAGACAAGTGGAGCTGACCTCATGCAGGAACTTCCCATCAGTGAGTGGGTGGGTTCAAGGAGAACAAAATCTGCAGCGATATCTCTGTGCTGTACTAGAGCTGCCCACTGACAAAACACTCCCTTTGTCCTTGAGTTGGTTGCACAGAAGTTCCTTATAGCTGGAAATCTTCCTGCTGCCACCAGATCACACTTGCTAGTGCACCTAAAGGCCTCAAAGCACGACACGTAAAGCTCCCACTCTCTAGTGGCCCAACCAGTGTAAACGTGGGACTGATGCACAACCGAGCCAGGGTCAGGGCACTGATGTGCACCACTGCACCTGATGGCCTCTGCAGTGCCCAGGAGTGCTTTCACTTCTCTCTCCCTTTGCAGGATGTCTCATGGCCCTTCTACCAAGCAATTCCTTTGCTGTCTGTTCTCTACGTGAAGCTCTTCTTCCTCGGTAGGTATGAAAATAGAGAACACGACTAAAGCAGCGAGCAACAGAGTTGTAAAGACATTACAGCTTGCCCTTTCTGCCTCTTGCCTTCTCTTCTCCTTCCCATCTCACACAACACCTGCTTTGTGAAGCAGTCGAAAGCTTTGTTTCATTTGTATCTAGAGCTGCTTTCTAGCTGCACCTCCATCACCTACAGCACACACGGCTGCTTGTACCATAAGTGTGCAATGGATGTGGGGTTTTCTTTTCTGCCAGTAGAAGCAGTGGTTGGGGATTCCCTCAACAAATGAGGGACTTTAAGTGTCCTGCACATGATTAAACCAAGTGATGAGTTTAACTCAGAATATTTAGTGAATATGAAAAATAAATATAAAATAAGATACATATAACATTTAATATATAATATTTATATTACAAATATGTATAATATAAAGTAGTTTTCTATCCATAGAGGAACAGCATTTGTAGAGAGACACAAAGTGCGGCTGGACTTTCTATCTGTGGCAAATGGTTGTCACCCTCCACAGTCCCAAAGAGGTGAGCAGTTGCTACAACCAAATTAACCTGGACGTGTCTCCTTTTTCTCTCCACCCAAACAAGCTTCCAGATGCTTCTTTGTAATTGATCCTATCATGGCAAGGTCTCCAAAGAGCCTGGCATGCCAAAATAGGCCGTCCCACTCCTCAAATGCTGACAATATTAGAGTGCAATGGCTCAGGAAGAAAGGCATGAAGAGTCTGACCAGGGTCATCCCGAGATGAAGGGCAAAGCCTGAACCAAAATCTGCATCTGCCACGATAGACGGAACCATGTCCTCTGCCTGCTTCCCTGCCTGTGCCACAGCATCTCACTGTGCCTGATTCTGCATCTTTGCCTCTCTGCAGATCTGCACGGCATGCAGATTGTCCACAGCCCTGACGGGATGAAGGTGGAATGTATTTTGGGGGCTGATGAAGAAAGTTCAGTTTGTGATTTGTTGCCCTAAAGAGCAGCAGGGAAAAAAGAGCACACTAAACCCCACCACTGATGTTATACGTTTCTTCTCTGTTGTTGCTGCTTGTTTACCATGGGGCAGCTTGTCCTGGTACAAGTTAATTCACTTTCATGTCCCCAGCCCTGTTAGGGTGGTCTGCTCTCCCTTTTTTGGTAAATCATCTCTGCAGCTGGTCTTGCAGAACTGGGGAAGAGTCTTTTCTGAACTTACTGAGTGCAAAAAGGATGGAGAAAGTTCCTAAATATGCAAGAAATACTTCATTTCTTGTTCACAGTGGGTAAGCATCAGCCTAACCGTGTCCTTTGAAGCTGAAAGCTGCAGGGACATCCTGCAGCAAGGATACAGGCACAGCTCCAGGAGCAGGCACCAGGTGAGGAGCTCTGCCTCGTCCTGCCTGAGAGTGTGCGAGCACATGTGTGAGCACAAGAGGGTCCTTGTTCTGTTTTGACTCACTTTCAAGGAAGTTCTCCCAGCCTCTGAGCCAGGAGGGCCTGCTTGCCTTCAGACATTTTTCTGCCTTGTTTTCTTGCTACCAAGCAGCTGCTCCTAGCTCAGCCTGCCCAATCCTGCCTTGATCGGAGAGGCTCAAATGAGAACTATCCGCTGCCTCCAGCCTTCCTCTTCTGATCCTCTCCCTGCTCACATTGTATTAGTTTGATTTGACTTCACCACCATTGCCAACTATGGAGCACTCAGCAGGATGCTGAGCCATAGGCTTGGCTTGGGGCAGGCAGGATTGGGATGGTGCAGAGCTGCACTGCCTCCAAGGAAGCCTCTGGAGAACACTTGGCCGGTAGCAAACCTGCAATTACAGGTTTTGAGATGCAAAGTGAATGCACGCAACTTTTCTACTTAAGTAATAAAAGATCCCTTATCCAACGGATGTGCTTATTACAGTTGTGGAAATAGATACGTCTCTTCTATTGGCTGCCATTTAGTGCAGCGCTCATAAATGACTGATAATTAATTGAAGGCAGTGTTACAGAAAACAATCTTCCCACAAGGTCTGTTTTTAGGCAGCAGTTGCCGTTTTTGTTATGATCTCAAAGAAATAAGTTTTAAGTTATTGTCTTTTCTCGGGCAAACTGGCAAACAAACATGAAAACAAACAGTAAAAACAAAATACTTGGAACAAAAGCTTTTGTGCATGTACTGATAAAGTACAGGATGTTTGTGGGGTTTATTGACAGTGAGGGGTCAGAAGACCATAATCTCCTTTCTCATATCTGATGCTGCACAAGAGATATCCCCAAGTAATCAATAGGTCTGTCCATATTAATAAGTAATACGAACCTCAGCCTGTTCTGTAGCCACAGGGCAGAGGTACAGCGTGTCCAAGCAGATGCACACTGCTGTCCGTAGAAGGGAGGCCATTCATGTACTGAGAATGGACTCTGACTCGTGCTACCCCTGAAGCCATGCTCTGTTTGGGGAGATGAACAGATGAAAATCATACCTGGGAACACACCTGTGAGTTAACAGCTTTGTGCAAGTCTGTGCTCCTTGTAACCTTGCCTGCTCTATGTGACAGGGGCTCAATCCAGACCCCACGTATAGGAACATTGCTGTGTCACCTATGGTAGGGAGAGCACAAGCAGTGTTGCTCCATGACTTATCCCCAAAGTCTCCATCCAGACTCCATTCATCCACCTCTGATTTCCTGCTCTGCCACGGTCTGTCTGCATGACCTTGGGCAAGTCACTTTCTGGCTGGGCTGCAGACTGCAGCGTGGTGGAGCAGCAGCTGTAACTGCGCTGACCACAGTCCGGACAGCGATGGCATAGGGATACAGCTCGTTTCACCCAGCATCTCAGAAAAGCAAACTACAGAGATTCCTGCATTGCCAGAGTGGAATCTGAATGCATTTTAAGCACTTAGAACAATGCAGCAATCTGCACAGTGCATATAAGTGCCATCTCTCTGCTCCTCCTCTGTCAAACGGGGAGACCAAGACTTCCCTCCTTAGGGAAGGGCAGTGAAAATGGATGTACTCAAGGCTCTAATCACTTCCAGCTCTGAATAATGAGTAATCGTTACCTTACACAGACAGATTTTCTTAGAAAAGAACAAGCAGTGCTGTTAGACTCTATGGCCCCATCCGGTCCTTTTGAAATCAGAGCAGTCTGCTGGCATTAGGCGCACAGAATGCTCCTGTGAAAGACATGGCAAGAGCTTACCCACCAGCAACCTTCAGCCCATCTTACCTAACTGGGAGACAGGAAGAGAGGCAAAGTGAGAGCTGCTCACAGGATTTGAGCAGAGGGAAAACTACAAGAGGTCTTTGCAGGTCCCAGGTTGAGCAGGAGAGGGGATTGGAGTGGCTCCCACTGTGGCTCCCAAAAAGTACAGGTTGACACATGTCCTTTGTCATACGCAGATTAATACAGCTGGGCCACCCTCAAGGTTTGTAAACCCAAAGTGTTGCTCTTGAAGAATTTTCTTCAAACTACAGTCATTCTTAAAGGAAGGTGACAGACTCTACTGGCACTAACCAAGCAACAAGTCATTGGAGAAAGTGAGGCAACCTTAGAAGAGCCTGGCGGGTCCTTATGGCTACAGGGAGGTTTAGCTGAGAAAGCTCCCAAGGACATGGACCAGTCATGTGGTGAGCACTGGTCCACACCACGTACGGCTGGCAGCCTTGGCTGCCTGATCTGTACTCCCATTAAGTCCTGCCACAACTGCTCTTTCATGTCACGACCCAAGTGAAAAGAAATAGAAACCTCAAAGTTACAGTCATAGGAATGGTTCCCTTTGCTGAACATCCAGACACTGATCTGCTCCTGTGGTGTAGCATGTTAGACGTTCCCAGTTAAATACATCTGGACAACGCTGGAGTGTGTGGCACAGACCTGGGCTTCCACAGCTCTTGTCCAGAGTTCAGACAGGGAAGCTGATAAATAAACCCAGGAGCCTGTACTAAACTGCAATTCTGGCCATTCCTTGTGGTACCAGAAAAAGAAAACCCCTCTTTCCTAGCAGTAACAGAGACTCTTTTCCTTACCGCAGTTACGGGTTGCCTTTTTTAGCCTTTCTTTGAGGTACAGCCACAGCTTTTGGTGGCCATACATCCCTCTGCTGAGAAGTGGCTGGAAGGCACCCAGATGTGTCCCATGTTAAAACCAGACACTTAAGGGAGTCTGTTCCTTCACCTGGATGATGATACACAACAACTAATAGGGGAGCTGCTGGGCTAACATTTGGCAACGCTTAGAACCACATCTTGAGAAAAACTTTGTGTGTACGAATGATCTCCCAGTCACTATTAGTCCATTACATCTCTAATAGCACTCAACTTTATCTTTACAAAAAAAAAAGTAGAAATGGCTAAAAAACACATTGTAAATGACCCCATCCAGCCTGTGACAGGCTCAGCTGGGGTATTTAGACATGAGGAAATTCATCTGGACTGAGGGAGTAGAATCACCATCCCTGTATGAGGATGCGTGACCCCGATGTTAACCTAGATTATTGGTGTCTCCACTGAATTAGTTCAATTTCAATTTAAAAAATAAGCAAAATAGAAAGAAAACACTTTTATTTTGTGCTATAGAAGGACTGTCTTCATAAAGAATTAAACAACAACAATTACTCAGGAGCATTTAATCCAGAGTCACTCGTAGTGTTCCCAAGCACCGCTTGCACTCAGGACTTTCTGACAGCACCAAGGACACATTTCCACCTCCACCAGCTCAAACAGCCACAACTCTGCATGAGGCAATTACTGTCACACCTACAGCAATGGGACCAAATCCCATGCGTCCCACCTGGCCCAATATACCAATAAAATCAATCAGTATTTCTGCTCGAGTTGTTTGGGCAGCGACTGGCTTTACTTTTTTTCCCAGTAACAAAGGATAACTTCAGGACCTGGTATTTGCTGCAGCACAGAGGGGCAACAAGAAGGGCCTTATTCTTTTCCCTATGACTTGAGTAATGAGGGACCGGCAACCAAGGGATTCTGTTCAACTCTGTTAAGTAATCCCTGCCTGTGGTGCAATGCCTGGGGAGCATGCAGATATGCCACAATTTGCAGAAACTTCTTCCACCATCCGCCTGCAAACTTTCTGCCTTATTTGCTCACAGCAGGTTAGTGAAGCAGACTGCTCCTTGAGAGAGGGAAGAGGGTGCGTGTGTGCCAGGGGAATATTCCTGAGGTACCTGTGCCAAAATGTTTATTCTTTTAATTGGAAGGGCTGAAGCTTCTATCCCCTTTTACCTTGTTTCGCCTTTGCTGGAAGCCTCGAGCTGGTGGGATCTGTCCCAAAACTCCATCCCATCTATCAGCACCAGAGCTAATTATTTCCATACCGAGAGAAAACAAATCCCCTTCTATGCATGCAGGTAAAGAAAAAAGCAGGCAGAACACCTGAAATCACTCCTCACCCAAACCTCCTGCTTCTCCTACAGCACTCGCAGGGGCAGGGAGATACAGCAGCTCATCGTGCCTTAGGAGAAAGCCTTTTTCTGGTCATACCAAAGATCAGTTACCCTACCACGTCACTGGGGATGGAATAGGTGACAGCAAAGCCCCGGTGAGACCCCAGGCAGACCCCAGCTCTCCTCCCCACACCCGGTCCCGACCTCCTGTCCCTTTTCCCAGTGCATTAACCCCTTGAGGCACCGCAAGGTCTCCCGGTCTCCAGGCTGCTCTCCGCTCCCTGCTCCTCCTGGTTCAGCACCGTGCATCCCCCCACCCTCCCTCCTAGCACAGAACAATAGCAAGGCACCAGCTTCATCTGCTTCCCGAGGAAAGCCCAGACCACACATATTTAGACAGAAAGAGAGAGATAAGACTATATTTCTCTTGCTGTTTAGGACAAGAAATGAAGTGCTGCCTCTTTAATTGGCAAAAGCATGCAGTAAGAGCATACCTTTAATTTAGTGTTGGGATAGCTCACTTGCACCCTGGCTGTTGTCTTATTGGAGAGGGCAGCCTGCCTCAGATCCTCTAGCACTGAAATAATATCATCCAGCACGCATTTCTTATCCTGATTTCTCAACACACACAGATGGGAAAAAGTATAATTATAGCCTTTGTAGTTCACCTTCATTTCCAGCACGGCTCGGTGGATCTGCAGGATCACATCAGCCTGATGCAAAATATTGCCTCCGGGTTTGGAGAGGAGAATCACCCTGCCATACCTCCCCGGGGTGTGCAAGTCCGAATACAGCTGGCTTTTGGATTGATCGAGGGAGAACAGGCTGCTGGCTAAGCTCCTCTCGATCTTGGCCAGGCTGTGGCTGGGGGCTACCAGGCTCTCCAGGTCAGTGTCAGGCTGGAAGCGGTTGAGCAGGCTGAAGCCGAAGATGATGGTCAGGACTGCGGGCACAGTGAGGAAAAACACCGGATGCCTGCTCACGAATAAGCCCAGCTTGTAGAAAAATGACTGGAGCCCTCTGTGTATCACCTGCCGCAGCATCCTCCACCAGATCCAGCCTGCAGATGCTTCTGGCCGTCTTAGAAAGCACATGTGACATGTGTAGCTCCTTACCCCTTCCTGTCAGTTTCCTTTTCTCTCTCCCCCTCTCTCTCTCTACTACTCCTTTAAAAGACTGCAGCAAGTTGCAGCAAGACAGCCAAATATTGATCAATGGGGTGTGTGTGTGCGAGCGTGCGGTGTGTGTGGAAGGGACCGGGCAGAGCAGGGAGGAGGGGGGTCCTTGCTTTTCTCCTTTTCTTTTTTTTTCCCCCTCGCTCTTTTTCCCCTCCTCCCTCCCCGTAGCCAACGAGCAGCTCCCCCCGCCCGCCGGGGCCCCCCTCTCGCGGCCGCTGCTCGGGCATTGCACCGGGATCGCTGCCGGCTCTGCAGTGCCCGCTCCGAGCCGAGCCCCGCTTCCCCGGGCGGGAGGAGAGCGGCCCCCCCTCCCTCCCCCGCGCTGCAAAACGCCGCTGCCCTCCTCCTTCCCTCTCTTCCCTCCTTCCCTCCCTCCGCACACACACGAGTGGGGAATTGGCTGGGGCGGGAGGATGATGCTGCATTTTAACATCCCCCGATCCCTCCCTCGTCGTGTTCCCCCCCCCACCTTCCCTTGCCCTGTCCATCCCTACCGGCCGCCCCGAGCTGCCCCGCTCCCCATCCCCGGGAGGAAGGCGGCTTTGCGCGGGGAATTTGCGGAGCAGCAGCTCCCCGAGCCCCGGTCCCACGGCTGCTGCATCCCCCCGCGATGCACGGCCCCGCATCGCCGCTTCTCCCCTTCATCCCTCGTTTGCAGCCCGAGGTCGCCCGCGTGGAGCCGCCCCGTGGAGCCGTGATGGGGACAGGAACTCCGGGAGAGGCGTGGGGTACAGGGCACGAGGTGCCCAGCTGCTCCCTTCTGCAGCCCGACCGCCCAGAGCCTCTGCCCCGGCCGGCAGCCCTGTGAGCAGTGACCCGGCAGCTCCAGGACAGGGTTCCTGACCCCCCCTCCAGCTGGAAAAGACGTTTTTCAAGCAAAGCCACCAGCAGCCCATTACATAAGAGCAGAGAAATTCTGCAGCTCCCAGGACCGAGGGAGAGCAGCAGAGAAATGTACGTGTTAGCAGGAGGAGGGCTGCCCACCAACTCTCCAGGCAGAAGCGCTGCTTCTATAGGAGCTGCTGCCCGGGACAGCAGATCCTGCCCTGGCAGCCCAGCAAACAAGGCAGGAGAAAAGGCAGGACTGTGTGCGGGAGCTTTATATTAAAATAATACATCTAAACCACGGGAATATAATCCAAAACAACCATCTTCAATATGGAATCTCTGCTCAGTGCATCCCTTCCATACAATTCCTGCTATATTTTAGGTAGTACTGTCAAGCAGAAATTAATTTCATTCAGGGATGGGACCAAGGATTCAGTGCAAAGCCTGAAAGAGCAAAGTTCTGCCATAGTAAACCCCAACTGAAGGACGGGAAGGGTGAAAACAGGGGAACTAGAGCTTGTCACAGCAAACTGCCCAAGAACAGCAGCCTGAGCTCAGCTTGAAGTAATGATCTGTGTTTTGGAGAAAAACAGCTTATTTGAGCAACCCCTTTCATCCTGAGGCCTCCCACCTCCACCTCCCACACCTCTGTGCCAATGGACAGGACATACACAGGACAGCCCATCTTTGAGGGCTGCAGGGCAGGACATACACAGGACAGCCCATCTTTGAGGGCTGCAGGGCTTGCGTTCAGTCAGAGCCAACAGTCCAGTGACACTGGGAGCCTGAGGTCCTACAGGAGCCTGGAACAATGACTTTCTTCCACACGATGCAATAGTGAGGCTGGGTGCAATGCTTTGGAAACCCTCCTTACTCAAGTTGGTGATTCACAACCGGTAAACCTGGTTAAATTTCTTTTTTAAAGATTTGAATGGTTTCTGCAAGCACATCGTGCCTTTCCAATTCAGGCTGCTTTTATTTAGTGGCCCAGATACTGCTGATCTGGAGGTTCTTGCTGGCGTTCTTACAGAGACATGAAGGAGAAGCCAAAGGAGGGAAAATCCGTACAAAAGGCCCTATCAGCCTCCTGCTTCCTCAGCTTGAGGCACTGCCCATGATGGAAATCTGCCCCAGGAAATGCTAAGCTCCATTGGTACAAATTACAGCTCTCTGTCTATTTTATGATGCACTTATGCCGATGGTTGAGTGCTCCCAGTGAATAAAGTCTGAATGTAAAGGCTTTATTGAGCCTTTGTACTTACACACATGAGCGAGACCTTGAGTGGGAACTTGGAACCTGATTCCTCCTTGCCACACACACAGGTTTAGGAGAAGCCTTTGACAGAGTATGTCATCATATCACAGCACATCCCGAGCTGGGAGGGAACCCCAGAGATCATAGAATCCAACTCCTGGCCCCACACAGCACCCCCAGCCCCACACAGCACCCCCAGCCCCATGTCAGAGCTCCCTTTGGCAGCTCGGGGCCATGCCCACCACCCTCTGGGGTACAGCCCTGCCCTCCCCCCCCCGGCTCTCCCCTGTTAATCACAGTGTGCTCTGGCATCTGTGCCCCACAGATAATACAGATGATGAAGTGATCAGTAGTTGTGCTGGCCATCTTAAATGGCAAAATCCATAGAGGATCTAAAAAGTCAGTTTGAAGTACTTCTCAGAGAGAAATAGGGCATCAACGCCTATTCTGAGAGCAGCACTGGGATATGCTGATATTTATACCTATGTGAGTGTCACCCTATGAATCCTCTGTAAATGAGGAACACCTGACGTGTCAGAACGCTGGCTGGGGAGCCGAGTGTTGGGCAGAGTCAGGAGCCCAGAGAATCAAAGCATCATACCCAAGGTTGGAAAAGACCTCCAAGGTCATCCAGTCCAACCATCAATATTTCCTCACCAAACCGTGTCCCTTAGTGCCACGTCTACATGCTTCTGGAACACCTCCAGGGACAATGACCCCTCCATCTCCCTTGGGCAGCCCATTCCAGCGCCTGACCACTCTCTGGGAGTAGGAGTTTTTCCTAACGTCCCACCTCAATACTCAGCTTGGAAATATGCAGTTCTTGCTAGAGAAAATAATTGGAGATGCCTCCTTGCAGGAAGGATGCAACTGTGGGAACAGATCATCCTGTACAAATAATAACAATAATAATAAAAGGATGTTACAGTGCAGGGAAAGAGAGATATGAGTTGGGAAAACATTATGTAGCAGAAAGGCAGCACAATACAGCTTTACTTGCAATAAGCATATAGCATAGCTGTGCTGATAGATACAGAAGGAAGAGCCAGACACCCAAGAACCAGATGGCAGTACCTGTGTTGATTTACAAGCAAGGAAATACACAAACAGCCCTATTGACATAGTGATTGTAAGTTGTTGTGGTTGAATAGGAGGGTGGATACAGGAACAGTTAAAGGTACTAGAAGACATTAAATATTGTCATTAATTACAATGACCACAAAGGCTCTCTTTGCAAAAGTAAGTAAAAGAGGCTTGAGATAGACTGGTAGTTTTGTGTCCATACACTTACATGAATTTCTACTTCTGCTTTATTATAAAAGTTTTATTGGATTGTTTCATCTCTCCTAGAATATATCTGTAGCTTTGAAAAGCAAAAATGGAGACAGGGGAGGTTTAGGTTGGATCTGAGGAGGAAGTTTTTCCCCCAGAGGGTGGTGACGCACTGGCACAGGTTGCCCAAGGAGGCTGTGGATGCCCCATCCCTGCAGGCATTCAAGGCCAGGCTGGATGTGGCTCTGGGCAGCCTGGGCTGCTGGTTGGTGACCCTGCACACAGCAGGGGGTTGGGGCTGGATGAGCACTGTGGGCCTTTGTGACACAGGCCGTTCTGGGATGGTATGACTTTATGAAAACAGTCAGTTCAAAAATCAAGCAGTTGAGAATGGAGTTCAAATACTTTTTTTGATGATGAATTATCTAAAGATTTTTTTTTCTCTCAGTTTTTCGAAAAACTAGAGACATTCTTGGAACTGTATCAGAAAATCATGTTTTTCTCCTGTTTAGTGCCTTTATTTTAATTTTTTTGTTTGTTTGTTTGTTTGTTTGTTTTTTGTGGTCAGCAGACAGTTAAGTAATATCTTTATGTGGGTGGGGTTGTTATGCTGTGATTTGCTTTGGTTTTGTTTTCTTTTGTGAGAGAGAAAACATTGATTCAGCTGGAGAAAATGGAAATGACTGAGGAAACAACCTCGGATGAGTGAAACATCAAACAAAGACATTCCTACGCACGCTTCTCCTTATCACTATTGCAGAAATTAAAACTCGTATTTTCAGCTCTTGTTACTGTGCTTCCTACAGTCATAAAAGCTAACAATGAATATTCATTTCTTCAGGCACCATATGTCTTTATTTTCATGTTCCTGCTTATTTGGAAAAGTACTTTGAAAACAAAGGTGTCTCTTACAATCCATCTCTAGTAGGAGATCTATGGAAGGGTAAATTAAACCTGCTATCAGTGTCCCCCTTCAGGGCTTTATAAAGAGATGATATCTATCCTGTGGGTTTTCAAGCTGACCCATTGAAGTTCCTGCAATCTATTTTAAATGCAGGATCTGAAGGCAGATCTGTCTCTGTTCCTGCCACACACTTCTTGTGAAATGCTGCTCAAATGACCTAGATCCAGTGAGGCTGTAAGTACCAGCTTGGGATCGCTGGGTCTGTTTGGGCTGAACATTCCCAGTTGCAGTTAATGATGGTTGCTGAGTGGAGAATATGACTGTTCTACTAACCAAAGCAATGCTTGGGCCTATTTTCCAGCCCTGGGCCAGTTGGCACAGCAATGCCATGTCTGTAACACCTGATTATCTCAGCATCTGTAACAGGCTGAGCTGCATCCAAACCGACAGCTCGGAATGGTGCTGAACCTTGAACCAGGGGAAAGTGCTGACTGGGGCCAAAGTCATTCCTGGGACCATTCTGCACAATGAAGAATTGGGATGACTGCATTCCAGTGATTGAGAATGTTCTCTGGCTCTGCCCGATTTACTCACAGAGGCGGTTGTAGGATGGGATTTGCCTAATGAAATATGAATGCCCACACATGGACAGTTTTTTGGGCCTATCTTGTTATCATTGGAAGAAGCACTTGAGCATAATTTCTCTCACCATGTGAAATCCACTCATTGCTGTAAGTGCCTAATAATGGACACATGCACTGCACTACAAAAAGCTGCATTAGGTAACAGTGACTGTGAGAGGAGTCCAGAAATGCTGGGTCACCACCTTTAGATCAATGTAGATCACCCAGGGCAAATATATTCCAAATCTAGGTCTTGTAGTCATCGGTAGAAACAAAACTGGGCAAAAGTCTGTAGCAGAACAAAATATTCAGTCTTAAACTAGAGAGCATTTCTGGGACCATCCTTTCTCATACTTCATTAGATTTCTGTTTTCATGCTCTTCCTCAGCATTTATCTTCTGGCTGCTGCTTTCTCACAGTGTGACTGAGCCTGTGCATCCCTGAATGCAGTGGGGCCTGATTCTGCCTGCGGGTCCCTTGGCAGCAGTGTAACAGCCATCGTAACCATTTGCATTTATACACCTCCTTCCAGCTGATAGGCTCTGAGTGCTTTACAAATACTGATTGATTATATTTCACATTACTCTTGCAGGATAGCTGTAAAATAGAAAAATGGAAGAGTGGATTATGAATTACTGGAACTGAGAGATAGACAAAGAGGAAAGAAAAGCACATAGTTAAGAAAAGGAAGGATCATTACTTCTCCATAAAAATAGTAACTCAGTGTCACGGGTTACTTAGATTTACCTATGCCCGTGACAGGGGAAGCCACCCCGTGGGCCCCCCTCCCGGGGCCCGGAAAGGAGGGGGAAAAAGGGAGTGGGATAAAACAGCGACAATCTAAGGAGGAAAAACTTATTTTACTAAATATGATGCCGAAATACAAGATAACACAATATAATATAATTGAGGCTAACAAATTGAACGAAACAGAGAGAGAGAGTCCCCGAAAACCGAGAGGCCTACTGTGAGCTCTAGGCGACACGGCTGGAACGCTTCCCACTCCCCGAGAAGTTCGAGAGAAGAAGGAGGGCACTCCAGCCTGGGAACGAGATTATACAGCGTCCTGGTCCCGTGACTTATCATTAACCCTGTTGTTCTCTGGGATATGTAGTCTTCTTCTGTGGACTGCACATTCAATAGAAGTATCCATACTTTACATGATGTTATGATGTGGAATACTGATACTGATAGCAAAATTACAAAACCATGACATTCCACCCCTTATTCTACATTATTACATCATGGTAAAAATATATATACATATATATACACGTATGTAAAATTATGATAGCTAAACAGTAGAATTACATGTAACATAACTAAATGTACAACTATAATACTATAATAACTAAAATACACTACACATGCAAACATATATACATATAAATACATAAAATTATTGACTGCACTCCCTCAGCATCAAATTCCCTTGTGGTACACACTGAACATCCCCATCCTTCTGCATTACCCACCAAGTGCACCCAGGTCCCTGGGCAAAGACAGTTCCACGGATAGGTTTGCCCTTTCCAGAAGCTGGAAGGACCCAAACAGCTTTTCCCAACATGTTCTTTACATGTACAACAGGGACCTTATCTCCTTCTACAGTGTGTAGGGGGCTAGATTGACTAGGACCATCACGATTGACAGATCCTCTAGTATTCACCAACCAAGTGGCTTCTGCTAGATTCTTCTCCCAGTGCTTAAATGTTCCGCCACCCATTGCTTTCAACATAGTTTTCAACAACCCATTATATCGTTCAATTTTACCAGAAGCTGGTGCATGGTAGGGAATATGATAAATCCACTCAATGCCATGATCTTTGGCCCAAGTATTTATAAGGGAATTTTTAAAATGTGTCCCATTATCAGATTCAATTCTTTCTGGGGTGCCATGTCGCCACAGGACTTGTTTCTCAAGACCTAATATGGTGTTTCGAGCAGTTGCATGGGGTACTGCGTATGTTTCAAGCCACCCAGTGGTTGCCTCTACCATGGTGAGTACATAACACTTACCACTGCGAGATCGTGGCAAGGTGATATAATCAACCTGCCACGCCTCCCCATATTTATACTTTTGCCACCGCCCTTCCTCCCAGAGAGGTTTCATCCTTTTGGCTTGTTTAATTATGGCACATGTTTCACAATCATGAATAATCTGCGCAATAGCGTCCATGGTTAAGTCCACCCCTCGGTCTCTGGCCCACTTATATGTCGCGTCTCTTCCTTGATGACCTGAGGTCTCATGAGCCCATCGAGCTAGAAATAATTCACCCTTATTCTGCCAGTCCAAGTCAATTTGAGCCACTTCAATTTTGGCAGCTTTATCTACCTGATGGTTGTTTTGTTGTTCTTCAGTAGCCCGACTTTTGGGCACATGTGCATCCACATGACGCACCTTTACAACCATATTCTTTGTTCGGGCAGCAATGTCCTTCCATAATTCAGCGGCCCAAACAGATTTACCCTTCCGTTGCCAGTTGTTTTGTTCCCACCTCTGTAACCACCCCCATAAGGCATTTGCCACCATCCATGAGTCAGTATAAAGATACAGCATTGGCCACCTCTCCCGTTCAGCAACATCTAAGGCCAGCTGGACAGCTTTTACCTCTGCAAACTGACTTGATTCTCCCTTACCTTCGGTGGCCTCTGCAACCTGTCGTGTGGGGCTCCACACAGCAGCTTTCCATTTGCGATGCTTCCCTACAATGCGACATGATCCGTCTGTGAATAGGGCATATTTCTTTTCATTTTCTGGTAATTCGTTGTATGGTGGGGCCTCTTTAGCACGTGATACCTCTTCTGCTGGTGATGTTCCAAACCTTTTATCTTCAGGCCAGTCCATGATTACCTCTAGGATTCCTGGACGATTGAGGTTTCCCATTCGCGCTCGCTGTGTAATCAGCGTAATCCACTTGCTCCAGGTGACATCGGTAGCATGATGAGTGGAGGGAACTTGTCCTTTGAACATCCAGTTCAGCACTGGCAGTCGAGGTGCCAAAAGGAGCTGTGTTTCAGTCCCGACTACTTCGGAAGCAGCCCGAACCCCCTCATACGCGGCTAAGATCTCCTTCTCAGTTGGAGTGTAGCACTCTTCAGACCCCTTATATGATCGACTCCAGAATCCCAGGGGTCGGCCTCGGGTCTCTCCTGAGGCTCTTTGCCACAAACTCCAAGTGGGGCCTTTCTCTCCAGCAGCAGTATAGAGGATGTTCTTTACATCCTGTCCAGTCCGTACTGGCCCCAGTGCTACAGCTCGGGCTATCTCTTGTTTAATCTGTTCAAAAGCCTGCTGCTGCTCAGGGCCCCATGCAAAATCGTTCTTCTTCCGCGTCACCTGATAAAGGGGGCTTACAATGAGGCTGTAGTTTGGAATGTGCATCCTCCAAAAGCCTACTGCACCCAGGAAAGATTGTGTCTCTTTCTTGCTAGTTGGTGGAGACATGGCAGTGATTTTGTCGATCACATCTGTTGGGATGTGACGACGTCCATCCTGCCACTTTATACCTAAGAACTGAATTTCCTGGGCAGGTCCTTTTACTTTGCTTCGCTTAATAGCAAAGCCGGCTTGTAGAAGAATTTGGATGATCTGCTCTCCTTTTGTGAAAACCTCTTCTGCTGTATCACCCCACACAACAATGTC
Organism: Coturnix japonica; assembly: GCF_054131305.1. NCBI lineage: Eukaryota > Metazoa > Chordata > Aves > Galliformes > Phasianidae > Coturnix > Coturnix japonica. The sequence goes on from NC_140665.1 coordinate 103,765,686, forward strand.
ATCAATGTACTGCAGGTGTTCAGGAGCACCACCTTGTTCCAGTACAGTTTGGACCAACCCATGGCAAATGGTTGGGCTGTGTTTCCACCCCTGGGGCAAACGGTTCCAAGTATACTGAATGCCCCTCCAGGTGAAGGCAAACTGTGGCTTACATTCTGCAGCCAAAGGAATAGAGAAGAAGGCATTGGCAATGTCAATGGTGGCATACCATTTGGCTGCTTTTGACTCCAGCTCGTACTGGAGTTCCAACATGTCCGGCACAGCAGCGCTCAATGGGGGTGTGACCTCATTCAGGCCACGGTAGTCTACTGTCAGCCTCCATTCTCCACTGGCTTTACGCACTGGCCATATGGGACTGTTAAAAGGTGAGTGAGTTTTACTGATCACTCCCTGATTCTCCAACTGGCGAATCAAATCATGAATGGGGAGCAAGGAATCCCTGTTGGTGCGATACTGCCGTCTGTGCACTGTCTTTGTAGCAATCGGTACCTGCTGCTCTTTTACTCGTAGCAGCCCCACAACAGACGGGTCCTCTGACAGGCCAGGCAAAACAGACAGCTGCTTAATGTTGTCCATATCTACAGCAGCTATCCCAAAGGCCCATCGATACCCCTTAGGATCCTTGAAATGCCCCCTTCTGAGGTAATCAATACCCAGTATACATGGAGCCCCTGGGCCAGTCACAATAGGATGTTTTTGCCAGTCTTTGCCAGTGAGGCTTATTTCAGCCTCCAGCACAGTCAATTCTTGAGAGCCCCCAGTCACTCCAGAAATATGGATTGATTCTGTCCCTTCATGACTGGAGGGCATTAGGGTGCACTGTGCACCGGTATCCACCAGCGCCTTATATTCCTGTGGTTCTGATGTGCCAGGCCATCGAATCCACACAGTCCAATAAACTCTATTATCCCTTTCCCTCCCCTGACTGAGGGCAGGGCCCCTCTATTGGTTACCTGTGATGACTGGAGCAACTCCACTGGTGGTTGGTATGTCTAGTAGTTCTTTCACCCGTGCTCGTAGTGCAGAAGTGGGCTGATCATGCCACTTCCTCATGTCTTCTCCACGGTCACGTAGGTAGCGCCACATGGAAACACGCGGTGCAATCGTACTGTTGTTCTTTGCTCGAGCTGGGAAGCGTGTGCGTTTAACAGCTGAGACTTTTGATGATGCAGGTGAGGAGTAGGACTGGAATACTTTGATCAGATCCTTCATTAGACCTGGTGGCCCGTACGAGGATTGACCTTCATCAGTTGTTTCTGATACTATTACGGGATCATCATTATGATTAGTTGATGGAAACAATTTCTTGCACATTTCATCTACTCGGTTTTCTAGCCGTGAGATGGCAGAAACTGCGGCATGCAGTTGAGGGAGCTGCTGATCAGTGGTTTGAAGCATTATAATCAGCTCAACAACTCGGGGCCATCTGTCCACGAACCCTTTAGAACCTGTTACCAATGACTGTGCCATTCTCTCTGGTGCTGTACTTGTGATTTTCTGCCACATGTCAGGATCGGCCCTCACTCTCTCAGGGTCAAGTTCACTTGGATCAGGGCTGTACAACATTTTCGCCATGGCCAATTCCCTCAGGCGCTGAATACCTTTTTGGACGGTATTCCAACTATCAAATTTAGGCTTCAAAGCATCCTTATAGGGGTACCTTTCTCTCACGGCTTCTAACAGCCGCAACCAGAGAGTGGCAGCTCCATCCGAACATCTGCTAATCCCTCTGTCGATACCTGCATCTTGGGCAATGTTTCCTAGTTGGCGAGCTTCATTACCATCTAGAGACAAGCTGTTGGCCCCGTTGTCCCAGCAGCGAAGCAACCAAGCAAGGATACCTTCATCTTGACGCCGTGTGAACTCCTTTCTTGAGCCTTGGATTTCAGTCAGCTTCAGAGGTCGACAATAGGTGATTTCCTCCTCATCATCAGTCTCTTCATCATGCCTCTTGGTTTTTGCCTTTGCTTTTTTCGGTACTGCTCCATGCCCGGCACCTGGGTCTTCTGCAGCCCCCCCCTGTGCTTCTCCTTCTTTTCGTTCTAGACGCGTGGACACCCGTTTCCATTTCTTGCCTTCCACAGGGGCAACTGATATTGCTACTGATGCCTCCTGTGACTGATCAGAATTAACTTGGGCTTGAATCTCAGATCGGAAACTCTCTCTCTCCAGAATAGTATGATACAAAGCACGGTATGCATAAGCCAAACCCCACATAAGGTTTACCTCCTTAGATCTCTGACCCAAATACTCACTTAATTTCTTAGGGTCCCTTAGGTGTTCAAGAGTGAAATCCCATGACACTGCGGGTCCCCATGCTTCTAAGACTTTTCCTAAACCTTTCCATATTCCCTGCCAGTCATCATTCTCTGGTTCTGGAGGAGACTTCCGCATAGAACGAATGCATAGGAACATATATGCATTCATTAATAGTGATAACATGGATGCAAGTATGAACCCTATCTCAGTTATTGAAAGGTGTGTGGAAATCTGAGAGTACAACCTAAATAAAAAGGGTTTTTTTAGCCTGTACAATGAATTAAACATGGTGGTGTTTGTAAAATTGCCTGTTCCATCTGGGATGCAAGTACTTGTAAGATTCGCAATTCCATCTGGGATGCAAGTGTTTGTAAGATTCACAATTCCATCTGGGATGTAGGTGCCAAAATTCTGACCATACCACATCTCATAAAAGTACCAGGCAGGTGTCTCCATCAGTATCCACCTTATTAGGCTATATACCTGCACAATTCCACAACACCAAATTATGGTGTTAATAGTTGACCAATACTTTAAGAAGATCATAATTGCTTTCAATCCCTTAAACAGAGCAACTGGGATGAAGAGTGGATTCATAGCTGGCAGGCTCTGTAAAAGTCAGAGCTAGCTAGCTTTGCTCTAAGGGAGAAAGAAATCCCTTTGTTTTCTACACAAAAGTTAGATAGCAGTGCTGAGAATGTACAGCAGCCCTTAATGTTGACAATTTGTCTGGTATTTCAAGGTCACGTTCTCAGTGAGCAGCTACGAAAAGATAACACTCTCCTAACGAAGCTCTTTAAGAGTAAAGAGAGAGTTGTTCTAAAAGCTAAAAAGCTCTATGCCCGCATTCTCCACCAAAAAATCTGTCACGGGTTACTTAGATTTACCTATGCCCGTGACAGGGGAAGCCACCCCGTGGGCCCCCCTCCCGGGGCCCGGAAAGGAGGGGGAAAAAGGGAGTGGGATAAAACAGCGACAATCTAAGGAGGAAAAACTTATTTTACTAAATATGATGCCGAAATACAAGATAACACAATATAATATAATTGAGGCTAACAAATTGAACGAAACAGAGAGAGAGAGTCCCCGAAAACCGAGAGGCCTACTGTGAGCTCTAGGCGACACGGCTGGAACGCTTCCCACTCCCCGAGAAGTTCGAGAGAAGAAGGAGGGCACTCCAGCCTGGGAACGAGATTATACAGCGTCCTGGTCCCGTGACTTATCATTAACCCTGTTGTTCTCTGGGATATGTAGTCTTCTTCTGTGGACTGCACATTCAATAGAAGTATCCATACTTTACATGATGTTATGATGTGGAATACTGATACTGATAGCAAAATTACAAAACCATGACACTCAGTGATCTTGTCTACCTTTACATCAACTGGAAATTCAGTTTTAATGGCCCAAATTCCTAACAAAGCAAGAATTTTATTTGGAGTACATCTTGACCTTAATGGAAACCAAGTGTTTGTAGCTTCTGCCACAGTATGTGCACCGTATGAATCAGTAAAGACAATTTTCTTTTGGGATTACGGAATCGTGGAATCATAGAATCACAGAATGGCCCACAGTGCTCATCCAGCCCCAACCCCCTGCTGTGTGCAGGGTCACCAACCAGCAGCCCAGGCTGCCCAGAGCCACATCCAGCCTGACCTTGAATGCCTGCAGGGATGGGGCATCCACAGCCTCCTTGGGCAACCTGTGCCAGTGCGTCACCACCCTCTGGGGGAAAAAATATGAGGTGTTTGTTGCACTGGACTAATTTAATGGGCTTTATGCTGAGAAAAGCTGCTTAATCAATACCTGTGAGTGAACAGTGCAGAAACCCCTATCAGCAGAGACAATGCATCTTAATGTGGGTCAATAGGAGCCATTAGGAGACAAAAAAAAAAAGAGAAAAAAGCAGGTGTTTCTTCATGAGTCAAACCAGGGAAACAAGATACAAGGTCTCTCCCAAGGAAAAGATTAATTAGAAAAATCACATGCAAGCAAAGAGGTGGCAGTGAGAGGAGAAAAGGGCATCCTTCAGCCAAGAGTCACCTCCCTGCCCTGCTTCCTGGACTGATCTCTACCAAGGTGGCAGTCCCTTTCCTGACCCAAGAACGCTCATTTGGAGCAGCTTACAGGCTAAGCTGAGAAGCTTTCTCCCCACTCCTGCTTGCCGTTAGCTACATAACCTTGTCTGGGATCAGCTCTCAGAGTGATGTGTATTGCTGTGCACTGTTGCTCCATTCCCTGCATTATTTAGCATGCTGACAGTCTTTCAGTTATCTGCAAATATTACCAACGGTGATTGAAAACTGCCTTCCAGAAATATGGGATAGCAACAGACCTAGCAACTGTCTGTATAGAGCCCTACTAAGAGCACCCGTTGGCCATCATGACTTCCCATTGACAAACCCTTTTTTGGGTCTGTGAATTAGTTATTAGACATACATTTTATTGGTACAAGGTAGAGCTAATATTCTAATCAAAATGTTGTGCAGCAGAAAGTCAAACGCCGCATGGAAGCCTAAATATATTACATCTTTGTTGTTACCTTAATTAGCCAGACTTGGAAAATCATCAAATATTTAAATTTGTTTTATGAGACATGTTTTCTGTAAAAATTTGGAGACAAGTATTAATTAATTATATTCCCTATTAATTATTTACACATTATTAATTCTATTTTGTGTCTTTTTTTTCCCCCTCTTCTGGTTCTGTGATTGATGTCACATTGGCTTTCAAGGGAGGCCTCATTCATCACTTGTTATTGTTGACGTACATCAGCAGATGTTTGGAAGATCCCCTAAATTCTGTCTTTTGATAAATGCTCCTCTAGGAACTCTTGGACTTTAAGGTGTTCTCAGCCTCTGAGCTCTGCCTTGTTTCCTCACACAGCCCCTCTTGCTTCTCATGCCTCTGTTGAGTAACTGAATCAGAACCAGAGGTGTCGTTTCAGAGAACTCCTGTGGGAGATGAGGAACGGATACAAAGGAAGGAAGTGGGGCTCCAATGTCTGGAAAGTAGACAATTATCCAAAATCCAATCCAAAATAAGTAGATTTAGAATATGGGAATTAGTACAGAGAGATGGAACAGGGAGAAGATCAATGGGCAGTTTGGTCAGGATGTGACTGCACCTCTTCACACTGAAAACTTATTATTAGCACATCAGTCACAACCTACCCAGCTACACGAACACCCTGTCCCTTCATTTCACCCTCTCTCTTTTGCATATTTATGTATGGCTTTCCTAAAGCCACCTGCTTTGACAGTTTATTTTGTCTTTGTTGGAATACAGCTTCTGTCCTTCCTTGATCCTAGTTTTCACTGAAGACTTCAAGTTTTTGCAGGCGGCTGCACAGAAAGCAGAGTCCTTCCTCTCAGCCCTCATTCTCTATTGCTAGAGTCTGCTACTATTCTGTTCTGAGAGAGGGAAATCTCTTCTGATTTAGATCATCCCATGAGGGAATGGTCACTGCTGTGCACCAAACTCATTAACATTTTCTTAGCTTGGGTCTTCTTGATCCTTAAGTAAGATGAGTATTTTAAGAAGCAGCTTTTCTTCCTTACTTGCTAGAAGCCTTAAGAAGGTTTAAATAATGTATACCATTTCAGCAAGAAGGTCAACTGCAATCCCTTCAGATGGCTAAAACGTGAATGTCAGAAATAAAGTGCTGAAAAGTGGACCAAAAATAGAAGGGATTGTAGAGTACTCTGAGATGCATTCAAATAGTATTCTTAGATATTCAGTACCTAAAGGCAGCCTACAAACAGGAGGGGAGCCAACTCTTTGAAAGGGGAGATAACAGCAGGACAAGGGGAAATGGTTTGGAGTTGAAGGAGGGCAGACTGAGACTGGATGTCAGAGAGAAGTTCTTTACTGTGAGAGTGGTGAGGTGCTGGAACAGCTGCCCAGAGAGGCTGTGGATGCCCCGTCCATCCCTGGAGGTGTTCAAGGCCAGGTTGGATGGGGCCCTGGGCAGCCTGGGCTGGTATCAATGTGGAGGTTGGTGGATCTGACTGTGGTGGGGGGTTGGAACTTGATGATCCTTGAGGTCCCTTCCAACCCAAGCCATTCTGTGTTTCTATGATATTTTATGGAAAAATATCTGTGTTATTGTCAGACATCCATGAAGTCAGATAAGATTCCATAAGATAGAAGGCATTAAGTACCTCATCCTTATCCCGATCCTTGGTGATCAAGTTGCCCTCGGCATCCAACAAGGGTTGGAAATTCTCCCTAGCCTTCCTCTTGCTGTTGATGTGTTTATAAAAACATTTATTGTTCTCCTTTACCAAGCTCAGTTCTAGCTGCACTTTGGCTTTCCTAATTTTCTCCCTGCACAGCTTCACTACATACCTGTAATACTCATAAGTAGCTTGCCCACTCTTCCAGAGACCATACACTTTCCTTTTGTTCTTGAGATCCAGACAAAGGTCTCTGCTCAGCCAGCCTGGCCTCCTTGCCCATCATCTTGTCTTTTGTGACTTAGGAATGGTCAGCTCCTGCACCTTTAAAACAATATCCTTAAAGTATTCCCAGCCTTCCTGGGCTCCCACGCTGTCCAAAGTTACCTCCCAAGGGACCCTCTCAACCATGGTCCTAAAGCTTAGGATAGGAAGCTTCAGGAGCTGGTGTCCACTTCTATCATACTTTTTACTCAAGAAACAGTCGCAGTATCAATCAGACTGACTTCTTTGCAAACAGGTTTCACTGCAATGCATGAGATGTTTTACCTCCTGAAAAAACATGAATTGATGCTTCAGTCAATATTTTCCCTCTGATGTTCTCTGCTGAATTTAATTATTGGGTTTGACTTCAAGATTCTGTCATCATCAGCATGAAAGTGATCGGCTGAGTAACTACCGCATCAGAAGCCTTATCAGTTGGTATAAATGGCTTTTAATTAAATTGCAATAAAAGATAAACAAAGCTTTTCAAAAGCAAATTCATTCCTGTTTAAATATTTCTCATTATCTCTCTTAGAAAGTCAAGTTGCCCAGCTGGAACATCTGTAATTATGAATGGTGTTGGGTGCTTCTCTCACCTGAAGAGCTTCGTGTTCTAGGACCAACATATTAAATACTCAAATACTTGGAAAGTAGATACCGGGGGGAAAAAAAGTAAAAAAAGAAGAAAAAAAGAAAGAATTAATGTTTTGTGTCCTTGGTAAATAGAAAAACATCTAATGAACTTTAGCAAGAAGGCTGTTAGGTATTTCACCAGAATCTTCACAGAACCTCTGACCGAGGAGCAGGTGAGCGCTCTGGAAGACTTACTGAGTTCGCTATGAGTTTCCAGGCAATGTCTGTCTTGAAATTCCTTCTAGTGGAAGAGCACTCCTCATGGAACGCATCATCTATGAAGCAGAGCATATTTCTTCAGTCTCACTCTCCTTGAGAACATTCAAATTATAGCATTAAAAAATCACAAAAAACAACAAGCATTGTACTTTTTTTCTTCAGCAAAATAAGAAAATGAAAAGAAAACCTGTAATATATGTTCCTATACAAACATTCAGTGGCTGGCAAAATCTGGGACACTCTTATGCAAATATTGTCTCTATATGTGCATTTACTTAGGCAAATACACAGAATAACCCAGAATAGCCTACATGTAGGTTACTGTTTTTTCTTTTTGTTTCTACTTTATTACAAAAGTGTGAATGTCAAATTGATTATTTACCAAAAAGTTTATCAACTTCCTTTTCCCCCAACAGTAAGTGCTGCCAAATAGCTTTTGCATGGATTCTGGAATTTAATTAAAGCACAGAAACCAAGCATTTTAAAGTTCATTTTTATCAGTTAGATAACATTATCTTGAATGTCCTGGATGAACAAACAAGGCAGGAGAGATTTTAAAGATGTTTTGCATCTGGTATGAATTTGAATTATAATCTGTGCAAATAATCAGCACTGATTGCTCCAGATCTCCTTATCTAACATTCTGCCGCAGCAGAATTCAGCCTTCCAGACTGTAGTAAGGGATGCTCCAACTTCTTTGGATCCCAGTTTGTTTCCTTACTTCAAATGAACTGGCATGTAAACAACTTGATTATATCATTGGAACAAATACTCTCTATTGAGACAGAGTACAGCGCCACTGACCTCAATTTGCTCTTAAATCCTCCTTCCTGCTACTTGCTCCATGATTTTCATGGGTTCAACTGTTTCATGCTTTTATAACTTCAGTAAGAACTCTGAAATGCTTGAAGTTGTTTTAGTTTACATGATTTATATAAATAGCAGTAACCATACAACTCGTTTCCAGGCTGTTGTAAGTAGATTAACAGATGTGTCATAATTTCATATTAGGTGTTAAGAATATTTATTGCTGAAGCAAAAGCATAACAGAAAAATCTGTAATTTTATATTGTATAATTGACTTTTAGCATTTTATTAGCAATTTTACCTATTTCCTCAATGTCCTCAGTCTATTTTGTATGGCAGTGTTGAATTACGGTGCAATCAGTAGTCATGAAGATCATTTATGGAATGGGATACAACTCACCTGTACAATGTGCCTAGTCACATCTAGTTAGTTGAATGTTAAATAATCAACAAAACAAAACCTTCACCAGGTGGTTCATCTTAGACTTGTATTAGATCTTTTTCTTAGCATGGGATGAAATAGCCTTCAGATGTCATTGTCTGTCTCTAGTGACTATTGATGGCTAAGGATAGTAAGTTCAGACTATACACCTAACCTTCATGTGGCTGGGTGGTGAAATGATCTTACTTTTAGAGACATAGGGGTCTCAGTGTTGTCAGCTACCATCATTGACCCAAACGGCCTGATGAATAAATCACTTGTTGCAATGGGGATGAAATACTCTGTCAGAAAGAGCAGAAAAGTTTCCCTTCAGTTAGAAATTGAGGATTATTTCAGCAAGTCTATCTCCCTTCTGTATTAATGTCAACACGGGTCTATGGACAGATAGGATTACAAATACAAAGGATTACAGTTATTTATCATGAGATAATCCTGAAATGGCCTCATCATGACAGGCTGGCACTTATTCTTGGTGGGCGCATCAATCATCTTCTCCCTGGAAGTAAATTTTTTCAGACACTGGCCATCAGATATTCAGGCATTCCTGCATGAGCTGGAGCCTCAGCTGCTGTCCAGAGAAGAGTAGGGCTCATCGCCAGACGTGCTCTCCTTTGTGAAGGGTTATCCTGGGTGTTTCCCTTTCAGTAATAGAGTCTAAAAAACCAAACAAACAGATAATGCAACGCCGTTCTCCTGAGGGAAAAGGAGAAGGAGCCTTGGGAAAGCCAGCAAAGGCAGAGGAATGGACCAGCAGGAATCTGAAGGTTACTGCCATGCCCTTGGTGTTCTCTGCATAGGAAATCTGCCAAGAGTTTCCTTTGTCAAGCTGCTTATTCTGGAGGCCTTTTCACTTTGCTTAATAGGTGAATGGAAGTTGCACAGGAAATAAATGAGGTTTGTCAGTCCAAATAACACCACGGCTTTCTTCTTACATTGCTGGTCTCTTCTTCTCAGTGTATTTTGCTTTGGAAATACGCTTTTTGCTCCATTTCATACACTCGTGCTTACTTTCCTTTGGATGCCTTCTCAAAACTGGTGCTGGAATGTCATGCTTGCAGTATCTTCTCCATTGCAGCATCTCCAGATTTTATTTGTAATGTGCAACAGCAAATAAACACAAACAGCTCCATCTTCCCTTCCCTTCTGTTCCTTTGAGATGATATTGGGTTTACTAACACCATCTCTACCAGCAGTACAGACATAAAAGAAAATACCCAGTATCCAGAAACTCCTGGCCAGCGAACCTATGCAAATATGTATGTCGGACTGGCCATGGCTCTCATCTAACACCTCCAAACATCTGTTTAATTCTCACATCTTCTAAGCTCATAGATATGCAGTAGTGTGATGAGAAACCTCAGCCCCTCAGTTGTTCCGTATGTGTTCCTCTTCTCTCAAATGGCAAAGGTTTAACAGCACTGAGAACATTCCTATTAGCAGTTAAACACTTCATGGAAGAGACAAGAGAATTTCTGTTCATCTGAAGCTCCTGTCTGCAATTCAGAGCAGTGCAGCTCCTCAACAGAGACGTGTGTTGACATGAGGTAATGCCTTGCTGCAGCTATCGTGCTGAACCGGCTTGTGATTGGGCTGCAGGATATCTCATTCCTTACTGTTCCTTATTCATTTAGCATAATGGAAATAAAGAAATTGGAACGGGAGGGTCTGACAGGATAATAGGCTTCTGATGCTCTGAAAATAAGCATCTACCTCTGTCTTGACATTTATTATCTTGGCTTCTTTTTGGCAGCTTTGTTGTGTCAGGAGGCCATTATCCTGTCACAACGCCATGCAGCACTGACATTATCTCTTAAGCAAATTTTGGTGTTGAATTTACAGTTCTGTGTTTATTTCCAGCCCTACAGTGCCAGAGGCAGAAAGCAAGGCAGGGTGAACCCCTGAACACATAGGTGATGGAACTGCACCAAGATACATGAGATACACCAGTTCAGGTACCTGGTAATGAGGGATGGGTGCCAATGGGGAACCTCCTGGGAACTGGTTGGACAGGAAGACTATTTCATTCTTTGCACAACAGCAAGACCTTCCATACTGCATCTCTGTGCATGAACAGATTGGGACAAGCTTTCCCTGTAGAATCAAACATCTCAGTGAATGCTAATACTGATATTGTGCTTGGTAACAAAGGAGTGGAACACACAGCTAATATCATTCATCTTAGGGGGCATTATCATTCTAAGCATATGTTTAGTAATTAAATTTTAAATAGGATGTAATCAAAACTCAGAGTTAATTTGCATCAATTTACTTCTGTGTGAAGATGGAGGATTCTGAGGTCGGCCAGACGCAGTTACTGACCAAACTGGCCCAATGCAACATGAAAAAAGCCATAGGCTTTTGCAGTGTTTCCAGTGCCAAGCAAACAAAACCCCTTGTATGCACACATTAAGATATGAATCCTGTGAAAAGCCAGTGTTTACAGTCTGCTAATGCCTGAAGAAATATCTGCTTCCTGAAAGAAACTGCAGAGACAGATTCTCAATATTCTGAAGATGTGTTGTTTTGGGAGAACTGATACTCCTCTATCCCATAAGATCTATTCTTCTTATATTAGCCGAACTAATGATTTCTCATGCCGTAATAAAACAAAATCCATGAAAACCACTCCCCATAGACTATTTCAGCCAACTAATAAAATTCAGACACTTAGCACACTGGCTAGAGAATGAAAGAAATTTTTCCCATGCTAAGGGTCTATAGCAATGTATCGACCATCTAGTTCAATTTCTTTTATGAGATGTATTGTAGCTCCTAGACAATAGCTGCTACCTCCTTTGTAATTCTACATCTAGCTTTGAAAAGCTGTTCCTACTTGAGTTTTGACATTTTTATTTATGCTTTACCTGCAACCCAAGCTTCCTGCTTCCATCACCCTTCATAATCCATGCATAGAGGCCAGCCATGAGCCTTCAGCCAGGGAACATAAATCCTACCAGTAGGATATTGATGTTTGTTAGGAGTAGAGGCAGTATTTTTTTGTTTCATTAAGAAGGCTTCTTTTCCTGCTGAGGAACAGAATTTTAAATGTGTGACATGCAACCATAGTAAAGCGCCTATGGGCGTTAGTTGGACAGATTTACTATCTCTTCTTTTTAGTTTTGTGCTCTTTCCTACTTGCTAAAATGGCAGTGTTGCCACGCTGGCGTCCATCATTCTGTAGTTTTCAATGTCCTGTTTACGCCCCTCAAAACTGCCTGTCTGCAGCTTCAGAAACTGATAGTTGCCACCGAGTGGTACCATCAAACTGTGACAGATGTGCACAGTTCTCAACATAACCCTAATACTTTGCTCTCACAACAGATGTAAAAATCATCCTGTCTTTCAGTAACAAGATAAGAATTTCCTAATTTCCGTTGCTTGCATTAACTTCAGTTGATAGAATATAACAATTCTACACAGAATAAGTGTTTTTTGCTAAGTTTAGCTCTGGAAGAGTTTGTGGATGTTAGATTCATGGAAACACCTTTTCACAAACAGCCATTAATCATAAGAATGTTCCCTCTTCCCAGATTCAGTGCCCTATTTTTAGTAGCTTTCCTATTTTTTAAGACAGTATTTCTTCTATTTTCAGCCACATTCACTTTCAAGAACACTAAGGAGTCATTCTCAGTTGGATGTCAGATGCTCAAATAAAGTCCTGTGCCACGGACAGAAACTGAATGGTAGCAACCATGAGAAAGACCATGTTTATAGGGAGGAGGTACAATGCTACTGGACTCTGTGCTCAAGGTTGGCACACACATTCACATATATTTAACTCACAGAAACCTCAAGCATTTTATTAAGCTCAGTGTTTCAATGCCAGTGATATCTGCTATACCAGCCTGAAAGTTTGCCTTGGGCAATCACCCCAGCACCACCTTCTGTCTGCCGAGGAGATACTGGAATAAAATATCACATCTGTGGTAATTAGGGATTCATTTCATTGACTGTGACAAATATTTGCAGGTGCCTTCCTGTCTCAAGGTATTTTTCTTTTGCACAAGAAACCAGAGTTCTATCTCGATTGGCCTTCTGGGCTGCCCTGTGGTCAGTCCACACAAAAATGGTCCCTGGGGGTGCATGGTCTGCCTTGTTTCAAGGTCGGAGGGAAACATTTACCCCAGAGGTACCACTTCCCTCCCAGTGATGGAATTTCACTGTGGCATTTAGTACAGCATGAGCTGAACTGCTTTGCAGGTTGCTTGGCAGTGTTTGCTCGGTTCCCACTGAGCATAAAGGTAATCTAAACACCTCCATGGATCCTCCTTTGCATGGATGTCACCACGGAAATGTCTGAAGCTGGAGCTGAATCCCAGGATGTTTGATAAGTTCAAAGAAGAGGCTGAGTTTTGAAAGAGCAAAGGTTGGGTGAGGCTAATCGCATTCTGCACAGCTTACCCTGCATGAATTGGTATTTGAGCTTTTTCAGGCAAAGCTGGTGGTTTTTCTTGTTGTGTTTGTTTTCCAGTGGGCTGCAGAACATCATGCAGTCCCTCAACATTCATTGCTTGCTCTTTGTCCAAATTCACATCTGCAATTGCAGCCTGGGGCAAAACCCTTGGCGAAGTGAGAACATTTTCCCTTGAAGGAGAAATGCTGAGTGGAGGACGTTGTCTTTGCAGACATTTAAACATGGCATTTGTCGAGTCTGCAGCTCAAGTGAAATCTTGAGGTTTCTTCTGGAGGGAAATACTGAGATTTCCACATCTAGAAAATGTTCTCCAGAAGGTTTTTATCCTTAAAGTAGGATGAAAATCGAAAGCAAAATGTCATGTAACTCATTACATTTTCAAATTGGGAATTGTTATTTCATTAAGAAATGTCAAACCTAAATTGCTTTCTCCTTTTCTTTCTTTTTAAACTTTCATGAACTGTAAATTTCGTTTCTGTTTCCACAGAACCATAAGCCACTACAACTCTGTCTTTGATCAATTTTTTTTGTTCTTTTATTGTTATTAAAAATACCTTGCACTGGCAAAGATGAAGGAAACTTGAGTTCTATACAGGAGTATTATACATGTAAATGTCATCAAGCAGAGGCTCACACACCACTTGTAGCTATCTTAATGTGTTGTCATGATAAAATATTAAGGAATAGTGGTAATATATATATGCTAATGCATTCAAATAAAGTTCATATTAAATCTTGTTGTACTGAAGGATAATCAAGGGCAAACTGTCTAAGCATCCCAAGTCCACCTAATATGTTGATCTCGAATGTGCTTTGCCCTCTTACTGAAACCATTTCCCCTTATTCTAAGTTCAGAGTTATTTCAAGCACAAAAAGAGCAGATTCAGGGTCAGAAAGGGTAGACTGAAGCTCAAATGTCACTAATGAAGATAATAAAGAGTATTCATCCCAACACTGATCTCCATGGGACTCCACTCATCACTGACCTCCATCCAGACACGGAGCCATTGACCACCACTCTCTGGACTCCACCCTGCAGCCAATTCTTTGTCCACTCAACAGCCCACCCATCAAATCCATGTTTTTCCAATTTGGAGAGAAGGATATTGTGGGGTGCCATGTCAAAGGCCTTACTGAAGTCCAAATAGATTATACCAATGGAACTTCCTTTTCCCCTTAATGATGTCCTTCTGGAGCCTTTTAAAGGATGGTGTTTGCATGATTGAGGCTGATATGACTGCGCTCCTTCTGCTTCTGAGGGTCAGTGATGATGGAGAATAACACATTCCAGCATCTTCTGCATGAACATGTGAGCTGACTCTGTGCTTCAAGATGACAAGAAGCTGTATAGTTGCCATCAGTGGGACACCACTTCTAATGCTATACTGAGAAATGTGATATTGTATTTCTAAGTCAGTGTCATGCTGCCATTATTAATAGCTTCTAGCTTTTGAATGTTTTGAGTTGAATGAATTGATTTCAGCTTGCAAAATGCGATGAAATCTGCTACAAAACAGACAGATTAAAAGCATATTAATTGGGTGTATCTCCAATCCAATCTATTTAAAGTAAAGCTCCTAGCAACTGCAGTGATATTTGGATTAATCCCTAAAGAGTGTATTACTTTTCTGATGGTGGTTACCGAGCATATTTCAGATGAAAATCCTGGAACCTAATCTTTGGAATATGATGGACTATTTAAGGTAGACAGGCCTTGATATATTAAGATGTGAACTCCAGTCTGATACAAAAAAGTCTCAATAATCTCAACAGTTCCAGACATCATCATTTAATCACGCTTTCCCCTGGAGGACAAATCCCCCTGGGGCTGTTGATTTGAACACAGCATCTTCTGCTTCTGAAATGTGCCAAAAACCAAGCCTTGCATTCGGAATAAAAGCCATCAGGAATGTTTGGACTGTGGGCACTGGATGAAACGAAGAGTCAACTCATAATGCTGCTCAAAACTTTTTGGTTTTATTTTTTTCTCCAACTATTTCAGATAAAAGTTGGATCAAATGAGCTTTGAAGCAGAAACGGTCTTGGAGAAATGTTCTTGAACAGAAAATAGAAAATATTTGCAAAAGCAAATTCACAAACCATTAACCAGACAGATTCACTTGAGAAATTCTTCCAAGATACCATTGGAGGACCCACCTCATCTATTACCTAAGGTCTGTAAAGAACCCACTCTCCATTATGCTGGTGTAACTCCTGTCCAAGACAAAAGGTATACAGTGTCATCCACTTTTTCATGTTAACAAGAAATAGTAGTATGAAATATCAAAGAGAAAAGTTACTTTACTATTCATTTTCTTGACCAGGCACTAGAAATGAGATAAAACCAAGTAATAAGCAATGTAACAGTGCATTAAATCATGTGAAAGTAAGAAACTGACAAACCAAGCCTTGAAAAAAAGCACAGGGTTTGTGAATACCAAATTTCAAAGCAAATACAAAATGAGGTAAAAGACTTGAATTTTTTTGAACTACAAAAAAAAAAAAAGCCCAACAAAGTTTGTGTGCTGGAGCTCCCAGGAGAAATGAGATTGCCAGACTTGTTGTATTTATTGTGAGATCTTTCAGAGTAAGTAGAAATATAAGTCCTTATTCTGCCAGCAGCCTCCAAAGCCCACTGAATGGTCTTATCCCCTCCTTCTCCCCTCTCCTTCAGCTCCTTAAAATCTCCTCCCAGGTCTCTAAACACATTCCTGATCTTTGGAGACACATAAAGTTCTCCCTAACCCAAATCTCAGCCCTTGCAAACCCTTACTGCAGATTCCGCTGCCTTCACTAGGACCACCACTTTGCTTCCAAGAAGCACAAAGCCAGGCAGGCATTAGCTTGAGCTGTTACCCAAACAGCCTTTTAACTGCCTCCGTTTTTGTTTTGTCCTAAACAGGCTGATTTTGTCAGTGATAAAAGGAACAAAAACTGTCTTTACTCTGTCATGAGTCCTCATTGGAGTCTGCTGGAGGGCTGAGAAGGACTGGAAAGGGTGTGAGGTGTGAGTGGTTGCTATTACTTTAATGAGGGGAAGACAGTTTGGGAATAACGTGAGAAATATATATATATATACATATATATATATATATAACTAAACATGAGGCCTCTTACAGGGAATTAATTATTGAGTAATGTAAAAGAATATCTGTGCAAATTAATTCTGCAGTAAAGCTAATTACATAATGGAGTAGTGACTGCAGCAGAAAACCCAACAGACAACAAATGTGAAGAGTCTAGGAAAACAATGGGAGCCTTCAAACCTTCAAACAGTTCTGGAGCCTTTCTTCAAGGTGTCTACAAGAGCCTGGAGAAGAGAAGGTTGCGGGGTGACCTCATTGCAGCCTTTCAGTACCTGAAGGGAACTTACTCCCAGGAGGGGAGTAAACTCTTCGAAAGGGCTGATAATAGCAGGACTAGGGGAAATGGTTTTAAGTTGAAGGAGGGAAGATTTAGGTTGGATGTTAGGGGAAAGTTCTTTACTAGAAGGGTGGTTAGGTCCTGGAACAGGCTGCCCAGTGAGGTTGTGGATGCCCCATCCTTGGAGGTGTTCAAGACCAGGTTGGACGGGGTCCTGGGCAACCTGATCTAGTAAAGGCGTATGTTTGGTGGCCCTGCTAGGCAGGGGGGTTGGAACTACATGATCCTTGAGGTCCCTTCCAACCCGGGTAATTCTGTGATTCAAGGTGTCTACAAGTCACTGTAAAATGTCATCTGGTTCCATGGTGCCGGTGAATGACATCAGCAGCCAGCAGTGAGTTAAGGAGAGGAAAGTTAGTTCAGCACTGGAGGAGACTTCCCTGCTCCAATGCAATCCATCATCCTTGTATCAAACACCTCTCAACAGATTCAGTTCAAGATTCAGTCACACCAGATCCAGCTGCCTTCAAATCCTGTCAATCCCTGCCATCCAGAAGCTTTTCTTACCAAATAACCTGCTCACCATACAAAGGTGCCTACTGCTTTGAAGAGATGCAAACATCATTCAGCACCTATGCAACCCCCAGTGATATCAGTGGAGTAGAAACAGAAGCAACTGGAAACAGAATGCAGCCAATTATATTTGCAATTTCAATTCATAATATGAGCAGTGGGAAAAAAAACCAGCACCCCTGGGTCTGTCTCCACCTCATGGCACTTCTACAAAACTTCTTTGAGATTTGTTTCACTGAGTTAAAAAAAATGCATAGAAGGAAAATGCATCTTCAGAAACCTGCAGAGGAACTGAAACTGTGCCCCTCGGAGGAAAGGGCCCTAGTGGGGGAACGACACTTAAACCTTCTGCCTGATACATTGCTCTAATTGGGAAGTGACTTTGGAGCTTTTGAATGTGACCTTGGATGCTGATTAGTCGACTTCCCCAGCAGCTGAATCTCGAAATTTGCCCTAGCCATTTCTCCAAGAACTCTGCATTATGTGGAACATCCAGGTGCTTACAGGAATGCTGGGCTGGATGGATCCGGGGGGAAAATACAGATACTGTTTCATGTACGAGCAGTATTCAGAGTAACTCAGAGAGGCAGTTTTCTGTGCTGTCTAGAGGGAAAAAACTAAAATTCAATCCCTATGGAAAAGAATGGCTGCACGTAGCATTGTGTGCTACAGACCCCATGCAAAGCATGCCCCAACACAAAGGGCTGCTCTACAGCAACAGAGCACATGGGAAGTCGATAGGAAAGTCAGCAGAAAAGCTGGTGAAGACTCTTTGCACGAAGCAAGACCTGATTACTCAGGCAGGCAACATGGGGTACAAGCTGTGCTGCACCGAGGAGCTTTGGCACCAGCAGGCCTGCCACCTCGAATGCTGATGTTATGTGGATGTCCTTCACGTAGCTGGGGAGGGCTTCAGTAGGCTTAACATGCAGCACCGTGGCTGTGGTAAGCACTGGGGAGTGTTACTCCTGATTTAAACTCAGGGGTGTGATAAACTGTGTAATCAAACATCAGCTCTGCATGTTGAATGTGATCTCAGCTAAAGAAAGTAATGCCGAACAGAGTATTTTGCATGCAAGGAAAATTAGAGAGAACGCGCTGATGGATCAGACCTCTTCAGCATCCTCTCTTCTCTCCAAGAGTAGTGACAAATTGAATTCCTTCCCTACATGCATTTCCTATGTGAGCTGAAACTGGAAAACTAATTGTTCACATGCTGAATATTGTGACCATTAGGTTCATTGCTAACAAACAACACTGTGAAGTCCATTGATTCGAGGGAAGCATTGACTGAAACCTGAACGAGTCATCAAAGTCCTTTTGAAGAAAAAGAGCTGTGTTCAATGGGATGAGATCCCAGTGGCAGCTGGGAGGAGCTGGGGATCTGGAGTGCCAGCAGCTTCCAGCCAGAGTGCACAGTGGATGTGGGTCTAAGAAACTGCCCTCATGCATCAATGACACTGCTTGGATAAGGATGTATCAACGCAGCTTGTTTAGGAACTGCCTGAGATGATGTTAGAAATAACTTGAGGTGGAGTAGAACCCAGGAAAAGCCCCAACATGGTATTCAGTGAGCTTTGCCTACAGGTCCACAACTGTTCTCCCAGTGTTTGGCAACTCAAGGTTTAATTAGCAAAAAGCCTTGAAAAATTGTTAAGCACAATCCCTTCACCACCATGATTCAAATCAATGCCACTAATTAAGCCAATTTAAGCCTGAGAAATAAAGCTGAATGCAGATGAAGTGGCGATGTGTTGTACAGGGTACTGGGAAGAGGTGATGAAAAAGGTAAAAGAAAAGAGGAACTTTTTTCTATCTGAAGATGGGGATCATGCACCACTCAGTGCTGTGCAGAAAGTGTGCTGAGGGACAGCTGGTGGCTATGGGTCTGTCATTACCTGACACCTCCTAACTCTAGCTAAGTTCTTTAGGTGGAGATGCAGGATTTTCATAGAATCTTAGAATGGCCTGGGTTGAAAAGGACCATGATGGTCGTCTCATTTCAACCCCCTGCTACATGCAGCGTCACCAACCACCAGACCAGGCTGCCACAAAACATCCACTGAGCACTGCAGTTTCTTTCCCACCACATCTCTATTACTGACAATCTTATTACAGTTAATACAGCTTGCCACTAGACTGCGGCTGAAGCTAAAGCTAAAAAACCCCTGACATTTGGTACAGCAACGTGTGAAAATTCTCATTGCTGGTATGTTATGTCCTTTTAAACCATGAAGTTGCAATTCAGCACATAATGATAAATACTGCAGAGACAGCCACCATTACTCTACTTATTCATTTATGTAAAATTCATGCAAACGTGTCCAAGCAGCAGAGCATTCTGTGCCAGCCTTTATTAGAAGACATTACTGGCATTTTGTCGAGTAACCAAGCTGGATTAAAGCAAATGATCAGTTCAGTAAAGATGAGAGGTAAACACCAATCCCATTTAACATGTGTGCCCTGGAGCCCTGCAGAGAAAGTTGACTCTAAGCATTCTGAGATTTGCCTTTATTTGAAGGTCATTATCTCCAATAAAGACAGGAACTGCTTGCACCGGACTGCTGTGATATTTGGCTGGAACTGGAGCTGTTTTAAAGCATGTTTTAAACAGGTGTTCACTTTGAAAAACAGCTCAAGTAATTGGGTTTAAATATAGCAACTATATATATATATATTATTCTTACTGTAGTTCCTGCAGCTACTTTACCAACATTAAGGAGAAAGCAATTCCATTCCAAAAATCCTAAGATGGGTAATTTCTAATAGAGAAGTGAATAAGACACTCGTAAAAAACCCTGATATAGCAGGCAGTGGTTTGCAGAACACAACTGCTCTGAATTCCCTCAAGTTTTATAGATATCAGAGTGAGAAAAGAGTCAAGAAAAAACAGGAACAGGGCAGAAAACATGACCTTGCAAACCACTGGCAGATGTTGCTACTTGGGTATTTCATTTTTGATTCTACGCTCACTAGCAAGTAGTCTCTATAGTGTTATGTTGTAAACACACTCATGTTAAGTGATCAGCTTATCCTCCCCATGGCTTTTTATCACAATCAGCCAGATGAACATCACTGAGCAATGCTTTTTGTTGCGTAGCAGACCTACAGCATGAATTCCTGTTACCCTCATGCGTTTCACTTTTGCTCTTAAGATAAATAGATGGAGATTGGATCACTCTACTGAATTCAGTGCCATAAACAAGATAAAAAAAACATTTCCATCCCAGAAAATCTGTTAAAGGGGTTTTTATTTTCAGTCACTGCAGCATGTGCCAGATTGTTCATCTCTGCTACCGATCTGTCTCAGTCTTCCCAATACCAGTCAGTAAACTCATTGACTTACATCCAATTGCTTTTCTGGATATTTATACACATCCAGATTGATGTTAAACCGAAGGTTGTTTATAGGAACCTTTCTCCAACCATTTGGGATGATTCAAAGGGAAAATGTAATGCTATAAGTAGATGTTTGAAGCAGAGGAAGGAAAATAGATCTTTCATTGTTCAGTCAGAGGGAATGAGTTAAGACAAAGGGAGCTAAGCAACACCATGAGGAAGAAGAGAACTTTCCCATAGTTGGTGCGAGATCAAACACACCGCGTATTCAAAACAATGTAGTAGGAAAATTAAATTTTCACCCAAATTCTGGAAAGATATTAAGGAAAGAAAGATACCAAGTCTTGAGACATCAGATGCTCAGAGCCTGGATGCAATTTATCAGGCTGGCTGGATGAGCAGAAGTACTTCTTTCTTAGGAAATGTCTGGGAGATTTAGAAAGAGCTCGATGTGATGGAAAGAAAAGCCTGTGAGAATATCATGAACAAATGATAAGCTTGATTGACAAGGGTGATGGTGCTGTTTTCAGAATGACTGAGGGAGAAGAATGCAAATACAGGGAAGGGGTGGTGGTTACAAAAGTTGTTTTAGAAATGTTGATTTTGAACAGAGATGTGTCAGACTAGAGACAGACTAACACCTTAATTGGACATGGGAGATAGATTATGACTCTTTTATAGAAGGGTTTGTTTCATTTTTCTTTGTCTTGCATAAAGAGAATGGTTTCTCTATTGGCCCAAGGAGGCTGTGGATGCCCCATCCCTGCAGGCATTCAAGGCCAGGCTGGATGTGGCTCTGGGCAGCCTGGGCTGCTGGTTGGTGACCCTGCACACAGCAGGGGGTTGGAGCTGGATGAGCACTGTGGGCCTTTGTGACACAGGCTGTTGTGTGATACTGTGATTCTGTGATTCTGTGATTCTGTGATTCTGTGATTCTATGATACAGAAAGTCTCTGTTCTCAGGCTCACCAAAATGTGTCATGAGGAAAAGGAGACAGAGGACTTGGCTGTGGAGTGTCAAGAGTGGCTCTAGGGGATCTCTTCCATTTTTGTATACTAAAATGCTTTGAAAATTGAGCCCACCAAAATGACCAGACTCCTCTGGATACGTAGGTCATGTCAGCCTTCCGTTGGGCTGGTGTCTGGTAGAGCTCGAAACAGGTACTGGGAACATTTCATTCCATTCTTCCTGTGGATCTTTTCTATGGCAGTTTTCGTGTGAAAGAACTTCAGAGTCTTCTTGGATATAGGAAACCAAAATATTCATTAAGGGATAAACCTCTGAGAAGAAAAATCTTCACTTTTGTTTTTTGGCTTTATATTTATTCCATTACAGAAATTCTCCATTTTCACACAGGTAAAAAAAGCAGCAAAGGAAACACTCCTCAAACACTGGTGACTTTGTAGGATTTTTAGGGCCAACACTCGTCATTTGTTGTAGCTCTTTTACTTAAATGACCCAGTTCAAAGAGTGCAAGAATTACATCCCCCTTCCAGCTGCCTCAGAAAGCAGCCGTCCACTGCGAGATTTGGACTCGCTGTTGTAAGTTCCAGCATTTGCTAAATATCGTGATTAGAAATAAGAAAAATGTGCTTTTCACCAAATCTGTTACATAAAATGAAAGAAGGAGTCTGAGGCATTCTCAGCAGTCAGCAAAGGGAGGAAAAAAGTAAACACTGACTTGGAATACTTTATTCATTTACCCCTATCAGCTGCTGTAAATTCTGACAAAATACAGCACACATCTTCCCTCTCTATCTAATCACAGAAGAGACAGACTCTATTTTTCATGTAATGCAACAGAGCACACTGCAACTCCCCGACAACAACTGGAGATACCATAATGGCCAAGCTGTTAAGAGCACGCATTTTTGTTGTTGTCAGACACTGGTCGTGTGGGAATAAATTGAATATAGCTGAAGACAATACATAATACCAAAGCATCACCAAGCGAGCAGCATAAAGTGATGCCGGCTTTGGGAAATATTAGAGAGCTGTAACTCTATTAGCCCTGTGTGTCCACCTCCCTCAGATCCAATGCAATGTTTCAGTCAGGATTCTTCCTTGAATTCATCACAGGCCATTTTTCCTGGTCTCTGCTGTGGGTGACAGGTAGCAGTGGAATATATTTACCATTTCCAAGTCATTTGATATTAGCATTATTGTTTGTATAAGAAATTTCACATGGTACACATGAAATACAACCAATATCTCAAGGAAAATTATGGGTTTAGGGGTAACAGCATAGGAACATGGCCTATCCTATTTTCTAAGCTGTGTTGGATGGCTGTTTCCCCCAGTATGTGAAATACCAACTTGCAGACAGCTCATCAAACTGGTAAGGGAGGACGGATCCTGCACTTAACTGTTCATCCTTCCAGGTAGCCTGGTCAGCACTTTGTAGAAGCAAGACTTCAATTTTCACTTAAAATATGGATCCAGCAGTGCTGCCAACTCACATTTATCTCTGTCAATGAGCTTGATGACCGCGGCAGCTGAGGACATGATTCAACAGCTACTCCTCCTCACTGGCACTAGAGCCACAGATCCCTGCATTGTAACACAGCGCTCTTGTTTATGCCAGTAAATAGTAACAAGACAATGGTAATAAGGCTTGAGGAGAGAAATTTAACTGAATGCAGCAGTACTACCTAAGATCCAACCTAAACCTCCCTGTCTCAGTTTCAGACCATCCCCCCAGTCAGTATCCACCAATGTGATTTTAATGTGATCTCCAGAAAAGGTTAAACACAGAGACACAAGGAGCAGTGTCTTTTCCTTGGGTGCTGCTTTGCCGTGGTGATGTGTGTCCTTGACAGCTGCCACAATTTGCATAGAGCTTCAGCATCCTGGAAACTGTGGTGTGCCATCTGAGTGTGTCAAGGTTCCCCTGTACACAAAGCTTACAAGGATATATGCAGACTGAGTGCCATTTCCACAGCACAGAGGCCACTGTCAGCAATGCACAGTACATGCTGTGTGACCTGGCGTAAACCACATACCCTTACCTAGGAGGGATAAGGGGAGCACATCAAGTAAGGGAAAGATGGGGTAGAAAGAAGAGGTGGGATGCATCTGCCTCACAGAGTGTATTGCTGTCTTATACTCAGGGGGGAGACACAGGCATTTCAAGTATGACTGGTTTTAAACACCAATATTAGGATAAGAAACTGCAAGCCAGACACTGTGTCAGCAGTATCTTCCCCAGAAAGTTATGACGGAAATTAAACAAATTAGATGCCACGTGTTTCTTTATGGAATAGGGAGTGAGAGTCTGCAAGATTTCACCTTGCTAATGCCTGGCTTATGTCTTTAGATCAGAAAGTCTGGCTGAGATTTGGTCAGGGTGAAATGTATCTCGCGAAGCCAGTATGTTGGAGAACAGTTCTGGAAGTTGGAAGGTAGATACTCGATTCTGATTTCACTGAAAAATAGTTAGTTTTTTATATAAATATGAGCTCATTTCAAGGTTGGTGGGTACAAGTAATTGTACTTTATGGAGATAACAGATTAAACTTTCAACGCCCATATCCAGTCAGCTGCAGTGTAAGAGCTAATAATAACTGTCCTTGGGAAGATTCAAAGTAGCATCCAGAGAACTCAGAAAAGGCCAGCGCTGACATTCCTGAAATAGCCACAAAAAAAATAATTGCAATGGATAAACAAACAGAAAGGAAGAATATCTTTGTACTCCAGAAAGAGACAAAGTGTAAATTCAATTAGGGAAGAAAAAAAAAGACAAAAAAAGAATCTTTTATAAGTCACCTTAGAAAGAAACAACCCACAGTCAGCCCAAACATAAAGAACTGGTAAGGAGGAAAAAAGTTTGGAAGGAAAACAACGTGAAGTACAAACCAAAGTGGCCGAGATAGAAGGAGAGCTGTCACTGCTTTACCTGAGCTGCTGGGTTCAGCACCCAGAAGAGGGAACATAACAATGGCAAAGATTGGTAAGGGGACACAGATCTCTTTATATGTTTGAAGCTGAAAATGCAAAATGAATGAGAATTTTCTGATATGCCATTGAGAGAAAGAAATAATGGACATTGATAACAGTACACCATTGAAAAGTGCCCTTACCAGGGGTGAAGATCGTGGGGAGAGAGCAAAGAAAGTAATGACCAAGTACTTATTTATTACAAAAACAGCCCAAAAAAACCCACAGAAAACCTAAACCTGCTCAGAACTTGCTCTTGCTGGTGTCCTTGACGTAGGACCTATAACAGCCATAGATTCATGGATTTTCCTCTTGGGATGGAAGTACAAAGTGCACAAATTTATTCAGCAATCACATATCAAGGAGACTCTCTCACCTGAAGAAAAACTATCCCCAGATGCAGTCAGGTTTTCTGACGACTGAACGGCTCCCTGCCATCACACTTCTATGACCTTCCCAATGTACTGCAGAGAAACAAAGGGTGTGACTTTAATATTTGGGGACAGAAGTGAACTGCACTGACATCTGCACCTCAGCTGCCAGCAGCTCCCAAACAGCTGATGGAGGAAAACCAAGCACTGACAGAAATGAGGTGCTGAATGCCTACGTTGGGATAAAATCTATTTCTTTGTTCAGGCATCCAATCCTTATTATTTTCCAGGCTGGATGTGGCTCTGGGCAGCCTGGGCTGCTGGTTGGTGACCCTGCACACAGCAGGGGTTGGAGCTGGATGAGCACTGTGGGCCTTTGCAACCCAAGCTGTTCTGTGATTCCATGATTTATTAGAGAGGGAATGTAGACATCTGTGTCACAGGTAAAAGTCACCACTGCAATCAAATAACCCACCAGTGTCCCACCTGCAGAGCCACACACATCATCATGTCAGTGTGCAAGCAGCATCTTGTTCTTCCTTCTCCCACTCAGAGACAAAGGGGAACACACCATTTGCTGGGCAGCTTGGAAAGGCAGTGGGCATCCAGCACCCAGCATAGCACATAAAACTGCTTGGAGGATAAATGTGCCCAAGACTCTAATGAGCATTCCTACCTGAAGCAGTATCACCTCAGGATGGGAAATTAGCTCATCACACTGCACTGACACCTTATTTGCTCTTTGTATTAACACCAAAATGTGTTTCAGGGCTCTGACATGGTGGGCTATCAGTAATTAAAATTAAGGCAAACTCTCTGTTGACAGTTTGCTGATGGATTAACTTGTCCCCGCATTCAGCCCCATGTTTGGAGCTTGCTTCGTTCCTTAGCTGGGACAGAATCCTTGTTATGATTTATTGCAATCCTTATTATGATTAATAGAGCTCTGCAGTGCTCATCTCCTGGGGGATGGCTGTGGGATGCCTGTTCTGCCCAAGCCGGACCACGTGGTCCCAGTCTCACATCACCCAGCTTGGTGGCAGGCTGGGTTTTGTGAAACCCCTTTTATTTACCGAAGGAGATCAGATAACTTTGTCCCATTTTTTTTTCTGTACTCTTGAACTGTTGCTAACTATGTGTCATGGCACAGTTTTTGCTGATTTTATGATGTGTGTGTAATACATCATCCCATCCTTTAAGCGCTGTTCATTAAGTATACTTCAGCATATTAGCAGCACAACACATCAGAAATAAGATAGCAGTATGGAAACAGCTTGATGAGACGTCAATGGAGCCTGCCTATTCAGTGGGAAATAAGAGGAGGAAAAATTTGTGGGCAGTAAGAATGCCCAACAACATGCAGAGCATTGAGGCTTTTCCCACACAGCTCAGAACTGCTGCTTGCTTGGGACACACCTGTTTACTGTTGTTAGAATATCAGTTCCCACAGTTATTCACTTGATGTACAGTAAAATAATTTGATGCAGGGAGTACCTGTTGATCTTACAGAGTCAGACAACTTCATACTGTGTGACGCTGCTAGAAGAAGGCTCCTGGGTTGATATGCCAATCCCTGGCACTGAGCTCATCACCAAGTGTAGGTTCTGATGTCCAAATCCCCCACAGTCTTTGCACAGCAGACCCTGAGCTCAAGTTACCCAGGGTTTCTTCCCAGTACATTGAGCATTTACTTGTGTCAAACTGGAATTCTGAAAGTAAACTGCCTACTGATTATCCCTGCTATTTTATAGATCCCACATGACTATTTGTCACGTATTCTAATATTACAATATGTTATATTTAAACACACAGAATACACATTTATGTTTCCTACCGCTTTTTTGTTTGTGGGTTTGTCTCTACATTAATATGAGCCTAATTCCTTGACTTC
This sequence comes from Coturnix japonica, assembly GCF_054131305.1. Lineage (NCBI taxonomy): Eukaryota > Metazoa > Chordata > Aves > Galliformes > Phasianidae > Coturnix > Coturnix japonica. The sequence goes on from NC_140665.1 coordinate 103,792,376, forward strand.
TACCTCATCTTTGGGTGTCACTATGCACAAAGCTGCACTAACCTTCTTGATAATAAAGCAGCTATACACAATGAGTTCTTACTAGTGCAATAGCTGGTTACTTCTTGGCTGTGAAACCACCCTGTAAGTTTACCACAGTACTAGTTAATTCCTGAGGTAGACCTCCCAGGTGGGTATGCACAAACAGCACCATCACCTCAGCCTCCAGAGCTGTGTCCTACCTTGAGTGGAAAAACAGCTCTTAATTGACTTAAGCAAGGTGTGGATGAACAACCTGATGGGCTTTTCTTTATAAAATCAGTTTCACTGTGTGCTGACAAGGGTTTAGGACTGCTCTAATGATCAATTATCATATCTCAGCTAGGATAGGTAACAAAGAGCTTGAGGGTCAGCGACCTCTTAAGCAGTTCTTGGATCCAAGAAAGAATGCCTGATTCCACATCAAGCTTTCCCTGTCTGAGTGGTTAATGCTGTAATTACGTGACCTCCAGAACCTCAGCTGGGATAACTGTTTCTGGTGCGGTGGTGGCATGGACTCCATACTGCTGCACATCCAATGTTACTAGCATTTCTTTCAGCAATTACTTAGTGAGTCTGCTAAGGGGAAGAAAGACTAATTACAGCTCAGTACTTCTACTAGGGTTATGACTTGCAATTCTTGATGTGATTCATTTTTATCTGCACTGCTGTGATATTTATAATGTAATATCTAAGTTTAAAAAGGCTAGTTTAAGGTTATTTTGTGCTCCCATTTATTTTACTTCTTCATCACGTCAGCTTTTCATGTCCTTTTTATAGTTTTAGTAAACAGTGCTGCTATCCTATTATCATATCCAAAAATGCACACCAAAGTGTAATGAAAAGAACTTTTATTTTAAGACTTCAGTAGGAGCAGAAAAGACCTGCAGAAGTTGCAGAGGATATATGCAGAGGCATATTTGCCTTGTGGGAGACAGGATTGGAAGACATAGATTGTAGGAAATGGAAGGCACGGAGGGAAAGGCAAGCAAGAACAATAAAGGTCAGTGTGGACTAACTGAAGAAGGTCCGAGTCCAACCTTCCAGGATAAAAGATGAAAGGCAGGAAAATAGCCACCTCTGTCTGAAAAGGAGTGGGACTATTCAAAGTCAAATAAGATTACTGATAAGCAGGACCAGCGGTGGGATCGCTGCTGCTGGGGACTGTCAGTAGATGAAGTCACCAGAACAACTGTGGTTATTGAAAACCATGTTTCCAGATTTCACCCAGAAGGATTCGGGATCAGGGCAGGACATGTGCAAGAACAGTGCTTCCTCCTGGTGGGCTTTAGGCTTCTGAAGAGATGGGGATACAGACTTCTGCAGGTGGAAATAGTAATTTTGACTTTGTTCATTTGATGGATAGTGCTAAAGAAATGAGATTCTTTTACCTACCATGGAATGAGTATGCAGAGAAACCCTACAGCCCAACAGGACTCTTATGCAAGACTGCGGTGAACACGAGGCCCATGGCTTCCTCACCCCCAAACAGAAAACTCCCATAGGCTGGACAACAACTTTTCTAGTCAATGTGTCAATGGCTACCAAAGGATTATGCAGCTTAAAACTCACAGCATCCTGAAGAACAGCAATCACTTGTGCCACTGCAATACAGTTCGGGCCTTCCATCAGAGCTGTCGGTTCACATTCTCACCATCTTGGCCAACCATCTCCATGCCTCTTTAAAATGTTCCTGCCATCCAAAGCCCTACACTGGATTCACGTTGAGGGAAGAAAACAGAAACCTCTCTCCTTCAAACATCTATTTGGAATGCAAGTTTGGTTTGGTCATGCTGTCCAAAGTATAATAGATAATGCATTTTAATGGGACAAATCCTCACCTGAAGAGTTTACTGGTATAAATAAATCTTTTTCCAGATCTACTGTGTTTGACATAGGCTCAATTCTAATCTCATTTACAGAAGTCTGACCACAGCTAACTGTATTGGAATCGACCAAATTTTCTTAGTGTGAAAATAGGACCAGGCCCCATAGCCACATTTATGAATAATAATGACTGTGTAAAATAAGGTTTGTGGTTGGAAGGAATCTCCCTGACAGAAAGAGGCACAATGACCCTTTTATGTCAAAAAGAAAAGGAAAAGAGAAAAAAAGAAGAAAAAAGAAGGGTATAATATTTAATTAAGAGAAGAAATAAGTGTTAGCAAATCTCCTTGCTTGCTTTGTGCTTGTAATGAGCCTTAGGCTTCATAACGCAGCTGGGAGGCAGGACAAAGATGCCCCCGTAAGGCGCTTCAGTTTGTTTAATTACTTTCACACTGCAGAGAAAAATGATGACCAGACTTTCATCAACATAAGCCTCTATTACTGATAAAAGATGTCACTCGGAGGCGATATGATGGTATTAGAATTTCTGCTGTAACTTTATTTTGTGCAGCATCCTTCCTTAAAAAAACATCATACTGACAAAACCTAAAACCTTTATGATTTTTTTCCCTTCAGCCATTTCAGGCCCCATTTTTTGCAGTGATCATCGTAGCTTTGGGTTCAGCTGCTCCCGCCCCTCATGGTCCTACCAGATCAAAACCACTGCAATGTCTCTGACCATTTTTCTGAGCAGCTTTGTTTGCAGGGTAACCCCGCGGCCTTCTCTGACCACAGCAAACAGTGCTCAGCTTCCCACCCCCAGTATCTCAGCCCTTTCCCACTGCTTACTGTTTTATCTTGTTGTGATGACTTGAACATGGCCTTCTCTCCCAGACAGCTGCCAAATTCAGCTGCTAATTTTCCCACTCTTTGACATGCCTTTGTACCTTCTTCAATTCAGGGCAGTCGTTTACATGAAACACTCTCCATAATTCATGATATATTTCATTTTAATTGCCAAAGTGGGTTTCTATAGCAGAATAGATTCTGCTGCAAAATTTACCATCTTCTATTTCTTCTTCTCTCTTTAGTTGTGAGAATTATCCATCTTATCTCTGTTCCTTCTCGTGGAGCATAACTGTTGTGCAATTCATTAATAATTAAAGTCCTCTTGTTTGTTTCTCCTACACTTCCAGGCTTGCTGATGCTACACAAAACCACTGTTACTCATTTGCCTCTGGCACAAAGTAAGCACAGCCACATTCTTTGCTAATGGGGCAATCCTTATGCAGATCAGTGGGGTCTGTAATGAATCACAGAATCACAGAATGGTTGGGCTGGAAGGGACCCCAGGGATCACGAAGCTTCAATCCCCCACCACAGGCAGGGCCACCAACCTCCACATTGATACCAGCCCAGGCTGCCCAGGGCCCCATCCAACCTGGCCTTGAACACCTCCAGGGATGGACGGGGCATCCACAGCCTCTCTGGGCAGCTGTTCCAGCACCTCACTACTCTCATAGTGAAGAACTTAAGTACTGAACCGAGCTATGGTGGGGTAGAGTCCTTGCCAAGTACTCATTAGGCCTCTTGACTTTTTCTTCTTGCTGAATGCTCCGTGACACTGCGTTATCTGGTCAGCAGCTCCAATAAGTGCTTTGGAGCATTTCATGAGCTGACAGCAGCTCTGCTCCCAGTGAATCGCATCCTATTTGCTCAAAGTTGTGCTGAAACGTATAAGTTCACGTAAACATGAGCAAATATGCAAAAAATATTTAAAATAAATAAAAATATGTGTTCGTTATGGACATAGAGTCCACAGTTGTTTACAACACAGGTATTAATATCAAACAGTTATGCACTCAGTTTAAGTGGGATTTGTGGTACCAAAAGTGTTTGCCACTCACATGTGACCAGGATTAAGTAATGCACTGGAATGATATGACATCATATGAAGAGCAGACCCTAAGCTTCAAAGAACGAAGTCATTTTATTACACTGATGACTTAAAAAACAAAACTAAAATCATTACAAGCAAGTTAAATACATTTATGTTTCTAAACATAGAATCACAAACACCGAATGAGTATTGCACGTCTAAAATGAGCACCTCCAAGGAAAAGAGCAAAATTAGCCAAGTCCTAAAACTTATGTTCAATTGACTGGTGGAACAGCAATTTCCTCAGAAAATCCCTGTGTGATGTGTTTAGGAAAGCACCTACAAGGTGTTTAATGGCTGAGCCAATGCCTCATTGGCTTCTGGCTAATAGTCTTTTCTACAGTAATTTGGAAAGTGTCTATAAGCGGGATTTTATTGCATAAATCCCTCTGTTTTTGTATGAATATTAGCTGCATGCTTTGCAGATGAAGAGCACTGTGTGCTCTGGGAGCTAACCGTTATCGTTTATCTTCTCTGATTTTTGGAGCCCAGGAGAAGGGAAGTGGTGGGATGCTGTCTGTGAGAGATGGGGATGGGAAGGGGTGAGGCAAGGACAGAGAACCAAGGACAGAGATCTTCTCTGCCATCTTAGATTTTTATTATTAAATCCACAGACAATTAAGGACTGCAGGGCGACATACACAGTTTAATGTTGGGGAAGATCTGATTGCTCTCTACCAGTACCTGAAAGGTGACTGCAGCAGAGCGGGGCTGGTCTCTTCTCACTGCTGACAGGTGACAGGATGAGGGGAAATGGCCTCAAGTTGTGCCAGGGGAGGTTTAGGTTGGATATCAGGAAGAACTTCTGTACAGAAAGGGCTGTTCAGCACTGGGATGGGCTGCCCAGGGAGGTGGTTGAAAAAACAACATCCTGAAGTTTTCTTTCAAGACTCCAATTATGAATGTAATTCCCCCCCTTTATGGGACAGCTCCAGGTATGGAGTGCCAAGGATCCATAATTCTGCCTCAAGCCCCTAAAAAGTGGAGCAGTCAGAGATCAAACACACTTTTCTGGATGGTGTAATCTAAGGATTAGCTCTGTTCAACTCACCTCTATGTGGATGGCTGTTCTGGATCTGCATGGATGGGGGAATCACTGGGAGCAGTAGGTGTCTGAATTCATGCCCGTTTGTTTCCTACCTTCTTTGTGACATTTTTCTGGCGTTTATCAACTTCAGAAAAACATCTCTGCTCCCCTGCATTTGGCAATGAATGTGAGCGGATGTCTGTGTTAATAGCAGAGCTGAGTGAATAGTCAGAAATTAGCTTCTGCTTTCTATCCAGAGCTGAAGTGTCCATCAGAGGGAGGCAGCTTCCACAAAGCTTGGCCTTATTGAAATTCACATCCTATTCTGAAATGAGCTGGATGGCTTAATTGCATTTGGTCAGTCAGTGGAATTTCCACTCTCTAATTAAGTATTTGTAACCCTTATAACAGGGCTCCTCTGCAGAAAAATCAACAGCAAAAAACTTCTCCTTTATGCTCTGTTCTTTGAGGGTATGTAATAATAACAATCTAAGAAGGTGACAAAGACAAACAGGATTAATGAATCTTAGAAAATGAAGCCTTTCAGTTTGCTTTGGTTGGCTTTGATTGTGAAGTCGTGCCTAAGCTAAATTAAGCTAATGCGTAATTTGTCAGCTGGACAAAAAAATACAGTTAAGTGTTCATTTGCTCTTGTCACCCTGACAGAAAATGTCATGAAAAGCCAATTTGGCCCCTCTGCCTGGGGTGAGTCCCTCTGCTGAGGGGCAGACAGAGCCCTGGCTGTCCCAGAGAGGGCAAAACTTGTCATCCATGTTAGAAGAACAATGTGAGATGGCAGCGCTGTGGGACAGAGATAGCACACAAGGCACAAAGCTGCATCTCAATGGGACATGAGCTTTTTTATGCTCCAGTGGCTCTTGAAGCATTTTTCAAGCATTCCCAGGAGAGGGACTGAGAGAGAAAAAGGCGGCCTCCTCCTGGTTTTATTTACTGATGTGAAGCAGGCAGGTTTGGGTGGATGACCTCAAGCCACATGAGATGCACACTTGGTAAGCCAGGCAAATGGCACGTTTGAGGAAGCACAGATAACACACAACCGCAATCGCTGCTATTTTGCAGCTTATGAAATAGCTTTCTAACTGTGGCAGCTGAAGATAGGGAGCGAGGAAGTCAGAGGGGTCTGGGAGGGCTCCCAGCGCTGGCAGATAGGCTTTAATGGCTGAGCACACAGAGGCCCATCAGGGATCACTGATAACGAGACTGCTAAATGAGGAAGCATCACATTGCACACACAGATTGTAGATAATGCTTAGCCATAGCCATCTGCTTGTTGGAACTGTCAAAGATGCACATTTGAGCCATATCTGCATCAGTAAATTAAATATGTTATTTAATGTTAGGGGGAACAGGGGAGGTCAACTAAGACAGGGGAAGTTTTGGCTAGATATAAAAAGGAAGTTTTTCATGCAGAGGGTGGTGACGCACTGGCACAGGTTGCCCAAGGAGGCTGTGGATGCCCCATCCCTGCAGGCATTCAAGGCCAGGCTGGATGTGGCTCTGGGCAGCCTGGGCTGCTGGTTGGTGACCCTGCACACAGCAGGGGTTTGGAATGAGATGGCCATTGTGGTCCTTTTCAGCCCAGGCCATTCTATGATTCTATAATTCTATATTTCTATGAAAATAGCAATCATGCTCAGCCCCACCTGAGAGCCACAAGAAGGGAGAGGTCTCACAAGAACTGTGGTCAGCACTGGGATTGACCTCCATTTTCAGTCTGTCAGACCGCAGCATGCCATGCCTTGAGACAGTGAGGGGCTAAACTGCCACCTCCTCATAGCTGATGGCTGTTTGCTCTTTTGCAGGTGCAGCATAAAAATTAAGCAAGCTCCTAGGAGCTGGTAGGACTAGCTGCAATGGACTGGATGCACAGATCAGATGATAAAATGACATAAAACCATGTCTTAGGAACAGTCCCTTTTTACACACAGTTCATCTACAGGATCTGGAGTCTGGTAGCAAACATTCTCATCCAACATTTTGGCTTAAGAATTCACAGTTTTTTGCTATATTTCATCAAATTCCATTCATATTCAGATTGTTTTACTAGATCTTAATGAAAAGGACAAGGTTTTCTAAAGGAGACCAATAAAAGACACCTTGGGCATTTATATTCTTAGCATAATATCCCTGCAGGTTTTGGCAAGTAATTATGAGCTCTGAACTTTACTGGATGAAAACAGAAGTTCCAACTTTAACTGGTTTTATAGATCAAATTGAACCACATATTGAATAATACCATCCAGACATTAAATGTTACGAGATCTCCTCCCCTTTCCCTTTCCCTTTCCCTTTCCCTTTCCCTTTCCCTTTCCCTTTCCCTTTCCCTTTCCCTTTCCCTTTCCCTTTCCCTTTCCCTTTCCCTTTCCCTTTCCTTTCCCTTTCCCTTTCCCTTTCCCTTTCCCTTTCCCTTTCCCTTTTCCTTTCCCTTTCCCTTTCTCTTTCCCTTTCCCCTTCTCTTTCCCTTTCCCTTTCCCCCTTTTCTTTCCATTTCAATTTCCCCTTTTCTTTCCCTTTCAATTTCCCTTGCCCTTTCCTCTTTTATTTTGGTTCCTGGAACATGTAAGAGATAATCAGTCACAGAGATTTAGGTGACAACATTCTTTTACTGATCTTATTGTTTTTTTTAAACACCTCTGGCATATACTTGTCTTATGTCATATACTACAGGATTTGAGAATTTTAAACAGTATTAATCATGATTTTATTAATATTATTTCAATCATTTTACTCAGGGGTGAGCTCAGGTCAAAGGATGAGAGACAGAAGAACTGAGCACAAAGAATAAGTGATTATTTTTCTCTTGGTCTTGAACTGATGCCATGTGCAGTAGACATGAGCTGTTGTGAGCCATGTGAGGCTATAGGCCACCTCAATTACTTGTAACATTTAGAGCAGGTCAAACTATAAAAGAGGCTTTGACTATTTAAGCTACACAAAATTCTGAGATTTTAAGTACTTTGAGCATTATCTTTGCCTGGCTGAGCCTTAACCTAATGGAAGATGAATTAAGAAAAGGTTTTTCTAAAGGATGACCAGGACTTAGCTGAGAACGATAGTTTTTCTTCTTGGAAAGGGTGGTCAGGCATTGGAATGCACTGCCCAGGGAGGTGGTGGAGTCACTGACCATGGGAGTGTTCAAGAAACGTCTGGATGTTGTGTTGAGGGATATGATTTAGCCGGGAAGTATTGGGAATGGTTGGACTAGATGATCTTCTAGGTCTTTTCCAACCTTGATAATTCTGTGATTCTGTGATAGATCTGGAAGATAAGGTTAGAAAGAAGGGCAAGATACATATTTTAAAATATCATGGGCCTGATGGTTTGTATTAGTGAATTAAACAACTCAGCTGCTGATGAAAATGAATTTTGTAAACTGGGGAGCTCAATTCAGCTGCAACTTGGAGTTACAGACTCAGCTTCCCAAGTTCATTTCAGTGTGAGCAGCTCCACACTGTTTTCTCCCCAGCCCAACTCTAAGCAATTTTCTTACTTCTGTGGATGGCAAAAGGTCCAGAGGTCAGTCCTAGGTGATCACAAGGCCCAGCCTTTCCTGGAAGGCATGTTCTGGAGCACCACGTAGCATTTCCCAGGCCTCAGCCTATGTGGGTGGCTGGAGTTGTACACTTCCATCTTTAACAAGCTTAAATAATACCTTTGCCAGAATTGTCAGGGATGAAATGATCACTGACACCAGCCAGGCTTTAAACCTCTGTAAAACTCCTGAATCATACCAGGAGGAGGAGAAGAACCACAGAGACATGACACCTTTTGTAGATCGAAGACATCGACCCCAGATCCTTTCTAGATCAAGTGAGGCATGGGCACATGGTGAGAAGGAGGAGGCTGACTCATTGCACACAACGTGGATGTTGGATTGGGGCCCACAGACTCTCCTCCTTCTGCCAACCACATTAGATCACCTCTGTGTGCCGACCAAGTATTTTTTAAAAGGAGTCATGGCTTAGAACAGCTGATGGCTGAAAAAAAAATATAAACCTAATGATTCAGGCAATAAATTCATCTTTGCATTTCTTGATGAAATTCAGCAAACATTGACAGAGCAAATACACCCAAATCTATTTCAAACACCAGACAAGAGCAGAGTGTAATTTCTTGGTTTGCTTGTAAGATAACTACAGCAGGACAGTGCATGAAGAGCGTGAAGCTGATTGAGTGAGTACAAGTAATCTGGGTTGATAGTAATTCATGGCACTATGCAGCTGTGGAAACAAAGAACAACTGAACAAAAGGATTGATTTAATTGTTTAAGTGGGAATCTAGCCTGCTTACAGAGTAGTGCGACAACAGGGAATAAGCTGGCAGTTATCAGGTATGAGCAAGGCAGCCCAAATGCAAAGTGCTCACTTTGTGTTTCTTGGCCTTTTTTCCCCATTGGAGTAAGTAAAAATCTCTTTCCGGCCTTTTGTCATATTATTTCTACTTCCACTCTTCCCACTCTTCCTGCATTTTCTAGTCCAAGAGTATCCTGATGTCTCATATCCCATTGAAGAAACACTTTAAACCAGTTTCCTGGTTGACACATGGCAATGACCACATCACTGTCACTTTGGCCACTTGGGGCCATACCAGTGGTCTGACGTCATGGTATGGAAGTAGTTCAAACCGTGTGCTACAGAAAACAATTAAGAAACTGCTAGAAGTAGTAAAATTTTCCCAAGTTTCATCACCTACTACTCAGAGTTTAATGAAAACTTGACTTTCCTCTTAGAACAAAAGTTCCATTTGGGCCCCACACTGTATTCGGACAAATTAATGCCATTTATGTGCTATTTCAACTGCAAATAATTCAACCCACTTTAGAAGTTAATGTGTAAATTGAACAAATTAATGTACTGTTGCAGAAAATTGAGCTATATAAGTATCACATGGTCACTGCAAGGAATGGACTAATGTAAGCCTTTGGACGAGACAAAAGATGCAGTCCATCCAAAAGAATCAGACAGTTCAATGGTGCTTTCAGTGCTCAACAGCACCACTGAAATAGTCCCTTGAGTTCTAAACAAGCCTATCAGCCAGCTTCTGCTGCCAGGGTTTTGGAGCTGGCGCTGGAATCACAGAATCACAGAATCACAGAATTGTAGGGGTTGGAAGGGACCTCTAGAGATCATCGAGTCCAACCCCCCTGCCAAAGCAGGCTCCCTACACCATGTCACACAGGAAGGCGTCCAGGCGGGTCTTGAATATCTCCAGAGAAGGAGACTCCACCACCTCCCTGGGCAGCCTGTTCCAGTGCTCTGTCACCCTCACTGTAAAGAAGTTCTTCCGCACATTCGTGCAGAACTTCCTATGCTGTACTTTCATCCCATTACCCCTAGTCCTGTCCCCACGCACTACTGAAAAGAGACCAGCCTCACCACTATGGCTCCCACACCTCAGGTATTTATAAACCTGGATCAAGTCCCCTCTCAGCCTTCTTTTCTCAAGGCTAAGCAGACCCAGTTCCCTAAGTCTCTCCTGTCTCGCTCCAATTTAGGAGTGAGGCAAGGTTCTTTTGATATGATATGCCTGGCATGAGATTAAGAAAAGCATTCAAATGTTGATCCGGCCAGTTTATTAGAAATAATAGACAACAGAGGGGATGGGGAAAGGAGGGCGGCGAATACCAAAATTAGGGTGATGGGGATGGGAAAGTGGGAGATAGAAAAAGTAGGAAGAGAGGCAAGAATTGCTTAAAAGCAGGGAATAGTCACCTCCTGGATGCAGCAGTGTCCCGTAGCACGTTGTTACATTGGTCCGGGAATGGGAGCATTCAAGAAGGCAAGAGAGCTTTCCTCATTGAAGAGGAGTGAGCCTGCAGCACCACGGCCCTGCAGGAAGCAGAGCACACAGTGAATTGCTCCTGCTCCACCTGTGCAACTCTAGGGCAAGCAGTTCAAAGAAGCAAATCCACCTCTGGCCTCTGGGTGACTCCTGGCCTTCACTCTGTGACTGAGTCACAACTAAATGGATTTTCCTTCTGCTGGTTTGCATCCTGCCCTCACTACTGCATCAAGTGCATTAAAAATAACTTCTCACTTGGAAGAACATGTGAGCTCCTGTCTAACCCAGCAAGCCCAGCCCGCACAGCAGGCCCTGACAGCACAACACCTGAGGCCAGCAAGACTACCATCCCCTCCCACCCCCCTCAGTCCCACTTTTCTCACCCACATTTTCCATCAGCTAAGAGTTATCATGTGGCTGCTTGCAGTTTGTGCTTACTTGAAATTGCATATATGCTGATATTGGAGCAGTACTTTGTTTTTCAAATACCCTCCTGCGCACCAACGCTGCCACGCTCTGCCCACCCCCTCTTGGCCAGGGAGGAGACTTGGCTTTGTGAAATGGCACTGACTGCAGAGTGCAGCTCACCTGTCCCTGTTCTATGTGCCATCTGCAGTAATTCTCCAAGGGGAGAATGGCAGGAGGGCCAGGGAAGGAGGAGGCAGCCAGCCCCTTTGGCACCAAAAAGCCTTTGCTGGCCATGGTGGGGAGATCCTGGTGTTCCACTACCAATGCTGTGGGTGCCCACCCTGGCTTAGCTGCAAGGAGAGAAGAAAAGAGCATCTACGTGGTATTTTTTGGGGGGTGAGGATGAGGAAATGGTATGAGCACATGCACTAGGGCTCCCCAGGGGTCCCCAGGGCTTCCAGACATGCTGTTCCACTGTGAGTGAGATCTGCTGTAGAGTAGTTGGACTCGGGATCTGTCTCTGGTTAAACACCTCTTGTAATCAGTGCAGCATCATACCGTTGTGCATTTGCTGGGTCCTGCTCATAAAATATTGATCACACTGCTTCTGCATCAACGACGTCTAAAAACCACTGAAACAGAAAACAAAGACTTGCCTTTAATGGGATAAATGATGTTTTTCTCCCATTCATTAACCACCATTTTCTCTGCCGCATAAAAATATCTGCTACATTTTGGAAGACAAATGGGTATGGAAGACAGTGGGCAACCTGCAAGGAAAAAGCCATTATCTGTCACAATTTGAGATTTACTGCGGGAGGTGTGTTCAGTGAGGATCCAGGGGAATTTCCTAAGAACCGCAAGATCCTGTGTCAGACTGAACTAATCACAGAAATTTATCTCAACTGGAGAAGCGGGCTGGCAGCCACGACAAAGCTCTATTATGACATTAGCTTATTGTTTTCCAATTACGTAAGGTTTCGTTTCCAGAACAAGTGAATGTAATGAGTTCATTTCAATATCAAAGTCGTGCAGCCAAAGGAACGCGATGCCGTTCCAGCTGTCACTGATGGTTTCCATTTCATGGCTCTTCCACCTCCCAGATCCTCTGCGCCGTCCTTCCTGCACATGGGATGTTCCAATTCTTGTTCTTAAGGCATGAGAAGGTCTGTTTCTATTCTGTCTCTCACTGATACATGGAAAAGTTTGGAAATGTGGAAATTTACTGCCTGGGGAAGTAGGACACAGAAAAACAACCTTTTTTCTTTTTTTCCACTTGCAATTTTCAGTTAATGTTCTGACTCAGATCAGAACTCAAAATGAGTGGTATTGCTTACAGTGCTCCCAGCTGACTGTGGCTATAACCACCTTAATGTGGCAGACCGTGCAGGAATTCCCCAGGTTAAATGAGGCTACAGAACTGGATGAATATCCTGCCTGGAGCTCCATGCACACAGTGCTTAACTCCTTCACAGTGTGCCTCAGTGCAGAGAGCACCCACAGGCACCCCCCCCTCCAAAACACTGAGGACTATCAGTAGCCCACTCTCATTCTCACTCATCTCCTTTTTTCCTTCAAGTCCTGAGAATGAACACCCTCCAATTATTCATCTGTATAAAGTCAGCTAGGTACAAATTCCAAGAAAGGTATGAATCAGTGTCCAGTTACTTCCTACTACTGAACATGAAGTACTGAATACTTTGCTTGTGAGAACTGGATTTCTCTCTAAGGGGGATTTGTTCCACTAATGTGTTCCTTGTTGGCTGACTGATACATGGCACAGAGCTGAACCACAGCTTGCTGCTTAGAAAAAAACTGCTTGCCTCCTTGGGTCTCTCAGGTCAGTGACATTCAGAGCCCCACAAAAACTTGTGACTGGGTGTCTTAATGGAAAGATTTGATGAGGATGAAAGCAGGTTCCGAATTATGTGGGAGAGGACAGAGCCATCCACATCCAGCACTGCCCAGAGCTACAGCTGTGCTCCCATTTACAGCAGAAAGCCAGGCTTGGAGAGAGAAACCTGGAAACACAAAGCAAATCAAAATGAGAAAAAATGGGGTTTTCTCTCATTTGAGTTTCATTGATTGTATGAAAATAGCAAGCTTATTTCCCAGTGGATCAAGTGAGAGAGAAAACTTCTCCGGGTATATTTTCTTTTTCAGCGCTGTATGGGGTTGGCAGTGTGGGTGCACGGGTTCTGATGGGACACTTTCAGATTGTGATAATTACATCAACAGGTGGCTGGGGAGGGGGTGCAGGAATCACAGATCACAGAATGGTTGGGCTGGAAGGGACCCCAAGGATCATGAACCCCCCCACCACAGGCAGGGCCACCAACCTCCACATTGATACCATCCCAGGCTGCCCAGGGCCCCATCCAACCTGGCCTTGAACAGCTCCAGGGATGGACGGGGCATCCACAGCCTCTCTGGGCAGCTGTTCCAGCACCTCACCACTCTCACAGTAAAGAACTTCCCCCTGACATCCCCCCTCAATCTTTGCTCCTTCAACTCCAAACCATTTCCCCTTGTCCTGCTGTTATCTCCCCTGGCCTCCTCCTGGGAAGCACAGCCTTTAATGCAAGCACAAATGGGACACTAAACAGGTTGACAGCAAAATATAAATAACTGCTGTAGTGTGAGAGAAAACAAATGGGGCCGGAACCTTAATTAACTCCTTCTTTAAGTATCAGACAACAATCAGCACAAATTATGGAGTAGGAGCTTTTTGCTCTTGAAAATATGGAGTCTTTGCTCCTCTGTCCCCTCCCTTCCCTGCAGCTGCAAGAATCCAGCTGAGAGCAATAATGATATTTTTTTATAGCACATGTAAAAATCAAGCCCACAATCAAGAAGAGAAAGCAAAGCCATCAGGGGGGGAAGCATCCAGCACTGGTCTGAGTGGAGCAGGCAGGCTGCAGTGGAGCTCCCAGGCTCATCTGAGCTTCCTATGCCAGCCCCTCATCAACCCAATAAGCCACAAAAAAAAAAGGGGCTTCTTCACAGATCAGCACCATAAACATGCAATAGGTGATGCTTGTTGTTTCCCAAAGTGCATCCATCCCCATTGCTGCTGGGAGCAGGAGGACTCTGTCCTATTGTTACCCTTCCAAATCTGTCTAAAAGTGCAACATCTATGGCAAAAAATGACTCCTCAATGACAGTAAGGACCTGTCCCAGCCACAGGGATAGGATGCAGCTGGGGTTGGTGCTGCTGCTGCCTGCTGCTTCTGGGAGGGCTGCTGGGCACCAGGGCTGCAGGAAGGATGAGGAGCACATCCAAGCTGTGATTCACACCTGTCCCACATACCTCAGGTTTCACTGGCTCTGGTGAGCAGTGCTGTCCTGTGCAGCTGCATGAGATGTGCTCTTTTCTCTAAGCACAGTGTATGATCACATGCAACAATTTCAGCAGCTTGCAACACAAGCAGGGATGTTTATTTCTCTCTCTGTACAGAACTGTGTTCCTCAGCAAAATCCTCATGCAATCTGAAAGTATAAAAAGAATGATGTCTTTATAGTTCCAAAGTTTCTGACATTAAGCTGCCCAGAGAGGCTGTGGATGCCCCATCCATCCCTGGAGGTGTTCAAGGCCAGGTTGGATGTGGCCCTGGGCAGCCTGGGCTGGTATCAATGTGGAGGTTGGTGGCCCTGCCTGCCTCAGAGGGGTTGGAGCTTCGTGATCCTTGTGGTCCCTTCCAGCCCAACCATGCTGTGACTCTGTGATTCTGTGAAGTTATGACAGCAGCACAAAATGCTCACTGAATTCCTTCTTTTTTACCCCCAAAGATCTCTGATTCGTAATAAGAGCAAGGACAAGAGAATGACTTACATAAAACCAAACTGCATTATTCTGCCTATTTGCCCTTGAAAGGTGACTTTCCTCTCTCCTGGTTCATTTCCCCCCCGCCTCACTGTGATTCTTTTCTCTACTGTCCCCACGACAATTATCCTTTGAGCCTGCGAACAGCCCTGCCTGGAATGCAGGCATCAGGAGCTTTGTCCCATGAGCTGCATTTCCTTCCTTAACGAGAATAAGAACGTTATAACAACTGCAGGGCTTTCATTAGCAAATACAGCTTCAGTACAGCATGCTCAGGCTTCTCCTTACCGAGCAATAACCTGTCAAAAGTTGCTTTCTGCCACTGAGAAATTATCCCGAATACTGCAGCATTGGCATGGAGGAACAAAGCCTGGGTTTTCCTTGGCTCTGCTCTGGGGAAAGAGGAGTGCTGGTAAGGCACTACTGCAGTGTTTTGGATGCTCTGCACTGCAAGGGGATATGAGAGCATCCAGATAAGGGTTTTGGTCTAAAACTGAACCAGGCAATGCAATCCCAAAATACTGCTAATGCACTCCAACCACACAGAACCATAGAATCAGTAAGATTGGTAAAGACCTTTAAGACCACCAAGTCCAACCCCAACCCACCCCCACACACCCACTGCCCACGCACTCAGACCAGGCTGGAGATAGACTGAAAGCACAGCTCAGTGTAATGGCAAAACCTGACTCTTTTAGTGAGCATTTACCCAGGCAGAATGCAAATCAGCTTTTCTAACATGGATATCGCTTTTGTAAAACAAATTTGAGTAACAGTAGACGCCATCTAAAAGCAGCAACCAGTGAATCATGGTGAATTGCTGATGGAAATGTAAGTCAGTGTTGTGTGGCACCTCCAGCAGTGCCAACCGAGTGCAGTGCAGTGGAAATGATGGATCTTACCCTGTGTCACTTGCCTTCAAATAAAGCCTTGTGAAGCAAAAGTTTTGTTCCTCGCTGTTCTAAGTCACGGAGCAGCAGCTTTATGGTGTTTTCAGTTTTCTAAGGGCTTAAATCTGAAAACGTGAAATGATTTTAGGAAAAATCTTTCTTTTTGGAACAATTTTAGGCTGAATTAAGCAGTATTTCATGGGTCAATTTGTCTAATCTCACTTTGCATACAATGAGGAGAAAAGCTTTTAGTGACAAATGGTGACCTGTTTGTCTTTACCCCTGGACAGGATGCACACTGGGAGGGAGGATTTGAAGGCAGCAGTGTTTGGTGGGGCACATCAGTGTGCTGGGTGCTGATGGCACCATTCTTCCATATGCTTGTATGGAACACCCTATATTCAAATTTTAGTCCATTACTCTTTGTCCTGTCGCTGCACACTATTGAGAAGCGCCTGGTCTCACCCATTTGCCTCCCACCTCCCTTTAGATATTTATAAACATTGATCAGATCCCTTCTCAGACTTCTTTTCCCCAGGCTGAACAGCCCCAGGTTGCTCAGCCTGTCCTCATACAGGTGATGCTCCAGGCCCTTCATCATCTTTGTGGCCATCCACTGGACCCCTCATAGGAGATCCCTGTCTTTATTGAACTGTGGAGCCCAGAGCTGGACATGGGATTCTAAATGTGGCCTCAGCTGGCAGAGTAGAAGGGGAAGATCACCTCCCTTGACCTGCTGGCCACTTTCTTTTTAATGCACCTGCAGTTTCCCGGTCCACCTCCAGTACCCCCGGCATGCATGGCACCCTTGTTGCTGTGCTGCTGCAGAACAGTGCATCCCGTCATTCCCCTTGCCAGACTTGTTCCTTCTCCTGCCACTTTTGCTCTTTCCCTTTTCTCCCTGTTTTTCTCCCTTGGTTACTTCTACTCTGCAAACAGAACAGCCCGTCATGCTGAAAGGCAACTTACCTTTGTCACCCCAAAGAAACTTCCCAGATAATTTTAGTGTACTTTGTCTAACATGTTCACATCAGAAGCCCACAAGTGATCGCATTACATCATGCAGAGAATTCACTGCAGCATGTTCAGCTACAGCTGGGGACACCAGACTTCATCACAGATGTAGATTTTATGATACTGGATGGCATATATTTTCGATTCCTTATCAAAAGTTCTTCCTTTTGATACACTTGGTAAATAGGTCAATTTTTATTTTGAGAAAAGCTGATAATTTTTGAAATAAATAAAATAATAAAATGAAAACAACTATAATTATATGGATGTCAATTCTCTGGTCTTTTTGTCCAGTCCCCTTCTTTACACCAAGACCAATGGAGCTTACCTTCCCACGGGTCTTTTGTCCTTACATAGGAAACAATTTGTCTTCTGTCTCCACTGGCAGGCTTACAAGAATTTCCCTTTATCCAGGTTTGCAGTTTCATCACGAAGACTTTGCAGTCCCCCCAGAGCTGGCCAATATAGCAAGTAGTCACCCAACAGTTGTTTATTTCCAGAGTTCTACCTTTGTGGCCAAAACAGGAAGCATTCAAGAAGTCATGTGGAATATTTCTTATCAGCAGATAATCCATCATATGCTCCACTGTTTTGTTATTTACACCCCTTAACTCCAGATCACACAGTGCCAGAGCTGAATGCAGCTCTATTGAGACAAGCAAGTCAGCTCTGCACTGTCTAGTCCCAGTGGTTTATGGTACATAAATCCACCCACCAGTTCTTCCACCTGGTTCTCGCTTCATTTATTGTACAAGAAAACTTGTTGGCCTTGGAAGCACCAGCTCTGCAGGAATGCATCAGTGCAGGAGCTTCTTTTGTAGATTTCAAAACAGCTTCCTGTTTTCCACTGAAGCGTAAGAACAATCTTTACTGTGGTTGTGACCAGGAACACCAACACAGGGATCCTGCAGCATCTCCATCCTCGGGGGTCCTCCACAGCTCACTGAGTGTGGATGGCTCTGAGGATCAAGTCCACGTTGACCCTGCACAGAGCATCGGGTTCTATTCTGTGATCCTATGCATTCTGCACAATGTGTACTCAATGCCCTAAAAAGGCTTCAGTTTGCTGGCTGGTAGCTGGAACATTCCCTTCCAAACTGTGTCTTTGACCTCAGTGGCAACAGGCAGAGACCTCCAGTCTGACTGAGGATGCATCCGCAGTGCAGCACTGATCATAAATACTTATTTATAGCGAAGACCATTGTATCATGTTGTTTTGTCATATACACTGTGCAGTTCCAGAGCAAACCAGAGCCAGAGACCGGGCAGTATCAGAGAATCTTAGAATTACTCAGGTTGGAAAAGACCTCAACGATCATCAAGTCCAACCGCAGCCTAACTATAGTACCCTAACTCTAAGAACCCTCTGCTAAATCAAATCTCTGAGCAGGGAACTGGCAGAGGTATGACAGCATTCTGTGCATAAACATGCAGAGATTAGGGCAGGCTTTTCTAGAAATGGAAGGTAATGCTATTTTAATGTACTGGGGCAGCAGAGATCACCATCCTGCAGCTATAAGCCATAGCTACGGATTGGCACAGCACCTTGGCTAACACCTGTGTGTATGGGTTACAAGGTACCAAGAGCTGCATCCTTCTCGAGGTGACCCTACATGTTTGCATAATGCGCTTCTCCTTGTAAGATGAACTCTGTTGTCTGTCTCAGGATTTAGTAATTCGGTAATGTCGAAAAGGTCAGCTCTGGAGTTTAAACTATTAATAAAAATGTAGGCAATTCATGGCAGGCTAAGTGGTAATTTCAATTTAGCATCAACCCGAGGGCACACGCTTCATCCTTTTAGCTGGCTAAATTTATCATTAATAGAAACATTGAAGTAAACGATGTCATTCCTGGCACCGCACCGATCTGCCGTCAGGATCAGATGATGTCTGTAATTCCCAAACTGCACAGAGGAAGGGCAATCAGTTTAACATGGATTTGTAAATAAATGCGAGGAGTTAGCTTTGCAGACGTTTGTATAATGGAGAGTGTTAGCTTTGCCTTCGGCAGCAAGTGGGAGCAGAACTAAGTGGTTCCAATTAAATATTTTCCAGGCCTCTCTTCAGAATTCTAATGGCATCTCTTAAATGGTGAGCACACACACACGGGTGCTTCTTCCTTGTTTCTAAATATTTTCGCAATACTGTTTTTGTCTAAGTAAGAACTGAGACATAAATGTTGACTTCAAGAAAGACTATGGGGAAAGTCCATACATTCAGAACCCAGGAAAGAAGGGAAATGGTTTTCTTCTGCAAGTGGAAAATCAAGAAATGAAGAGTTAGTTTTGCCCTTCTTAAGTAGAATGCTGCTAAGGTCCCTCTGTGGGCAGGAGAAGGAGGTGGATGGATCCCAAAATCAAATTGGATTTTAGTTCAGGTGAGCCACCTTTTGAATCCTCTCTGCATCTCACTGTTGGCTATGTGGATGACACAGTTAATGTGTTAGGAATATACAACTACGTATGTTTGCCTTACGTCTATGGGGTTGAGAGGAACATAGAATAGAATCATAGCATCAACACCAACAACAATAGAACCATCAACAATCATAGAATCAACATCTGGAGGTCTTCTCCAGTTGCCCCTCTAAGAAGGTAGAAGGGCTGACTTCTTCAGCACTGTGACCACCAACTCTGTCAATGGGTGAGGTTTTGAGATTTAAGCAGAAGTAGAGAATAAAAAAATGTTACTTCACTTTACAAAATGGGTGTTCAGAGCATCCAGCACCTGCACAGCATTGGTGAATATGGTATGGAGATATAGGAGATGCTTGCTCTCTTGGATTGAGCGCTGGCAGCCAGGTTGGACACTCCAAGAAACTTAAATGGCTCTAGGTATGCAAAAACGAACTCATCATCAGGTAAGGTGAATCACTTCCCCAAAGTGATCAATCATTGGTTGTAATGGAATCCTGGGCATCCCAGACAACCAGTGTTTGCCTGTCAGCCTTCTCAGATTCACAAGTTTCCCTTCAAAGCAGTTTTTAGCACTAAGGTATAGGCATTCATTGTGGTCAGAAATATTATTCTGCTCCTGAATTCCACCCCACAACAAATAATAAAGAACTGGGCAGCTGCATACAGAAAGAAAATTCTTCAAAGCATTGATCGTGGCTGCAAAAAGAAAAATTCCACAAAAAATAATTATTTCTGTCTTAAAAGCATATAAATTAGAATTAAAATGCGTCTTTAATGACGTGCCTTTATAAATGTTCTGCTTGGAATCTCCCTGTGCCCCCTGTGGGCACCCTGCCTGGACTGGCCTGCTGTCCCCAGGAAATTCTAAGGAAATGAAGCTTCACAGTTCTTAACAGAGGAATGTTTCAGTTGAGCAGCTTCAAGAAGCTTCACAGGCTGAGAGTTTGAGTGGAAGTACTGGTGATAATTAGACAGCAATTTCTGCCCCTTTAAACAGATTTCGTTCCAGTTGTTCAGTATGAAAAACGTGCTCACCATAATTGCTAAGACTGCACAGGAAGGAAAATGTCTACATGTTAAATTTGGGGTTTTATTATGCCCTCTCTAGAATCAAAGCAGAGAACTTCTCACAGGATGGGGAATTTATTATTCTATTTAGGGTTACAACTCAGTCCCTCCCATTATTTGGAAACTGAAAATGAAGGACAGAATAATCTGGAGCATAATTAACAGCATTATTTGCTTTATACTTTTAGTCCAATATGTGCTGAGCCTTAATTATCCACAGGCCATCTTCATCTAATACTCACTTACTAAGAAGTAAGAGAAGAACAAGAAGTCACTCCTATCACTGTCAAATATAGCAGGAGTACAGAGATGAGGAGCACAACATACTATAACAAGTGGTGCAATTTGAGTTTGTAGACACTAAGATGATCTCTGACTCTTGACTGCTAACCATGTAAGGTAGGAAGACACGAGTATGGGAGTAGTCCTGGTGAAAGACTTGTCTGGACAGAACAGGGGCTTGTTCTTGTCACGGGTTACTTAGATTTACCTATGCCCGTGACAGGGGAAGCCACCCCACGCCCCCCCCCGGGGCCCGGAAAGGAGGGGGAAAAGGGGAGTGGGATAAAACAGCGACAATCTAAGGAGGAAAAACTTATTTTACTAAATATGATATCGAAATACAAGATAACACAATATAATATAATTAAGGCTAACAAAATCGAACGAAACAGAGAGAGAGAGTCTCCGAAAACCGAGAGGCCTACTGTGAACTCTAGGCGACACGGCTGGAACGCTTCCCACTCTCCGAGAAGTTCGAGAGAAGAAGGAGGGCACTCCAGCCTGGGAACGAGATTATATAGAGTCCTGGTCCCGTGACTTATTGTTACTCCTGTTGTTCTCTGGGATATGTAGTCTTCTTCTGTGGACTGCACATTCAACAGAAGTATCCATACTTGACATGATGTTATGATGTGGAATACTGATAGCAAAATTACAAAATTACAAAACCATGACATTCCACCCCTTATTCTACATTATTACATCATGGTTAATATATACATATATATACATATATATACACGTATGTAAAATTGTGATAGCTAAATAGTAGAATTGCATGTAACATAACTAAATGTACAACTATAATAACTAAAATACACTACACATGCAAACATATATATATATATATAGATACATAAAATTATTGACTGCATTCCCCCAGCATCAAATTCCCTTGTGGCACACACTGAACATCCCCATCCTTCTGCATTACCCACCAAGTGCACCCAGGTCCCTGGGCAAAGACAGTTCCACGGATAGGTTTGCCCTTTCCAGAAGCTGGAAGGACCCAAACAGCTTTTCCCAACATGTTCTTTACATGTATAACAGGGACCTTATCTCCTTCTACAGTGTGTAGGGGGCTAGATTGACTAGGACCATCACGATTGACAGATCCTCTAGTATTGACCAACCAAGTGGCTTCTGCCAGATTCTTCTCCCAGTGCTTAAATGTTCCACCACCCATTGCTTTCAACATAGTTTTCAACAACCCATTATATCGTTCAATTTTACCAGAAGCTGGTGCATGGTAGGGAATATGATAAATCCACTCAATGCCATGATCTTTGGCCCAAGTATTTATAAGAGAATTTTTGAAATGTGTCCCATTATCAGATTCAATTCTTTCTGGGGTGCCATGTCGCCACAGGACTTGTTTCTCAAGACCTAATATGGTGTTTCGAGCAGTAGCATGGGGTACTGCGTATGTTTCAAGCCACCCAGTGGTTGCCTCTACCATAGTGAGTACATAACACTTACCACTGCGAGATCGTGGCAAGGTGATATAATCAACCTGCCACGCCTCCCCATATTTATACTTTTGCCATCGCCCTTCCTCCCAGAGAGGTTTCATCCTTCTGGCTTGTTTAATTATGGCACATGTTTCACAATCATGAATAATCTGCGCAATAGCGTCCATGGTTAAGTCCACCCCTCGGTCTCTGGCCCACTTATATGTCGCGTCTCTTCCTTGATGACCTGAGGTCTCATGAGCCCATCGAGCTAGAAATAATTCACCCTTATTCTGCCAGTCCAAGTCAATTTGAGCCACCTCAATTTTGGCAGCTTTATCTACCTGATGGTTGTTTTGTTGTTCTTCAGAAGCCCGACTTTTGGGCACATGTGCATCCACATGACGCACCTTTACAACCATATTCTTTGTTCGGGAAGCAATGTCCTTCCATAGTTCAGCGGCCCAAACAGATTTTCCCCTCCGTTGCCAGTTATTTTGTTCCCACCGCTGTAACCACCCCCATAAAGCATTTGCCACCATCCATGAGTCAGTATAAAGATACAGCATTGGCCACCTCTCCCGTTCAGCAACATCTAAGGCCAGCTGGACAGCTTTTACCTCTGCAAACTGACTTGATTCTCCCTTACCTTCAGTGGCCTCTGCAACCTGTCGTGTGGGGCTCCACACAGCAGCTTTCCATTTGCGATGCTTCCCTACAATGCGACATGATCCGTCAGTGAATAGGGCATATTTCTTTTCATTTTCTGGTAATTCGTTGTATGGTGGGGCCTCTTTAGCACGTGATACCTCTTCTGCTGGTGATGTTCCAAACTTTTTATCTTCAGGCCAGTCCATGATTACCTCTAGGATTCCTGGACGATTGAGGTTTCCCATTCGCGCTCGCTGTGTAATCAGCGTAATCCACTTGCTCCAGGTGACATCGGTAGCATGATGGGTGGAGGGAACCTGTCCTTTGAACATCCAGTTCAGCACTGGCAGTCGAGGTGCCAAAAGGAGCTGTGTTTCAGTCCCGACTACTTCGGAAGCAGCCCGAACCCCCTCATACGCGGCTAAGATCTCCTTCTCAGTTGGAGTGTAGCACTCTTCAGACCCCTTATATGATCGACTCCAGAATCCCAGGGGTCGGCCTCGGGTCTCTCCTGAGGCTCTTTGCCACAAACTCCAAGTGGGGCCTTTCTCTCCAGCAGCAGTATAGAGGATGTTCTTTACATCCTGTCCAGTCCGTACTGGCCCCAGGGCTACAGCACGGGCTATCTCTTGTTTAATCTGTTCAAAAGCCTGCTGCTGCTCAGGGCCCCATGTAAAATCATTCTTCTTCCGCGTTACCTGATAAAGGGGGCTTACAATGAGGCTGTAGTTTGGAATGTGCATCCTCCAAAAGCCCACTGCACCCAGGAAAGATTGTGTCTCTTTCTTGCTAGTTGGTGGAGACATGGCAGTGATTTTGTCGATCACATCTGCTGGGATGTGACGACGTCCATCCTGCCACTTTATACCTAAGAACTGAATTTCCTGGGCAGGTCCTTTTACTTTGCTTCTCTTAATAGCAAAGCCAGCTTGTAGAAGAATCCGGATTATCTGCTCTCCTTTTGTAAAAACTTCTTCTGCTGTATCGCCCCACACAACAATGTCATCAATGTACTGCAGGTGTTCAGGAGCACCACCCTGTTCCAGTACAGTTTGGACCAACCCATGGCAAATGGTTGGGCTGTGTTTCCACCCCTGGGGCAAACGGTTCCAAGTATACTGAATGCCCCTCCAGGTGAAGGCAAACTGTGGCTTGCATTCTGCGGCCAAAGGAATAGAGAAGAAGGCATTGGCAATGTCAATGGTGGCATACCATTTGGCTGCTTTTGACTCCAACTCGTACTGGAGTTCCAACATGTCCGGCACAGCAGCGCTCAATGGGGGTGTGACCTCATTCAGGCCACGGTAGTCTACTGTCAGCCTCCATTCTCCACTGGCTTTACGCACTGGCCATATGGGACTGTTAAAAGGTGAGTGAGTTTTACTGATCACTCCCTGATTCTCCAACTGGCGAATCAAATCATGAATGGGGAGCAAGGAATCCCTGTTGGTGCGATACTGCCGTCTGTGCACTGTCTTTGTAGCAATCGGTACCTGCTGCTCTTTTACTCGTAGCAGCCCCACAACAGACGGGTCCTCTGACAGGCCAGGCAAAACAGACAGCTGCTTAATGTTGTCCATGTCTACAGCAGCTATCCCAAAGGCCCATCGATACCCCTTAGGATCCTTGAAATGCCCCCTTCTGAGGTAATCAATACCCAGTATACATGGAGCCCCTGGGCCAGTCACAATAGGATGTTTTTGCCAGTCTTTGCCAGTGAGGCTTATTTCAGCCTCCAGCACAGTCAATTCTTGAGAGCCCCCAGTCACTCCAGAAATATGGATTGATTCTGTCCCTTCATGACTGGAGGGCATTAGGGTGCACTGTGCACCGGTATCCACCAGTGCCTTATATTTCTGTGGTTCTGATGTGCCAGGCCATCGAATCCACACAGTCCAATAAACTCTATTATCCCTTTCCCTCCCCTGACTGAGGGCAGGGCCCCTCTATTGGTTACCTGTGATGACTGGAGCAACTCCACTGGTGGTTGGTATGTCTAGTAGTTCTTTCACCCGTGCTCGTAGTGCAGACGTGGGCTGATCATGCCACTTCCTCATGTCTTCTCCACGGTCACGTAGGTAGCGCCACATGGAAACACGCGGTGCAATCGTACTGTTGTTCTTTGCTCGAGCTGGGAAGCGTGTGCGTTTAACAGCTGAGACTTTTGATGATGCAGGTGGGGAGTAGGACTGGACTAGTTTGATCAGATCCTTCATTAGACCTGGTGGCCCGTACGAGGATTGACCTTCATCAGTTGTTTCTGATACTGTTACGGGATCATTACAATTAGTTGATGGAAACAATTTCTTGCACATTTCATCTACTCGGTTTTCTAGCCGTGAGATGGCAGAAACTGCGGCATGCAGTTGGGGGAGCTGCTGATCGGTGGTTTGAAGCATTATAATCAGCTCAACAACTCGGGGCCATCTGTCCACGAATCCTTTAGAACCTGTTACCAATGACTGTGCAATTCTCTCTGGTGCTGTACTTGTGATTTTCTGCCACATGTCAGGATCGGCCCTCACTCTCTCTGGGTCAAGTTCGCTTGGATCAGGGCTGTACAACATTTTCGCCATGGCCAATTCCCTCAGGCGCTGAATACCTTTTTGGACGGTATTCCAACTATCAAATTTAGGCTTCAAAGCATCCTTATAGGGGTACCTTTCTCTCACGGCTTCTAACAGCCGCAACCAGAGAGTAGCAGCTCCATCCGAACATCTGCTAATTCCTCTGTCGATACCTGCATCTTGGGCAATGCTTCCTAGTTGGCGAGCTTCATTACCATCTAGAGACAAGCTGTTGGCCCCGTTGTCCCAGCAGCGAAGCAACCAAGCAAGGATACCTTCATCTTGACGCCGTGTAAACTCCTTTCTTGAGCCTTGGATTTCAGTCAGCTTCAGAGGTCGACAATAGGTGATTTCCTCCTCATCATCAGTCTCTTCTTCATGCCTCTTGGTTTTTGCCTTTGCTTTTTTCGGTACTGCTCCATGCCCGGCACCTGGGTCTTCTGCTGCCCCCCCCTGTGCTTCTCCTTCTTTTCGTTCTAGACGCATGGACACCCGTTTCCATTTCTTGCCTTCCACAGGGGCAACTGATATTGCTACTGATGCCTCCTGTGACTGATCAGAATTAACTTGGGCTTGAATCTCAGATCGGAAACTCTCTCTCTCCAGAATAGTATGATACAAAGCACGGTATGCATAAGCCAAACCCCACATAAGGTTTACCTCCTTAGATCTCTGACCCAAATACTCACTTAATTTCTTAGGGTCCCTTAGGTGTTCAAGAGTGAAATCCCATGACACTGCGGGTCCCCATGCTTCTAAGACTTTTCCTAAACCTTTCCATATTCCCTGCCAGTCATCATTCTCTGGTTCTGGAGGAGACTTCCGCATAGAACGAATGCATAGGAACATATATGCATGCATTGATAGTGATAACATGAATGCAAGTATGAACCCTATCTCAGTTATTGAAAAGCGTGTGGAAATCTGAGAGTACAACCTAAAAAAAAAGGGTTTTTTTAGCCTGTACAATGAATTAAACATGGTGGTGTTTGTAAAATTGCCTGTTCCATCTGGGATGCAAGTATTTGTAAAATTGCCTGTTCCATCTGGGATGCAAGTGTTTGTAAGATTCACAATTCCATCTGGGGTGTAGATGCCAAAATTCTGACCATACCACATCTCGTAAAAGTACCAGGCAGGTGTCTCCATCAGTATCCACCTTATTAGGCTATATATCTGCACAATTCCACAACACCAAATTATGGTGTTAATAGTTGACCAATACTTTAGGAAGATCATAATTGCTTTCAATCCCTTAAACAGAGCAACTGGGATGAAGAGTGGATTCATAGCTGGCAGGCTCTGTAAAAGTCAGAGCTAGCTAGCTTTGCTCTAAGGGAGAAAGAAATCCCTTTGTTTTCTACACAAAAGTTAGATAGCAGTGCTGAGAATGTGCAGCAGCCCTTAATGTTGACAATTTGTCTGGTATTTCAAGGTCACGTTCTCTGTGAGCAGCTACGGAAAGATAACACTCCCAACACTCCCGTAACGAAACTCTTTAAGAGCAAAGAGAGAGTTGTTCTAAAAGCTAAAAAGCTCTATGCCCGCATTCTCCACCAAAAAATCTGTCACGGGTTACTTAGATTTACCTATGCCCGTGACAGGGGAAGCCACCCCACGCCCCCCCCGGGGCCCGGAAAGGAGGGGGAAAAGGGGAGTGGGATAAAACAGCGACAATCTAAGGAGGAAAAACTTATTTTACTAAATATGATATCGAAATACAAGATAACACAATATAATATAATTAAGGCTAACAAAATCGAACGAAACAGAGAGAGAGAGTCTCCGAAAACCGAGAGGCCTACTGTGAACTCTAGGCGACACGGCTGGAACGCTTCCCACTCTCCGAGAAGTTCGAGAGAAGAAGGAGGGCACTCCAGCCTGGGAACGAGATTATATAGAGTCCTGGTCCCGTGACTTATTGTTACTCCTGTTGTTCTCTGGGATATGTAGTCTTCTTCTGTGGACTGCACATTCAACAGAAGTATCCATACTTGACATGATGTTATGATGTGGAATACTGATAGCAAAATTACAAAATTACAAAACCATGACAGTTCTGAAGTTTGTCCAAAAATCAATTGGGCTGAGACTATTTCCCTTTATTGTGTTAAAAGGTTCCTACCCAACAGAGCCAACGCTCGTGGTGACAAAAGGTTTCCTATTGTTCTGAGAAGGTCTGCAGCAGGGTTATGCAACAGGACTGAGACATGTCTCCCAATCTTTGCTAACTCTATGTAAATGGAAAAAGACTCCATTGGTGCTCTATATGTACATGAAGGCAAAGGGAGCAAGGCCCATTTATTTGCCACCATCATGTGGACAGTCATAACATTAATTCCCTTGTGAAACAGAAAATAATCAAATAAGAGCTGTTAAGCTGTGAACTCCACAAACATCTTATCTTTGTATGTCTCTGCCTTTCCTCTTCTGTCATCTCTTTCAGTTGCAGATGTATGATGCTCTGTATCTCACCTGGAGTTGGTAAAATAACAAAAAAAATCTGTGAAGTTTTCTGTTGGGATGGATATTTTAAGTGGATGACAAATATTGATTGTTAAATGTAGTAGCAGAGAGTTAAGAATATCCCATAATGACAGCATGCACACCTTGCCTCTTTCCAACCACCAGATCAAATCCAGAAAGTAAACCAAAGCTGAAGAAGGAAAGTAGGACGGACACTGACTAGTAAAGAGTTGAATTTGACGTAGCTTTTCCATTCCAAAACCTTGATCTAGTTTTATCAGTTCTAATTAGAGCTGCAGCAGGGTTGTTATAGCTCCTATAACTGAATACCATAGGTTTTACCAAACGCTGCCTACTCTCCTGCTTTACTGATGACTAGCTATGGAGCAGCACTTCCTAGACACTGTCTGTAGGTGAAGCCTGTCAAGATATCAGTCTGTGCTCAGAGGAGCACCACATACACACCTGTTGTCAATTCATGTCAAAATGGTCAAAAACTATCTATATTATGAAACCCACTTCACCTATTATCAACAGCTGCCTGATTTATTGGTTGGCACAGCTTGCAGAGATGAAGGAATGCTTTTAGCCGTAGTGGTAGTCCTTATAGAATATGACCCATCATTTTAAATGGGAAAGCAGTTTAAAAAACATACTTCAGTATCACAAAAGTAATTATCCAACTTGGCATGCCATCTGCTAAGGGCCCTGCTACCAAATTTCAGCTGGGGAAAAAAATGCAGTGCCTTTATGTATAAATAGAAGATGTCAGTTTGGAAGTTTGTCAAACCAGCAGCTTTTAGAGGAACTGTTTGGAGAAGAAGATGACAGTTTTCAATTTTATTTTTGTTCTGCAATTGAAGATGCATTTTAGAAGTGATGTTACTGATTTCTTTATTCTTTGTAATTAGAGAGCAATCAGATTCTTTTCTTGATGGTGTGGGTTTTTTTTTTCCCCTTAGGAAAATTTAGTTGTAATTGACCTATTTTTAATATTATTTAATCAATGAAAAAAGATGATTCTACATGAAATAGATATGATTTGACTTCTTTTTATATAGTTTACACAGATGAGCAGAGTTATTCTGTTATAAAATAAAACCCTATACTATTAGTATTCTTCCTCTTTCTAATGTTCATTTACTCATATAAATCCCACTGGCAATAAGGCAATTACACCACAGATGGTAGAGTTCAAACAAATTAGATTCTTCCGTCTCTTCACAAATAGCTTCAGTGCACAAACTTCTCCAAAGCACGTGTGTGTGCTGTGCCCTCGTCTTGCCACTCAGATGCTTGCATAACACCACCAAAATGTTGTCTTTTATCTGCTTCTCATCCTGCCATCATTGCCTCCTCACTGCCTCTCTTCCTTGCCTTGACTCCCTCATAGCCGTGTACCTTTCCCATATTATTAACTGCAAAAGGACAAATGCTGTGGGCTCGTCAGCTCCAAGAGGTTATCCCATGTTTTGCATCTCTTCCCTCCAATTGCTCCTCCTCTCCCTGTCTCGTTCATTGTATATCCCTCAGAACACAGACCATCTCTTTGCATGTCCTGATCACATCTTTTACAAGGAAACTTCAGCCAAAGTCTCTTACAATCACTAAAGATTCTATTCCTCTGTTTCACAAATATTATCTTCACTAATATAGCAAAATCTGTTCTTCTGCAGATTTTACACACATAGATAGATTTATTCTTAACTTAGCAGCTTGACAGCTACTCTAAAGAAAACAAGTCGTGCTTTGGCATGAGGGAGTGCAAAGGCAACCTCTCTAAATGTGGAAAGGATGATGTAAAAACTTGAGGAGCAGATACCAACCACACTGTGAAGCATAATTTCAGAGTGCTTTAAAGCCATAAAGTTGCCAGCGTGCTTTTCCACTGATGAAACTGTCTCACTAATACACTGGAAACCTTCAAGTAGCAAGAATGCTATTGCTAATTGATTGTGCCTCTTGTGTTGTGCTGCAGAAGCTCTGGACCACTTCCATCCAATTTCAGCCACAGCAGATTCCTGCTCCTCTGTGGGATGGGAGTGGTCCAAGGAAAACGTGCCCTTTTACAGTCTGCCTGTAGTGTTTGCTATTGAGATTCATGGGACAGGCACCCTCAGAGGAAAAGGGGCACCTCCAGCTATATTTATGAAAGCTGAAGGACAGAAGAGTGACACCAGGTCTGCACATTTCAGCTGAAGCAGAAAAAGAGGTGAACAGAGAGCAGAAAGAGTATGCAAAGAGCATCGACATCAGCTCAGGCATCACAAACAGAAAGCACGAGTGTCCAAAGCCAAGATTTCATTGTACTCATAGACAAATCTCACATCTTCAGTGAATCCTTATTCCTCATTTTAAACTCACTCGATATAGACATGAAGGAACTCATCCTTGCAATGACCAGATTTCCCATTGGACAGCAGCATCAACGTGTGGCACAGCAAGACCCAAGAGAATATGTAATTGATTGTGCTTTACAGACTCTCTTCTGTATCCAGGTGTTTGGACTGTTGCTTCCTGCACTTCGTGTGCAAATATTTTTCCCTTTAATTAAAATTTACATTTAACTCTTCCCTCTTTAGAAGGGAAATTTAAAAGGAAATAGTTTCTCTTATTGGCAGAAACAGATTTCAGGGCCCACTTCTAGAAACTTCTGCTATTAAAGTAATTAAGTTATACTATTTAAACATTAAAATAGCATCCCTCATTGGCAGGGAGCTTCTGTCACCAACTCTCCTTTCATTTACACAGCAACATCAGCACAAAGCCAGAGAAAGCAAATATCTGCCTCCAAGTTCTGGGAATGGAAACTGAGCTCATCTATAAACTGAATGCAAAGGTTTTAATTTATAGGAGCTGGAGTATCTACTGTTCATCGTCCAGAAGGTGTTTGCAGAGCTCTGGCTGCTGTGTGCTGTGGATATACAGGCGGTCCTGAAAGACTAATGGGTACAAGAAATAGAGAATTTGGGATGCCATTATAACATCACAAGGTAGCAAACATGGTGAAGAACTAACAAACTTCGCTGAAAATGAAGAAATTTGGTTAAGGGTTTAAGTCAAAAAAAATCAGAAATTTCAGTTAAGTTTTAGAGACAGCAATTATGCTGTGAGCTACATTAAAATAAATAAAAAATAGGTGAAAAGAAGCAAAAGCTGGAAACAAGGTTGATGTACATAATTTATTTACAAAAACACTTCTAGATGAATCACCAAATAGAACAAATGCCACATTTCTGCTGTGCCCTGAGCAAAGCTTTGCGAATGTCTTTGTACTGTTTAAAGGAAGTTTGTATCTATTTTTTATTGGTTGTTTTAAGTTCACTTCTATAGTAGCAGATTTAATAGCACTTACTTCTAGTTGCTTTTTACACACTCAGCTTTGGAGTATGGAAGCCTCATCAGCAGACAAAACTGGTTATGCTCCTCTGAGGTGTATAAATGAGAGTACTGAAGGAAAGAAGATGTAGTCCCAAAGGTCTAATCTAAAATATTGTGGGAAAGCTTTTATTTTACTTAACTGAGTTATTTAACATGAAGGTAGAGGGGAAAAGCAAGTGCTGTTGGGAAAAGTATGGCAGGCTGAGGAGAGAAATAGCTGAAAGCATCCAGCAAGATCTTGGGCAGGAATTCACTTCCTGGGGAAAACATGGAGTGAGCCCTTTCAAAACAAATTTCTGTGTCTGTGACAGTGAAGTTGTGAACCATTAGTACATGTTTCATAGAATCACAGAATTGCTCAGGTTGGAAAAGACCTTAAAGACCATCGAGTCCAACCACAACCCAACCATCCTACCCTTACAGCCCTCTGCTCAATCACGGCCCTGAGCACCACATTTCCCAAGGGTAAATCATGCTTGATCCAGCTGAGGACCTTCTGAGACAAAATGGCTGGTGCTGTGGTCCAGAGAAGAGTACTGGATGTATGTGCCTCAGCACTGCAAGGCTTTCAACACCATCTCACCCAATATCAAGACACTTTAGGTCTGGATGGGCAGACAAATGGCTAAAAGATGTTTGTCTCAGAGAGCTGTGGTCAGTGGGTCTGGCTCTGACTGTAGACCAGTGACAGATGAGGTCTGTCTGGACACCTGGGCACTGAACACCTTTACCAGTGACCTGGAGGAGGCCCTCTCTGTATTCCTGTGTCCATTACACAGGAAGAACCAAATTAAGACTGGATTGTGGCATCTCAAGGAACTCCAGGGCCACAGAAGTCTTCTGGAATCTTCTCAGTGAACGAGGGAAATTCAGACAGCAGTTCTGGAGCTTTTATTGTTTCATAAAATAATAACAGAGCATTATAATAATAGCAGAGGGTTGTTAGGGTACTATGGTTAGGCTGCGGTTGGACTTGATGATCTTTAAGGTCTTTTCCAACCTGATTCTATGATTCTATGACAGCAGCAAATAGCAAAGGTAAAGTAATGAACTGCAATAAATGGTAGTGCATTATTTTTTGTGAAGTGCTGGATCACATACTCATACTGGAAGAGTCTGAGTCTCAGAGACAGGACGGTTGGTTGACAATTGAGGGGAGCAGGCAGGAAGGCTGTGTCCACCTAAAGCGAGAGGAAGGTTTCAAACAGCCAGATCCCATTTTGAAATGAATTAAACAAAAGTAGCAGAGAACATTAAGGAAATATTTCAGCCAGTTGTATTGGAACTCTGGGGCTGAGTAGAAACACTACATCTGATAGGAGCTGATACAAACCCATTTGCCTTCACATTACAGTAAACCAGTGGCGTGAACACAACAGCATCTTAGCTGAGCAAAAGGTGCCTAAGAAGCAATCAAGGAGCCAATAAGACAGCAGTGGGCCTTCCTCCAACCATACTGCTAGAAAACAGGGAATACTGTTAAAATATACTGCAAACTACCTGTCAGTTTGAAGCTTTACATCTAGAATGAAATTTGATTGAAAAGTTAGGAGGCACTTAATAGGGGCTTTCTGTTATCCAAAAGGGACTGATATTACAGTTCTTAAAAACACACATGGCAAACTGTGGCTTTAGCACAGTAAAGGGAACAGATAGATTTATCACTGCAAGGAAGTGGAAATAGAAACCAAAAGAGAGGGGCAGGCACAGTTGTCTTTCTGGATGTCCATTGACATGTGACTGAAAATTTTGTGTTGTTTCAAAATGCAGAAAATTGAAAAGAGAAGGTATTAGAGTAAAAGGAACAGCATACATGGGTGAAAGAAAGAAATATTCTAAGACATCAGGGGAAAATAAAGAAGTACTAGCAAGGACAAGGAGGAAGTGAAATAGTCAATGATGCAAAAAAGACAGATATGTTCAAAAACATACTGTGTTCTGAAAGAAGCAGCATGGTCTACAGTTATCACTTGAGCATGGCAAAATACTTTCCAGTCCATAAGTGTCTCAGCAGGATGTGGCATCATAACCATAAGAAAAAAAAATAAATGTGGTTTTTATTAGCAAATGCAAAAGGGACTGAAAAGAATTGGCTGAGGGCATTTTGGCCAGATGCTGTCTATATTCAGTATATCTGGGCACAATACAGTCTGGAAGAATGGAGAAATGTTAGCATCCTAATACTTAGAACATTTGAAATAACTTTGGTAACTAAAAACCTGGCATAATCCTGCATAAATTAATGAAAAACCTGACTGAGCATTCATGTATCTGAGGGAGAAGTAAGGAACAGGGATAGTAAGTGATGCTTCTCAGCACTGTTTCTTGAGAAATACATCAAGGCACATAAGCCTGATTCCATCCTTCAGGACACCACAAGCTCAGCTGATGAAGGAGCCAGTAGATCTATAACGTGCCCAGATTTGTTCAGTGCACTTGACTGGGCTCTGTAGAAAAATCTGCAGAAATTTTTAATCACAGCATCACAGAGCTTATATGGTGCCAGGTGAAACTGGCAATTCTAGAAATTAGGCCTGAATAGCAGTGAGCATTCAGCTGGGGACTGGGCCCTTAGTTAATGATGGTTTGTCTTGTTCTGTATCTCTCCAGATGAAGAAAGAACCTTGAAAGTTCTGTGAAGAAAAAAGTAAAATTAAGCTAAGATTTGGATCCAATACCAGCATACCTTACTAAAAGTCATCAGCTCTATGCCAAGTAACTCAGAGATCATCTTCACTTTCCAGGTCAAAGTCTGTGTTGCATGAATGCAATGGGACACCCCTATACATTTATTTTTATTTATTTTTTAATAAAATATTTTCTAATCATTGCATTACTGGATTAAATATATGTATATATATATGTCTCGAAAAATGACGGAGGTGTAGAAGAGAACCCATAATTTCTTTATGGTCTGAACTGGTCTGAACTGAGCCAGCACTGCACTGAAAACTGGAAAACCTCTTTTTTACCCCAGTATTTTAACCTGAAGTTTCATGTGTTTGCATTCCTTGAGAAAAAAAAAGCCCCACATTCCTAACAACAATGTGATTGAAGCAAACACTGCTTAGGAGAAAGTTGAGATTTTTTGCCTCCATTCATCTTATCTGTCTTTTGGCAAAGGCAGGAAAGCAGAAAAGCTGTTGTTGCCCACTTATCTCAACATTTCCATCACAGCCATAGGCAGCCTGTAACAAAGTCATATTTACAAGTACACCGTAAAGTTACAGCAAATGCTATTCAATATTCAGCTTGGATATTCCATACTCCCCCAACCAACAGATGGGAAATGCCCTATAAGATAATTGACAGGCTGCTGTGATTGAGCAGCTATAAATAGCACATCAGGGATGTTTGGTGAAAGGATGAGAAAACGCCAGTGGAAGCTGAATTTTTATGAAGTCATTTACACCACAGAGAAGTATTTATCACCGCACTCGCCGTTTTCCTATTTTTCCTTCCCCAACACACACAGAACAGAGAGCAGAAGACAATAAAGAACTGTGAAATACAATTTTTAAGAAGTTCACTCTGTGTTTCATTTCTCTGCTCTTTCTGTTCCAATTCTTTTGCTGGGGTTCCTGTAGTTCTATTCATATCAGATCCGTCTTCTTCCTATCCATTCTGTTAATCCGCTTTCCCATCAATAAACCTCTCTTATTGCTCAGATCATCACAAAAGACAGCGGAGGGAGGGTGTGTGTGTATTCTGGTTGCTCTTCTACAGCTTCTGCTTTAAGGAGCATCGAGATGCAGCACTCAAAATTTTCCTTTAGAACAGAAATAAATCCCTCATTTTCTGCTCTCAACACTGAAGAGACAACTTGAAGGGTCATATGGTTGATTGGAGAAGAAATACTTCCTGTTGGAAGATACAGAAAAGATTCCTGGGAATTAAAAGAATAAATATAACCTTCAGAAACCTTAAGGGTAAATAGCAAAAGACACCTGCCACTTGTGGATGGTGTGAGCACCCTCATTCTCATGCCTGGTGGTGTGCAAGGCACAGGTAACTACTCGTGCAATTGAGTGTTAGCCCAAATATGTCTGTACTTTTGTGTTTGACCGAAACACAAATGCAGCTGAAAGAATCTGAGGATTCCCTTCAAACTTCCATTCAAACTACTTGTTGCCATCTTCACTACGCTAATATTGGTTAAACAAATTAACTCCAAAAGTGAAAAGTTGTGATTGGATTCTGTTATTGGATGTACAGTCATCAGACATGGCTTGTATGTCTGATCGTATATACAAACTTTCTTAATCTATCAGGAAACAGTTAAAATATCTCATCCTTTACTAAAAACAGAAACAGAGGAAAAGCAAAGCAGACATCCAAAATGTAAAATTGGGACTTTTCTTTGGTTTTAAACCAGCACTGCTTTTCCTCTCTGGCTGACATGAGGTGGCCAAAACTTCCCTCTGAGGAAGAACTAGGAAGAAGTAAGCTGAGACAGACCGGAGCCTTTGTGTTCATTTAAGGTCCTCCTGGTTCCTTGAAAGTGAAATAGGGAAGGAGGGAGAAAAGTAGCAATGAGAAAAAGCAGTACTTTCTCTCCACTGTACTCCATTGCAGAGGAAAGTAGCCTCACCATGCCTTGCTGAACTGTGTAAACACTTTCTCATATCTTAGGGATTATTTCCAAATAACAATGGCCAACAGTTTCGGTCTGCTTCCTTTCTCAAAGTAACAAATTTGTACCTACTTGACTGTGTAAGTCACTGCCTTTAGGTTATGGGTTGCAATAAAACACAGTTGGAAAGGAAGGAAAAAATGGAAAAGGAAGGAATCAAATGGGTAAAAAGGATAAAACAAGTATACAGCATTGCAGTGAAAGCGAGAACCATGGCATATCTCACAATGAGGATATACAATATAAACCAAACCATTCCAGACTAACCTAGTGGCCTTCTATGATGTTGTCACTGCATCAGTGGACAAGGGAAGTAGAAATTAACCAGCACACCTGGATTCTGTTCCCAAATCAACTGCTGGCCTCCGTGAGATCCCAGGCAAAGCACTAGAGCTCCCTCTGCCTTGGCTTCCCTAGAAACTGAATCCAGCTTCTCTTGGAGAATTTTTTGGATCTTAAGTTAAAAGTACAGCAAATTATTGTTTTTTGCCTATTTATTTGATTCAGTGTATATCAAAGGGTCAGAAAATGTAAAACACTGATATCATCTCTCTGGACTTCAGTAAGGCCTTTGGCAGGGTACCCCACAACAGCTTGCTCTCCAATTTGGATTTGGTGAGTGGACTCAAGACCTGCCTGGACGCCTACCTGTGTGACATGGTGTAGGGAGCCTGCTTTGGCAAGGGGGTTGGACTTGATGATCTCTAGAGGTCCCTTCCAACCCCTACAATTCTGTGATTCTGTGACTGTTCAATGAATGAAGAACTGGCTGCAGGATGGAGTCCAGAGAGTGTTGGTGAATGATTCAATGTCTGGATGGAGATCAGTGATGAATGGTGTTGGTGCTGGGGCCAATACTCCTTAATAACTTCATCAGTGTCATCAGCAGTGGGGTTGAGTGCAGCCTCTGCAGGTTTGTTGATGACACCAAGCCGTGGGGTGCAGTGACACACCAGTGGGACAGAGTGCCATCCACAGGGACCTAGACAGGCTTTAGCAGTGGGCCCAGGTGAACCTCATGAATTTTCTATGCACTAAAGCTGGTACAGACAGGCAAACAGAGAAAGAGAGAAAAAACAACACCGTATAATACAATTTAAAGGTAGTAAGTGCTGTTAACATCATGTACAAATAACCAAATCTGTCTGTGAAGCTGTGAAGAAAGATATCTGAAACTATTTCAGATGAAGAAAGGAGGCCAAGCTTCGACTATTTTTACATATTGTCAATGTGCAGATCATCAGCAGGACAGTGCAAGGGAGGATTAAGCAACTCCTTCAGGATGGCTCTCCTGTGAGAACTATAATTTAGAAGGGCTCTGCTCACAGAGCACCTCAGCCTGGAAAGGTTACCCCAAAGGAAGATATCTACTACCAGCATTAAAATGGGTCAGGGTCACAACGTAAAGAGAAGAGGAAAAAGGAGAAGTAGTAATGCAGGGAAGAGGTCCATGGAGCAGGGTTTTAACCCATTCTTTGTATTCATAAGGATAGCAAGGGCATAGAGAAGACATCTCACCTCCTGCTGTAGAGTATCAAAGAGGGGCAAATAAATTTGGGTTCAGACAGTGGTTGTGTCATCACACTGGTGGGCAGCTCAGCCCCACCACACCACCTGCTCGGACCCCTTCCTCCTCAGAAGGGGGAGAAGAACATTAGAACAAAATAACACCCCAAAAAAAACCACCTTACAGGTGGAAATAAGAACAGAAAGGTCATTCACCAATTACTATTATAGACAACAAAGATTCATCTGGAGGGGGATTAATGTAACAAGGAGCACAGGAGTCATAATAGCGTACTTTCATCTTTTTCACCCAAAATGTGCAAGGACATCTTGTTCAATTCCACTCATATTGTTTTAAAAGTGGCCTATAATGGCCCAATAAGCAATGGAAATTTTCCAAACTGGGGAAAAGCAGTTGGAAGTGAGTCAAAAGTCTCAGTGATGAAGCTGATGGTGAAAAAATGGAGATCAAGTAGGTGGGCATTAGACCACCCTAACTACTACTGAGCATGCTGAAATGGATATCAGTGTACTTTAATGAAGCCTTGAAAAGGAATGAATAAGTATGCCAATGTACGGCATAAGTATGCTTTAACTGTTTAAACATGGAACCCAAACTCAACGTTTGCACTTGTTTGTGTTTTCTTACATTGATAATAACAGGAATCCCCCTTAGCAGAGAGAAGTCATAAGGCAAACATGCCCTAAGCTGCATATGCTGTAGTTTGGATCTTTTTCCAGTGCCTTTTTGTGAGGACAGCTCTTCAAAGAATGGGAACAGAGG
Organism: Coturnix japonica; assembly: GCF_054131305.1. Classification (NCBI taxonomy): domain Eukaryota; kingdom Metazoa; phylum Chordata; class Aves; order Galliformes; family Phasianidae; genus Coturnix; species Coturnix japonica. The sequence continues at coordinate 103,830,330 of NC_140665.1, forward strand.
CATGGCTGCTGTCACAGTGCCATGTTATTTGCCTCAGAGAAATTGTTATTTGCATCAGAACAGGGCAGGCAGGATGGCCAGACTCCTTTCTTCTTCACTTCCCAGTATGCATAAACACAACCTCTTTACTCATGCATTCTGCGGTTACTCGAGTAGTTCAGAGATGGATGCTCATGGAAAGCAGACAGTGTAGCCTTGCTGACTAGGAGCATCCCATCTTCTGCACGAGGAAGGAGAAAGATGGACAGCACTACAGAGAAAGCAGAGTTATGGGTTCAGTTTTCCATTGCGATACCAACCTTGAGGCCAAAACTAATCACTAATGTTGCTTTTTTATTTACATGATCCAGCCTCAGACCACTCTTGCAGATGAATGGACCCTTATCGCAGTTGTCTGGGGGCTGTTTCATGTCCCTGATTCCAATACTCACGATGCAGACCCTGCCTGATTCTGCAGTCAGTGGACAGGAAAAGTCATGTTTTGGACCTCCTCCTGCAGTGTCACAAACTGCCTTTTGACAAGCAGCAGCCCCAGGGCAAAATCTGTAGGAAAAATATAGCGAAAACTTCCCGGAGGGCTGCAAGGCTCTGAAGTTGGTAAATCTTACTGGGTTGTATACAGCTGAGAAGTGATATATTTTTAAAGCAGAGCAGGGAACACCCTGAGGAATCCAGTAACTTAAAATATGTGAGGAACACCCACAGGCTGGCTTAGATCCAATCAGAGCACAAATGAAGGTCCCAAAATTCAGTCCCACTCAGAAATTCATTTTACCAGCTTAACTTAGCTACTAAAAAAAACCCCAAAAAACACAAAAAAACCCACAAACCAGCAAGAATTTCAAACACCACCCACTCCCTTTACTACATCTCTGCCACATCTCCCCCTCAGCTCTCTTTCTCTCTGCTCCATGCTTTTCTGCTGTCTGATTAAAGTCAGAGGCAAGGGATTTTCCCATTATCACGCAGATGTTGCATCTGAAAGACATGAGATGCCTGGAAAGAAGCAAACTTCAGTTCAACACCAAGACTAAACTGAGAACCTTGAATCCTTCTTTGTGCCAGGGACCTGAAAGGGCCTACAGGAAAGCTGGCAGGGGCTTTTTATAGGGACAGGTAGGACAAGGCAAGGGGAAATGGATTTAAACTGGAAGATGGTAGATTTGGACTGGATATCAGGAAGAAATTCTTTACTGTGAGGGCAGTGAGACACTGGCACAGGTTGCCCAATGAGGCTGTGGATGCCCCCTCCCTGGAAGCACTCCAGGCCAGGCTGGATGGGGCTGTGAGAAACCTGGGCTATGGGAGGTGACCCTGGCTACAGCAGGGAGTTGGAACTGGGTGTTATCAAAGGTCCCTTCCAACCCAAACCATTCCATGATTCTATGACTGCATGAGGCCATCACCTCAGTTATTCAGATATTTTGCATTTACATTACCTTGTTAAAGTATTTCTCCCAAAGTACTTTACTTATTCCTGTATAGAATTAAAGGAAGGATAGAGAAAAGATTTCAGAGGGCCCAAACGAAGACCTTTATGCAGCTCACGCAGATACCTGGGTGTGACACCTCTACTGCTGAAGATATGTGGTTTGTATTGTTCATTGCTACCCTGAAAATACCATGTGATACCATGTTGGTCTCAATACTCAGACAAAAATCACTCAGACATTGACAGTGCTGAGGGCTGCTCTTAAAGAGTTTTCGTATTGGAACAAAGAGCACTCCACCGCAATCCAGCCTTCATTCGCCATGATCTGTTGAGTAATTCAGTCTTCCCCCCTTCACAGCTGTAGGGGATTCATGATGTGGAGGGGTTTGAGTACAGCATCTGACTGAGCCCTCTCAAATCCTTTCAGTCTCAAATTCTTCAGGCTAGAAGAAGGAAGAGAAAGGCAGAAGGTAAATTTATCAATGGATAGGTAGATGCACACATGAGAGCCTTATTTATTAGATGATCAATATTTTGGAAGTATTGTGAACTTCATGGAACCTTAGAATGGTTTGGGTTGTAAGGGACCTCCAAGCTCACCCAGTTCCATACCGTGCTGTTAAGTATTAGAAGGCCAGAATGAGGTCTCCACTCAGCCTTCCCTTCCCCAGGCTGAACACCCCCAGCTCCCTCAGCCTTTCTCCATAGAGAGCTGCTCCAGCCCTCTCAGCATCCTCCTGGCCCTCCCCTGGCCCCGCTCCCACAGCCCCACATCCCTCCTGTGCTGGGGGTCCCAAGTCTGGACGCAGCACTGTCAGTTCTTCTCCCAGTCTGCATACATATTTAGGATTGCCTCGACCCAAGTGCAACACCTTACTCTTGCCTTTGTTGGAACTCATTGTGTTTGTATGGGTTCACTTCTCAAGTTCATCCAGGTCCTTTTGGATGGCATCTCTTCCTTCTGTTACATTGAATATACCACTCCTTTCCATTCTGCATGAAAAATTACATATTAATATTGAAATACAATATAACTTAGCAACATTCCCCTACAGCTTCTTTTACTTGGCTACAGTTTTAAATTTGAAATGCAAAAGTGAAAGATTTGAGACTTATTTTGTGGTTGAAATTAATGATCATAATCTTGCCTTTATTTTAGATGGAAACTCAGTGGTCTCCTTGGATATATATACACATTCTTTGAATAAAGCTTCCTCTTTATAGCTGCACAAACAAGCCCATGGGAACATAAGAGTAACATTGCTTGTAAGAACAATGTGCATATAGAATCATAGAATGGCCTGGGTTGAAAAGGACCATAAAGATCATCTAGTTTCAACCCCCCTGCTATGTGCAGGCTGCCCAGAGCTCACACTGCTTAATAGCAAATGCCTTGTAACCTTGTACCCTTCCTTAGCTTCCAGCTATATGAGGACTTTCCCACTTCCAAAAGCATTCCTGTTACCTCATATAACAATCTTCACCGGCCCTTTCTCCTTTTCATAGATGCACCCAAACATTTTTAAGACATGAAAGCCTATTTCTGGCATCTTGATTCTCCAATAATATCTTTGGTTTTATAATGCATTAGAGAAAAGCAAATGAATAACAAAAAGCAAAACAAAATCTCACCATTACTATGTTGGGTTATTTTTTTCCATTCTTCTGAAATAAAATGTAATAAACATTAATTTTCAATAATTAAACATTCAGTTTCACTGCACTTATGACTGCAGGTCCCTCTATGATGTTTTCCCAACAGCTGTCACTTTTCCAATCTGAAGAATCTTTACCCTTTTTCATTCTCCTTGTATTACATGCTTTCACATTTCTAAGCACCCTCATGCTCCTTCTTCCTACTGTCCCATGGTCTAATCATCTTCTAAAGACAAGAACACTGGTATTCAGGCTATAGTTAAGCCATAGATCTGTACAGTGGCAGAACGTTCCTATTCTTGCTTTGTTCCTTTTCTAACGGATCCTAACATTTTATTTGCTTCAACTCCTGCCAAGTGTTGGGCTGAGCTTTCCAGGGCACTGTAAATACCCAACCACAGAGCCGTATTTCTGTGCATGCAGTCCTTGATCTAGTTTTGAGACATTTCAAGTCTCCTGATTTCGGTGGGACTGATTTGGGATATACAGACTATTTGGGAATAACAGACAGCCTCTGCTTGAATGTAACATGTGCCTTTGGGGTGAAACTGACACGTGAATGTGCTGCATTTAAACTGCTTTGAGACAACTTCGAGAAAAAAGAACCTCAATCCCAACTCTGAAATCATGTCTTGAAAAGACAGATAGGAAACAAGACAGTAACAAGAGGCCTTGTTACTGCAGGCCTCAACACTTTGTTGTCCACACATCGTTGAGGAATGAATGGTTTTTGTTACAAAAGCATAAATAGATAAACAAGGATTCAACCCCGCTGTATAAGCAAAGGTGAACAGATAGTCCCTGCTGCAAGAAACTTCAGATGCAAATAACAGAGATGGAATTAAATAGATGAGAACAGGAAAAAGAGCAGCATGAGCAGATTGATGCTGTGATGCTCTGCCTGTAGAACTGCTGGAGTTTTGCCCATTTGTCAATGGAGAGAGCAGTGGGACCGTGGCAGTTCAAGGGCAGCGTGGCAGACCAGGGTGAGTGCAGGATAAAGGGAAGAGCCTATAAGAGGAAGGGGTGTGGATCTCAGAGCTAGTGGAGAAGTGAGCACTGTGAGCAGGAATCACAGCAGCCTGTATTTCCTTGGAGCCATGGAAATGCTCCTGTTATGATCAGCCCTTCAAACAGAGGGTTCACTGAAGCCTTGAGAGGCAAAGGGGGTACATCCTGCATCCCCTGAGGCTGTGCTTCACCTCCAAAGGTGAACTCGCAGTATCCCTCTGGTTTCTTTGTCCCTGGCAGACACAGCACACTCGCTCTTCTGACTCTGCTTTCCAGAGTCTGGGAGGAAAGGATGGCTCTGCAGCACTGGGCAATAGCATTTGTTCCTGTCTCCTGCCTGCTTCATCCCACACTGTTCTGCAGGCTCCCATCACATCAGTCAGTTGGTAAATCCCTTGTCATGCTGACCAGCTGCACCTGGTGCCACAGCTCATCTGGGAATGAAGGAAATCTGCTGTTGCACCTCAGCCAAAGACAGAGAGGTTCATCTGACACAGCCAAGGAAATGAGGCTGGTAGATTGCACACCCTGAGCCATCACCGTCCTTCCTACCTCTGCCCCTTCCTCTCACCTAAACACACCTGGAACATCGCCGCCGTGGGGGAGGACTGAACCAGCAACTCACGGACAGGAGGAAAGAGTTTAACTTCCTTTGAAAACCATCTTCTCAGCAGCATCTCCTTGCGATAAAAATAGAAGGGCACATGATGCTGGAGAAACACTGAGTCAGATCCAGAGCTGCTTCTCCTGCCCTGTTCCCGTGCTCAGGAGGCTGTGCTTTGGTTGGTTGCTATATCCATGTCCTGGTTTCTGGGCGAAGCAGAGAATAGGTACAACACAAATCTGCTAGATTCGGTTCTAAACTTATTGCCTTTTCTTTATTCATTGCTTCATTTTTCCTTCTTCCTCTAAACCTTTGATCTCATGAAAACAACTATCTTTCTTCCCCTCACACAAGGCTCCACAGCTTCTCTTTCATCTTTTGTCTCTCTCACTAAATATAAAATTAATAGGCAGGAAAAAGAAAATGAGAGAAAAATATGATCATGACCACAGTCTTTCACTTCAGCTTTGTCTTTCTGCCTGTTTTCTTTCTGCAGTTTGAGTCCTGCAGGCTCTGTGCAGCCATCAGACCCAGCTCTCCTCCAGCATTTCCCCCCACGGATCTGAGAGTGTTCTACAACTGTCAGCTAATTAAGCAATCTCTGTGCAGAAAGTTTCATAATGCTCAATTTAAAGTGAGAAAACTGGAGCAATGAGAGTGCTGTTTATCACCAATTAATGGCAAGATTAGTAATAGGTCCCCAGAGTCTTACAGACCTTAAGTTTTGATGAAGTGCTCTCACCTCCGTTATTTAGAGTGGGATGTTTTTACCCCCATGCTTCTAAAAAGGATTTTCACGCTTCCTTCCCCAAAGCAATAGAAACATCTTTCTTCCTCACAGCAAATATTATGTCAGTACAGCTCTCATCACCAACAGAAAGAAACCCCTCTCAGATCTACAAGGATTCATTGCTCAGCTGTTCTCCCCAATTTTCCAAGGCCTTTCTGTTGACCACAGCATACATGGTCACAGTCATGTTGCATTAAAAAATCAGAGCTGGGAACTCAGCACATGAAAATCCTGAGTACTTCAACAAGCTATCTGTCACCAGTCTGAGCCATTGGACATCTGTTGTGCCCGGTAGTTCCTCCTGTGTAGATTAAATATAAGCTTGCAAAGAGAAAAATAAATAGCACAGTGTGCCTGAATTCACTGGGGAGGTTTTTCTTGACATGGGAGGTGCAAACATGGCCAATTCCCTACTTAGTGGGTGACCACCCACCTCCTCTCACACCTCCATCTTCACTCATTGCTCTTTGTCCCATGGCCGCCAGCTGTGCAGGTGTAAGGTGCAGAGTGTGCTATTCTCCTTTTCTAAGGAAAATTTGGGATTAATTGGAAAGATGGTACAGTTGGTGCTATTCAGAAAGGAAAGATGAGGTACAGCCAACTTTCTCATTTAGAACTGAGGGCTTGGAGTGTCCTCACCCCCCTGTCCTCCCCAGAGGTGTTCAAGAAATGTTTAGATGTTGTACTGAGGGATGTGGTTTGGTGGGAAATACTGGTGGCAGGTGGGTGGTTGGATTGGATGATCTTGGAGGTCTTTTCCAACCTTGGTGATTCTATGGTTGTGACTCTATGAGCAGCTGCTGTTCTGCCCTGCAGTCCCTCCACAGGACTTACTTTGACAATGAGATTGAGTGAATAAAGAGCAAATAGGAATACTCTTTATTTCCAGAGGTACCAGGATAGTTTATGGTGTCATCAGTCGTATGTTGTTCTGAAACTTTAGACTAAGCCAGTGAGAATGGTTTGATTTGTATTGCATTTCCTCAGTGTGAGATATGCCATGGTTCTCACTTCCAGGGTGACTGTGTTCTTGTTTTATCCTTTTTACCCATTTGATTCTTTCCTTTTTTTCCTTCCTGTGCTTTCTTGCAACTCATGATTCTATCATTTCAGGAAGTCACTTCTGTCTTGATGTATAAAAAACTAATCTGATCTAAATTTATGTCGCATACACTTAGTTCTATTTTTTCCCCTCTTGCACACCATCTTCAAAAGAGCAGCTGCAGAAATGAGGTTGGGATTAAGGCTGATGGCTCAACACAGGAAATCCTGTGTTCAAAACCACTGTCAAGTGGATGTGATTTTGAGGATCCTTCAGATGTTTGTGCTTACAGCAGTCTCCTCCCTTTGCTTAGGCAAGGACTGCTGTGCATCACACCAGTGCTTCTCTGGGGGCGATTCCTTTTCCATTGCATTCCTCTTTCTTGTCTGATTTCCATTATTTCCCACATCTACCATCAACTTTAGTTAAAAGACGCCACCACCACAAAGAAACATGGCTTCACAGTGAAGCTAAACAGAGGATGGCACCTCAGATGTCTGTTCTGGAACATGAATAATTTCACACAAGAACAAATCCTGGTAATTTATGACAGATCCTAAATCGGGAAGATTTCAGCCAAGCCAGTAGGAATGTTTTCTGTGACCAGACCTGGTCTGTTTATTCAGCTCGGTGCAGTTGTATGGTCTGATTCAACAGTTCCGAAATCAGTTCTTCCTATGATATTGTTTTCCACATCACTGTTTGTTTAAAACAGTCCTCCAAATAGAGGAAGAAAAAAAACAAACATTTTTTGGCTGTCCCTTGTACGTGCTGTAGCCAAAAGTCAGCTGTCCCTCACGTTATCGCTTTTTTGTCCTTTGCCAGGGACAGCACTTTTCTTTTGTTACAAGCCATGCAGTATCTGCTGTGAGAGTTCAGATACAGATCTAGAGAGATGAGATCATAGAATGGCATAGGTTGGAGGGGACTTTAAAGATCATAAAGTCCAACCCCCTGCCATGGGCTGGGTGCCCCCAGCTCAGACTGCCTGGGGCCATCCATGGCCCTGAATGCCTCCAGTGATGGGGCACCACAGCTCTGGGCAATGCCAGCATCTCACCGCCCACTGAGTATAAAAGATCACTTCCTGATATCTAACTTAAATTTCCTTTCTTGTAGTTTAAATCCTTTGTCCTATCACTATCAGACTGTAAAAGGTCAGTCACCCTCCTCCTTGTTAGCTCTCATTACTGAAAGGATGCAGCAAGGTCTCCCCACAGCCTTCCCTCCTCCAAGCTGAACCAGCCCATCCATAGATCCATGGACCCATAGGCAGTCAGGATTCATTTTCTTCCATTAAAAGTAGACACTTCCACCCACAACAGCCACCCTAGGATTCCTTCATAACTAATGGAGAGAAATAGGCACATTTATGAGAGAATTTATCTTATCATCCTTAGCTGATGTCTAAAATAGCTCAAATGAAATGCAGACTAAAATAACCTATTTTTCTCCATTGATTAGAGAGGAAGCCTGAAGGGCTAGCTCAGATATAAACGTCAACTCTATAGGCAACAAGATAGGTGAGATGAATCCTCAATTAACCTACCAGTTATATGCAATGAGCAGTAATGGAAAAAAGAAGAGAAGCAGGGAAATGAAGGTGTTTATGAAAGGGTACTAAGATGAACAGTGCCAGACCAGGTGGAGGCATCTGGCCTTTCCCATTTCAGTCCAGTTCCTTTGACTCTTCCTCTGCAACTTCCAATTAATTCCTTATAGTGCAAGAGTACACTTACGAAATTCAGTCCATAAATTTATACATGCAGAGATAAAATTTATATATGCCTAATTTACATTTTAAATTAAGCTTCACTGGCTTTTGACCCAGCGAATTTCTATTCCTGGAGGCCAGTAAAACCAGTATGTTGAGATCAGTTAATCAGGTGAATGAGCACAACCTAACTAACACCAGGACTGGTCTGATATACAAAGGCTCCAGTTTCATATCTGTTATGGGAGACATCCCAGACCGGAATGTGAAGATGGCCTTTATTTCAGATACTGGATCCAAGCACCAATTAAGTTCTCCATTTGGGTTAACTATTTTATTTTATTTTATTTTATTTTATTTTATTTTATTTTATTTTATTTTATTTATTTTTTTTTTTTTATTTTATGTGAATATTAGATTGTGATTACAGCTGTTCCAGCTACCTTCTCATAGCTGACTGGTTACTTGTCTCCCCTCACAAAACCAAATCCACAATTTATTCCCTCAATCCAGTTCTATTGGCATACATGTGCATGGGTGATTTAGCAGTGGGGGCTTTACACGTGAGTTCAAAATGAGACCATTATCTCATGCTGCAGAGTGACTGGTGAGCATCCTACCAAGATGCCACAGTCCCAAAGGTAGTTTAATCCTAACTTTGCTCTGCAAATGAAATACAATTATTTTACAGCTAACCAGTTTCAGAAATGCTTAAGATAGCCTGAAGCAGAGACTGTACTGGGCTAGCATCTAACACAGGAGGATTTTAAATTTAAGTGTGTGTAGATGCTACCTGTGTGCCCTATTACGGGTAGAACATTTGAGTGGAATGGCTTTGGCATTCTTCCATTTGTAAATGCTATGTGCTTTGGTTATCTTTAAGCTGCTACCCAAAGAGCAAGTCCATTCCCTCTTGTATCCCCCACTGGGAGCTGAGTATAGGAACAAACATGGCCATCATCTCTCCCCACTGTCTCCCCACAGATGTCATTGAAGGAGACCTCCCCACAGCCTCACGTTGGCTCTTGAAGCTCTGAGCCCTAGATGCCAAACCCCAGGGAGGGGAGGATGCACCCATTGCTCTGATACCAGATGAGAGCTGTGCAGGTTGTTTTTTGTACTTTATTTGTTATGCAGGAGGAGCCTTCCAACACCCTGGGAATTACTTGTAAATGATTTGATGCATCAGCTGTTTTAAACATTCAGACTATATTATACATGGTTGGTTCCTTGTCCCAACACAGCATAGCTTTAGTTTCTTAGTGGAAGCATTCACAAGCCTTGCCTGCATTTTCCAGATGGCTGCACAAAAATTTCTAATAGTAACACCCATGTGAGTGCATGTCTCTACTGCTTCCACTTCTCACAAGTGATAAAAGGAAATGGCTCGTTTTGGAGGGGACCTCACAGCCTCAATTCCCCTTTCCATGGGCTGGCTGCCCCAGCTCAGGCTCCCCAGGGCCCATCCACAGCCTCGGGCAACTCCAGTATTGTAATGTGTCATTGCCTCTCTTAGGGTAACGCCAAAGCCTCACCAACCTCTGTAGCCTTGAAGCAGCACTGAAATGTTTAATGCACACAGAGAATGCTGATAATCATGCAAAAATACCCAAACTTATTAGGCAGTGTGCCATGTGGTAAGAAGAATGTAAATGTTGTAAGGCAGTGCGTTTCTTGGTGCTCTTTCTGCATCTGTCGGTGCACCTTTGCTCTTCGTGCTTGTTCTTCTGTAAGATTCCCACATCACATCGCCATTTCTGGCTTCTTGTCTCCACATAAATGCATAAATCTGAGTATCTGTCATTTAGGCTCCCTGGAGCTTGTAATGATATTCTTTTCAAACAGGAACAAAGCGCCTAGTATCTCCATAACTGACACATCCTACCTGACTGTTCTCTGATGGACAGCAAAAGGAAACAGCTACATTCAAAAAACAAAAACACCTTTGGGATTTCTCAGCACTTGCCTCTCAGGTTGATCTGTAAATATTCGCACAGCTTTAATGATCTCTTTACTTTCTTTCATCATATGACCCGTAACACCTCACATATCTGGCCATCCATGTCTCTTATTTGTTTTGTTGGTCCCTTCTCATTTCTGTTTTCTGCAGTTATCTATGCCATGTGTATTTTGCTGCTTCCTGCTTTGGCTGCAGAGACACAGGGATAAAACAGATGCTGCTCTGAGCACAGTGAAAGGCCCTGAGTTGGGTGCCTGCATGATACAATAATGTAAATAATAGCAAGTGTTTGATTCTACTCAGCTTTCTGAAAACTGTGGATGGGCTCCAGAACCTATCCAGAAGGTTCCCAACGATGCTCTAGTATTGTCATCTACCAAACACCGCTTTATCCTGAACAGGACATACTCTGTCTTAGGAATCTCACAGTGACACTGGCTGCCAATAGGCTCTTGGTTTTCATAGAGCTTTTCTTCTTTTATACCTTCTCAGATGGATCCTAGGGTGCTCAGTCCACCCCACAAACTTGGAGGTCATTGTTGTTTTTGCCTAACCATGTCTACTCATCTATTCAGGGGATGGCCAACACTGGTAACTCATGTCCTTCTCTTCCCTTTGTGCCTTTAATGTCAGCTTGCTTCAGAATCATATAACAATAGAACCCTTAGAGTTGGAAGGGACCTCTGAAGACAATCTAGTCCAACTCCCCTGCAATGAACAGGGAGGCATTTAATCCCTTCAGCCATCATCCCAAGGCCCTGAAGTCCCTTTTGATAGCCCCTATGTAGGTGCTTCATCTCTCCCTACACAAAAAGCAGTAAGGGATATTGGTCTGTCAGCCATATCAGGCTAAGTAGTTTCCCAGTGACATCTCTTACCTGAGCCCCAGGAAGACAGTAGACTCCTCTAAGATGAGGGTCTGCTCGGCATATTGGATGTTCAGTTCCCTGTAGGGAGGAATCACCAACAACCAATACCCACCTCCTCTCTTCAATGAAGTTGCCTTGGTGTTGGGGGAAGGCTGTTCCCAGTTTGGTTTCCTTAATATGTTGAGATTGAGTGGGCTGTTAACACCTGCAGATGGGAGGAGGTTAATAAAGTTGTCAGTGTCTGGGTCTGCTTGTTCCATCTTTTTAAGGGTAATTGACATTTTAGGAATTGTTTCACCCAAATTTGAGAAAGGAGGTATATTCATCTCCTGGGATTTTCCTGAAATAGGCATGACTTTTAGTGAGACCATCAGTGCTACCTCATAGGGAAGATTGCAGCAAAAGCTTGATTTATCATACAGTTTAACTGCAAAGGCCTTGGAGAGTGGAAAGATTCATTACAGATTTACATCTTTGAGAACAGCAGAAATCCTAACCACAGTGTACAAAATTAGGAAATTAGGCATCATTAGTTACAGTAGTCATAGGAATACCTGTATAACGAAGCAACTGTACTTCTGTGCTGTCAAAATCTAGGTGTAGATGAAGCTACCAGAACTTACTAAAATAACACGAGATCTAGTTTTAAGTAATTTTGATATGAACTTGTAAATGGAAGGACTTCTTGTTTATCTATCAGTAATTATCAATAAATGATGCTACTTCAGCTGCATAGGGACTTTTCCTGCAGAAACTGTTAATGAAGGAGAAAAGCCCTGAATATCCTAGATGAAGTAAGATAAGTCAGGAGAAATATCTCACCCATTGTGCCCCATGAAAACTCTATGGGTGTATCCAACCCAGTGCTGTGCACCGTGGTGAGGTATGGCAAGGCAGCTGGTATGGGGAAGAAATAGTTACTTACAGCAGGGGGTTGAAACTACATGACCTTAAAGGTCCCTTCCAACCAAACCATTCTATGATTCCACAATTCTATGATTTATTTCTCACCTTAATTTCAGAGTAGGTCTTACAGGGGGGCTTCCCCCATTTGGACTGCTGTGTGATCTCTTTGGGGAAAAAGGAAGACATTTTAGTCCAAAACTCTGAAACTCTGTACAAAACAAAAATGAGATCACCTCTCCCAGCTCTCTATCAGCTGATCCCTCAGCTATATATTTTTCTTTATGAGTAAACTTTTAGTACCTAAATTCATGCTAGGACAGCAGTCTGAATCCGTATATCTTGCAGTTGCTCTCAGAGACTTGCACAGGAAGATTTGTTTATGATGAGGAAAACTGTAATTTTTTACTGCTAAAGAAAATTTATGAAGGAAACTTATTTCTTTTTCCATATCGAAGTCATTAAATAATCATATTTTTATTTTAGTTTAGCAAATCTCATCCATATATTTAATCTGATGGATAACGACAGCGTTTCCACAGAAAGGCACACAGAAAACAGTGATTAAAGGATTTATAGAATCAATCTTTGGGTCACAAACAGCAGAATATCTTATATCTGTAATAATAACTATTCTCAATAAAGACAGGAAAATGAGATACTGTTCCAACCCCCTGCTGTAGGCAGAGACACCTCCCATAGCCCAGGTTGCTCACAGCCCCATCCAGCCTGGCCTGGAGTGCTTCCAGGGATGGGCATCCACAGCCTCATTGGGCAACCTGTGCCAGTGTCTCATCATCCTCGCAGTAAAGAATTTCTTCCTAATAGTCCACATACGGTGTAGACTATATATGTAGTATCTAGACTAAATACAATGAGATGTACCTGTGATTGTTTGTGATGAGTCTGCATGTTGGCTTCATTAGGATAAAAGATCCAAGAACAATTAAAAATATAGAAAAAAAATTCAAACATAACTGATATCATCAGACAAAACCAAACTGTCATGTGTGGACCTTTCAGAATATAGTCAGGAGGTTTTTAACTTGTTCATTTCTAACAAGCCACCTGGACCCCTGTTAACATAGAACAAATATCCATGTTATATTTGTTGTATTTATTTGTATAGAAAGTGTACGTAACAGCAGTCTAATATACAGCAAACTTTCCCTTTTTGAAGGCAAACCCAAAACGAACAGGAGCCAAGCAGGCTGTTCTGTGCTCCCAGGCCATCCAACTGGTTGCTGCTGCACATCTGATCAACCACTCACAGGAGCCATGAACAAAGCCCCACTGGGACACTGCAGATCCCACTCTGCAAGTCACATTTAAAGCTTCAAATATAGTAACGTTACTGTGATTATCTGCATTTTATATTGGGAACACATTCACCAAGAACATAACCCTTTTTTTTTAGGAGGGCACAGGAAGCATTGCGCCTTCTTCATGGAGTCGTATTTTTTATAGAATCACAGAATCATAGAATCAACCATAAAAACATAGAATCATTAAATCATAGAATCAGAGAATCACAGAACGGCCTGTGTTGCAAAGGCCCACAGTGCTCATCCAGCTCCAACCCCTGCTGTGTGCAGGGTCACCAACCAGCAGCCCAGGCTGCCCAGAGCCACATCCAGCCTGGCCTTGAATGCCTGCAGGGATGGGGCATCCACAGCCTCCTTGGGCAACCTGTGCCAGTGCGTCACCACCCTCTGGGGGAAAAACTTCCTCCTAAGATCCAACCTAAACCTCCCGTCTCAGTTTCAAACCATTCCCCCCTTCTTCTCCCTCTGCCTCCCTCTGCTCTGTAACTTTGTCACTAAGGTCATGAGAAGTTGGAAGTGATTGTAGATCTGAGCTACCTAAATGGTACAGCGCTAAAAATATATTTATACAGAACGGCTAATTAAGGTGAATGACTAGCAGTCCTCATTAGCACTGAAGTGGCGTTAATTTGATTAGACTCCTGGCCTAGATACACTTGCAGGGTATTATGTTCCTAATGCAATTTCTCCAACAAGAAAGCATTTCAGATGAGATGTTACCAGTCAATGTCTTCTTTTGTATAAATATTAAGTAGATGTTTGCCTCATAATGTTGATGTAATTTCAGGGAGCAGGAAAAGAGTGAAAATGTGCCATCTGCATTGCCTTGGGATAAGAGAAGGAAGTGAGAAAATAAACTTGTGTTTCTTACTCCAATCATTACTTAAATACCTTGTATTGCTTTCACAGTAGAAAGCCGTGCTTGAAATGTGATCATTAAACCTGTCTTTCCTTTAACATACCATTATATACTTCTTGCTTTTTAACTCAAAACCTTCTTCAATCAATATTTCAATGCTTAAACATAGCAAATGGGGAAACATAAGTTTAGATTAGAAAATACCTTCTGTGCATCCCTTTTACCAGCAGGCCCAGCAGGAATATGAAGTGCACGCTGCTTACTTATTAATTAGAGCTCACTGCGATCTGTGCTGGAAGAGAATGCCCCAGAAAAGTTGCACATTTAGTTGGAATATGAATATTTAACCACATGAAGCCTTGCATGGCAGCTCCTGAGCTGCAGGGCTCAGCCACTATCGGAAACCAAAAGACATTTATTTATTTACCTATCAACTGATCTGTCTATTTATTTATAAATCTGCTACACTAAATGATGAGAAAGTCTCAATTATTATTTGTTCATTTATTTTTTATTTATAAAGCTGTTACACTACGTTGTTAAGAGACTCAACTCACCATGGCATGAGACAGCTGTTACATGGAATGCTCTCTCGGATGCTGTACTAGAGACAGGAAAAGCAAGAAGTCCCTAGAGTAGGATGAAACAGCAAACATGGAGCAAAGGCAAGATACAAACCCTGTGTCACAACCCCTTCAATGGCCTCTCCAAACTATTCTTTTCCAAATATCTTCTGCGTATCAGAAAGATTTCACTCTCAAGGCAGATTTGTGCAACATACTCAGAAAACCTGCTGCAGAGATTCACAGAGGGAACCAGCTTCCATGGTCAGTCATAGAATCACAGAACAACCCAGGTTGGAAGGGACCTCCAGGATCATGAAGCTCCAACCCCCCACCACAGGCAGGGCCACCAACCTCCACATTGATACCAGCCCAGGCTGCCCAGGGCCCCATCCAACCTGGCCTTGAACAGCTCCAGGGATGGACGGGGCATCCACAGCCTCTCTGGGCAGCTGTTCCAGCACCTCACCACTCTCACAGTAAAGAACTTCCCCCTGATATCCAACCTAAAACTTCCCTCCTCCAACTTAGAACCATTTGGGATGATCAAGGGATGCTTTAGAGTTTTCTTGCTTTTAAATATAACTCTTTTTTTTCTCAGATTTTATCTCATTCAAATATATATATATATATCCACTTTCATATTAAATAAATAAAACCTTTTGGATATGTTTTCCATCTTCAAGTCAGTTTCAGAATATGAATTGTTTTGCTTCTTTGCTAGTAAAAAATAGTTGTCCTCTAATCAAGTCAGAGCAAGCAGAGTATTTAATCTGATGCTGGACCAACGTTTCAGTAAAGTTACTGCCCAGTGCAGATGTCTCTAGGAAAAAAGATATATGTATTCAATTAAGTTCTGGTATTGCCATTTTCATAACGTAGGTTTAAATTGGCGTGAGTTATTTAACTCTAAAAAGCAGATTACTCTGTGTCAAATCAGCTGTAAATCAAGGTTAGCTGGAAGATAATAGGACTGGGAGGACAAGGAGGGCTGCTGGAAGCATCATATATGACTGTAACTGTGATTCATTCTGGCTGCTAATATTCCCTTGTTAAAGAAATAGCTTCATTCCACCTCTTTTATAAGACTGCTACAGAGGAGACCTCAGGAGAATGGACTGATAGTTGCATCCTTGTGCTCAGTAGTATGAAATGCACTGAATGCTTCTTTCCCCACTGAAGCTTTATTTGTCATTAAAATTTCTAAGTAGATCTATACAAAAACTTCACCAGAAGTTATGTGGCCAGTTTTTAACAATGGTCAATGGTATCATAAAAGGTTGTGGTTCTTCCAATATTAAGAGTTGCCATCACAATAATTAAGGAAGCGTGTTACAAACCTGTAAAAGCCCTACATGCATCGATGCTCCCAGTCACTTTCCTTCTCTCTGGAAGGACAGAAAAGCAAAGACTTTCATTTCATTTAATAGAAGGGACTCGAATATTTAACCTGATTCACAAAGTTTCTGTTGCTGCTGAAGACTGATGCCCTTTTAAAGAAACTACTTTTGTGTATATGTTATGGGACTGATGTAATGAAGGTAACATGTAATCCAGTGGAGTAATGGGAAACAAAGATCATCTTCTTCTTTAAATAGTCTACTACACTATCTACTTCTTTAAGTAGTCTCTACTGTCCTCTTCGTAGTGAATTATAATATTTAAAAATACTACTATAAGTATTTTCTCACCTCTAGTTTGTTTCCAAGCAAGAGACCTTCACTCCTCGTCTGTGGGCAAAATGAAGCATCATGTTCCATGCAGGCTGATAGTCAGAATTTCTGTTGAAACAAATTAATCTAAATTAAAATCTTAGCAAATGTTTTGGAGGATGGAATCCAGATAAATTCATAGCCATATATTCGATACATATCAAATGAAACTGGATGTTATCTAAAGAGAAGCTTAAACGGCTACCATCAAAAGTTGCTTTGATGTTAGAGTGACGCATGTGACATTGCCACTAATGACTTTGGAGGTTCAAGGGCAGTGGTGACATCCCTGGAGGTGTCCCAGAACCATGGAGACGTGGCACTGAGGGATGTGGGCAGCTGGCATGGTGAGCTGGGGTTGGGCTTAGGGATCTTAGAGGTCTTTTCCAGTCTTCATGATTCTGTCTCTCCCTGAAGTCAGCCAGAGCTGAGATGTATCTTAAGCCCGCAGTTATACTGATCCCTGAGAGACTCCAGAGGCGCTGAGTCAGAGAAGCAAGACTGAAAAAATCTCTTAAGAATCCTTTGCAGTCTTTGAAGTATCTTTCCTTGTCTCTCATGAAGAGCTGATTTAAACTGTTCTTTGGAACGAGGCGCAGAGATGTCAAAGCTGTTGAAGTTCTCAGCATCAAGTCAACACATTGAGGTTGTGGATGCCCCGTCCTTGGAGGTGTTCAAGACCAGGTTGGACAGGGCCCTGGGCAACCTGATCTAGTAAATGTGTATGTTTGGTGGCCCTGCTAGGCAGGGGGGTTGGAACTACATGATCCTTGAGGTCCCTTCCAACCCGGGTAATTCTGTGATTCTGTGATTCTGTGATTCTGTAACACATAGTATTTCTATATCCAGAGTTACCTCCAGAGCTGGTTCAAGTTTCTTTGCATCCACGGGGCAGGCATGCCTTAATTATCTCAGCAATAAAGAGCAAGATGTTCAGATTTGATACACCAGTCCCTGTGCAGCAGAGCAGAAAGTTGAGGGCAAGTCTTAAACCTGGAGTCATGCTCACTGCTGCCACACAATCATCGTCTAGATGGGGTTTTTATAGGGGTTATAGGTCTTAGACACAGTCTGCTGCAGTTGTCCAATCAAGATGTAACATGGGTTCTATTTAAAAAACATTCTGTGGGGAAGAGAGAGTGGAGGACAAAGCAACGGCTTCAATTCCAGGACTGAAAGCCCTCAAGGAAAAGTTATCCTTGACTGGGAGAAGGGCTTGCCATGACACTGACAAAGATAAAGTCACCCCTGGATAGGCTGTGCCCAGTATCCACTCAATCCATTCCCAACACACTCCTTATGCTGTGTGATTCCCTCTCAACCTTTACTAATGACTCCACCTCCCAGTCAGTAGAGGGGTAGAGGCTGATCCTGGTACATGTGCTACATATGCAGACCAAAGAAGACATCAGGATCCTCCTGCATTTCCACATCGTACTCCTTCATTGGATAGCCCTTGTAAATATCGTCTGGATTAGAAAGAGACCTAATGTAAGGGAATGGAAAATCTGATCTGATATCAGAGAAAACAGATAGATGAAGGGAATGTATGTATAGCAGAATTAGCGGTTCATTCTTTGAATTCTTCGCATCTTCTCAGACCCAAGAGTTTATAAGGTAATGAACTATTGACACAAGCATTAGCAGTTGGTAACAGTGGTAGAAAACCATTGATTAGTAGCTGGGGGTTTGGTCAGCTGTGAGGGACTCTGCAAAAGGAATTAAGGTCATGAGGAGACTGAGGCAGCCCAGCACAGTAAAAGGAACAGCAATCAATGCGGATGTCCTCAGCTCCTTCCCTCTGCTGACAGTTGTGAGTGAAGTGAGCCAAAAGTTCCAAAGAAAGAGGTTTGCAGGGAGGAATCCCCTGTGAAAGCAAACAAATAAATGCTTGCAGCACAAAAGCAGCGCCTGCAGCATCCAGCCCAGCTTGGCACTTCCCATATCACAGCTCAGAAGCCAGTCGGTCCCTGTGGGATTGAGGCTGGTGTACTGACAGCAGCACACTGCTTTCTTTCAAATGGGCACATCTGAAAATGCTGCTATTTTATTGAGATGGAACATTTAATTTGCCGTGCCATCTAATAGATAAGATGAAAAAACAGAGACTCTGAAACGTATCACTGCTATTCCAAGCTTCCAGGCTGCTCTCCCTCAGATAACACATTTCCTACATTAATGAGATGGAGGCACTCATGTGTGCTGCAATAAAGACAAAATCAAATGCTCTTTTGCAGTGTTCTGTCAAACCCTCCAGGAGAATCTGTGGCTGCAGTTTTTACACCCTGAATCAGAATTGAATCAGAAGGAAGGTATAAAAAACAGCATTCAGTAAGTGAGACAGGAGCGATTTCTAAGTGTTGTAATACTGCCAGGACATAATTCATCAGAGGGTGACACAGTCAAGACCATGCTCAATTTTTCAGTGGGTTTCTTCACTGTGCTCAAAGGGCTGCAGGTCTGGCTTTTTAACTGTGGGTGCTAAATTTGTCCACCTCCTTACTGATGAGATTGTTCTTCTTGTTTCTCACTCCACTGTGATGCATTTTTTACTGGTTAGAGGCAAACATGCAACCAGGAGTTCCACAACAGCACGTATCCTTATTAAAATATGTATGTTGCTCTGAAAGTAATGCCTCCATGAAATGACAGCAGCTACAAAGAGCACAACGCTATTTGATAGAGTAAATGTACAAAGCCTAAATAAGAAGGTGTGTAGGCACGACTGTTTGCACTGGCACAGGCTGCTCAAGGAGGCTGTGGATGCCCCATCCCTGCAGGCATTCAAGGCCAGGCTGGATGTGGCTCTGGGCAGCCTGGGCTGCTGGTTGGTGACCCTGCACACAGCAGGGGGTTGGAGCTGGATGAGCACTGTGGGCCTTTGCGACCCAGGCCGTTCTGTGATTCTATGACTATGATTCTTAGTAGACTTTATTCCACTTAGTTGGGTGGACTAAAGCTGGTCACCTCTGCAACCAGCATGGATCCAGGTGGAAGAGAAATCTCTTTGCTTGACAGCAGCTTGGAGCAAACGAGACAGGCTAGCAGGATCATGTGGGCATATAAGATAACTCAGTGCCTACCTGGAAAATAGATATATATTTGTTGAGATACTGCTATTTCTGTAAAAATCTATAGATATTTTGTCTGTGTAGAGCAGGGTTTACTTTCAGTTGTCTCATAATGCTGACAACACAGTTCTCTTTCCATTAGTATTCTTTGTGTTAGTATTCTCTGATGTGCACTAAAGCACCTATCAATTATTCATACTACAGCCTGACCACTATTTCTTTTGACAATGAGATTAAACTCTCCATTGAAGCTGCTGACCAAGCCTAGTCACTGATGGGACTAGTCTAATGAATTGGTTCACTACCCTGTGTATTTCTCTCTCTTAGAAGGGCTCCAGTGGGAACCTTCAGAGCCTCCCATGGGATTCCATGTAACAGGTGAGACTACACGAACACTAACTATGAAGAAAATTTCCCAAGTTCCCAAAGACATGAGTGAAAAGAATATGACATGAAAAGCCTATTATTGTTCTCATTTGCATTGGTATAAATTGGAGTTTTGCAAATAAATTTTCTTGATTTACTGGAGAAAGTGTGCTACACAGAAGAGAATCAGCACTGATAAATGCTGCAGTGACTGAGAAACAAACTATTTGTACCATAAGCAATTAATTCTATTGAGATTTACTCAAATTGCAGATGGTGGATAATTTCAGTTCTGCCCTGTTCATCAGAAACTCCGTCCTATCCCAAACTTTGCAGCATCAGATCCAGTCACAAGTGATTCAGAACAATGTCATCAGAGCAAACCTTAATTAGGGGATCATACCCGGAGGGCATGGCACTGTTTCTAATTGGGAGTTTTTTCTGTCCCTTTTGAATTAACATTTCAAAAAGCATCACATGAATTGAAGCCTTGGTACATAACAGCAGTTCTAGAGTTCTTCAAACTGGGGACTCAACAGCAGGAAGAGACATCACGGCACCTGCATGAAGCTGCAGACTGCCAGCCTGCTTGTTTAAAACGTGCAGATTCGTGTTTTATGAGATATAATAAATTCATCAGTGCTCAATGGGTCTATTGCATGGAGGAAGGAGGGAAGAAAGGAAAAAATGAAAATGAAAAGCACTATGCAGACTAACCGAGTCAGATCTTATCACAGAGCTGTAATGGTCCAAGGCTTCACTTCTGACCTCACAGCAGGTTTTATCAGCTGGCAGCAAAGCCTTACTCTGTATGGCACTGCAATGACCGCAGTTCTGAGCCCAAGCAGTAGCAAATCTCACCTGGCTGGATATAGTTACCTACATCCAAGGTAGTCATCACTCATCCTCTTCACAAGCAGGGGGCTCTGGGAACACAGTTGTCAGCAATTCAGCCCCTGCTAAGGTAGGTCAGATGGATATCATGCCAAAAGCACCCACTGCTTTGTGACTGTAAGGAGTGCCCAGGCAGAGCTGCTGGGCTGTTGGCAGCCACTTTGTAGTCATCCAGCTTCAGAATACAGAAGTCCACCCTCTGGGAAAGAATGAGTCCAAGGGGAACGTAGGAGGTTACCAGCATCCAAAGGACTGCACCGGTCTTCTCAGGAGCTGCAACAGCAGCCTCTATTGATGTAGATTTTCCTCAAAGCCTCAGAGACCCATAAACCTGTTGCATCAACCTCTGTAACCTTCAAGGTGGTTTAGCACAGCACTTAATCAAACTGTCTTGGACCTGGGAAAAGGAATAATTAATGTTTTCAGGAAAATTAATTTTCCCGGAAGCTGTAGCATTAATCTTTCTAACTATTAAGAGCATTATTGTTTGCTCCTTTGTTTATTAGCTGCAGCTATTCCTGACCTTCTTGACTATAAAAAAAAAAATGCATGAAGAAGTTTATGTAGGCCATAAAGAGCTGGAATTAGAAAATACAGGATAAAATTACATTTTCTAGGCTCACAGGAATTAATGATCTGATCTACTTAGCTGTTCTTCAAGGTTCTAATGCATTAAAAAAAAAAAAGATCACAAAAATGTGCTACTGAAATATATCTGAGAAGACCAGAGAAATAAGAATGTTTCCCCAAAGCCCAGTGAGGTGAAGTGAAATGGAAGCAATGAAAGGCAGAAGGGAAGTGCCCCAACATTTTGTTGGGCTTGTTGGTTTGTCATAGAATCATGGAATGTCCTGTGTCACAAAGGCCCACAGTGCTCATCCAGCTCCAACCCCCTGCTGTGTGCAGGGTCACCAACCAGCAGCCCAGGCTGCCCAGAGCCACATCCAGCCTGGCCTTGAATGCCTGCAGGGATGGGGCATCCACAGCCACCTTGGGCAACCTGTGCCAGTGCAAACAGTCGTGCCTACACACGTTCTTATTTAGGCTCTGTACATTTCCAGCCTGGAAATCAATAATTGCCGTGCTCTGTGTTCACAACACACCAAGCCAATAGCAACTTTGAATGCAGCTGTTTCAACTTACCCTAACTCCAAAAGGAAAAACAAATTGCTCAGATGCAGTAACTAATACACTATTGAAGTACTGGTGACGCATCTTTTAGTTGATGAGGTCATTTACTATAGAGTCGTAGAATCATGGAGTCACTCAGGATGGAAAAGACCTTCAAGATCATGGAGTCCAACCCCAACCCAACCATCCTACCCTAACTAACAGCCCTCCGCTCAATCACAGCCCTGAGCACCACATCCAAAGGGCTGTTAAACACATCAGGGATGGGGACTCAACCACCTCCCTGGGCAGCCCATCCCAGTGCTGAACAGCCCTTTCTGTACAGAAGTTCTTCCTGATATCCAACCTAAACCTCCCCTGGCACAACTTGAGGCCATTTCCCGTCACTGGTCACTAGCAGCATCCCTGCTTATGGAAGTTCCCTTGTTCTTCTGTTCTTACTTCTGAGGACAACAAGTAAGACATCAGGAACTCTGTTCTTTACCTGGAATGACACTGATGACATCTACATTCTGACAAGGTGAGTTTCACCAAATTTACTTCAAGGAATTTACATTTTGCTATGGGATATTCTTAGGCAGCTGAAGAGTTTAAGTGATTAGATTTGTGGATACATAAAGAGGTTAAAAATTGATCCAGAAAAATGATCAGAGGCAAAAGAATTTGTTAGGACGGGTAGAAGTTCTGCAGTACCATGGGCTCTCCATCCTCCCAGAAACGACAGAGCTGTGGTTCTTCATGCTGTTCTCCAGTTTTCCAGGCAGCAGGAGATCTCCTATCCCCAGACACATCCACCAGTGCCACAGTGTCCCACACAGCCCTGTCCCCATCTTCTGCCATCCAGAAGTTCTGCTCTAGGTACTCCCCACTCTGAACTCTCAGAGGCTGTGATCAAACATTCTCCCTCCTCCATGTATTTTGTCTTCCCTTTCCCCTTTCCCAGCATCCAGGGAGGTGGCTGGGTGGTAACTTTGGATGTGGTGCTCAGGGCTGTGATTGTGTGGAGGGCTGTTAGTTAGGGTAGGATGGTTGGGTTGGGGTTGGACTCAAGGATCTTGAATGTATTTTCCAACCTGAGCAATTCTGTGATTCTACAATCCTCTTTTTTTATATATATTTTTCTTTCTATCCCTCTGGGATACATCTTTCAGGGTGTCAGCACTTTGAATTGTTTTGCAACACTGACACTGAGAGAATTACTGCGAAGTGTCAATATGTGCCTTAAACTGTTTCTATGATACAGAGAGAATAAAAAGAGCTGGTTGCTGAGAGGATTTCAGCATGTCTGTCTAACACCCACAACTTTCTCTGCATTTCTCACACTGTGCCAATATCAACAGGCTTCTGCTTATGTTAGGTGTGCTCAGATATTGCATCTGGTCTCCATCTGCCAGTTCAGATGAATATGAGTGTCCTGTGAATCCCTGACCACACCTTCCAGTCTCACACAGGAGGCTCAGGTGTCTCTTGGGCATCCCAAAGGCACCAGGAAGATACGGGCCAGCCTGTGACTATTGCTGGAGTTAAGACACCTGTTCTACCCACAGACACCTACGTGTGGACACCTGATTCTTATCTTAGACTGAGCTGAAACACTTTCAGGTACCTAAATAGACAGAGGTCAGCACAGCTGTCTGCCACCAGCTGAGATTCTGAGGAGCCCCATCCAGCTGCCAGCAGCCACTCCAGGAGGGTTCAGATCTCCCCCAGGACTGTGCACTATGCAGCTCTGTGAGGATGCCGTGGGGAATGCAGGGAACCAGATGAGGCACAAAGCGTTTATGCTGTGGCAGTTCTTGTTCCTAGTGAGCTTATAAATACTTGCAAGTTGTCAACTAGATTCAGAACTTTTGTATCAAAGAGAATTCCACCTTTGTGCTCCCAACCTCACTGCTACCTTCTCTCACTTCAAAGTAATCTAGTGAATTATGGGAGATTCCAACTCTTAGCATTATTGATATGAATCTGAGGAGATGAGGGAATGTAAACGGGAAAAGGCACAGGAGAGAGAAAGCAAAGAAGTGCAAAAAGAGGAAAAGAGGCCAGGAATAAATTTGCATCTTAAGTTTTGCTGAATTTAGTCTGTTAGTAAGTGGACAAATCTTTTAAACCTGCTCATCTGAGTGGAGAGTTTAATGTCAGGCTAAAGTTCCCCAGCAGAAATTAATACAGGCTCTGCAGGTTAAAGACAATGGGAGTCCAGTGCAAAAGGAGCTGACAGCTCTCAGACAGCAGCTGCTCTTGGTTGTCCTTGCTGAGGGGCAGCATGGCTGACAGCAGTGCAGGCTATCACAGAACCATAGAATCGCTCTGGTTGGAAAAGACCTTCAAGATCATCAAGTCCAATGGTTTGACAATGGGAAATACACAGCTGTTAAGCCAAATCAGGTGTGTGCAAATTAGAATGAGACATCTTGGAAAGACTCCTTCCTTCCTCCTGAGCTCGGCAGGCGAGAAACAAAGGGTTAACAATCCAGGTCCAGTTAAGACATTAAAAATAAACACCTGTGCATAAGACCAGTCCAGCTACAATGACATTTCTTAAATCCTATGGCTTCTAGGACCTGAGCCATGACTTGCAAATTGTCTTGGCTGATTTCGCTGTGTCTTTGCTTTTCCAGTTATTTATTATGAATGTTTTTTTTCCTGGATGGCTATTCTCAAACCAGAACATCAAGCCATCCCTCCACAGAACCTTCTCCCACCATTGCCAAACCACCTGGAATTACTCAGATCTCCCTTCCAGAATGAGTCATCTGAAGTGACTCTGCAATAGATTGACAATTCCTTTTCAATTTAGATTTTAGTCTTTCACTCCTTTCTCAGCATCAGAAAGATTCTGTCTTGATACTGACAGAATGGCAGCTACTGCAGAGGTTAATCTCACCAGCTACATATGGGCCAGATTCTGACATCAAATGTATGGCTCCAACAGAGGCATCTGCTGCCATTTACAATGTTAAGAGCTACCCCATCTGTTGGAGATCTGATGTCCCAGGACACAGGTTGCTGGGGGGCTGTGATCTCTCCTCTAATACCACGCAGATTTTGATATCTCAGTGCTGCTATTTCTTGGCAACCAAGTCAAATATCTGCAACTCAGCTAAGGTTGAAGTTAAGACATAAATTCAAGTATCTAGACTGGGTGCCTTTATGGATACTATGAACATAAACGTACATTAAACATAAGAGGTTTCAACATCTCTGTCTGTGGATCCTAGAGATCAGTTCAGAAGACCAGCTTGTAGGGGCTTTGTTTAAGCGTTTGTATGCAGATAGTGAGCATCACTGGATATTATTCAGGGGAGTCCTTTCTTCCCCTTTCAGTCAAGGAACAAGAAAAGGCAACTGTACAGTTAATGTAGCCTATTTTGACTATTTTTGGATGAGATTGTTTGCAGCCTAGAAATGTCTTCTGTTGCTATAGTGTATGTCAAGAGTCTGTAAGAATATCTCAAATGCAGATACGTACAGAGTATATACCCTCAATTAGGTAAAATTAATCCCACATTTTCAGTCATGTTGATTTGTATTTTCAAGCCATCCTATGAGAAGGAAGGTCATCTGCTAAAGACACAAAGCAGGATTTTGCAGGCAGGTTCTCACTCTGCTCCATCTTTGCTCCAAGACAGTTTGACATAAGCCAACTTCAAAACAGAAACTGAGCAAACATTTTTACTGCAGAATTAATTCAGTATCAATAAACCTTACTGATTGGCAAAGGAGGATGCAGCACTGAGCTAAATACATGCCTAAGACTTGCTTCTTGCAGCTGGCTTACACTCATGCCCTTTGCCCAGATGGAGGGTTAGTCTTCTTCAGACTAAGACAAAGATTGTCTACGTGTACAAAAAAAACCAGATACTTCCAAACCACAGTCAGAGGTTTAATGAAACTGGACTAAGTTATTTTCAAGGTTACAATCTTGCGACCAAAGTTCATTTCTTTATCTTTCTAACTTGTGATATCAACAAATGAGGATGTTAAAAAGCATAGAGAGTTTTATTGTGTTTTATTGCTCTTGAAAGTAGAAATTAAAATGTTAATGAGGAATTTAAAAGCTTTTGAAGATTTAGATGTCAGCATTTTTCATTTAATACAGAAAAATTTCTTCATTGGGCAGTAGTTTGTGTTTATTCCCCCAAAATCTGTAAGTCAGCATCAAATATTTGCACCTTTATTCTCTAGAGGACAGTAGGCAATTGTTACCATAACTTTAGAGTTCAGTACAGCAACAGAAATATTAAAACATATTATTATTCATTATTCTACTAAATAATGGATCTTTCAGGTATTGGAGAGAAAATCAAATAAAAAACTTCTCTGTTTTTACAAAACTGAAGTTTTGTGTACAGGTTGAAATTACAAATAGCAATGGACAAAACCCACAGAAAAGCACCAGCCAGCATGATACCCATTAAATGCTGGAATTTATGTATTAGGAGTGTTGCAAAATGTGTAATTATGGTATAAACATTTTCTAGAGATGATTCTTCCACAGCAATACTTAAAAACAGAGAAGCATTTTGGCATCAATAAAACGATCTAACTATGACATATGTCACAAGAAATATATGTGCTCCAGTGAGCTACTAATGCAAGTCCCAATCCCCATGGTCTCAGGAGAAGCAATCTCATTTAAAAGTTGGCAGCCAATTTAGAATTGCACTCTCTTTTCTAGTCTCCCCTAATTTAATATATAGCAATAAAAACATTTGGAAATAATTAGATGCCAAATAACCATTAATATTTTACCTTTTGACAAGGATCCAGCCATTGAATTCAAGTATTTCAGTGCTTTTAATGAAACTAGTATAGTTTTCGTATTTAAGCTCTTAGTCTCCAAAGAAACTGAGTAGTGCACTGTCTGTATGCTAAGTTGTGCAATGGAGGTAGCAGTCAGTTGCAGATAGATAACCACGGGAGCATCCCCTGTGTTAAAATGATGATTATACAGTCGCTGGTTTTGGGGCAATACTTGCACCTGAATATTAACTGTGCTTTCTATTAACTGTTCAGAACCACTTAATTAGAAGTAGAGGCAGAGGCAGCTACAATTGTCATGTATACATGCTGATCATCTTTCACAGCATTTCAACTACATTTTCAAAATTATGCCAATAACATGAAAATTACATCAGATCAGCACATACATCCAGATTGTAATCAGAAAATGCAATCTGAAAGTGCTGTTGTATTGCTACATTTCTGTGACTCCTCCCACTCGGAAAACATGACATTGGAATGACGTGTTACAGAATCACGGCATCACAGCATGGTTGGGCTGGAAGGGACCCCAAGGATCATGAAGCTCCAACCCCCCACCACAGGCAGGGCCACCAACCTCCACATTGATACCAGCCCAGGCTGCCCAGGGCCCCATCCAACCTGGCCTTGAACAGCTCCAGGGATGGACAGGGCATCCACAGCCTCTCTGGGCAGCTGTTCCAGCACCTCACCACTCTCACAGTAAAGAACTTCCCCCTGACACCCAACCTCAATCTGCCCTCCTCCAACTCCAATCCATTTCCCCTTGTCCTGCTGGTATCTGCCCTTTCACAGAGCTGACTCCCGTCCTGTCTGTAGGCTCCTTCAGGTCCTGGCAGGCTGCACTGAGGTCACCCCACAACCTTCTCCATGCTGAACAAGCCCAGCTCCCTCAGCCTGTCTTTGTAGGGGAGGTGCTGCAGCCCTCTGAGCATCTTTGTGGCCTCCTGTGGACCCTCTCCAACAGCTCCCTGTCTTTCTTGTACTGGGGTCCTAGACCTGGATGTAGCACTGCAGATGGTGCCTCATTTACCTACACATGGAACTCATAGAAAGTAATTCTGCAAATATCTGTATATGTTAATGAGTGATTTACAGTCTTCAGCAGACACTTCATCCTGGAAAGATTTCAGTTTCCTTGAAAGTGTTTCAATTTTTCTTTTTAAAATGAGTGCTAACATCCCATCCTAGGGGGTGAGTTAATGTTTGGCCAGCCTCTGTGTGGCCTGTAGTAGCCATTCAGATAACACACTGTCTGTTCCCCAATATGAGAGGCCACACTTATTGTCAGGAAGCCAGTTATTCTACCTCCTCTCCTCTCCTCTCCTCTCCTCTCCTCTCCTCTCCTCTCCTCTCCTCTCCTCTCCTCTCCTCTCCTCTCCTCTCCTCTCCTCTCCTCTCCTCTCCTCTCCTCTCCTCTCCTCTCCTCTCCTCTCCTCTCCTCTCCTCTCCTCTCCTCTCCTCTCCTCTCCTCTCCTCTCCTCTCCTCTCCTCTCCTCTCCTCTCCTCTCCTCTCCTCTCCTCTCCTCTCCTCTCCTCTCCTCTCCTCTCCTCTCCTCTCCTCTCCTCTCCTCTCCTCTCCTCTCCTCTCCTCATTACTGAACTTAGCACAAAAGAATCTACAATTTGTATTTGTTAATACAAGCAAAATGTGCAGCATTACCTACACCAGGGAGAAGCTGGAAGTTACTGAGGGAATGGGATGGTTGGGAGAAGGAGTATGTCATAAGAGGAATAAAATTTAGTAGCACAGAGTACAGATCTTTGTTCTTAGAGACCAATACTAAAGGGTTTTGCCTCTAGGTAAAAGTTTATCAGTCAGAAATAAAGAAAAGGGCTCAGGTGTTTTATACAGTCACTGGGTTACTGCAAGCCAGTAACATGAAACAGGTGTGAAAATGACAAATTGGAAAGACTGGCTGTTTCCAGAAAATGTAGAGATACTGCTATTGTCTGCAGCCCTCCTAAGACTTCAGTTAGAGCAATATGGAAAGGCTAACTCTAACTGATAATAGAGTGATGGTCCTTACCATTCTTTCCAAACAAAGAACCCATCTTTAAATGAAGCAAATAAAAGAGCTTGGTTTAGGTAAATGAAGCCTAGATCTAGTATGGTTAGTTGGCCTAAATATATTCACCCCTAAACTCCAAAGAGATGCAAGGACTGGGTAGGCTAAAGGTGAATTAAAAAAACAAATTGTTTTTAACAAACTCTGAGGTTGAAAATCACAAGATGATTTATCAGGAGAGTCTTGCAACAGACTTTGGAATAAGAGAAATTAGAGGTTGGACAATGGAGTTTGCCATTTTAAGGTAGAGTTTGATCAATTAGATACAAGGAGCTACTTGACTACGGCTTGAAGATATCAAGAGACTGGATCTGGTGGCCATGGAACTACTTTATGGTCTCAAGTCCCAAGAAGAACTATTTTCCACAACACAGCAACTACTTAAAATGAGGCTTCCTGATGAATGCAGGGTACTTTATCTCCCTGGTGATTATTAATGTATTAAAATCTAATGAAGCATTTGTGATCTATGATTTGTGGGTTTTTTTGCCCCGGGATTCTCCTTCTCGGGAGATATTCAAGACCTGCCTGGATGTCCACCTGTGCAGTTTGCTCTAGGGGTTCTGCTTTGCAGGGGGGCTGGATTTGATGCTTTCTGGAGGTTCCTTTCAGCCCCTGCAATTCTATGATCCTGTGATCTCCTATTTTATTAATCTAACTTCCTATTATACTCAATAATTCATTTCTTTGGGAATTAAGGAGCCTGAAGAGATTTCAGGAGCATGAATTCATGATGAGTTCAAGAGAAGGGTAAAGGTGGCACTGAGGGATGCAATTAGTGGGCATGGTGGGGATGGGATGACAGCTGGACTAAATGATCTTAGTGATCTTTTCCGACCTTAATGATTCCATAATTCTCTGGTATCTGTGTCACAGGTAACGGAGGGAAAGGACAAATTAAGAATATGAAGAGGATGATCATGTAGACCAGAGCAATACTGTCAGCTGTTTTTATCTGCTTTAGAGAGTTGTAGGCCATGAAAGTCCACTAGCTTGACCTCCACCACCTGACCATTAACGTAGTGACAGGTAAAACATACTGTACTTCACCACAACATGTATTTGTCTATCACATAAATTCTAGAAGGGCATCCATTGTTAACTTAGAGGCATGAATAAATAGTAAATTCATCAACTTTGCTGGTAGTTTGTACCAGTAATTAGTCATGCCAAGGTTAGAAAATGTGCATTGAATTTCTAATTGGAATCTGTAAGTTTAAAGAGCCGTTTTATGTCTGGTGTTTCCTCCAAGCAAAGGTTTATGTATTCTGCAATGAAGCCAATGTTTAAGCTCTGTCTATATGGCACTCTGGCATCATCCCAGCTCCTTATCAGACTGAGACTGAGACATCTGTCATTCTCCTCCCACCATCCACGCTGACTTTTATGTAAAGAAAATCAGGTTTGCAAGCTGCATGAAAACCGCCAATCCCTGGGTCTGGACCACCAGAAGATCTGAGCTCTGCAGCACCATCTTCTTCCAGCAAGTAAGCTGGATGCAGTCATAATCTTTTTTATTCATTGGATAAACATATTTCACTGTAAGACATTAATTTTTGGCCTGGAAATAATGCTGTGACTTTTTGCAGTATGTTGTCCTAGACCTCAGTTACTTTAAAACACATTTTATATTTGTATTTTATGTTATGTTCCATTACCAGCCTCACCAATACTATGGCGCAGTAGGGTAGTTAGGGACTGGAATAGGCTCCCCAGGGAGGTGGTTGAATCGCCATCCCTGGTTGAGTTTAAGAGACGTTTGGATGTGGTACTCAGGGATATGATTTGGTGGAGGGTCTTTAGAGTTAGGGTTCTGGTTAGGCTGAGGTTGGACTTGATGATCTTCAAGGTCTTTTTCAACCTGGGTAATTCTATGATTCTATGGCTCTGGTGAAAGTCATCTTCCTGCTTTTACTTTAGTAATACTTTCAAAATGTATTATCTTTTTTTTCCTTCTTGCACCATAACTAAGCACAATGAGAGGTCAGATTCAATTACTTGTGTCTTACGACCCTACATACTTTTCAGTCATTATTCCCCCTAGAATGCAGCTCCTTCTCTGTTTGTGTGGCAGTTATTCAATATTGTAATACATCCTAGTTAATATTGTAGTCCCAAGGATATCTTGCATGGAACAGTATTCATAAATTGTACCTTCTTTATGGTCCTGAAAAATAGTTTCCAGAAGGAATTCAGATCATTTTTGGCTTTATTTTGCTATAATGTTGGAAAACAAATGGGGGGTGGGGGGGATGGCTGAGGGGAAGTACTTGTTCCTAAAAGAAAACCTCCATAATATTTTTGGCAATCTTTCTTTATTCTTTGTCCAATCTTAAAAGTATCTAAAAAATAATGAGAGCTGAATTACCCTACACCCCAAAGGACACACAGAGCAGAGTGGAAGAGCACAGTGATTCCCCTTCCTGCCAACATTCTAAGTGATGAATGTTGAAAGCTCTGAGCCTTGAGTTTAAATACCCACTGTTTTTGAGATGCCCCTTGTGTGCATTCTGCAGACAGATATTTGTAATAGCTGTGAGATGCTCAGGAATATCTCCAACAAAGCAGTGAACAGCAGCTGCATCAAGGCTCTAGTAACATGTGTGTGCAGTCAGGTCTTTCAGATAGACAGCTGAAATGCACGTATTGTTATGCACATAATGTGCAGGCTGTGGTTTATACTAGTAATGGGTGAACTTCACACACACCTTAGATATTAGGATGGACAAGCACTTGTTAAGGTCTTGTCTGTATAGTGTTTAAAGGCTATAGCGATCTACTTCTGCTACCAGTTTTAAAAGTAAATCCTAATCCAATCCTTCAGCAGGACTAAAAGTAGGAAATAAAGGAAGGAATGATAATGACAAATACCACAAGCTGTACACAAGTTCATGTGAAAAGTAGACAAGCTTATTTTATATTGAAGCTATGAGCTACACGGCGACCATACACCACCAGCTGAGCCCAAAAATCAGAATGAGATGCAGTTCAATAGAGCACTTAAGTGCATGCTTAGCTTGATTTCCTTGAACCTTAAGTTTATACTTAACTGTTTTGTGCAATTGGAAAGAAAGCAATTATCTGCATGTATCTCCCAATTAACTAGAGTCTGTGTTTATACAACACAGCAAACTGCAGTCCTCCGTACTGAAAGGGTCTGTATTGAGAAAGTACATCTCAAGTGCAGGGAACCGCAGACGCTGAGAATGCTGAATTAGAGCTTCCATGGGACAGATTGAAGGAGGAAGCCATTTAAATGAGATCAGCTAGTTTTGTTAGCATCAGCTGTAAGTACTCACATATGCCTGTTTAGGGCAGGTTGTGTCTGTGTTCAGACTACGTTACAAACTCAGAGTCCTGTTGGACTAAAAATCTGAACCTTTAAAGATACACTGAGGTTATAAACTGCATCAGAATACCCCCTCTGGGAACCCCTGGCACATGAACTTGCTTTGCATTGAGTTGTAATGTAGCACTGATCTAACCTAGAAGAAAATCAGACACTTAAAAGTTCTTTCTTGCCAGGGGGAGCAGCTCTTTTTTCCAGGCTGAGCTGTTATTTTGCCACTAAACATTTGGGAAAACAGGAAAGTAGATTCGACCATATTCAATGGGAGTTAGAGCTGTGTACTGACTGTAACAGCCCATCAGTTATCACTGGGGCATTATATGGGCCAGGGCTGAGGGAACCTCAGCAGATGCAGATTCTTGCTGCAAGTTGCCCTTGCTTTCTGTTTCCCCATGCTTTAATGTCTGGCTTCAGGTCCTTCAAGATGTTGTGATAAAACCCCTTAGACTTCACATCAGTTATCAGAGCACTGGCACCTAGTACCCAATTGCAGATATGCCACAGGAACTCAGATCTCATAACTGACCCTCAGAGACTGTGCGAATGCCACAGAGAAACTCAGACAGCAATAAAACAGGCAACTGAACTGAACACTTGGGGTCGTGTCAGCTTGAAATTAGCAGACCAAATACAAAGGTCCGCATGGATTTGATCAGGGAATTATGCATAAAAATATCAAAATACTTTTCAAAAATTGATGTGACTGCTGGAAACCTCACGTCCTCATGAAGATGAATGATACCCTTCAAGGCATCTCACGGCAGAAGCCCATTTGCACACAGCTCACCCCGAGGCATTTCTCTTGGGGAAAGCTGAACAGACATTTTTGCACTGTCAACTTCTTTTACTTGAGGCGTTGCCTTGATACGGGTGTCAGGTCAGGCCCTGTGGTGTCCAGCTGCCTTTACAGGACACAGGCATTCTGCAGGTCCCATGAACATCTCTAGTAGTCTTTGGTCCTGATTCTGTGATATGTGTGTCACCTCTAAGGACAGCCTAGGATGCAAGAGACACCTGCACAAGGATGCATGATATGTCACACAGGGTTCACAGGAACTGTTGCCACCTGAGTTGTTCCAAATTAAGCAGGGCATCCTTACAGGGACACCACACCATTCTGCTAGACGGGAATCTCCCAGAAACACCAAATGAACAAGAAATATCTGTTAAGGCAACTGAGTGAAGCCCTAGGACTCTGAAGTTGATTCCCACCCTAAATCATGGAATCACAGAATGTCCTGTGTCACAAAGGCCCACAGTGCTCATCCAGCTCCAACCCCCTGCTGTGTGCAGGGTCACCAACCAGCAGCCCAGGCTGCCCAGAGCCACATCCAGCCTGGCCTTGAATGCCTGCAGGGATGGGGCATCCACAGCCTCCTTGGGCAACCTGTGCCAGTGCATCACCACTGTCACAATGACAGTTTTATCTACCTTACTACTCTGATAATGTTCAGAAATGTATTGGCATGCTTTAAGCTTGCATTTAGACCCTAGTTAATAATAAAACAGCTTTTTAATTATGAGCTTTCCTTATTTCCTCTGTGTGAATGTTAATATGAATCTGTAAATCACTCATTTTTATCAGTGTTATGCCAATGCTAAAGCTTTTAAAAGGCTTCATGCCAAAATAGTTTAGGCATACAGAGCAGTGTATCCTGCGATAAGATTCACATAGAAAACAATTCATAATGGAATTGTTTTCTGCAAGATTTTCAAGCCTGCAGGCTGCACTTAAAGATAAAACAGGATCTTGGAACTGAGTAGTATCTAATCTGAAGTATTCTTTTATGCTGCCCTAATGGTGCTGTTTTAAAATGGGATCTTTTTGGACAAAGCCTTGCAAGTGTTTGAGCAATTTTTCTTAAATTATACAACAATGAAAAGAAGGGCTTAATTCAAATGTAATTTCCTGATGTAAAACTACCTGCAGATTTTCGTTGACATGAACAAAAGAAGAGTTTTGATAAAATTCCCATTCACTCAACATCTTACTACTATTCACTGCCCTGACTTGCTCTTTAGAAACACAAAACATTGAGTATTATACATAGAAGAGAATATGACAACAGGTGGCTCCACCCAACCGTCAAAGTCTTGTTGATCATAGTCCAAAGCACAGGTTCCACACTATGACGTAGTCGTGGTTATTAAAAAACTTCTGAAGGTAACGGGGTGATCTAATTGTGAACAAACTGTACAACATTTGATAAATAATGAACTGTCCAAATGGTGAGTTCTCTGATCAGTCTTAAACACTGCCAAGTGACTTGTCTGAATATTGGAGAAATTAAAAACACACTTTTGAGTAATTATCTGCTGCACATAATAGTTCTATTCAGCTGATGTGGCCTCAGTGCTCCACAAGTTAATTTGGTTAGAGCTAATTGGAGTGTATTTATTATACTGACTTCTAACTGGGAGCAAATAACTCTTAATGTCTAGCCTTCCAGATTGCATGTGGAGTAATTCCGGGAAGAATGAAATCATGACATTTTGTTTTTCTGGGTCTTTCCATGTCAAATCACTTTCATGTCAAAGTTTTTATTTTACACAATAATCATAGAATCATAGGATGGCCTGGGTTGCAAAGGCCCACAATGCTCATCTTGTTCCAACTCCCTGCTGTGTGCAGGGTCGCCAACCAGCAGCCCAGGCTGCCCAGAGCCACAAACAGTAAGTTACCTCCCACATATGACTGGTTCGTGTAGAGAAACAGCTTCCATTAGACCAGTGATTGAGGGGCACCTGATGAAGTAAAGGTTCCCAACCCTGTATCTGCTTATCTGTCCGGATGCCACAGGCCAGTAGAGTCCATTCAACAGAACTCACTAAAATAGCCACTGGACGTTAACTGACATTGGGAATCCTTGTCTTCTCCAGGAGTTTGGATATTCCTGATGCACGAGTAGTGATGAAAGGAAAACACAGAAGACATTACTGGACAGTGTCCTCATCCTGCAGCAAGCTGCTCCCTGCAGCAAACCTACATGCTACATGATAGTACTTTTTCTCTTCTTGCAGACTACTGATAATACAGCAGCAACAAGGAAAGGCCGATTAGCATTTCTACTGATAGCACCATCCATGTGAATAGACCTTCACTGTGTTTGTGAAAGAATATATGCACATATCATTGTTTATATCCACTTTCAGATCAAGATAATTTTG
Source organism: Coturnix japonica (assembly GCF_054131305.1). Lineage (NCBI taxonomy): Eukaryota > Metazoa > Chordata > Aves > Galliformes > Phasianidae > Coturnix > Coturnix japonica. Next base: position 103,865,585 of record NC_140665.1, read on the forward strand.
CAGTAGCAAAATACTGAGGACTTTTTCTTTACTTTGAGAAGAAATAACGCCAGGATATTGAGGGAGAATAAAGTAAACTGTGTCAAATCAATAAAGTCTTTTATAGGAAAAAACTGTACACAGACCTTCCAGAATATACTGAAGTTCTTTTTTAGAGAGCACTTTAAGCTTTACATCATTCCTGCTTAAAGATAAAGGGGCCGTATCAGGAGCTGTGAGTATACCCAGAAGGTTAATATATGCCTCAACACTTTGCTGAGTAGAATGACATTTAAAACTTCAACTCTCAGAAAAACTTGACGTTTTTATAGAAGGTAGACATGGAGAGAAGGTTTGTTCTGCTTTCTCTGGGTATTTCTTTTGACTTCCTATATCTCTGGTGTAGCAGTCAGCAAGAGGGCTGTTAGCCCTTCTCTCCATGTAGCTGCATGTGGTACTCCCTGCCTTTGGTACCTCAGCCACCATCTGTCAGTCTTTGACTCGTCTCCTTCCTACCTCCGTGTAACCCAGTACCTGAGCTGTACCAGCGGAGCGAGGCTATGCAATATGTGCTAATGCATTTCTGGAGATTGTCATCAGTTTAGAAGTGAGGGACAGAGGGGTCTCGGGGTTATGAGGATGTGAGCAATGGTATCAGTGCACAAAACCTATCAAGATAGGGGTTAAAACAATAAATAAGATACGGTATGAGAGGGAAATCCATATATTTGAAAAGTGTAGACACCAAGTGTCACACAGTTTTCACTAGTGTATCATTATGAGAATAGGTTTAATATTGAGAAAGGCTGAGGTAAAGCTTCCATGCAGATATCAATTTTGGCAGTGTGTCTTCAGGATCGCTCTCCTGGGAGTGAAGCATTACATGTTCTATATGGGACTTTTCTATGAAACTTAGATGACAGTGACAGCAGAACCATTTTCTTTCTCGCTGTATGGGAAGCCTGGAAGATGTCCTGACAGCTACAGTGGCAATTTCTAACAATCTTTTTGCCTCTTTGTCATTTCAGTCATTACCATCCTTGCAGGCATTCATCTTCTGTCTTCTCTTCCCAACCACAACTGAACTGCACCTACCCTCCACTGTATTTTTGATCCCCTCAAAGATCTTCCCTCATCCTGATCTTCCTCTGAGGTTTCTGAAGAAGAGACAATAAAAGCAGTGCTTACCTCTAGGCCACTGACCAAGCAGTGTCCTTTCCTCATCACAGTGATTCACTGGGGGCGGTGGCCCTAAATATCATCGAGAGGAACTGCCTTTGCATCAGCATTTACTGTATCCAGCATCCCCCTGTGGCCCAGAAAGAGATTAGAGATGAGCCCTTCCCTTTCTCTGTTATCCTCACACAACAGCTTTGGAGGGAGCCCTCTCTAACTCGCTGGGCTCACCAGAGGGTCAAACAGTGATTTGGGGATCTGTGGATGAAAGGAAGAGGTGCACAGGTCTCAGCAAAGAGGATTTGAGCTTCTTGTGGCACATGAATGTTACAGGACAGGATTTGGTATTGGGCACCCTCCCACTGCTTGCAGTTTACTGAATGTGGCCAGGCTGCTCTGCCTCTGGCTCAAGCGTCGCTTCTAATCTGGGTTTCTATTTTATTAACTTCCTTTATCTAATGACAGCCTGTCATGTTCTGGGATGCCAGAACAATGTTTACCTGATAAGATGTCACCTGGGAAAGCAAGCAGTTATAATGGATAAAAGCATACAGAATTGGCCAGCTTCAGTAAAGCGGCAGCTCCGTGAACCTGCCTTAATTAGTATGTGCTCTACACACAGTGTGTTTGTGTTGCCACACGTCATTATTTATGACAGTGTGAGGATGTCTGCAAAGAAGGAGGGATTTGCTCTTGGTAGCACTCAGGAGTAATTATTCCTTGCGCAAATTCTTTCCCTGCTCCCTCAGTCACCACTGTGCTTCTCTTGCTTCCAACACACAGAATTACCTGACCAAGAAACAAGGTATTTGAGAGGGCAGTTTGAAAAACAGGTTTGAAATGCAATGAAAAGGTCATCTGCTTCAATTTAGCTCTGCTGCTTTCCATTGGGTAGGCTGAGTTTCGATTCCCAACTCACACGTAAACCTGCCTCATCTATGCTTTTTTGAGTCAGAGTGACTTAGATTTTGACACGGACCATTCTCTGCCATAGGAGTGTAACCATAAGAAACCAAAGGGTGTTTTACTCAGTGAGGATACAACTCTTGTCACTGTAAGAGTCAAAGAGCTTTCTATCAATTCCAGTGTGAAAACATCCAATGTACTTCTGACCTTCTCATCCTGCAGGTTAATAGGAATTCACAGCAATAGAGCCACAGCTTCTAAGCTCTGCTGTACCACAATTCATATGAACCTCCTTATCTTTTGTGTGTGTGTTTTAGATATGTCTTCTGACTATGGATCTCAGACAAAAATAAGCTTCATCCCTTTCATCATACCTGTAATCACAGTTTCTGGCTCCAAAGCTCTAACTTCAAATGCTGAACTTCTCACCATTGCAGCAAAGATCCCTCTGTAGTAACACAGACCACGTACCATTCTCTCAGTGCTGAAAAACAAGGCACTTCTCAGACAGTCCAAAAAAGCCCTTGGACACGAGCAGCTGCTTGTACACAAAGAATGCTGCACAGGACTGGTGACTGCAATGCAAAGGCTGTCCTTCAGCAGACACGGCCTATAAGGTACCACTAGTCATCCATCAGGCCCTGTGAAGCAGTCTGCACGTGTGATTTGTGAAACCTCAGTAAAACCCTCAGTGTTCCATTTCCAATTAAAAGTTTTTGTACGATGTTGTGAGAAATACTGAGGGTGACAAAAGAGTCCGGGCGAGATCAGAAGCTCGTGGGCCGATTAACTCAGCGTTCCTTCCCCTCTAAATTCTGCATCCTCTCTGTTGTCCCTGGGATGGCCTCGTTTGTTGGTTGCATAAGATTGTAGGATTCATTTGTCTTCTATAAGAAACAAAACATTAACCGAGAAAGGGACGGGAATTAGGAATATGGGACAAGTGAATTTCAGGTCAGCTCCTTTATCCTTTTTCTACTCTATTCTCTCTGTATTCTAGCAGTGTTTACTATGTCCATCCTGCAATAAACATCTTTATTTATGTACGTCCCCAATGTTCAGCAGACTATGCAGGCATAGATATGACATCTCTAATTAAGTACAGACAGATAACAGCACAGTGCCCTATCAGTCAGCAGTCTTTCAGATGGACCAACTGGTGTTTGCTCTAACCCAAGTGTACAGCTCCCTTGGAGGCACATTGATTAGATTTTACAGCTCATTACTTAAAATTAAAAGAAATATAATGTTTGAGTAATCTCTTTGTTCCTTGATTTCTCAACATAATTAATTGTTCTTCCCCAAGAAGGGTAGGCCCACATGTTCTCTTCATTGTTATTAAACTATTTATTGAGGGAGTTTGCATGGGGAGCTCAGCTAATTGCAAACAGCTGAATACTAATGTGACTTTGATAGAAATAAGGCTTAGTGACAGAGTGCTGGCATTTTTTAACTGGAACTAAACTCTATCATCCCTTTTTAATTCAGAGGATAAATTAAATGTCAATCTGAACGCCTGCATCTGTTATAGCAGCCTATATTCAATAGGGGTAGCTAAGAAAAGCAGTCAGAAGAGAACATTGCGCTTCTCCAGACTTGAGACAGACTTTCTATCTCTGTAATTAATTAGAAATATTTGATATGGTTGAGATACAGAATTTAGTCTAATACTGTCCATCGGGGCGTATCTCCCTGCCTATGGCCTTGCAGTACCAGCACCACATACATTTTGTAGAGAGGCAGAAATGTGCTCTGTAGAAATGACAGCAATTCCCATCAGCAGACAGAAGTGCTGGTAAAGGAACACCCGGAGCCTCAGCACTGCTACCAGCACCATGCCTGCCTGCGTGTCCTCCTGCCTGCACATCTGCCTGCCTCTGAGCAGAACCCGATGGTGAAATATTTGCTGAATCTATCCTGATTTCAATTTTCAAATCCTACTGAGTGTGAAATAGGGTTAGGTTTGCAACCAAGGAGCTGACAGGCTGCTAACTTCTTCATATTCAGAAGTACACAGGGATGCAAATGCAGCTTTAATAGACAGGTTCCGCTGTGCTGTCTCAGGCTGCTTGAGCACCGGGTTAGCCATAAAAGTAAGAATTACATTTCAGAGCTCTGAGCTCCCTATTAAGAAGGCTGAAAAACAGAACAGCAGTCTGCAGGCCTTACACAGAACTTTTCCCTGTAGCATCTGCATAGCCTGGCCAGAGGAAAATCTCCCTGGGTGGAAACTAAGCACTGCTATGGGACAGCTGCAATATATGCTTATGCCTTAAACTTGAATGGCAATACCTTAATACTCACAAATAGAACCCATGTTTCTATAATCAGTGGGCAAATATCAATCACATTTCTGTCTTAAAAGTTAATAAATAAACAAATCAGGAAAAGTCCATCTTGAAATTTAAGGAATCAGGGACAAGACTCTATTCAAACATGGAGCAGTGCTAAGTCAGTCAGAGAATTAGTAACACCCTTTGCTCCTCATCACACTGAAATGGCCTCAAGTTGCACCAGGGTAAGTTTAGGTTGGATATCAGGAAGAACTTCTGTACAGAAAGGGCTGTTGAGCACTGGGATGGGCTGCCCAGGGAGGTGATTGAGTCCCCATCCCTGATGTGTTTAACAACCCTTTGGATGTGGTGCTCAGGGCCGTGATTGAGCAGAGGGCTGTTAGTTAGGGTAGGATGGTTGGGTTGGGGTTGGACTTGATGGTCTTGAAGGTTTTTTCCAACCCAAGCAATTCAATGACTCTATGAGTCCATGAAGCTCAGTCAGCACAGATGGGATGGTGTCCCATAAAGCCAGAAATATGCAGCTCCATCAGAGCAGGTAACCTCAGCGTGCAGCTGTGTGTCTGTTAGCAAGGCCTCAAGACAGCTGAAGACTTCAACAAACACCTTGCACTCCTTGCACTCTGCTGAGCAGAGACAGGCCTGAGCAATCTCTTACAATTAAGCCCATTTTTGCATGGATTTGCTCCAACAGGACCTCCTCCCAACCTACATTATAAAGTGTTTCAGAGGTAAAACTAAAAGCAGAGGGTTATGAGAAAAGCTTTTTAAGTGCTTGAAAAGGCAAAGTGGGAACAAAAACATGAATATGCACTTGGCTTTATTTCTGGTTGTTCCGCCCTTGGTTCCAGCCCTGTGTCTGGAGAGCTGTCAGGCACCGTGCTGCACAGCTCCAGCCTCAGCACAGGGATTTCTTACTTTTTCTGCTCTGTGAAGTGAGAGCGAAAGTGACAGCCACAGTCCCTTCCTTCACAGCTGAGTAAGCATGCTCATGATAACTTATGAAATAAGAAAACATTACTTTTTATACGCTTGTAAGATTTTTTCTTTGCTGTTCATTTTCATTATGAACATCTCAAGAATCAGAACTGGTTGGAAAGGATTTCCAGTACTTGAAGGGAGCTTATAAACAGGAGGGGGAATGGCTGTTTGTGAGGGTGGGCAGTGATAGGACAACAGGGAATGGTTTGAAACTGAGACAGGGGAGGTTCAGGTTGGATCTGAGGAGGAAGTTTTTCCCCCAGAGGGTGGTGACGCACTGGCACAGGTTGCCCAAGGAGGCTGTGGATGCCCCATCCCTGCAGGCATTCAAGGCCAGGCTGGATGTGGCTCTGGGCAGCCTGGGCTGCTGGTTGGTGACCCTGCACACAGCAGGGGGTTGGGGCTGGATGAGCACTGTGGGCCTTTGCAACCCAGGCCATTCTATGGTTCTATGATTCTACAATTGATTCTATGATTCTATGAAATTCTTAATGAATGCCTTTGGATTTAGCCTTCAGCATGAGGTAATGTGTTTTTATGTCTGGTGAAAAGGAGACTGAGGGGGAACCTGATGGCAAACTCCAGATACCTGAAAAAAAGTTGCAGCAAGAAGTCTGTTTGCTCTGAGGTGGCAAGTAATAGGACAGGAAGAAAATGGCTCCAGCTGTGCCAGAGGAGGTTTAAATTGGGTGTTAGGAGAAAGTTCTTAACAGAGATGGAGTTCAGGCACAGGAACAGGCTGCAGAGGGAAGCATGTGGATTTTGAAGTACTGCAGACCCCATGTAGCTTTAAACAAGTGACACTTCTTGAGCATAGATTAACCAAAAGAAGACGCCCCATTTCTTGCCATGTTGAATTTGGTGATGGATGCGTCCAAAGACTCAAAGGGCAGCTCAGCAGCTGGATGACTACAGACAGTTACAGGACGGGCTTTGCAGAGCACTCTCAGCTGTGATTTGAGTTCAGCCAAGTGACCTGAAGGAGTGAGATGACAGTTGAAATTTGAGAGAATGGCTGTCCACTGCAGAAAACCATCTGCAGAACTTACAGCAATGAGATTCATCTGATTGGAGTGAAGGATTTAATGGATTTGGAGCCTGCACTACCCCAGGGTCAAACCAGAAGCTCCCCAAGGAGAAGACTGAGCTGCCACAGGGGAGAGGAGACTTTGATCTCCCAAGCTGTATCAATCTTCAATCAGCGCTGAATTAACAAGAACAATTCAGGAGAGGGAAGGTGCTGGGGCTCTTATCACAGCCAGTCCTCCATGACCTTCACAAATAAACATAGGCAGAATAAAACAGTTATGTAAGAAAGGCTGCACCAGAAACAGCAGTGCAATAACCAGGCTTAGAGGGCAGCATGGATCTCCAGACCCTGAAGAAAAGGAAATCCATGCTGAAATAACTGAACACCCAACGAAGGAGATGGCAGCTGAGGATCTCAGCAGCTCTTAAGAGTAAATGCCATTCTTTGTTACAAAATACTGCTTGTTTCTTTGGAGCACTGCCTGCTGCTTCTGCTCACTCAGCACCACAGCTCCCTGGATGTGCTGCAGGCTGCAGTTAGCAGTGGGTATCTGACAGCAGCAGTTAGTTCAATTGGGTATCTGAGAGCAGCAGTTACACTGAGTATCTGACAGCTGGGGCCATCACAGCAGAGGGTGAGCAGGAAACCTCCAACCAGCCCCTCCTGGGGAAGTGCTCCAGTGTCTCAGCAGCCAGGAGGCAGCGGCAGCTGTGCAGGTCCTGGTGTGAGCACACAGGGCTTCCCTGGCTCTCATTCCTATTGCAGAAGTTCAGTTCACAAACATTGTTCCTGTGTGCTCAAGGACTTTGTGACACAGACAAATAATTGCCATGGAAGGAACCCCCTTCATCTGAATGATTTCACTCCATTTCTTCTGTGTAAATGACACAAGCTTGTGAGATTCTAGCAACTTATCCCCCCACTTTCTATGACAAAGACTATTCTGGAGTTTGAGAACAGCTATCCTGCATACTTAGGACTATCCCAAAAGGTATTGGTTACCATAATCCAGTTTCTCTGCTTCCTGGGTTGGCCTCTTGTGCTGCAGCACCCAGGGCGAGGTGCCTCCATCTCTCATAGATGACTCACATGGGAATGCAGGAGCATCTGTGTGGGTGGGAGTGGGATGAATGTCCCAGCACAACAAGCAGAACATCACCATTAGAGCAGAACATCACCATTCGTTCTCTCATCCTTGGGTCCCGCAGCGCCCTGTGAGCCCCCTGTGAGCTGAGAGCTGTCAGGATGGGATGCCCACGTGCACCCCGAGCCTCTGCAGGATGCTGCTGCTCCTTTTAAATTGAAGGAGGGAAGATTTAGGTTGGATATCAGAGGAAGTTCTTGACTATGAGCTGCTGGAACAGCTGCCCAGAGAGGCAGTGGATGCCCTGTCCATCCCTGGAGCTGGTGGCCCTGCCTGTGGTGGGGGGTTGGAGCTTCGTGATCATTGAGGTCCCTTCCAACCCAACCATTCTGTGATGATTCTGTGGTTCAACACAAGTCATCATGCACTGAGGGTCTGAAAGCAGAAGGTGCCCATATGGATGGGATTTACACTAAACACAGCCATTTGACCTGGTTAAAATTATGTTTAAAATAAAACTGGGATTCTCCTTCCTTCTAAATTGGTTTAAAATATGCTGTTAGTTATTTCAGTGATATTAATAAGTGATGCTTAAGGCGTCTGCGAGAGAATTACAATGTGTGCTCTTACACTGGCGTATACTTCTAACCTCGTCCAGAGCAGTACATGTGAAAGCAAAGGCAAGCCACTCATTTGCTCAGGGCTTTGTTTACTTGGTAATATCGTTTGATGAGATGACAAACATGGAACAGTCCAAATATTATCAATCATCAGACACTTACATGTCATCTGTTGGGCTCCCTGGTAAACTATAAGATTACTGCAATAACAGCCAAAGTGTTGTTTTGATTCACTTTCAGGACTTCAGCATTTATTATTCACTTTTTTGCCATGTTTTTGCATGTTCGAGAGTAGCAGGAAGAGTTTTAATGCTCAATGTAATGATATTCTTGAGAAACAGCATTTTCTTGCCAAGCCACCCCCAATCCCCACATTGACTCTTCTTAAGTGTGGAAGGGGAGAGGGAGAGACTCCCTCATTTCTCACAGCAACAGCTCTTTCAGTTCACTGAGCTGTACCCAAACTGAATCACAGCTGTTCCTCTGCTGCACGCTGCAACCCAGGATTGATGCCATGGCTTTCTGTTGGTGCAATAGCAACACTGAAGATCTGTTTGGAAGTGTTCTCTGCCCTCTTCCTTTCAGAAGGGCATTGTCTTCCTCACATTTTGCACTATCTGCTTCCTCCTACACTCTGACCGTCCAACACATTTTCCTTATCTCACTCAGCTACATTATGTTGGGATACCATTAAAAATTTACCCTCTGCAGCATCATGCAGCACTTAGACACGAAACTTGCAGTTTCTGCCAAACAAACACAAACCATCACAGAGCCTACAAAGTTATAAGTTCCAGATGGCGATGAATAAGTAATGGTGCACCCTGGGCCTAATTGCTCTAAGTCTGGAGATACCTGCACACCATCAATTATACATTACAAGCACTGCTCCCCAGTTGTTTCTTGCTGATATTTCAAAAGGAGATGTAGCACGACAGTGACACAGCACTTGTAAGGGATTTCTCTTTAAAAGCACTTTCTTTACTGTTATTAGATTTCTAAACTCTCCTCTGGCTCAGAATGGAGCTTACAGAGCTGTTGTTCTCTGAAGAGAAACGCGGGGAGTCCTCGCTGCCTTCTGGTGGAAGGAATTCACTTGCTGCATGACAGTCACTGAACCTAATAAATAATCCAATTGGAGGCTGCGCATGGTGCTTCCCTTATTAGTGATTTTAAGAGCCTGATCTAATTAACTTAGAATTTTATCCTTATTAAGTCCTCACTGGCAGCAGGAAAAAGGACTGCCGAGTATTTTGCAATTCACTGTACCCTTCCAGCTCTGGAGAAAGTACATCCCTGCATGGTTGCCAACTCAGCAGGACTGAGCTGCCCTTGTCTCATAGACCAGCAGCACTTCTTTGCTTGGATGCATTTCTACAGCTCCTGAACCCCCCTCTCATGTTGCAAGAGCACCTCCTCGGTGGTGCTGGCATCTACCAGCACCAGGATGCTTCCAAGAAGAAACCTGTAAAGCAGTATGAGAACACATGAAGGAGCCTCTTTAACAAAATTATCCTCTCATTAGTGTTCATATGTGGAGATCTATGAGTCATTCACCATCCAGTAACAAGCCAATTTCTGAGCTTTGTGTGGTAAAATCACTCATGACACTGTAAGGTGTACCCCATCCTTTGAACTCTGTGAAAGGGCAGATAACAGCAGGACAAGGGGAAATGATTTGAAGTTGAAGGAGGGAAGATTGAGGTTGGATGTCAGGGGAAGTTCTTTACTGTGAGAGTGGTGAGGTGCTGGAACAGCTGCCCAGAGGCTGTGGATGCCCCGTCCATCCCTGGAGGTGTTCAAGGCCAGGTTGGATGGGGCCCTGGGCAGCCTGGGCTGGTATCAGTGTGGAGGTTGGTGGCCCTGCCTGTGGTGGGGGGTTGGAGCTTCATGGTCCTCAGCTCCACTCTATTTGCCAGCAAACGCACTGGATAGTCCTACCCTGGCTTTCCCTCCCTTCTGTGAGCACTGTCCCCAGCAACCCTTGGGCATGGCTGGGAATTAAAATGGGCCTGAAAATTCTCCCAGTGAGACACTGCATCCTGCCTTGGAGAGGGAGAATCTGGACGGGGCTGCTGTGTGCCAGCTGCTGTCAGGGCAGAGGACAGCCCTGGTTCTACCCTTCTGCTTTTCAACCTCAACCTGTGTCCAGATTTCTAGAGAGTAAAAATGAACATCATTTTAAAAGTCACTGCCAGAATAAAATGCTGTAGAGATCGAGACGATGCAGCTGAGGAATATCTGTGACATAAACATGATGACAGATTGTGTGGGAGCAATTCAGAGGAAGACTGATTGCTTCTCAGTGAATTCATTAACAAATCGGACTGAGGAACACACACACACACACACACACACACACACACACACACACTACTGTCCATGTCTTGGTCCTCTCATCAGTGCACTTGTCACTGTCACAGCTCCTGCATTCCATATGCTAACTAGGGAGCAAGCATTTATTTCAATGATGCTTTCAGTTTGTTTGCTGTGCTAGTCAACATCTGCAGTACAAAGGTTTGGGTTTCTGACTGAAGGCAGGAGAGTCACTGCCAGCAGAATTACAGTTCCTCAATGTTCACCTATTTTAAAGCTGAATTCCAGCATTAGGATTGGCATCCTGTTTTCAGATATGTTGGTAGTGCTCCAAAACAGCACAGGAACAGGACAGTAACATTTCCGTGCAATTTCCATGTAAGGGATATGCAATTATTTGCATATCCCTTAGTATCCTCCCTCTTCTTTTTGGCAGAGGGAATTGTACATTCATTAGGAATAAACCTCAACTACAAATTAAGCATTTCCCTACAAATATATAGCATCTGACCTGCATGTGTAGGCAGATGCAAGATATGAGAGTTCAATTGGGATTCAATTGGGATGATACAGTCTTCTACAAAGGAAGTCAGAGGAGGGAGGAAGGAAAATTTTCTGTCATTTTAAGTTACCAAAGAGAAATCAATAGGCCCCAACTGTGCTCAGGTGCACTATTTTCTGTAATCATAGATGTTAGAGTTGGAAAAGGCACACTGGGTTTATCTAATCCATTTCCTTGTCATACATTGTTCTCCACTATACATTCTCCATTGCCTTTTCTGGTTTAATTTTTAACATGGAATATCTTAAAATAGCAAGTTAGAGACTGGAAATGAATGGTTAACTGAGGCTTACATTATCCCCATATTGAAACACAGTATTGATGCTGTTGTTTGGTAGGACTGTGACCTCTGCGTATTCTTGTCAGCTCCTCTGTGACATTGTATTCAATTTACAGCAATGAAAATACAAAAAGTTTAAATGGATTCTGTCTGCAGTGTAAGTTGTTTGTCTCTGGCTTCTCCATGCACTTTAATGAATATGCATTTCTTTCTGAATATAGACTACGAAGGCATTCAAGGCCAGGCTGGATGTGGCTCTGGGCAGCCTGGGCTGCTGGTTGGTTGGAGCAGGGGGTTGGAGCTGGATGAGCACTGTGGGCCTTTGTGACACAGGTCATTCTGTGATTCTATGGTAAGTTCCTCTGGTAAGGAATCGGGGCATTAAAACATCAGTGCAAGTGGAGAATTACCTGGTACTCTTTTAATGCCAAGGATGCTTTCACTGCTGCTGGCAAATTCCTGTTTCCTTCACAGAAGTATTCTTCTTGTATCACATACTCACATTTTCCAGGTGCTGATTTTCAGCTCAGGCATCCTGAGATTTGCTATTTCCAAATTTGCTGTCAAACCCTCACTTCTCTTCCCACCGGGGAAGCTTTGATACCTCTATTCAAGAAAGGAGGAGGAAGGGAAATCCCAGCGGGCTGCAGCACAGCATAGCAGGACCGCAGCAATTCTGTGACTGCTCTCACTTCATGGCATCTATCACACAAGCTATCCATGCGATCACGTGGCAAGGGAGATGCTATGGCACACCAGATGCAGCGGGTGAAGAGATCTGCTTAGACCAGTTAAAAACCATTACCCGCCATCAGTATCTCCACCCTGTTTGGTCAGAGGTGTTCTTCAGAAGTCCATTTCTTATTGTGGGATCACAGCCTCTAAGGGGACAGTCTGGTCTGCCTTAGCAATGCAGCACAGTGCTCTATGCTGTCTCAGACCTGACACTAATATCACCCACTGGTCCTTGGGACACTAAAATTGCACAGTCTTTCCAGCCCTGCTGTGTTTCCCTTCTCTCATACAACCACTCCTTCTCACATACTAAGATTTTAAAGGCTAACACGTAATGTTGGAAGCTGCAGTTGACCAGCAAAGGGCACAGGATGACCTGAACATGAAAGCGGAACAACTTGCCACTTAGAATGTCATCGAGGTCAGATTATTAGGAGTATTCCTTTTTCTTTTTACATTAAACCCCTTTAACACCTGGTCCTGAGGCTCTCAAAATGCAAATGACAGGCAGATTAATTCAGCAGCTCTCTTGGAAGATCTGAAAAGAGGACGCGCGTGCTGGAATGCCTAACCCAAGGTACAGACATTTGTGAAATACAGAAAAGGACAGATTTGAACGCAGGAGACATAATGTACGCATTAAATAGGTTCTTCCTGAGCTTGTAGGGTTTGTCTTAGCTTTCACTTTTTTCCATTTTGGCATCTGGCCCTTAAAACTTTTCCTTTCTAACAGTGGAACAGATTTAAACAGACTCCAGAAGTGCATTAATTCAGAGCTCATCCTTCCTCTCCACACTTTTGAGAGCTGCCTGGTTGTCAGGCAAAATAGCACTGCCCCACTCAGCAGCAGGGGAGAGCCACCAGCCTGAACACATTGCCCTGCACATTCCAGAAGCCAGTCAGAATTTTCCCATTCCTTTCTTCCATTAACGAGATACTTATTTCAGATGAAGAACAAATCCACAAGGGAGCAACTGGTGCAGCTCATTTCTGTGCTGTTATATTTGCCTCTCTGGAAACTGCTGAGCAACATCATCACTGCTGCAGCACGCAGCTTAGAAGCCACTAAAATTCAGTTCTGAAAGTAGACATGAAACATTTTCCATCTCCAAATTCTCTATTCTAAGAGGCTGGACACACTGCAGGGCTCCCAGACGGCACAGCCCTCTGTACTCTGAGGCACAGTAATGTGGGTCTGCAGAGAAGAGGGGTTAATTCTGCTGATTGACTGAATGCAAAATATAGTGAAATTAAATCCCTGATTTCAGCCAGGAAGTTGAGACCTGGTCTCCAGCTAAATAAACAGCCCAGAAACGTTCAGTGAAATCTGACCAGGATCAGAAAGCACTGCCTGTACTCTGAACATCAGGGAAGGGTGACACGGTTCCACTGTTTCCAATTCCATGTGAGCACGTGTTCATGGATTCAGCTGATCTCCAGATCAGCCGCTATAAACTCATCTGCTGTACACTATATTGCTTCGTTGTAACCCACAAGTGGTGACAAAGCTATTGGCTCTGCTTGAATTACTAAGCAGGAGTCCATAGTTACAGGGGTTGCTCCAAAAGTAATGCCTCCCATTTATTTCCACAGGAACTACAGCAGGTACTGTTTGATAGATCAGCTTCTCAGCTACAACGAATTTATCTTTAGCACAGTCAGGACCATCAGCAGTGCATTATTGCCAGTGATAAACAAAAGCCTGTGAGCCTTCCTTTTACCCCACACTTGCCCTACCCTGCACAAACCCCACCAGCACTGGCAGGAGAGCTGGAACCATGGTCATTCTTAAAACAGGAGGCTTTCATTAACATCTGCAGTTGCAGACACAAGCAGTTTTCTCCTCAGCTTGATTTCAAGCTTAGGGGTTTTTTTTTGGTCAGAGAACACATTGTGTCTGAAATTCCAAAAGGCAGAGACACCAGCAGGGAAGGATCCCATCTTCACTTGCCACACTGCACAGAAATGCCAGGGCAAACTGTGTACAGAAGGGATGGCTTCCACTCTGAGAAAATAAAATGAATTTATCATGTTCTCATACAATTAATAATGGTCAGTGATATCCAAGTGAAGACATCTGTAGAGTTGTTCTGTTTTCTCTTCAATCTGTTTTTTAGCCAGGGCTCTTCAGGTCCTTCACAGCTCCTCCAAAGCCCTGAAGCCACAGCTCCTGGGCAGTGCCTCACTCTGCTCCAGCAGAGGATGAGAGTGCAACAGGAATGCACCACTGCCCTCATCCATTGCTTGACACCTTACAGTAATTCAGCTCCAATTAGTTGTGTAATCAGAAAACGAACTGTCACGGCTTCATCATGTTCCAACTAAGACTTGGGGAATGTGTATTCACTAGAACCTGCTCTATTTACACACACTTATCTGTGCTGTTCTATTTCCATCCTACATAAACAATTGTTAGAAATGCAGATTTATTGCTTGCAAATCTAATTGCATTCTGCAAAGCACTTCAGTGCTGTTGGCCATGACTAATGTGAGCTGGCAAGGCTCTCAGGGGTGGCAGCTTTGGGAGGGAGCTCGTCTCCTTGTGGCATCTCCCCTGGGAAAAAAATAATAGAGAAGTGGAATCATTTAGTGTGAAATGTTCCTTACAAACTGAAAAACACTGATTTGCTATTGCTACCTGGAGTAAAAATAAACACACACTGAGAAGAAGCCTCTTACAGGGGAGCTCTTGATTTATTAGAAGGTAGCGATTACTTTATGGTTGAAAAGAAGTGTTATGAAAGCTTTTTAAAGTTTTATAAAGCTTTTGGATGTGGTGCTCAGGGCCATGATTGAGCGGAGGGCTGTTAGTTAGGGTAGGATGGTTGGGTTGTGGTTGGACTTAATGACCTTTAAGGTCTTTTCCAACCTGAGTCATTCTATGATTCTATGAAACCAAGGACTCCTGGGTCATTGTTACCTAATAATTAAGACTAATTTAGTTTGCCTTTATTTTACTTCCTCACTTTTCAAACTGGCATTATATTAGTGAGAAAGACTGTGATGTTGCAAGCCCACGGCATGTAGATATCCAGAGCAAGCTGCATTTGGAAAAGCTAGCAGATTTTAGAGATCTTGCAGGCAGAAAAGTAAGAAATCTACATTTCCATCATTATGGTTTCAGAACAGTATTCTGCTTGTGGGTATCTGAGCACAGCTCAGAGCTCTAATGATTAAATCTGCTTCAGGTGAGCTGAATCGCTCTTCATGTTCTGTTTGAACAACAGAGAAAAATTTCTAGGAAATTCATTTGTAGAAATTATATTTACCTATTAAAAATGAGAAA
Organism: Coturnix japonica; assembly: GCF_054131305.1. NCBI lineage: Eukaryota > Metazoa > Chordata > Aves > Galliformes > Phasianidae > Coturnix > Coturnix japonica. The sequence goes on from NC_140665.1 coordinate 103,880,834, forward strand.
AAGGCACTAAATAAAGTATAATTATCTGAAGGTAGCTGCAAAATAAGACAGCAGCGTTTTAAGAGTAATTATTGTACATATTTATTATTACACTGAAATTGAATTGCTATAGTACAACTTCTGAATCTCATAGATAATTTGTGTAACAGAGGATCAATCCACTCTTGTTTGAAGTCACCAACAATATCTGGACCCGCTCCTATAATGTCCAAACAAAGGGGAAAATCCCAACCTGCGGCCCAAACATGATGTGAGACCGCTGGGCTCCAGCCATAGTTTGTGCACCCACCAAAGCTCAGCTGGGGCTGTTCTGTAAACAGATCCACTTCAGAGAAGATGTTATCAGTATATCTGATGATTTCTGGAGAAGAAGCAATTACAGAAAAACAAATGAACAAAAACAACAGTAACAAAAAACCCCCACGTGTTTCTGTCTCAAAGGGCTGCATCCATTCATTCAAAGTTCTCCAAAATACAGATGTCATAGAATCATAGAGTTGTGTTGTCCTGGAATTCACTGTCTCTGGAATAAGAACAACCCCCATTTCAGAGGGAGAAAGGCAGACCATGCCAAGGCTTTCTCAAGGCTGTTTGAGGAATGTTCATATACACACTAACAGCAGTAGAAGTATCCTGTAAAACATGCTCACTGCAGCATGACTTCATCCTCTGATGACTCTGCCCATCCTCTTTCTTCCTGTCTCACTTTTGGGTCTTGTTAATGTGAAATATTTCAAATTTCCTTGGACTGTACTTTCCTTTTAAACATCAAGTACAAGGACTTCTGCAGTGGAGCACGGGATGGTGACTGTGTTCTTTGGGCAAGAAGGTAATAAATAGCACTAAGAGGAACCCTGACTGGAATCAGCTTTATCGGCTCCTGGACTTGCCAGCTCAAGGTCCGTCTTTTTGGGGAAGTGCTCTATTAACTAAAACCATATGAAAAGGAAAGACGATATTGATGGCCCTAATGGAGGTTGTTAATCACTCCAGCTTTCCAAATTTATTCAGGGGACTTGAGAAGCACTAAGCTTCCCATCTATCAGCCTTGCATAGCAGCAGTGGTTTTGCAGGAATGGCCAACTGTCTCCTCAAAACAGACATTCTTGAGCTCATGAGTAAACGTTATTGAAAATTCTATCCCCGACACTTTGAAGTTAAATAGAAGAGCACTTAAAAACTTCGCTACAGGGAAAGGCAGTTGAGAAAAGGAGGTAATCAATTTCTTCCAGGGGCTGGATTGAATTTCAGGGGACAATGTGAGATGCAGGAGGACTGTATCCAACCCTTCATTCTAACACATAAACACATGGAAAGAGAGACAAGGCTCCCTTGAACTCTTTTGTTTTTATCACCCTTATTTGTATTTCTCTTTGAAAAATCTGTTTAAGGTGGGGCTTCTTGATCATGAGTGTGTATGTCTGACTTTTCGCTCTTTAATTGTTTATCACTGAAATTCCAGAGCTGCTGCCAGAAATAAGGAAAGGAGCTGCGTGCTAATGCAGAACTCTGCTATCCAAAGACCTAATACAGGCAGCTAATGGATATTATGACAGTCATAGAATTAAGCAGTATGAAAGCAAAAGAAGAATAAAAGTTTCCCAATTCTAACTTGAGAATAAAACGATTGATCTTTCAGTCATACATCTCTTGTTCCTCTATAACCCATCCCAAGAGCTGATGTGTGCATTACCAGAAGGTCTTCGTATTCAGAATTCATGGAGTGTAAGAGGCTGTTTTGCGCCATGAAACTCACCATGAAAATGTACAAATATTCCCTCTTATTCATATTAACTGTCTAGAAAATCATCATTGGAATTGTAGCATTCCTGACTGTACATATCAGAGACCAAAAGAAAAGTGTAAGTTTTTGGAATAGTACACAGCTTATTGTAGTTATTTTAATCCATAGAGTTGTATGAACTTTAGAAGGGAACCCATCTAAAATTAGAAAAGAACCATTCAAAGAAAACACATTCAGGACTTAATAAAGAAAATGAATCTCAGCAAATACTCTGCTCTGCAGTGCTTTCCACAGTTCAAGGATATAATACCAGAGGTATTAGTGCTTAGTGCTAATGAACACCCTAAAGATTGTTTTTCCTGTTAGATAAAAGGCCAAAACAGCAGAAGGATTGTAAACATTTGTCTGTAATTACAGGGACAGATTAATTACAGGTCCCGCAATCTGGTGAGCTCCATCCCTCTGTGGTTCAACATCGGCAGCTCTGACCTGGGGATTTCTACAAGTCAGTGAACTCAGTGTACTCAGAGGTCAGCACGAGTTGAGAGAGACAACAGTTTTTGTCCACTCCAGCAGTTTAGTTTACCTCACAACCACTCATCGCCACACAGATTAGGAAGTATTTAAAAGCTCAGCAGTAAATTACATCCTATCTTTTCACAGAAGATTGGTGGTATTAGCAAGGTGTTAGAAACCAAGGTAACACCGAACAAAGCTGAACTTACGGCTCCCACAAGGCCCTTATAATTAACGTACAGTAACAATATTCTTTGTACAAGATTACATTTAATGCATTAAGGCAATTTAATGAGAAAATGCATGAACTTTCCAATTTGCTGTTAGTTTAAACCTCACTTTACTTTGATGAGTAGACTCTTCTCTCTTCCAGGTTATTATGCAAAGTTGGCATCATGCAAGAAATTTGCATATGTCACAATAGCCAGTTCAAAGTCACCTTGTGCAGACACACATGCAGTCCTGATGGAGGGCAAATGAGGATAAAAGTAGGACCTACATTACCATTTCATAACAGAAACAGACGTACACCCCTGATGGAGACTCGGAAGAGTTTCAGTCTCAATTCTCATCTCAGTAGTTTCCCAATTCAATCTCTAAGTATTCCAGTGTCACGGTCATGCATTAGATTCAAAAATGGTTAGTCAGTTTGCTCTAGGTGTGGTTTGCTCTACCTTGGATTTCCTGTATCTGTGGAAAGGACTTCATGCAGGAGCTCATCTGTTTAACTTGTCAAGGGCTGATAATAGCAGGACTAGGGGAAATGGTTTTAAGTTGAAGGAGGGAAGATTTAGGTTGGATGTTAGGGGAAAGTTCTTTACTAGAAGGGTGGTTAGGTCCTGGAACAGGCTGCCCAGTGAGGTTGTGGATGCCCCGTCCTTGGAGGTGTTCAAGACCAGGTTGGACGGGGCCCTGGGCAACCTGATCTAGTAAATGTGTATGTTTGGTGGCCCTGCTAGGCTGGGGGGTTGGAACTACATGATCCTTGAGGTCCCTTCCAACCCGGGTAATTCTGTGATTCTGTGTGATTCTGTGCTCTGAGTATTTCAGTCAGAGGATTATCCCAAAGGCCACAGGACTCACTCTCCCTGCCTTTATATAATCCTTAAAGGTTTAGCTGGGAGAAGCTTCTGGTAGGTACAAATATGGGATGTCCCAAGGAAAGAGCAGTGCAAGAGCTGTACAGATTAGTGCATTCCAACAGTAACTAACATGGCAGATGAAGGACCATCCCAGCACATCCCATCTTCCTTCCTCTCCCCTTTATGTTTCTCTTGTTTTCTGACTGAACTCACTCTGCAGGAAGCTCTGTGGCCTGTACTGCACAATGCTATGAAGAACCTTCATCTGCTTCTGCAGTGTCACCTCCCTAATAATAGGATGAAGTGTAGGCAATGAGAAGCAAGTAATACTTACAGCAGTGATTATCCTAGATTGTTCTTCGATAGGACATTTTGCAAGGCCTTAACACTTACAAAACTCAAAAATACCATGATTCTCATAGTCTCATAGTACATTCATATAATTGGCATCATTAACAACATTCCATCATTAGCAGCCTCTTTCAAGAGAACCAGGAACATTCATCCTGTTTCAGTAAGATAAGCAAAATCAAACCACAGTCAAAACTGGTTTAATGCTATCATCATTATGTACTTTGTCATTCACCACATCTCAACTCTTCCTAGAGCTGTAATTCCCAGTAGCTTTGCATTCATTTTATTGGTGTCCTGCTTTAGAATCCACAGCTAATAACCTTCTTAATACGTTGGCATTGCCAGGCTTTTGTTGGTAGCCAGGATTAAGGCAGCTGCATTAGACTTGTTCTCATCTGTGCCTCACTAAATCCACTGGAATAGGTGCGTGTCAGCTCCCAGAGGCTACTGAGCTTCAGGCAGTAGGATGATGGCTGCAGTTACAAAGTGAACATTTCTCTCCTTTTATCATTTTACTCTTGATGCCGATAGCAATAGACTTCAGCTTCTGGAGGGCAGCCTTTATAAGTCCTCAGAGCCTGAGCGTATCAGCCTGGGGCTGCTGTGTTGAGTCTTCAGCACTTAGAGCTCCCTGGCAGATCTGTGTATTTCTGCAATGTTTCTAAATATTTCACATTCTCCTCCCTTAAACTTTCACCATGTTTAAGAAAAATGCACAGAAGTAGAAATCGTGTCCCTTCAAGCAGACATTTCTGTTTTCTATGAGTCGTTATTACCACCACTGTATGTGATAGGCAGAAATAAAAAACATGAGATTCCGTGCCTTTGACTCATTTCCTGGAACCACTGTCTTCTGATGAAGTTTGTGTTTCAGTGAGGGCCAATCTAGAGTGCAAGAACCAAACTACCATCATGAGCTTCCGCCTGGTGGGCCAGCACTCAGGAAAGAGAAGTAGAATGGGGTGAGCAAAAAGTCAGCAGCTGCAGGTGTGTTTTTGGATATGGTGTCCATGAAGTCAAAGCCCTGCCAGCTTGTAGAGTTCCTACACTTCTGCATGAGCAGTAATTTATTTCCTTACCTGATCTGCAGCTCACAGCTGCCACCCTGGTACTCATTGTGAGGTGGCTCTGCAACCAGAATCACAGAAATGGAGGTTGCATGTAAGCTGAGTAGAAATTAAGTAAGATGGTAAACAAACAAACATAAAGAAATACAACCAAAGATTGTTGGTTGCAACAATAATGACAACAAAACAGAATTAATTGTCCAAGCAGGGCTGCCAAGGAGGTGGGGATATGTGTCATATGCATAGGAGCCATTGTGTGGGAGCAGATTTCTGAAGACAGTTTTACTACCAAACACAGCATTTTGCGAATCCAGCCTCTCCTCAAGCATCCCATTCAACCAGCCGATGCTACAGCAGAACAGGTTGGGGTGTCTTCTTTTTCTCACCATCCCTCCATGTGTCTGCTACAGCTGCTACACCTTTCCTCAAGTCTGTGTTTGTATTCTGCTTGTTTCTCTGTGTTCTTATCAGTTGTCTCATCTCGTGTCTTACTTTTTCTCTCCCTCATTTAGCATCTCTTCTGTCTCTCTGGCTTACTGCGTTCTCCTGGCTTCCTTCCAGCTTTGCAGCAGCATTTGTCCTCAGCCTCTTGCAAGGTTTCTTGTGCAACTAAGCCTTTCTCCCTAATTTATTGAAAATCTTGGGTTTTCCTTTCAGAGCTATCAAACTTCATTTCCAAGTGCCACATTTTCAAGTGAGTATTTTAAAAAACTCCCACCAACATTTGTTCCCTTGTTGCAAATGCTGCATTTTGCAATACAGAAAAGAAAACAAACTGTCCACCTTTGCTTTTAGAAATGCTGAATAGGAAAACACAATTCTGGTAGGAAGAAATAGAAGAGCAGGACATTTATCTTGGGGAAACAACTCAGCTGAAACTAAATGCACAAATTAAATACATCTCTCAAATCTTGGATCACCAACAGTGAGACTTGATGGGACCTGGAAGATCAAAGCAAACATTTCAGTTAATAAACTCCTATCTTAAACAAAAGCTATTTTGATAAAAGACCTATAAAAAGTCTTGCTTCTGTGACAAATGTTCTCAGGACCCCGAGTAGTAAATAGAAGTTAGTTCACAGCATCTTCTGAGATAAACAGGTACTGGCGACAATTCAGTTTCCTGCAAACATGCAGATTAACTGCTACTTAATGTCGGGTGCTGTGGAGCAGCTTGCCAGGTATCCTCTCCAAAGAGGGCAGGTTTCTCTTTAGATCCATGTCTTATCTACCAGCCCTGTACAGGTGCCTGGGGTACCCAATGGTGCCGTCAGCTGTGTCCAGTACCTGAGTGCAGGCAACTGAAACGAGCCTGTACTGCAAAAATCTTTTCTATCATGAGAAACAGAAGACTCAGAGGAGTTCAAAACTAAGTCTTCACAGCTATGGTCAGGTTGCTCATACACTGCTACCAGAGATGCCTTTGGGCACATTGCACTTGTTCTTTTGGTCCCATGTCAAACATGTCAACACTGTCCACACAGAAATTTCAAGGACCAGCGGCTGTCTCAGATGTTGCACCTCTGTTTGTACAGCTGGATGTCATCCACTAAAATAGTCACCATAACTAATTGGGACAACTAAACTGAGATTGGTGTTTAGGGGCATGAAGCTGCCTCAGCTCCTATTACAGTCAATGAATACCTAATCGATACAGTCAGTGGTGTGCGGTGAGTGATTCTGATCTGACAAAAGGAGGCACCCAGTGACTGATCTGCTGAATTACCCTCTAGGCTGTGCTGACTAACACTAATGATCAGCTCTTGGCTGGCTTAGATACTCAGTTTGCATGTAGACTTTTGCATGCAGATCATTACATATGATTGTCTGATTGTATCTTTCAAGCACACAAAATATCTTTCAGGTTGAATTCCAGAAAATAATGGTTTTCACATCCAAGACCTCTTTCAGAAATCTAGAGTGAAATGATGTGTCAGAGCCCAAATCAGGTGTACACAAAGAGGTATCTAATGCATTGTGAGATGCAGTAGGCATCCAAAGACATCCAGGTAGAACCTGCAGCTGTGACATCAAACTTAGAGGATAGTTATACCTTTTGGGATGTCAGTCTCCAGACAGGCAGAATAACCCCAGATACCTGAATTGCTACAAGACTTCTGTGCTCAGTGTAGCAGAGTTTTGGAACCTGCAGGTTGATAATTAGTGGTGGTAAAATTTGACCATTAGGCGTATAACTGTGGTACTCTGACACTGGAAGGCTCTCGCAGGGGAAAGTAAGGATTTCCATTATGAGCATTTACAACAAAGACTTTATTTGTTTTGTTGTGTTTGTTTGTTCTGCAGTGCACTGTGATGATCAAATGATCTCAAACAGCTTTTCAGGCATCCTGACATCCTGCTGAATGTACAACAGCACTCTTTTTTTCCCTGCATTAACAACCGTAGGCACTTCCTTTGCTTTCTTCCCTTCTTTGATCATATGAACTTCCCTATTTTTTCAGTGTTTTCCTTCTCATCTCATTCACATCTTATTTTCCTTTCAAAAACGTTGTGAATCTTGCAGTGAACCCAATGAACACCTTTTCAGTCTGTCCTCCACAATTTCCATTGAAATTTGGAGTCATCCTCCTGCCCAATCTAGTTGCCCTTTTCTCTCTGATATTTCTATTTCCAAACATTCCTGTCAGGCAGTTGAAATGCACAGATGACAGTGCTTGCTTGGGTATAACACAATTCTCTCTCTGAAAATATGCAGTTAATGGGGCATAAAATATCCTTGATATAATGCATGTACTCCTTGGGTATCAAATAAGATCTATAACAGGCATGTCAGCATTATTAATGTGGACGCCCAGCAGCCAGAAAAAACTGAAGAGACCCAGTGAAATTCTAGGCACACTCAAGTGCTCCAGGTCTCCCTCACTTTCTGGGAAATAAACAATTATGACTAAAATCCAGCCACGAGATGTTATTACAGAACTTGATAGGTCTTGAAGTCATTGTTGTCTATCAAGTTCTATCTGGTGCTAAACGTGTGAAGGGGACAACAATAAGTCTATCCTTTGAAGTTCACTTTTTAACATTCTGGAAGATCATGGATAGATGAAGACTTCAGCACTATGGACATGAGCACACTGATGACCCTCCTCAGGCTAGTTGCAAATGGCTCTGGAGCGTTGATCTCCCGAAGCTTATTTCATTCCTATTAAATTTTGAAATAAAAGAAAGACTTATCTCGGGCTGGCAAAACAGACCCAGCCACTGAGCCCTGAGGAGTTAAGAACAGCAGGTTGTTCAGCTGTAATATTTTCTTTTGACTACTTTTGTACTGCAGACAATATTCTCTTGGCTTTGCTTGAGCTTCGTAGTGCATATTTCTTTGTTCAAAATATCATTTATTTCAGCAAGATTGCTGGTCGAGTGAGATAATATTCAGTTTTTGTGTGGTGGCAGAATCTAACTACCATGCATGACACCCCTTCTCCATGAAAGGTTATTTATGGCTGTGGACTCAGAGGCCTTACATGTATGAACAGACACAACTGAAATAGTATGTCAACCAGGTATTAGGTGACGAAGACTGGAGGTCACAAATAAAACATCATTCAGTAAAACCACAGTCATCCAGGGTGGCACTGGAAAGGACTCAGCACTCTAATCTGTTTTAAATGGAAGTAAAGGGCATTGAGTTCCCCAGATGTACCTCAAAATAATCGCGCTTGTCTTCCCAAGCTGGAGCATTCATCTGCCTCCACCATCCATTCCTACCCATGTGCTGTCAGGAACCCCTGCTTTGCCAATGGCAGTGGGGACACAGGAGCTCACAAGCAGCTTCACTACAAAATCACCTCACTCATCTGCAGCTATTGCTGATGTAGTTGAACTAACTTCCACAAGGAGTGTTATGATGCCATAACTCTGCTCCATCATCAGCAGTAATATGGAGCATGTGGCTGAAGGAGGACATTCCTCAGGCTGCTCCAGCTTTTTCTAAAGCCATACACACAACCCCGACCTCTGGATACTGAAATGAACCTGCTGAGCAGAGGGGTTTTCTGCAGCTGTAACATGATGGGCTGAGGGAATAGAGGGTGTTACTAAAGGATTAGGACTTTCAGAGTCAGGACAAGAGGGAAAGGCCTCGAGTTGTGCCAGAGGAGGTTCAGGTTGGATATTAGGGAAATCTTCTCCCAGAGAGTGGTCAGGCACTGGAACAGGCTGCCCAGGGAGGTGGTTTGACATCATGGCTGGAGGTGTTCAAGAAGGATGTAGACAAGGTACTGAGGGTCATGGTTAGAGAGGAAACATTGGTGGTAGGTGGGTGGTTGGACTGGGTGATCGTAGAGGTCTTTTCCAACCTCAGTGATTCTATGATTCTGTGATTCTATGTGGTCAAGAGCACAACTAAGAGCACAATTAAGCAGAAACAATACGTCAAGCTAATTATTAAACTGTAAATGAATGCGAATGCTCTGATGTCTTTTGATTTATATTTGTCAGAAAGCAAAGCCTGAAAAATTACCTCTTCTGCCACATGTTGAGCTGTGACTGTGATAATTTCTGACTACGAGGACCCAAGGAAAAATACCTGAAATCCGTGCTCCACAGACTGGAAACTCTGGAGATGTGACCCCAAAATACCTGAGAAGCAGAGTCTGATACGTATTACATTAAGAAATACAATCCAGATCTCCATTTGACTTCTGGTGATGTTGGTGGGAGGATTTTCGCAGTTGTGCCTGCGCTCAGTGCTTAATCAAAGAACAGAAAGCACTGGGATGCAGAAAAGCCCTCAGGTATTCAAGTATTAGATTAAATAATGTCAGTACAATTTGCATTTTAAACATCTTCATGGGGACTCTGCAGCTTGCGAATTACTATATTGGATAACAAAGTAGACTAAATTAAATGTATTGCATTTTGCACAGCAATCTGGTTTTACAAATCCCTGATTAAAAGGGGTTTCTTCACTCCCTTCCTTCAGAAAAATAGAGAAGATGAAGAAGAAGAAAGAAAGAAAACATGCAATCTAATTTTCAGTTTCCTCAGATGAGGGTTTCTTCAAATATGAACTCCTTTGCCATAGTCGAAGAGAAAAATTATCTCAGGAAAACATGCATTTCAGCCATGTTCCCATTTGTTTTTGAATGAATGCATCTTTTAATTGAAGTGTAACAGCGCATCACTAGATTTCAGGTCTGGCTTTCATCATTTCTTATCATTTCTCTTAAACACTGGGGTCAGCGGGAGTTGTGACTATTTCTAGTAAGACCAAATGAAACCCACAGACAGGTGAGAATTGCATTAAATATTTATAACCAATTAACAAGGCTTAATGTGGTCATGGTGTGCTTTTCTGCCTTTGCATTATTCTTTGTCTCCATGTGTCGCCAAGTTGTACCCATCTTGCAAACAGGCACAACAGGGGAAGCAACACTGATTCAGCACTTGGCTCTAACACCCAGTATACACTGAATTGTCCTAGAAGATTAAAATTCCAGCTGTTCTGATTCTCTCTTCCTTTCATTTATTTTCTTTTTCCTTTCTTTGTTTTGTTTTGGTTTTGTTTATGTTCTTTGGGTGTTCATTGGATAAGCACTGTAAAGTGCAGGACTGCTCATGTCATAACCAGTATACACCAGTACATAGGTTAGGACTTCAGCAAGTGCCATCACTTCCACAGACCTCATTGTCCCTGTGCACAGGTTACATTCCAGTGCTTCACTGCATCAATTCAAATGCTTCTAGAAATCAGCTGAAGTGACGTCAGCCCTCACAGTCCAGTATGGCAGGTAGTTGTTCACATAAAATTCCAAGCAATTGGGGGGGGGTGGTGGTGGTAATCACCTTGAAGTGCCCATATGTGTTAGCAGAGGCAAATGGAAACAGACCAACATCTATACATTTGCTAAACAAATACCTTCCATTACAAGTGGGTTAATACTTGGGAGAAGACACAAATACATTTGAAAAAGGGAAAAATAAAGCAGATTCCACAAGAATGTGAAGTTGTTAATTTGATTTCTTATTCTGAGTGGGAAGAAATCCCCAAACTAAATTTTCTGGCCTAAGATTGATGTAGACAGTCATTTTCAGTCCTTTAAAATACTTTTTTTTTGTGCATGTGCAGCTTGAGTTTTTAAAATATCATTTAAAAAATGAGGTAGATGGGGAAAGTAAAATATTTTGACACCCAAAAGATCACAACAGATGGTTTTGATAGTATTGTAGATGCTTCCCTCTATACTGCATTGATAGAACCAACAAATGATTATGCAAACATTTTCCAAGCATGTCAAACCTCAGCACCCAGAAGGATTCAGACTGGTAGTTCTGTGAGTACAAAAACAACAGCAGCTATTCATGACCCCTCCGCCTTTATCTGTTTGTTGCAACTCATTTTTCCTTTTTATTCTTCCCTAAAAGCCAGAGTGAGACATTTCGGATCTGCATCGCCCCTTTTTCCAGGTTTAAAGCAGACAACAGCTCTCACTCCTTGAGCTTGGAGCCATTCCTCACTGAATCTTCTGAGACCAGAGCCTGGAGATGATCCAGAGCTCCAGAATGGCTTCCAGCTCTTGTTGGCAGCGTGGAAGAAATGAACAAGGGCTTCAACAACACAGTGAAGTCACCGTGACTAGGCAAAAAAATGCATCACCCTAAATGGGACACCCATTTGTACTGTCATCTTCGTGCCTCTCCTAACGTGCTACTGGGAGACATGGAGAAGTATTTAAGGTCCTACCCTATCTTGGTGAACAAACAAGGATTTTACTGCCTGTCAAATACCTCTGTATATTTCAGTAGTGTCTCTTCAGAGTTAATTGCATGATCTTGGGAATCAGAGGGAGACTGAAGAAGGCAGTGAGAACAACAGTGCTTCCCAGTGGAAAGGCATTGGTGTCTATCCAAACCAGTCATTAACCACCGAGTTGGCTCCCTTATCATGGTCAGAAATGATTGGAAGAACAAGGCTTTAAGATTACAATGGACAGCTGGTTCTTTGCAAAGTTCTATTCAGTTCAGACAGCCTTAACTTTGCCTAATTCACTTTACCTACTTCAAATTACACTGGCTGGAACTTCTTAAAGCAAACCAACATCTGTGCCATTCCAGCACCTCCCAGCTGCCCCACCTGTGTTTGACTCTGTCATTAGATTGTTCCTTACAGAGCAGTACATGAGGAAGAGTGGGCAGAAAAGGAGGCAGGAGGTACATACCATGAACACATACTGACTCCAGCAGGATGCACAGACAAAATGCAAGCTGCCCATGTGAGGAAGGGTCATTAGGAATTTTGTATGAGGAATATAAAGTGATTCACTGGCTGCACCTACAGCAGATGTGCTGAGGAGACACAAGAAAAATCACTGAAAATTGCTCTTGACTAAACTACCCCATCTGATCCCATACAGACTGCAAGGAGATGTGCTGGATTTGGGGTTAGTGGGAACACAACAGGTTAGGAAAGAAAAACAGAAGAAAAAAAAAAAAGAAACTAATTCCGAGAGGTACTTGTGCTTGAAGGCAGGCAGTTCACTTTCTACTGTGATCAGTGCTGCTTAAGAAGGGTGGACAGCAATGTCATGCAATAGATGCACTGACTGACAAATTACCTCCTGTGCTGGCAAGACGCACAAAACTGACACTCTGCTTTAGATTCCTTTATAAAGTCCTTCTGTAACTTCTACTGTACATCTAAGCCTCACTCAGAGCCCTCTGCAGTTACTCAAAATGGTGACTAAGAGCTGAGACAGGAACTCATACAGAGGATTCTTTTTCTTTTCACAACGTTCATGAGTGGAAAATGACATGCTCACTTCTGACTGGAAAATGGGGGAGGGGGGGGGTTGAATTGCTTGACAAGTGGAAAAAGAGAAAAAAAATCTCTTTGACCCCCTTTATGACCACTCACCTGATGGGCCAGAGCTGGTGACAGAATACAAAAGGAAATCGCTCCGTTTCAGCCTTTGCTTCTCAAAGACTGTGTTGCTTTTTGCTTTCATGAATAGAGTCTGCACAAAACCTTTCAGTTATTTCAGAAATACAGCCCAAATCAATTCTATTAGCGAAACTGTCATGAAGAAATGCTCTATAAGCCTGATCAGTACGTTGAACTGCAGCCACAGCCACTTCAGCAGTTAGAAGACATCTACAGCACTTGCCTGCTTCTCATTTTAATGGGGGGGTCCAGATACATGGCCTGGGACAAATGAGCTATTTCCAGGCTTTTATTCAGACTGACATATGGTTGTGTTGTAAAGAAAGATATATTCTAGGCTTGTCTCAAACAGCAAATTTGCCATTTTCAGGGAAAATAATGATTTTTGTTGTTCACTGCAGCAAAAGGTTCCTTCAGTTCCAATAAGAACTTCCTTCTTCAGGATAATTTCTACTTCTGTACAATATTCTATGTCTGTAATGACACTACAGTCACCGAGACAAGCATCTGGTTAAACAGAGAGTCCTAAAGAAGATTCTTGTTCTGAAGGGTTAGGACATGGGGAAATCCCTGCTCAGGTCCAAGGAGAGAAGGTTAAAGCATTTTTTACTTAGAGATCTGAAGTCCATTTCTGAATGTTATTGTTTGATTCAGCAAGTTGTGTGTGCTATTAATTCTAATGATGCTGTTAGACCAGCAGAGGCCCTCATCCATCACTGTGCATCTCTGGCAGATGCGTCTATGATGCCCTGACCTAAGGAACACCACGCTTGATGCTGTGGGCCTCAGCTATTGGGAGCAGATAGGAAGACAGGTGAAAGTATGCATTTTTTGAGCAGCTGGTTGAAAAGCTTAGACTTCTCAATAGCAGGCAGCACAGAAGACAAGACATTATTAATCTTGTAGCCTTGAGGTATATATGTGATAAAATAGACCCCAATCTTCTTGTTGAATGCAACAATAGGATACTATTTTACTTCCTTCTGGTGTCTGAGCTTTTTCTGCCTATAAGGTTGTGCCTACACTGATTGTAGAATACAAGCTGGCTGTGCGTAAGCCTCTGCAGAGGTCAAGGATACACCCATCTTTCCAATAGAATTCATCCAGACTCCAAGCAAGCACACAATTAGCTCCAATATCTTTACACAGCAAATGTATTAGAGAGGTAAACATTCCCAGCACCCTGAATTCTTAAGAAGTGAGCACATTTCCAATGTTTTGGAATCAAATTGCACTACTCTCTTTCACCTTTAGATTTATACACGCCAGCTCCCCTGCTGTAATTGCTGAGTTTAGCAAAATAATGTTGAAATTGTGAGGAAGGGGGGAGTGATGGAAGTATGGCACAGTCACAGATGAAGGGTAGAAAACAAGAATTTCAGACAAGAATACAAAAATGTAGGAAAATTCCTCCCTAATACATTTACTAGAATATATATATATAATTAATTATATTTCTCAGCTTGACAGTGTTAATTTTTTTAATTAGGAACTAATTAGGAGGCTAAAAGAGAAAGAACTGCACCTTCAGTGTTTGGATAGAGAACACAGCTTGTCCCAGACTTTGCTCAGTGACAGTGATCCAAGGAGCTACCAACCACGTGTACCCTACAGATGCAGCATGGAGTGCATCCAGAGCAGGGCCACAGAAATGGTCCATGGAATGGAACAGCTCTTCTATGAGGACAGGCTGAGAGCTGGGCTGTGCAGGTGGAGAAGGGAAGGCTGCAAGGTGAGCTGAGAGTGGCCTGTCAGTATCTAAAGGGGAGATACAGGAAAGAAGGGGACAGGCTCTTTAGCAGGGTCTGTCGTGATAGAATGGGAGAAATGACTTCAGATTGTATATGGATATAAGGAAGGTGTTTTTTAATATAAAGGTGGTGAGGAACTGGGTCAGGTTGCCCAGAAAGATGGTGGATGCTCCATTCCTGGAGACAGTGAAGACCAGGCTGGACCAGGCTGTGAGCAGCTGGTGTAGCTGGGATGTTCCTGTTCATTGGGGAGTTGGACCAGCTGACCCTTAAGTGTCCCTTCCAACTCAAATAATTCTATGACTCCATGAAGTCCTTAGAGGGACAGCAGGGACAAGGGGTTTAGCTGCTCTCATCTGTTTCCCTGAGATATCACTCCGCTGAGAGTCCCCTTCCTTCAGAAGAGCTTGTAGCATTTAGTCTGGGAGATAAGAGCAGAAGGAAGACTCTGTGGAAAGCAGAACAAAGTCAGTCCACAAACATGCTGCAGACCTATACAAATAGGTTTCTCCACAGGAGGCCAATTTAGATCCTAAAATGTGTATTATTTACCTCACAGAACAAAGCACTGAAAATGCATTGGGAAATGCATTATTTGGGCTTAGATTATGACTCACTGAGATGGTAACTGTCACAGATAATGTAAAAAAAGATATTGCAAGGCAAAAAATACTCAGGTAGTTTATGAGAAATCAGAATGGACGCAGCTTTTGTATCAAAATATCGTTAGTTGGCAAATGGCACAATTAGGGTCAAGAATACAACAGATAATCACATTCCCAGATGATTACAAACGTTGACAAAGACTGACAAATCTCTAAACACGCTGTCCCTCAATGTCTGGAACCGAGGGAAGGATGCTCAGCCCAACCTGGGCAGCGTGGTGGTGCCACGTGGTGACTATTAATAGCACCAAACCACGTCCAGGCTAACCCTAACCCTAACCCTAACCCTAACCCTAACCCTAACCCTAACCCTAACCCTAACCCTAACCCTAACCCTAACCCTAACCCTAACCCAACCCTAACCCTAACCCTAACCCTAACCCTAACCCTAACCCTAACCCTAACCCTAACCCTAACCCAACCCTAACCCTAACCCTAACCCTAACCCTAACACTAACCCTGCTCTTCTCACTCCAAAGTCTCTCCATCCCCACAAGCAATGTCCATGCTTCTTCTATGTGTGTATTTTTCTTTTTAACAAGATAGGTCTTTCTTCATTTCAGAAAATCCTTTCTAATTCATCATTTACTGTTTAATACAGCCAAAGATTGTGTTCATTCATAAGATGATGAGCTTGGAGCAAATATTCTCCATTTTGGTGTTACCCATACTCTGTCCTCTCACTCTTCTACAAGAAGAGGGGCTGCTGTCCAGGACTTCACCAAGTGACTCATTCCATCCAGCTACATCACTTTAAACTGCATCTCTGATTGTGGATCACAATAATACAGCTGTGATTCCTGCAGATGAAAGAGGCCATTTGTTCTCAGTGTTTCCAGCTTGAGATCCCACTGGTCCTTTCCTTCACGTTTATTTCTTACATATAATAAATCTTCCCTTTTTCAAGACTCTGGGTTTACAATTTAAAGACAATTTCAGATTTAGAGTCATCTTCAAACAAAACTGTTTCTTCTGTTCTTTGGCTGTAAATCTCTACCAGCTCCAGCTAAAGCACTGGCAGCCATTTTACATCTGGTGCAGAGGAAGAAGTCCCAGATGAGACCTACGCATTAGCCCTTCTTTCTCCCTCTTATCTTCTTGCTTTCTGCACAGAAGGTTTGTGTAAGTGCTTCTAAGAGCTTCAGGAAAACACTACAGGGCAAAGCACAAATGCCTTGACAATCTTTGAAAAGACATTATTTCTCACTAATGAAGGCTGTGATTGGTGCAGTCCCCATATCATTTTATCATGTTTTCTGCTGCATGATCCCATTAAGCCGTTCTTTTCAGCACTTGCAGAGGCAGGTGTCTGCCTACACTCAGTGTTAGCATGCATATTCATAGCAGATCTGTGTATCTGATACTACAGAAATAAATACAGACCAGCAACTCTGGTCTGCAGGAGAGGTTTAGGTTGGATCTGAGGAGGAAGTTTTTCACCCAGGAGGTGGTGATGCACTGTAACAGGTTGCCCAAGGAGGCTGTGGATGCCCCATCCCTGCAGGCATTCAAGGCCAGGCTGGATGTGGCTCTGGGCAGCCTGGGCTGCTGGTTGGTGACCCTGCACACAGCAGGGGTTGGAGCTGGGTGAGCACTGTGGGCCTTTGTGACACAGGCCATTCTGTGATTCTGTGATCTCCTTGTTCATATTTGCTGAACAGAATGGGAAATGAAAAGTCAATGCCATTAGGATCTCAAAGAGAGTCATTATTGACTGCAGGATGGCCGCTACATTAGGAGAAAGGTGGTGGAAACTTTCCATGAGATTTCTTCTGCATTACTGAGAGTATTCATCTGGCAGACCAAGTAAGGAGACGTGGTACCATTAGAGCTGTTTATAAGTGTTGGGTCCTCAAGTGTTTGACTGACATGCTAACATAGTTTCACTGATCCCCATGGGATGTACTATGGTTCGCAATACTGAAGCATCCTGCAGCCAGCAGTAAAGTACACAGAGTTTCTATATCCTGTGCTTGGTTAGATAAGTTTATTAGTTCCTGGGCTCAGCAGGCTCCACCTGCTGCTCACTTATTATTTCTGCAAGCAAACAAATTGGAAGGGTGATGTAATGCCCTGGGCTCACCTGGAGCTCAGGCAACTGATGGTCTTGCGCTTCAGTGCTGTTCAGATGCCTCACACTGTTGTTCATCCTGTGTTAAAAGTCATCTTGCAGATGTCTTTTTATTTTGTAAGGCACATTACAAGGCATGTCAGATAAGTTTCATATCAGAGGTGGGGAGTCCGGCTCTTCAATTCTTCTTATCCTATTTCTGGATAACAGCTGTATTGGCTACTGAGCTTGCAAGAGATAAGCAAATCCTTGGGCCTGGGGGACAATTGCCTATCATAAGGTCTGCTTTTTAATTAGAAGGGCTGAGAAGTAATGACCTTGCTCTACTTTGTGCAGGAATAAGATTAGCTACATGTACTTTCCTGATGCTACTTCAGTTTGAGGTAAACTTGCTTCCAAATGATCATCCTACTTGAGCAGATTTTAATTTCATACACAATTCTGTACCTATGCTGCTAGCTCAGGACACATCACATATTTATTAAGGGTAAAAAAATAATGGAGGAAAGTCTTCCTCTTCACAGTGAGCTGGATGACCACGTCAGTGGGGTGGGCACCTTTAGCTGTGATTTCTCCATTCAGAGTAATTCTAGTCAAAATACACTACAGAGGATCTGAGACACACTTGTAGCAACCCTTGGCCAGCCTTTGAACTGAACTGGATCAATAAATTACACCAGCTGATACAGACTCCATGTGAAAAGGGAAGAACACAGTTACACCTGATTTAACAGGAAGCCTCTTCTTGGACTGAATATGGAAACTGCAAACGAAGAAGGCATGCTGTTCTTGCAGGAGTACTTCTCGCCCTATTACATTCTCCATCCCAGGCCTTCAAACCATAAGAGGAAAAGTGAAGAGTGGACTGTCTCATTTAGTTGATGGTACTGAAAAGCAGCCTGAAAAACTCCACGGCACTTTTCTCTTGTGTTCAGGCCACATAAATAAAGCAATTGTTACAATTGTCCTTTTGTTCTTCCAAGGACGTTCAATACTATGCTCAGGGAGAAAGCACTTGTACCTGATCAAGGCAAGCAAAAAACAGCATTTACTGCAGTGATGCGTTCACGACACAGGCTGCTCCTGCCCATGGCTGTGCCCTGAAATGCACCATTTCAACAGAGTTTTCTTTATCTGCAGAAAAAGAAAAAAAAAAAAAAAAAAAAGAATACCACGGCCTTCAAAAACACAATAAAAACATTCACAGATTTCTGTGAACCATGCAGACTATCAAAAGGGAATGTAAAACAACGATTTGTGATGAGCTACCCCTTCCATGGGTCTCTCTCTAATCAAAGATGGCCAAGATAATCATAGAATCACAGAACGGCCCAGGTTGGAAGGGACCTCAGGGATCATGAAGCTCCAACCCCCCACCACAGGCAGGGCCACCAACCTCCACATTGATACCAGCCCAGGCTGCCCAGGGCCCCATCCAACCTGGCCTTGAACAGCTCCAGGGATGGACGGGGCATCCACAGCCTCTGGGCAGCTGTTCCAGCACCTCACCACTCTCACAGTAAAGAACTTGTCTGACCAAAATGATTTAAAGAGCTAATGATGGATCATTATTCCAGGCCAGGATGGATGTATTCAAGAACAGGCTCGATGTGGCTCTGGGCAGCCTGGTCTGGTGGCTGGTGACCCTGTACATAGCAGGGGGTTGGCACTGTGGGCCTTTTCAACCCAAGCCATTGTATGGGTCTGCTATATCCCATATGAGATCCCACAGCCCAATCTCAGCACAGACAGCTGGTAGTGAGGCTGTACAGGGCTTACCTACCTACAATGAACAGTGTCCCTATGGGAGGGTCCCATGTGGAGTGGGAACATAGAGTCACTATGGAGGAATGTCAAAGACCATCTTCACGGACTGATTGCAGCCCACATTCATCCTTCCCCTGCACTGCTCAGAGGGAGGAGATAGAAGATGGGTTGGGAGAATGATATAGTTTGCTTTGAGCACGAGGCTGCTATCTATAGGCAATAAATTACATTAATCTTCCTATGCTGAGACTGGTTTGCCAGCGATGGTAATTGGAGTGTTATCTACCTGTCCTTATCACAGTCCCCTTGTTCCTTTGAGAAATGGGAGTAAGAGAGCGGTGTGGCAGAGTTCAGCAGGCTGCAGTCGGTTCCTCTGCCCACACACAGCATTGGTGAGTCCCAACATCCCAGCCTTGGCTTAGGAACACTGCAGCTCAGAGCAAATTAGATGGGGAGTCATGCATGAAAACACCCCGGTCAGGACAACTTGCATCACACTGACCGGAGCACACAGGGAGTGACTGAGCAGTCAGACTGCAGCTGCCCTTAGAAAACCTCCTTCGTTTTTTTCATGAGGATGGATATCAGTCATTCCTTCATTGTCTTCTAAACCTTGCCAGCTGCTTCTAGCTGAATCTCAGCATCCTGGTCTCTTGGGAAAGGCAGCTTTTGCAGATTGCAAAGCGTTTCCTATGACTGAGGAAAGTACCGGCTGGATGAATGGCCTTAAATAGTCTGAATATTAGTTGGGTGACTGGGCTCAAAGGGCAATAATGAATGGAGTTATGGAGTTACAATAGAAGCTGATTCTGGTATTATATTTTTCTACATCTTTGTAAATGACCTGGATGAGCATCTTCAGCAAATGTGCAGGTGAAGATGGGGTGTGTGGAAAAATGCCAAAAGACTAAAACTTAAGTCTCAAGGAGCTTGATAAACTTGAGCCTGGCATAGGGGAAAATTTATGATGTTCAGGAGTGAAACAGCAGAAAATTCTGTGAGACTTTCAGACTACATGTGTGGTTGCAATGGGAAGTGTGTGGCCAGCAGGGGAAATATGAAGATCTGCTTGCTGTTAGGAAAGCCACAGCTGCAGAAAAACTGCAAATGGTCCTCCAGAGTGTTAACCAAATTATTGAGCATTCAACTTATAAGAGCAGGGAGAGGAACCTGAGTCTGCTCAACCTGGGAAAAGGAATACAAAGGAAGATGTCACTTCAATATACTAAAAGGAGGATGTTAAGTGTACAAATTCAGTTCAGCCATGGCAGGTGGCAAAGTATTTAGCAATGTCAATAAAGCACAGCTTAGGAGATTCAGGATGGACATAAGGAAAACCATTTTCACTGGGGGGGGGTAATGCAGTCCTGAAATTGCTTGCCAAGGAAGGCCGTTGAATCTCTGGTCTCAGAGGTTCTCAAAATTCATCTAAATAAAGCTAGTGCTTCTAAGATCTGCTGCCAGCTACAGCTCTACAAAGGTTGGGTGTTGGATTAGTCTTTTCCAAGCTTTCTTCCAGCCAACATTTGTTCTACATAAGTGCATTAACCACACAGATGTAATAAATGGTAACAGGGACTGTTCCATTTCCCACCTCTCCCTAGTGGCTGTGTCAGGCCGTGCTGAGTGCTGGCAGACTTTTATTTCATAAGCAGCAGATCATAAAAGTCTGTATCTTCACACAGCAGAACCATAGAAAAATAACTGGCTTCAAAGGGATATCTGGAGCCATCAAATCCACCCTCCCATTGAAAGGAGAGCTATCTTTAGAGTGAGATGAGGTTGCTCAAGAGCTTTTTGGAAATGTCCAAGGATGCAGATTCACCAGCTTCTCTTGCCAAGCTGTTCCAGTGCTTACCCACTCTAATTATGAATAGCTTTTCTTCTAACGTGTGATTGCAGTTTCTCTCATTGCGGCATTCTCCCACTGAGCCTTTTGCTGTGTCAGTCCACTTCTTCTCTCAGCCACCCACTAAGACATGGAAGGATGCAAGCAAATCCCTCTATAACCTTCTTATTCTTACTGGAAAAACAAACAAACCCAAAACACCCAAACAAACAGAAACCATTCAGCCTCCCTCAGTAAATCACATGCCCCAGTTCCAGATCACCTCCATCACCTCAGCACTGCTGATTCTTGTACAGTGTGTTGTCCTCTGGGACTTGCTGGCCCTTTCCAGCAAAGCTGCTTTCTAATCACTCAGTTCCTCCCCCATTTTGTTATCATTTATTGTCATTCACAGCTTTGCAAAGGATGCTCTCCACCCCACTTATCAGCTCATTAATGAAGGTATCAGCCAACTCTGTTCGCTGAGCAGTATCTTTCCTGGCCAGCTGACTCAGACAGCACAACACAGACTGCTGCTTTTTTAGCTTAGGAAGACCAGCGGGTTTATCTCCAACCTCTTTTTCAGCCCGTAAATCCTCAGTTTGCCTACAGAGATGCCACCGTGCAAAATAATGCACTAAATTTAGTGTATAAAGCACCTCTTTATTTCCTCGTGTCCTTACAGCTTATCTCATCACAGAAGGCAATCAGGTTGGAATAGCACAGTCTAACCCTGGTAAATCCAATCTAGTTGCTTTCAGTCACCTTCTCTGTCCTTCATGCCCTGGGACGTGTTCTCATTGGAGACTTCCTCCAGGAATCTCCTAGGAAGGAAGCAGGAGTAAACAGCCCCTTTTTTCTGATTGTTTATTCATTTGGGTTTGTGGGAATCAAATGTTGTTTCTGCATTTAGAATAAGATAAGAATATTTTACTTCAAGGTCTCATTATATAAGTGAAGCAATTTGTCGCTATTAGGTAGAAGTCATAGGTACAATGTCTGCAGCTCCTGTCTGTCCAGCTGTCTGAAATAGAACTACTGATTTTTGGTGCTGAACAAATAAGACCTGAGTAATAAAGGATCCAAAGAGAAGTGAAAATAATTAACAATATACCTGTATAAACTAGCAACAATATATGTTGTATCCAGTATCTCTTCACTGGCTTAACCTTTCCTTATCTGTTGGTTATTTCCAAAAGTTAGGTGTAAAATGTCTTTGTAGTTGAGACTTGTTGGGAATTTTGTTTGGTGGCACCATACTCTTGCTTACGATCCGAGTGTAAGGACGAGAATCACAGGCACATGGAAGTCAATGGTCTACTTTGAAAATTCAGAGAAGCATCAGTCATTTGAGTCAACTCCTTGAATATCACATAGAATGATAGACTATCCAAAGTTGGAGGGGACCACAAGGATCACTGAGTCCAGCTCCTGGCTCCATATAGGACTGCCCCAAAATCCGACCCTTTGTCTGAGAGCATCGTCCAGATTCTTCTTGAACTCTGGCAAGCACCATGCCACAAACATTTTCCTGGGGAGATTGTTTCAGTGCTGACCATCTTCTGGTGAAGAACATTTTCCTAATACCCACCTGACCCTGCCCTGATGCAGCTCTGGGCCATTCCTTTGGCTTCTTTGGCAAATGGCACATATCAAAGCGTTATAAAAGTACAGACCATCTAAAACTCTTTTACAGTTCTGTCTTGCAAAGCAGCTTGATGGTCTAAGTATCTCAGGACAATAAACTTGTCTCCCCAGGCTCTGCACTACCAGCATAGCCTCAGCCTTTCCAAGTACATGAAGCCCTACACAAGCAGTTAATTATATATAGTGTATAAATGGGAGCTTAAAAATGGAAAGTCGTGTTCCCTCCATCTGAGCAATAAATCCCTTCTTAGTGTTACTCAAGACCTGACTGCCCTAGATACAACTGGTATGGTGCCTGTATAACAAAATGTTCTCTTAAATGATCAGTGGGGGAAAGGAGCTTGACTTGTACTTCACCAAAGACTTGAAGTAAAAGAGAAGGGTTACATACATTGTCATTTCTAAGTGACCAGCTAACAGCACAAGCATATTCATTTAAGTTATTTGACCTCAGAAATACAGGGAATCTACTTGCAAGCTCTCTTTATCCCACTGGAGATGGATTTCAAGGAAAGCACAAAGCCCATAAAGCACGAAAGCACACAAGCAGGGTTTTCCATTATGCTGAGAATCAGGATCTAACTGCCCTTTATATTTACATTCAGCCACAGTTATCAAAACCCCAAGAATCCTTGGCTAGTTTTATGCAAAACCACACCAGCCATGGTGGTTTCATCATTCTTTCCTGGGGGACAACAGGAAAGCCAAATTCCATCTCTTTAGGGAGCTGGTCAATGAAACCCCCGGGAATCTGTCCTCAAGGACAGGGGAGCGGGAGCTGGGCCAGATGGCTTTTAAACATCTCTCCCTATGAAAACATTTCTGTGATTATATAAAGTCAGTGGCAAGTTTCAGTGCAGCTGGTGGTGCAACACCTGATGAAAGCAAAGGGTAACAACGCTACTGTTGGGCATGAAGGAGTAGGTGAGAATTCACAAGACTAATACATGACAGAGCCAATGTAAAATCCATTCCTGATAATGCAGATAATCTCCAGAGCAATTGTGAAAGTTGGGTGTCAAATTTATGCATGTGCTTGGATATTGGCAGGGCCAGATTCGTTGGCCAGGACAAGACCAGGCAGTGGTAGTGCTGACACCATTTGCCACCCATTTCTGCAGCTTGTGCTCCTATTTAAGTGAAATCTGTGCAATTCCTGTCTTATTGCTTGACTGTTGCAGAAAGGCAACAAAATCCATTACAATTTTACTGATCTCCTCAGGACACAGATGAATATCAGTTCTATTCAAACAAGCAATACAGAATCACTACTCCAGTATCCATTTCTCAGTGTTTAGCTTTCATCTCTCTATTTTCTCTCTTGACCAAAAATATAGTTTACATGTCATTAATATTCCAGTGCTATATTCATCTGATAAGTATTCTAACAATAAAGAAGGTGCCATGAAATTAATCTAGCACTCAGGCAAAAATCAGAGCAATGGGAAGTGAGGAAATTCAAGCTTTATCCATTCTTATTTGAGTATCACTGTCACTTCAAGGTCCACGTGGGATTAATAGATGGACTGTCTTGTAGGATGGATGAAGTTTATGAGAACAGATTAGTAAACAATTATTGAATGTACCTAAGCAGAGACAGAGAGTGTAATAGTTCAACTACTGATGCTGCATATATTTTATGACAAAGTACGTTGACCAGTATAATTAATTCTCTTGAATCAAGGTAAGAGTAGGCCATCAGCTTAAAATTTCCTGGATTTTGCCTGATTTTTGAAGATAATATGTATAAGATTCTCAGGAAAGAGAGGGGAGCCATACAACATTACAAATCCATTTCAAGGCTTCTGTTAGCTCCTCAATGGCCGTCATGGCTTTTGCGAGCCCTTCAGCCAGTGTAGGCACACACTCAGATCAACACAAGGCACGAGGCAGCTCCTGGATGCTGTAGGTGACTTCTGCTCTGCTCCTCAGTGCCATCCACTCTGAAGATGCTTCTGTCGTCAGAAGCGTAGGAGAATGTACAGATGTTTGCAATTTGTATGACTAAATAGTGGTGACTGAAAATGACAGTGGTAATGATATCCTGGCAATCAGAGCTGAGGATGAGTCACATGCTGGTTTTAAAATGAAACAAAGGAGGCCAATTGTATTTTAATTCTGCAGGTGTCGGAAGTTGCACTGGGGTAGATCAGCACAGAAGGCTGATTAATTTATTGAGTTTTAGAGATAGATGTAGAAAGCACACGCTGGTACAAATCTTCTGGATAAACTGGAATAAAACCATTCAGGTAGCTTTGGTTGAACTGAACAGTAACATCCAGAAACAAAAATATTTTACATTCTACAATTATTCCAATTTCAAGCATTTATTTTCTTGCTAAATCCAAAGAAATTTGAAAAATAAGATCATTCTTAAAAATATATATATATATTGCTGAAGTTAAACTTTCCTCGTTACTCCTTTGTTGTTTTTTAGGGAACAGGGAAAAGAATGAGGTATCTAAAGTATCTAAAAACTTCAGCTTTGTATATGGGACATGTATGACATACTAAGGTTCCCCATGAGTCAGGCCTCAGACAGTGGTGGTGTGGTAGTTGTTTTTTACACACCAATATATCCATTTGAATCCTCCTCTCATTTCCAAACCTTATTGATGTTCCTTGACTTCCTGAATGCCCCTAAGCTTGTCAGGGTGCAGCCAAACTCTCACCTTGACTCTAAAGAGGATTCTGAGGATTTAAATCCCCATTATTTTAAACCCTTCTTTAAACTCTTCTTATGTTTCTATTCTAGGAGAAAATGTGACAGGTAAAGGTGAGATATTTCCTATCTTTCTGCAGTGAACCTACATACAACATTTAAGAGCCTATTTTTCCTCTGCTTTATTCAGTGGCTATTGAGAATAAACATAAGAAGGGGAGAAGAGAAATGCTTGGGAGGGGAGGCAAATGGAAAATGTGGGTCCCTGAAGATGTCTACATCCTTCCAAACACACACAGTAAAACACACGTGTGTTTCTTTTCATACATCTTCTGAAACCAAACACTGGAGCTGAACTTCTGGAATCCAAAGTTCATTTCCCACTTCTTTCACTCTGCTCTGCTGACCTGATGGCCAAAGCAGGGAGAGAAACAGAAACAGATCAGGGAAATCCAAGCCTGAATCAGAGTTGAGACCCACCAAGAACCCAATGCCACCAGTAGAGATCTGTGCATGGTTAAAGGGGTTAACAGAGAATGCGAGTCCAGGATGAAGTGAGTGAACATCTTTGAGACAGAGCCCACATCCCTACAGTGTTAATTAGAACAAGTCATTAAAAGTATTCTGTGCAGAATTACCTATTCATCAAGTTCACAGATCCCATCATTCTGCAGATTATACATGGATAGACATCAGCTTCATTCAGATAGTCCATTGCACTGTAGTTTTCTTCCTCTCCATATAAGGGACTTCTCCCTCATCAATGGTTCATAACAAAGAAAAGCAGAACCTCTTTCTGTCAGTCACCTTGCTATTCTGGGAGATGCAGCTATTTTCATCCTGTGCTTATTCTCTGCCGAGTTGTGCACAGATCTTATGACTACTGTGTCACAGACATCGCCAGGACTAGGGCAGGGGCCATTCTGCACTACTTTTTCTCTTGCTTGTAGGAGGACTGCTTGGTCCACCTTGTGTATTCAGTACAACAAGTGCTGCTACTAAGTCATCTAAAGTAAAACACGGGCCTCCTGGAGGTTTTTAAAGTAAGCAGCTCTCAGAAAGAAGTGGAAAGGGACACATTACTCAATGAAAACAAACATTAATGTGCTCCAGAGCTATTTTAATGGATTTAATGTACTGGCATTAAAAATGAGACTGTGACTAGATAATCTAGAACCTCCCTTCTCCCTTCCATTTGTGAATTAAGAAGAGCCATCTTCATAAACAATTGTTATTTACTAACATGTCAGCACAGAAAAAGTACGTGAGGACTTCATGCGTTTATGTCGGCTGTCTCAGTTGCCCAACAAAGGACTGGCCAAAGCCAGATTTAAAGCTGCAATGAAAACAATTACACAGCCAGCTAACCTACAAGATTCCCTTCCACACTCTGAGGGCTTTGATTGTTCTGAATGCAGATTGTTTTCAATCTGATGTGCTGCATCATTCAGTGCATAACGGTGGGCAAAAAACTTCCTAAAAAGGGAGAATGCCATTCGTCTTTGCCATCGGTCAGACAATCTCAGGAGGGAATCTCTGATGTGCAATCCAAGGGATTACATTTTGTTTTGTTCCTTTCTCCTGCTCATTTTACCATCCAAACCAGTCCATTCTGTGTGACTGAGCAGTGCGCAGTTCAGTAGGGACTGTCTGAAATAATTGGATTTTAAATAATTGGTGTTAAAGACTAAATTAACGTGCAACACTAAATCTGCAAAAATGCATCTGGAAAGGGAAAAGTCTTGAATTTATCACAAAGTCTGTGTTGCTGCGGGGTCTATATTGAGTCTATAGTAAATGAAAGAGACAAGGAAAAAAAAAAGTAAAAGAAAGAAGGAGAGAAACAGAGTGAAAGAAAGGAAACTTCAGGTTATCAACTGACAAAATGAGTTGTGTACTGACCTGTCCTATTTGACCCATCATTTGTCTTTTTGTCCTCTAGACTTGATAGTTTGGGAATCAGCGTTTCTTGATGGAGTGCTTCATAAGAGACAACTGGCAGGTCTCAGCTTTGTTCTGTGTTACAGAGACTCACCATTGGGGTGAATCAAGTCAGTCCTCAGCAGCACATCTGGCACCAGAGGAGGGACTGTGTGTTCACACTAGTTATAACATGGTATTTTCTACTTAACTTCCTCTGCTGATCACAGATGGGACAGGACTGCTGGTGCAAATTACTCATTATTCATTGCCTGGAGGTAAGCGAAAATAATACAGTAACTTCTGCATGGTAAAGGCATGGAAGTTTGTTTTCTTGCTTTTCTCAGTTTTAATAGCCTGAGCCAGAACTTTGAAATATATACGGATATTAAATACTGACTTCAGTAGCTTCTAATCTGCCCTTTCGTGCCAATGCTTAAATATATATCACAGAATGACCAATGCTATATCAACATTCCTGGCAACCCCATTATGCTGAAACAAGGTCTCAGCATTGCTGTATTTTCTGCTTTCAGACAGAAGGTAGGCAAATTTTGCTCCATAGTTAACGACACTGTTGATCTAAAAGCAGTTCTGCTATCTCGTTGAAATTCAGGTGCCCTTCGTCTTTTTGACACAGTCCTTATTCCCTTGGATATGGCTGAGTCTATTTGCAAACCCCACAGCAATAAGCAGTACTGGGAGGAAAGGATGGAGTCAGCATCCATGGTTCTGCTCAGTAACAAGACAGAAGACATTTTGGATATAATTCATATTCTTAAAGTTGCAAACTACATAAAAAAGAGAGGAGGGCACAACAAAGAAACCAGACCAGGCAGACCAGATCCAAGTGTCCCAAGATTTGAATTCATTGCTTGTGAATATGGGTTTCATCTGCAGACTAATCGGGTTGTCTGAAAAAGGGACGCCAAACACCTCATGGCAGCAAAGTCTGGCAGTAACATAGTTCTCTCCTTCTTAATTCTTGGAGCTTGAAGAATCTGATTTCTGTTTCAGTGTTTTCAAAGACAGTTTTTTATTTGCCATCTTTCACTGGCAATTATTGCATACAGAAACCTTTATACAAGTGGTTTCTGGATGATTATGCTCCAGATGCCTATTAAAGCTGATGAATGTATTTCAGTCTTAACACTCAATAGCTCATAAAGCAATTGCAAAAGGACAGATGGCCTCTTGTAATTACTATCTCTGTTATTTTTTGTATTTCTGTCTTGTCTAGAATTCCAAAAAGATGAGAATTTTGCTGGGTGTTCTTTATTCCCAATAAAAGAGAAGATCCCCGAGCAAGGCTGGAACAATCTGATACGTAAGGAGAGAAAATGAGGTTTGTTGTTCTGTTTGGCTGATAAGGAGCTGAAGAACAGAGTTTAGAAGATCCTGGCTACATTTCTACAAGTTATCTAAAAAGGGAATAACAGAGATTGTTTCCTGGAACTGAGATGAAATGGAAAATGCTTGTTGTGTCCCAACTATTAAATACGTTAAACCTAAAAAAAAAAAAGTAATTAAAGATAAAAACATAAAAATGGAATTAAAACCCATGTCCCAACTATTAAACACTTTAAACCTAAAAAAAAAAAAAAAAAAAAAAAGTAATTAAAAATAAATACATAAAAATTGAATTGAATTAAAACTCACGTTTTGAGTTTCAAATAGTGCCCAGAATTTGTTTGGAAAACTGCGAGCTGGGCAGGGATAAGGAAATAAAGATTTCACAGAACATTCTTATGACTAAAATCAGTGAAGGCTCAGTTGCAGTCAGCAATAAGATCCCCCAAAGTTTTGTTTTGTCCTTGTGTTCTGGATATACGTGTGAGTTTGGTGGAGCTTTTTGTTGGTTGGTTGTCGGTCTTTTCTCTTCTTCTTCACCTATTTAGTGAGTCTGTCTCCTCTGTCCCCACTCCAGTATCTCATGTCTTTGTACTAGACAAACCCAAGCCAGAGCACAGTTCCAGGTAAATACCACCGGTGATGACTGGAGGGGAAGGATGATTTGCCTAGACATGCTGTCTAAATTCTTGCCAAGGCGTCCCAGGGGGCAGTTGTTCTTTGGTACAGGGTCACATTGATGGCTCATGGACAACTTGTTTCCCATCAGGACCCCCAGATGTCCCTCTCTAGAGCTGATTTCCAGAGGCCCACATCTCTCAGCTGTCACTATTTCACTGCATGACTTTGTCACAGGGCAGGACTTTGCTTTTGCCTTTGCTGAACGTCATGAAGATTTGTCAGCCCGATGTGATGAGGTCTCCTTGAACAGCAGCGTTGTCCTCCAGCGTGTTGACAGCTTCCCACAGTCTGATATCAACTGCAGCCTTGCTGAGAGCTCTGGTGCATTGTCAGCTTCATTAGTGAAGGTGATGAGCAGTAACTATTTGTTCTAGATTTGATCCCACAGGCACATCACTTGTAACCAGCCAACTTCTGGACTTTGCTCATCTGAACACTTGCTTAACATTTTTCTAGATTTTTAGTTAGCTTATAAAAAATGAGTAAATTCTGTGATAGTAGAACAAAGTGAATGAAATGTGTCCATAATAATTAATGACAGAATCTGAACCAAGGAAGAAGACTAATATTTGTGGCGTTCGTGTCTGACTCTCTTTGCAGTGTTTTTTGCTCTTTGCTCAGCCTTGGATCACTACATAGTAGGTTCCCTTTATGATGACAATTATTTTGAGATCAGTATGCTGCAGTTAATATCTACAACCCAACTACTAAGGCTAAACTGAGTTAACTGAAGTAAGCTAAGAAAGGATGTTCCATTTTTGTGCTCAAATTTCTTTGAAGTTTGCCTTCAGTTAGAAAATTAGTTGGATGTAATTGCACTCAGGATGAGGATCTCTGAGGATCTCAGTCCTGCCTCTTCCTTACTCTCCTTCCCCAGAGATCTGTTTGTCACTTCTATTTATTGCCACATTTCCTGAGTTTCTTCCAGGAGCATTTGCCATCCTGGTAGACAAATGTAGTTGTTACTTCCAATACTAATAATTCCAGTTCATCTATAATGCTTAAACAACTCCTTATTTGAATTGTTTGGTCTAAGTGTCTATATTCCTCTTGACCAAATGCCTTCTTCAGACTTTCCCATGGAAGAGTTTTGCAGGCAGGGGTGGGATGACAACTGCAATGTGCACATCGGCACCACTGCTGAGACGTGGTGCATTGTAACAGAAGTCATAGTGGGCAGTGCTGCACTGGAGGCTGAATACAACATGAGGCTTTCACAGTATAACATCAGAGGCTATATTCTGTACATATATAATCGCCAAATCAAAGATAATAAAAGCATATGTTTGCCCCTGTACAGAAATGAAACCTCTTTCAGGTAGATAAATCTCAGCAGTCAAATATTAAAGTCTGTCATTACCCCTGTGTGAGTCTCAGAAAGATCATGTCCACCTCTATGGAGGATGAATTTGTAGTCAGAAAATTAATGTGGTTCCTCCACCTCTATTCAGAATGCCAGCAGCATTCTGTGCAATGTTTAGACAAGGCAACAGGAGGGAAGGGCAGTTAAATAAGATACTTAAGCTATTAAATGTTTGCATTATAAATATTTATCTTTGGAAACTAGACGCACTGCTATTCCCTGAGTGTCATCAGCTATTAATTGCATAGTCCGGGATTGTAAGCTTCTATTGTTTCCAAAGCATTTTTGGCTTTGAAGGCAGTTGAAAAGCAGTCAGAATTTATTACCAAACAACTTGTTCACCAGACAGATCTCCTTAATAGCTTTTTCCCTGGAAAGATTTGAAATTGCAACCATCTCAGAGATGAGGTAGGAACACTGAAGGTGGAGAAGACCCCAGTTAAGTCTTCAGAAACTCACAGGCAGGCGATCTTGCTGTAAATATCTGCAAAGGACACATGTGAGCAATAGAACATCTGTTCCAGGGAAGATTAAAGGTCCATTTTCAGCAGTGTTCATTCACTGGAAGACACTGTAAGCAAATGAATGTTGGGTAAGAGCAAAAGCAAAAGCAAAAGCAAATTGAACAGTGATTTCCCCACATGGATCAGTAATGACCAGCAGTGACTCCAGCAGCACTTCTGCCCGGCATAAGTTATTCTGATATCAATACAGACATCTCCATCTGAATAAATCTGCAGTATTAGCCCAGTGATCAGGCTGTTTCTTCACTCTGTTTCTCCATACTCTTCCCATCCCTCAGCCTTGTCTCCATTACTCCACCACCTGCCCTGGGTACATTGGGATAAATGAGGTCTCTCTAACTACAGGAATTTCATCATATTAGGCCTTTGCTTGCACTGTGCAATAATGCACACAGAACAGACAACCCAGTGTTGTGAAGTGCATCCTTCTGTGCAACAGAGAGCATCATGGACGTCCTACCAGGCACCTTACAGCAAGAGATGGATGGTCCTTCGCAATTGTCAAAGTCTTCTGGCATAGCACTGTCCTGGCAGCGGGACACATTTGATGGTGAGCTGCTGTATGGGTCCCAGTATGGGTCAGGATGAGCACATGCAGCTGCAACAGGGAGCCCAGCACCAGGAGAGAAATAACCACTCCCTGCATGAGACAGAATTGTGGAGAGGGGTGGGTGCAAAGTAATGGGGAGAATTTGCACTGGGCGTCAAATCTTCAGGACCAGCCCTGGGACCTGTGGGAGTCACTGAGCCAAACTGCAGCTCGTTACCTGAACATTCATTATGCACACAGAAGAGAACTCGGCTTTGTGGTGCCGACAGACAGTTTTCAGCCTGCAGTAGCCCCAGTCCCAAAAAATAAAGGCCATCAAAATGATGAATTCCATCCTCTTAGGGATTTCTGTCCAACCACTGAAAACCAGAGGGTAGTCATAGGCTGAAAACTGGTTTTATTTCAAAGCACTGTGAAGAATGGGTATGTACAGAAACAGCCAGTGAAGGGAAATAAAGTAGCCATACAAAGTATCTGCAATATTTCATTTGAGTTTGACTTGGATGCCATGCCAGTGAAAGGACTGAATTAGTCATTTTAGGAAAAAAGCAGTAAACATTTTGTCACTGTGAAACTGGCAGCCTGGGGCACTGTGATCTGATACTGCTGTGCTTTTATTTCTTCAGGTCCATTTGTACTTCAGACTCTCCTCAAAGGATGAAGGATCCAGGATTGGAGACACACTGGAAAGAGACTGAGTCAATTGCTCCCCGTCACTGTCAGTGTCTATAGTACAGTGTTACTCAGGAGAGCAATGGGATAATGTAATCTATAGCATTTGGGCAATATCATCAGGATGTGACTCATCTGAAGTATGCACAAAAACTCTTCATATTGCTCCAGAATATCAGAAAAATCCACTTTATTATATAAGACCAGCTAAAAATTACATACATACATATAACAACAGGGACTACAGTCCTCAAGTCAATGCTGCCTTGTTTTCCTCCCTCTTCACGGGTAGTTCACAACGGTGTTCACCCTACTAAAATTCCCAGCATGCAGCAGAGCTTTATCTTTATTGGTCTTTGCATGTAAGTGGTAAAGATCACTGCAAAGCACAGCACTGCCAATAACAGCACAGGGCACAACGTAAGCCTCATCTCAGTTGGTGCCCCTAACTGCTATTAAGAATACCCGACACTGTTGCATATTCCTTGACTGTCCACTGCAAATATAATCTTGCTGCACTGTCTGTTTGATGACAGCTCATTTCTCAGAACTAATGTATCACCGAAAGCTCTCAGTATCCCCACTATTCATTTCTTGTGCTAAAGAAAAAATCCATTTGTACAAGGGCTGCTCTGAAAGTATTGCCTCCCATTTTATGATGTTAACCCACGGTGTCGGGGCAGATGTTGGTGGGATGGCAGGAGAGGCCCAGCATTCCCCCCAGAGTCCCATTCCATGTTGTTGCAGTGTGACAGATGGCAGCAGAGGGCAGGCTGACTCAATGGCGTCTGACGTGGGAGTGGGGATGGAGCAATGGGGTGGAACTGAACTCCTGCATGAGGATAGAATGGCACCCACTGACATTCAGTTTGTGTGTGTTTATGGAGACCAACCAGTGAGTGTGAGCACAGTGGGGGGTGGATGGCGTGTTTCAGCAGTGACGACACTGGGTTTTCACAAGTGCACCACGCAGACTATCACTCCTTGCTGGAGAAAATGCACAACTGATGGCTGTGATTGTTTTGAAGAAGGTTGCTTTGTAGCTGAGAGTCTGATCTACCAAACAGTGTTATTGTGCTCCTTAGATCTGCTGTCACACAATCACACAATCACAGCATGGTTGGGTTGGAAGGGACCTCCAGGATCACGAAGCTCCAACCCCCACCACAGGCAGGGCCACCAACCTCCACATTGATACCAGCCCAGGCTGCCCAGGGCCCCATCCAACCTGGCCTTGAACACCTCCAGGGATGGACAGGGTGTTGTAGTATCTAAGGAAACAAATTGGAAGCACTACTTTTGGAGCAACCTACATATTAATGTTATTAATTACTATCACACATGTACTAATTAAAATATTTTAGTCATTTACTCTTACATTATTCTGCTCCCAGAATATTATTCATAATGAAAATGAATTTTATCGGCTATAAATTCACTGCGATACAGCACTGAAGGAGCTGACATCCTATTAATATTAAAAAGAGTATTTAAAATCTAATGGAAATCCCCATGAGAGAAACAGAAGACTGCTCTATTTTCAAATTAGTTTAAACCCAAATGGGGGTAAGAAATACAAATTCTGAACCCTTTTAAGAAATGAATATTTAAAAATAACATAGCACTATGAAAAGCTTTTATTTAATAAAAGTAATTGGCTTGCCAAGCCTGAAATATAGAAATCAGGTTGGAAGAAACCATGACACTGTGCTGCTGTTCAAAAACTTCATAGAATCATAGAATGAACCATAGAATGGTTTGGGTTGGAAGGGACCTTTATAATACCAGCAATCACCAGCTGCAGATGTGCTCTCCTGAACGGCCCCTTCCGACAGACATTTGAGTCTGAGCTTCAGAGCCCCGTTCAGTGCTGGAACACACATAATTGGTGCCTTTTTATTCCCCTTTGTTCAAATCTCCAGTCAGCTTAATTAAGCTCTTGTAAGGGTGTAAAGAAGTAAACATTCCAGCCCATATCTCCACTGCTCTGATGGTAGATGTTTGCGCTTTAAGTACTTTCAGGTCTCTTCAGAACTTGCTACTTTTCACGCTCTGTGGTGATTCTGTGATACATGAGAGTTGTGCTTTTTGCCTGGATGGAACCATCTCTCCCTCAGCCCTGACCCAGAGCCTCACAGGGATGGAGGGAAGGCAAAGGGATGTGGGTAAGATCCATGCAGAGGCTTGGGATCACCTTTGGATCAAGGTCTCCCCTGGTGCATGGAGCACCCTAGGTTGCATCAAACAGCTCTTGACAACTACAGTTAAGTTCCTTGTATTGAAACCTTCTTCTCAAGCTGCACCCTCTCATTGAATTAGGCACTTGTAGCTTTTAATTGCTCTGACTTTTGTTGGCCATCAGCTGTAGGGGAGAGAAACAGTTCCCACATCATATCCATACAGCACATGGGACATAAGAAGCTCCCATTAATGACACCACATCCACTTATTACAGAAACATGTTTGTACTGACCTTCATTTTTATCACAGACAATGGATATGAAAGCAGAAGGGGACAGACAAGGGTGAAGGAAACAAACAGAATCCCTTCCTTCTTCCTGTTCCTTCTAACCCTCCACTCACTGCACTGTTCTTCTCCAACCGATTGTAGTTTCCAGTGCAGTGCAATTTCATTTGAGGGTTGGACTCAATGATCTCTAGAGGTCTCTTCCAGACCCTACAACTGTGTGATTACCTCCAGTTACCAAAGCTCCTTAATGGGGAATTAACATTCACAACAACAAGGCGAACAAAGGAAACATGGTCAAGCAAATCCTCTTATCATTTGGTTACTGATAACAGCCAAGACTTTGCAGGCCTAGTCTGAGAATCCATTCTTCTCTATGTTCTAATTTCTTGCAAGAAGCAGCACTTTGGTACCCCTGAGCTGGGGGAAGCATAGATGCAGAAAAACCAACAGAGCCAGTTGGGGCTCTCACAGCATGCTGATTTCCTCCCAGATGTTTGGATGGAAGCTCTCTAGGAAACATTCCATGTTATTAGTACTTAAAGGAATGAATTACAGAAAATAGAGATTCAAGAGATATATTGGGGCTCCCGGGCACTGTGGATTGCACTCAAGAGTCTATTTTGAAGTGCTTTGTCCAGAACAGCTCTCATTGTGCCACGAGGTTATGTGCAATGCAGAGGGAGAATCCTCTAAAAGATAACTATAACCGCATGCTGTATCACTGGAGCTCAGCAGCTAGCAGAAGGGCAGACTGCCTTTTTCTGCTGTGCTGCTACATTAGGCAAAGCAAGGCATCCCCACAGTCACCAGCAGAAGTAGGCACTGCTTTGTATTGCCAGCAAAGCTGTAAAACAGGTTGAAAAAGTGGGTTTGTCAGAATGATGCAACCTGGATAAACTGTGAATTTACAGAATGTTTGCTTTATACCACTTGTGTGTCACAAATTAACAGCAACCTTAAAATGCTTCAGAGTCCATTGCAATACCGATGAACTGCAGATGTTTTCAATCACTATTAGCTTTGTTTCTCATGACTAGATGTACATGAAATAATTGCAGATGTTACCTCAAATACCTCAAGTATTAGAATGATTTGCATCCCAGACAGTCAGGGGTAAAATCTGCTGTTGGAGCAATCGCACACAAACCTCTCATCTGATCACTGTGTTCAGGGGGAAATTTCTGTCAGAAGATCCCAGTCTTATTTAGAGCCCTTCCGATGTTGGTACCTTCAGCTGGATCTCCCAGTAAGCCATGTTGTGTTTATCCATCCTCATTACACAGAGTACAAGTGTGGATTATCCAAAATCAATTTTCTTTAACTGTGGTTTGCAGTCTATAGTGACAGTGAAGTTCCTGTCCCTAAGTCTGAAAGCCTGCTGCTGCCACACATCTCTATGTAGAAATAACTGCACGTGGAGATTAATTCACCTCCTAACCTTCCTTCTCAATGAAGTGAATTAGATAAGCTCCATGGAGCTTACACTGTAAGAGTGATTTCTGACCCTTGGATCCTCCTCTAAACTCTCTTTAACATTATTTCCACGTCTGTCTTAATACAGATGTCCCATATCTAGAAATAGCTTATAATAACCTTAGCAAAGCCTTATCCACAGGAAAGATCACTTTCCCATGCTAACATCTTGCTTGTTGAGCACTGAACTCAATGGACCCCAAAATCTTACGTGAGTCCTCACCCATATACAGTGCCAAGCTTGTGTCCCTCTTGGTATTACTTTTGTTAAACATCAGAGTTTCCTCTGTAGGCAGTG